>NC_090709.1:59291161-60006905 GCF_040954835.1 Lepisosteus oculatus | reverse complement strand
AATCAGACAACTGAATCCCCATGTAGCAGCAAGGCTCAGAAGAGCCCACACACTCAGATCTAACCCCAGTCTGCAGAAAGGTTCAAAACGTGTTTTTCAGCAGAATAAACATGTTTCTGCAAGTTTGGTCAACCCCATGTAGGTTATGGGGCAGTAACAGTACACTCTGCAAAAAGTGTTTTTCAGCCCGAAATAAACGCGTTTTTTCAGACAACTGAATCCCCATGTAGCAGCAAGGCTCAGAAGAGCCCACACACTCAGATCTTAACCCCAGTGTGCAAAAAGGTTCAAAACGTGTTTTTCAGCAGAAATAAACATATTTCTGCAAGTTTGGTCAACCCCATGTAAGTTATGGGGCAGTAACAGTACACTTTTCAAAACGTGTTTTTCAGCCCGAAATAAACGCGTTTTTCAGACAACTGAATCCCCATGTAGCAGCAAGGCTCAGAAGAGCCCACACACTCAGCTCTTATCCCCAGTGTGCAGAAAGGGTCAAAACGTGTTTTTCATAAACATGTTTCTGCAAGTTTGGTCAACCCCATGTAAGTTATTGGGCAGTAAGAGTACACTTTTCAAAACGTGTTTTTCAGCCCGAAATAAATGCGTTTTTTCAGACAACTGAATCCCCATGTAGCAGGAAGGCTCAGAAGAGCCCACACACTCAGATCTTAACCCCAGTGTGCAGAAAGGGTCAAAACATGTTTTTCAGCAGAAATAAACATGTTTCTGCAAGTTTTGTCAACCCCATGTAAGTTATTGGGCAGTAAGAGTACACTTTTCAAAACGTGTTTTTCAGCCCGAAATAAATGCGTTTTTTCAGACAACTGAATCCCCATGTAGCAGGAAGGCTCAGAAGAGCCCACACACTCAGATCTTAACCCCAGTGTGCAGAAAGGGTCAAAACATGTTTTCAGCAGAAATAAACATGTTTCTGCAAGTTTTGTCAACCCCATGTAAGTTATGGGGCAGTAACAGTACACTTTCAAAACGTGTTTTTCAGCCCGAAATAAACGCGTTTTTTCAGACAACTGAATCCCCATTTAGCAGCAAGGCTCAGAAGAGCCCACACACTCAGATCTTAACCCCAGTGTGCAGAAAGGTTCAAAACGTATTTTTCAGCAGAAATAAACATGTTTCTGCAAGTTTTGTCAACCCCATGTAAGTTATGGGGCAGTAACAGTACACTTTTCAAAACGTGTTTTTCAGCCCGAAATAAACGCGTTTTTTCAGACAACTGAATCCCCATGTAGCAGCAAGGCTCAGAAGAGCCCACACACTCAGATCTTAACCCCAGTGTGCAGAAAGGGTCAAAACATGTTTTTCAGCAGAAATAAACATGTTTCTGCAAGTTTTGTCAACCCCATGTAAGTTATTGGGCAGTAAGAGTACACTTTTCAAAACGTGTTTTTCAGCCCGAAATAAATGCGTTTTTTCAGACAACTGAATCCCCATGTAGCAGGAAGGCTCAGAAGAGCCCACACACTCAGATCTTAACCCCAGTGTGCAGAAAGGGGTCAAAACATGTTTTTCAGCAGAAATAAACATGTTTCTGCAAGTTTTGTCAACCCCATGTAAGTTATGGGGCAGTAACAGTACACTTTTCAAAACGTGTTTTTCAGCCCGAATAAACGCGTTTTTTCAGACAACTGAATCCCCATTTAGCAGCAAGGCTCAGAAGAGCCCACACACTCAGATCTTAACCCCAGTGTGCAGAAAGGTTCAAAACGTATTTTTCAGCAGAAATAAACATGTTTCTGCAAGTTTTGTCAACCCCATGTAAGTTATGGGGCAGTAACAGTACACTTTTCAAAACGTGTTTTTCAGCCCGAAATAAACGGTTTTTTCAGACAACTGAATCCCCATGTAGCAGCAAGGCTCAGAAGAGCCCACACACTCAGATCTTAACCCCAGTGTGCAAAAAGGTTCAAAACGTGTTTTTCAGCAGAAATAAACATGTTCTGCAAGTTTGGTCAACCCCATGTAAGTTATGGGGCAGTAACAGTACACTCTGCAAAACGTGTTTTTCAGCCCAAAATAAACGCGTTTTTTCAGACAACTGAATCCCCATGTAGCATCAAGGCTCAAAAGAGCCCACACACTCAGATCTTAACCCCAGTGTGCAAAAAGGTTCAAAACGTGTTTTTCAGCAGAAATAAACAGGTTTCTGCAAGTTTGGTCAACCCCATGTAAGTTATGGGGCTGTAACAGTACACTTTTCAAAACGTGTTTTTCAGCCCGAAATAAACACGTTTTTTCAGACAACTGAATCCCCATGTAGCAGCAAGCTCAGAAGAGCCCACACACTCAGATCTTAACCCCAGTGTGCAGAAAGGTTCAAAACATGTTTTTCAGCAGAAATAAACATGTTTCTGCAAGTTTGGTCAACCCCATGTAAGTTATGGGGCAGTAACAGTACACTCTGCAAAACGTGTTTTTCAGCCCGAAATAAACGCGTTTTTTCAGACAACTGAATCCCCATGTAGCAGCAAGGCTCAGAAGAGCCCACACACTCAGATCTTAACCCCAGTGTGCAGAAAGGTTCAAAACGTGTTTTTCAGCAGAAATAAACATGTTTCTGCAAGTTTGGTCAAACCCATGTAAGTTATGGGGCAGTAACAGTACACTCTGCAAAACGTGTTTTTCAGCCCGAAATAAACGCGTTTTTTCAGACAACTGAATCCCCATGTAGCAGCAAGGCTCAGAAGAGCCCACACACTCAGATCTTAACCCCAGTGTGCAGAAAGGTTCAAAACGTGTTTTTCAGCAGAAATAAACATGTTTCTGCAAGTTTTGTCAACCCCATGTAAGTTATGGGGCAGTAACAGTACACTTTTCAAAACGTGTTTTTCAGCCCGAAATAAACGCGTTTTTTTAGACAACTGAATCCCCATGTAGCAGCAAGTCTCAGAAGAGCCCACACACTCAGATCTTAACCCCAGTGTGCAAAAAGGTTCAAAACGTGTTTTTCAGCAGAAATAAACATGTTTCTGCAAGTTTGGTCAACCCCATGTAAGTTATGGGGCAGTAACAGTACACTTTTCAAAACGTGTTTTTCAGCCCGAAATAAACGCGTTTTTTCAGACAACTGAATCCCCTTGTAACAGCAAAGCTCAGAAGAGCCCACACACTCAGCTCTTAACCCCAGTGTGCAAAAAGTGTCAAAACCTGTTTTTCAGCAGAAGTAAACATGTTTCTGCTAGTTTGGTCAACCCCATGTAAGTTATGGGGCAGTAACAGCACACTTTGCAAAACGTGTTTTTCAGCCCGAAATAAACGCGTTTTTTCAGACAACGGAATCCCCATGTAACAGCAAGGCTCAGAAGAGCCCACACACTCAGCTCTTAACCCCAGTGTGCAGAAAGTGTCAAGAGGTGTTTTTCAGCAGAAATAAACATGTTTCAGCAAGTTTGGTCAACCCCATGTAAGTTATGGGGCAGTAACAGTACACTTTTCAAAACGTGTTTTTCAGCCCGAAATAAACGCGTTTTTTCAGACAACTGAATCCCCATGTAGCAGCAAGGCTCAGAAGAGCCCACACACTCAGATCTTAACCCCAGTGTGCAGAAAGGTTCAAAACGTGTTTTTCAGCAGAAATAAACATGTTTCTGCAAGTTTGGTCAACCCCATGTAAGTTATGGGGCAGTAACAGTACACTCTGCAAAACGTGTTTTTCAGCCCGAAATAAACACGTTTTTTCAGACAACTGAATCCCTATGTAGCAGCAAGGCTCAGGAGAGCCCACACACTCAGATCTTAACCCCAGTGTGCAGAAAGGTTCAAAACGTGTTTTTCAGCAGAAATAAACATGTTTCTGCAAGTTTGGTCAACCCCATGTAAGTTATGGGGCAGTAACAGTACACTTTTCAAAACGTGTTTTTCAGCCCGAAATAAACGCGTTTTTTCAGACAACTGAATCCCCATGTAGCATCAAGGCTCAGAAGAGCCCACACACTCAGATCTTAACCCCAGTGTGCAAAAAGGTTCAAAACGTGTTTTTCAGCAGAAATAAACATGTTTCTGCAAGTTTGGTCAACCCCATGTAAGTTATGGGGCTGTAACAGTACACTTTTCAAAACGTGTTTTTCAGCCCGAAATAAACGCGTTTTTTTAGACAACTGAATCCCCATGTAGCAGCAAGGCTCAGAAGAGCCCACACACTCAGATCTTAACCCCAGTGTGCAGAAAGGTTCAAAACGTGTTTTTCAGCAGAAATAAACATGTTTCTGCAAGTTTGGTCAACCCCATGTAAGTTATGGGGCAGTAACAGTACACTCTGCAAAACGTGTTTTTCAGCCCGAAATAAACGCGTTTTTTCAGACAACTGAATCCCCATGTAGCAGCAAGGCTCAGAAGAGCCCACACACTCAGATCTTAACCCCAGTGTGCAGAAAGGTTCAAAACGTGTTTTTCAGCAGAAATAAACATGTTTCTGCAAGTTTGGTCAAACCCATGTAAGTTATGGGGCAGTAACAGTACACTTTGCAAAACGTGTTTTTCAGCCCGAAATAAACGCGTTTTTTCAGACAACTGAATCCCCTTGTAACAGCAAAGCTCAGAAGAGCCCACACACTCAGCTCTTAACCCCAGTGTGCAGAAAGGGTCAAAACGTGTTTTTCAGCAGAAATAAACAAGTTTCTGCAAGTTTGGTCAACCCCATGTAAGTTATGGGGCAGTAACAGCACACTTTGCAAAACGTGTTTTTCAGCAGGAAATAAATGCGTTTTTTCAGACAACTGAATCCCCATGTAACAGCAAGGCTCAGAAGAGCTCACACACTCAGCTCTTAACCCCAGTGTGCAGAAAGGGTCAAAACGTGTTTTTCAGCAGAAATAAACATGTTTCTGCAAGTTTGGTCAACCCCATGTAGGTTATGGGGCAGTAACAGTACACTCTGCAAAAAGTGTTTTTCAGCCCGAAATAAACGCGTTTTTTCAGACAACTGAATCCCCATGTAGCAGCAAGGCTCAGAAGAGCCCACACACTCAGATCTTAACCCCAGTGTGCAGAAAGGTTCAAAACGTGTTTTTCAGCAGAAATAAACATGTTTCTGCAAGTTTGGTCAAACCCATGTAAGTTATGGGGCAGTAACAGTACACTCTGCAAAACGTGTTTTTCAGCCCGAAATAAACGCGTTTTTTCAGACAACTGAATCCCCATGTAGCAGCAAGGCTCAGAAGAGCCCACACACTCAGATCTTAACCCCAGTGTGCAGAAAGGTTCAAAACGTGTTTTTCAGCAGAAATAAACATGTTTCTGCAAGTTTTGTCAACCCCATGTAAGTTATGGGGCAGTAACAGTACACTTTTCAAAACGTGTTTTTCAGCCCGAAATAAACGCGTTTTTTTAGACAACTGAATCCCCATGTAGCAGCAAGTCTCAGAAGAGCCCACACACTCAGATCTTAACCCCAGTGTGCAAAAAGGTTCAAAACGTGTTTTTCAGCAGAAATAAACATGTTTCTGCAAGTTTGGTCAACCCCATGTAAGTTATGGGGCAGTAACAGTACACTTTTCAAAACGTGTTTTTCAGCCCGAAATAAACGCGTTTTTTCAGACAACTGAATCCCCATGTAGCAGCAAGGCTCAGAAGAGCCCACACACTCAGATCTTAACCCCAGTCTGCAGAAAGGTTCAAAACGTGTTTTTCAGCAGAAATAAACATGTTTCTGCAAGTTTGGTCAACCCCATGTAGGTTATGGGGCAGTAACAGTACACTCTGCAAAAAGTGTTTTTCAGCCCGAAATAAACGCGTTTTTTCAGACAACTGAATCCCCATGTAGCAGCAAGTCTCAGAAGAGCCCACACACTCAGATCTTAACCCCAGTGTGCAAAAAGGTTCAAAACGTGTTTTTCAGCAGAAATAAACATGTTTCTGCAAGTTTGGTCAACCCCATGTAAGTTATGGGGCAGTAACAGTACACTTTTCAAAACGTGTTTTTCAGCCCGAAATAAACGCGTTTTTTCAGACAACTGAATCCCCATGTAGCAGCAAGGCTCAGAAGAGCCCACACACTCAGCTCTTATCCCCAGTGTGCAGAAAGGGTCAAAACGTGTTTTTCAGAAATAAACATGTTTCTGCAACTTTGGTCAACCCCATGTAAGTTATTGGGCAGTAAGAGTACACTTTTCAAAACGTGTTTTTCAGCCCGAAATAAATGCGTTTTTTCAGACAACTGAATCCCCATGTAGCAGGAAGGCTCAGAAGAGCCCACACACTCAGATCTTAACCCCAGTGTGCAGAAAGGGTCAAAACGTGTTTTTCAGCAGAAATAAACATGTTTCTGCAAGTTTTGTCAACCCCATGTAAGTTATGGGGCAGTAACAGTACACTTTTCAAAACGTGTTTTTCAGCCCGAAATAAACGCGTTTTTTCAGACAACTGAATCCCCATGTAGCAGCAAGGCTCAGAAGAGCCCACACACTCAGATCTTAACCCCAGTGTGCAGAAAGGTTCAAAACGTATTTTTCAGCAGAAATAAACATGTTTCTGCAAGTTTTGTCAACCCCATGTAAGTTATGGGGCAGTAACAGTACACTTTTCAAAACGTG
The DNA here is from genome assembly GCF_040954835.1 of Lepisosteus oculatus. Classification (NCBI taxonomy): domain Eukaryota; kingdom Metazoa; phylum Chordata; class Actinopteri; order Semionotiformes; family Lepisosteidae; genus Lepisosteus; species Lepisosteus oculatus. The sequence continues at coordinate 60,000,357 of NC_090709.1, read as the reverse complement.
TTTTTCAGCCCGAAATAAACGCGTTTTTTCAGACAACTGAATCCCCATGTAGCAGCAAGGCTCAGAAGAGCCCACACACTCAGATCTTAACCCCAGTGTGCAAAAAGGTTCAAAACGTGTATTTCAGCAGAAATAAACATGTTTCTGCAAGTTTGGTCAACCCCATGTAAGTTATGGGGCAGTAACAGTACACTCTGCAAAACGTGTTTTTCAGCCCAAAATAAACGCGTTTTTTCAGACAACTGAATCCCCATGTAGCATCAAGGCTCAAAAGAGCCCACACACTCAGATCTTAACCCCAGTGTGCAAAAAGGTTCAAAACGTGTTTTTCAGCAGAAATAAACATGTTTCTGCAAGTTTGGTCAACCCCATGTAAGTTATGGGGCAGTAACAGTACACTCTGCAAAACGTGTTTTTCAGCCCGAAATAAACACGTTTTTTCAGACAACTGAATCCCCATGTAGCAGCAAGGCTCAGAAGAGCCCACACACTCAGATCTTAACCCCAGTGTGCAGAAAGGTTCAAAACATGTTTTTCAGCAGAAATAAACATGTTTCTGCAAGTTTGGTCAAACCCATGTAAGTTATGGGGCAGTAACAGTACACTCTGCAAAACGTGTTTTTCAGCCCGAAATAAACGCGTTTTTTCAGACAACTGAATCCCCATGTAGCAGCAAGGCTCAGAAGAGCCCACACACTCAGATCTTAACCCCAGTGTGCAGAAAGGTTCAAAACGTGTTTTTCAGCAGAAATAAACATGTTTCTGCAAGTTTTGTCAACCCCATGTAAGTTATGGGGCAGTAACAGTACACTTTTCAAAACGTGTTTTTCAGCCCGAAATAAACGCGTTTTTTTAGACAACTGAATCCCCATGTAGCAGCAAGTCTCAGAAGAGCCCACACACTCAGATCTTAACCCCAGTGTGCAAAAAGGTTCAAAACGTGTTTTTCAGCAGAAATAAACATGTTTCTGCAAGTTTGGTCAACCCCATGTAAGTTATGGGGCAGTAACAGTACACTTTTCAAAACGTGTTTTTCAGCCCGAAATAAACGCGTTTTTTCAGACAACTGAATCCCCATGTAGCAGCAAGGCTCAGAAGAGCCCACACACTCAGATCTTAACCCCAGTGTGCAGAAAGGTTCAAAACGTGTTTTTCAGCAGAAATAAACATGTTTCTGCAAGTTTGGTCAACCCCATGTAAGTTATGGGGCAGTAACAGCACACTTTGCAAAACGTGTTTTTCAGCCCGAAATAAACGCGTTTTTTCAGACAACTGAATCCCCTTGTAACAGCAAAGCTCAGAAGAGCCCACACACTCAGCTCTTAACCCCAGTGTGCAAAAAGTGTCAAAACCTGTTTTTCAGCAGAAGTAAACATGTTTCTGCTAGTTTGGTCAACCCCATGTAAGTTATGGGGCAGTAACAGTACACTTTTCAAAACGTGTTTTTCAGCCCGAAATAAACGCGTTTTTTCAGACAACGGAATCCCCATGTAACAGCAAGGCTCAGAAGAGCCCACACACTCAGCTCTTAACCCCAGTGTGCAGAAAGTGTCAAAAGGTGTTTTTCAGCAGAAATAAACATGTTTCAGCAAGTTTGGTCAACCCCATGTAAGTTATGGGGCAGTAACAGTACACTTTTCAAAACGTGTTTTTCAGCCCGAAATAAACGCGTTTTTTCAGACAACTGAATCCCCATGTAGCAGCAAGGCTCAGAAGAGCCCACACACTCAGATCATAACCCCAGTGTGCAGAAAGGTTCAAAACGTGTTTTTCAGCAGAAATAAACATGTTTCTGCAAGTTTGGTCAACCCCATGTAAGTTATGGGGCAGTAACAGTACACTCTGCAAAACGTGTTTTTCAGCCCGAAATAAACACGTTTTTTCAGACAACTGAATCCCCATGTAGCAGCAAGGCTCAGGAGAGCCCACACACTCAGATCTTAACCCCAGTGTGCAGAAAGGTTCAAAACGTGTTTTTCAGCAGAAATAAACATGTTTCTGCAAGTTTGGTCAACCCCATGTAAGTTATGGGGCAGTAACAGTACACTTTTCAAAACGTGTTTTTCAGCCCGAAATAAACGCGTTTTTTCAGACAACTGAATCCCCATGTAGCATCAAGGCTCAGAAGAGCCCACACACTCAGATCTTAACCCCAGTGTGCAAAAAGGTTCAAAACGTGTTTTTCAGCAGAAATAAACATGTTTCTGCAAGTTTGGTCAACCCCATGTAAGTTATGGGGCTGTAACAGTACACTTTTCAAAACGTGTTTTTCAGCCCGAAATAAACGCGTTTTTTTAGACAACTGAATCCCCATGTAGCAGCAAGGCTCAGAAGAGCCCACACACTCAGATCTTAACCCCAGTGTGCAGAAAGGTTCAAAACGTGTTTTTCAGCAGAAATAAACATGTTTCTGCAAGTTTGGTCAACCCCATGTAAGTTATGGGGCAGTAACAGTACACTCTGCAAAACGTGTTTTTCAGCCCGAAATAAACGCGTTTTTTCAGACAACTGAATCCCCATGTAGCAGCAAGGCTCAGAAGAGCCCACACACTCAGATCTTAACCCCAGTGTGCAAAAAGGTTCAAAATGTGTTTTTCAGCAGAAATAAACATGTTTCTGCAAGTTTGGTCAACCCCATGTAAGTTATGGGGCAGTAACAGTACACTCTGCAAAACGTGTTTTTCAGCCCAAAATAAACGCGTTTTTTCAGACAACTGAATCCCCATGTAGCATCAAGGCTCAAAAGAGCCCACACACTCAGATCTTAACCCCAGTGTGCAAAAAGGTTCAAAACGTGTTTTTCAGCAGAAATAAACATGTTTCTGCAAGTTTGGTCAACCCCATGTAAGTTATGGGGCTGTAACAGTACACTTTTCAAAACGTGTTTTTCAGCCCGAAATAAACACGTTTTTTCAGACAACTGAATCCCCATGTAGCAGCAAGGCTCAGAAGAGCCCACACACTCAGATCTTAACCCCAGTGTGCAGAAAGGTTCAAAACATGTTTTTCAGCAGAAATAAACATGTTTCTGCAAGTTTGGTCAACCCCATGTAAGTTATGGGGCAGTAACAGTACACTCTGCAAAACGTGTTTTTCAGCCCGAAATAAACGCGTTTTTTCAGACAACTGAATCCCCATGTAGCAGCAAGGCTCAGAAGAGCCCACACACTCAGATCTTAACCCCAGTGTGCAGAAAGGTTCAAAACGTGTTTTTCAGCAGAAATAAACATGTTTCTGCAAGTTTGGTCAAACCCATGTAAGTTATGGGGCAGTAACAGTACACTCTGCAAAACGTGTTTTTCAGCCCGAAATAAACGCGTTTTTTCAGACAACTGAATCCCCATGTAGCAGCAAGGCTCAGAAGAGCCCACACACTCAGATCTTAACCCCAGTGTGCAGAAAGGTTCAAAACGTGTTTTTCAGCAGAAATAAACATGTTTCTGCAAGTTTTGTCAACCCCATGTAAGTTATGGGGCAGTAACAGTACACTTTTCAAAACGTGTTTTTCAGCCCGAAATAAACGCGTTTTTTTAGACAACTGAATCCCCATGTAGCAGCAAGTCTCAGAAGAGCCCACACACTCAGATCTTAACCCCAGTGTGCAAAAAGGTTCAAAACGTGTTTTTCAGCAGAAATAAACATGTTTCTGCAAGTTTGGTCAACCCCATGTAAGTTATGGGGCAGTAACAGTACACTTTTCAAAACGTGTTTTTCAGCCCGAAATAAACGCGTTTTTTCAGACAACTGAATCCCCATGTAGCAGCAAGGCTCAGAAGAGCCCACACACTCAGATCTTAACCCCAGTGTGCAGAAAGGTTCAAAACGTGTTTTTCAGCAGAAATAAACATGTTTCTGCAAGTTTGGTCAACCCCATGTAAGTTATGGGGCAGTAACAGCACACTTTGCAAAACGTGTTTTTCAGCCCGAAATAAACGCGTTTTTTCAGACAACTGAATCCCCATGTAGCAGCAAGGCTCAGAAGAGCCCACACACTCAGATCTTAACCCCAGTCTGCAGAAAGGTTCAAAACGTGTTTTTCAGCAGAAATAAACATGTTTCTGCAAGTTTGGTCAACCCCATGTAGGTTATGGGGCAGTAACAGTACACTCTGCAAAAAGTGTTTTTCAGCCCGAAATAAACGCGTTTTTTCAGACAACTGAATCCCCATGTAGCAGCAAGGCTCAGAAGAGCCCACACACTCAGATCTTAACCCCAGTGTGCAAAAAGGTTCAAAACGTGTTTTTCAGCAGAAATAAACATGTTTCTGCAAGTTTGGTCAACCCCATGTAAGTTATGGGGCAGTAACAGTACACTTTTCAAAACGTGTTTTTCAGCCCGAAATAAACGCGTTTTTTCAGACAACTGAATCCCCATGTAGCAGCAAGGCTCAGAAGAGCCCACACACTCAGCTCTTATCCCCAGTGTGCAGAAAGGGTCAAAACGTGTTTTTCAGCAGAAATAAACATGTTTCTGCAAGTTTGGTCAACCCCATGTAAGTTATTGGGCAGTAAGAGTACACTTTTCAAAACGTGTTTTTCAGCCCGAAATAAATGCGTTTTTTCAGACAACTGAATCCCCATGTAGCAGGAAGGCTCAGAAGAGCCCACACACTCAGATCTTAACCCCAGTGTGCAGAAAGGGTCAAAACGTGTTTTTCAGCAGAAATAAACATGTTTCTGCAAGTTTTGTCAACCCCATGTAAGTTATGGGGCAGTAACAGTACACTTTTCAAAACGTGTTTTTCAGCCCGAAATAAACGCGTTTTTTCAGACAACTGAATCCCCATGTAGCAGCAAGGCTCAGAAGAGCCCACACACTCAGATCTTAACCCCAGTGTGCAGAAAGGTTCAAAACGTATTTTTCAGCAGAAATAAACATGTTTCTGCAAGTTTTGTCAACCCCATGTAAGTTATGGGGCAGTAACAGTACACTTTTCAAAACGTGTTTTTCAGCCCGAAATAAACGCGTTTTTTCAGACAACTGAATCCCCATGTAGCAGCAAGGCTCAGAAGAGCCCACACACTCAGATCTTAACCCCAGTGTGCAAAAAGGTTCAAAACGTGTATTTCAGCAGAAATAAACATGTTTCTGCAAGTTTGGTCAACCCCATGTAAGTTATGGGGCAGTAACAGTACACTCTGCAAAACGTGTTTTTCAGCCCAAAATAAACGCGTTTTTTCAGACAACTGAATCCCCATGTAGCATCAAGGCTCAAAAGAGCCCACACACTCAGATCTTAACCCCAGTGTGCAAAAAGGTTCAAAACGTGTTTTTCAGCAGAAATAAACATGTTTCTGCAAGTTTGGTCAACCCCATGTAAGTTATGGGGCAGTAACAGTACACTCTGCAAAACGTGTTTTTCAGCCCGAAATAAACACGTTTTTTCAGACAACTGAATCCCCATGTAGCAGCAAGGCTCAGAAGAGCCCACACACTCAGATCTTAACCCCAGTGTGCAGAAAGGTTCAAAACATGTTTTTCAGCAGAAATAAACATGTTTCTGCAAGTTTGGTCAAACCCATGTAAGTTATGGGGCAGTAACAGTACACTCTGCAAAACGTGTTTTTCAGCCCGAAATAAACGCGTTTTTTCAGACAACTGAATCCCCATGTAGCAGCAAGGCTCAGAAGAGCCCACACACTCAGATCTTAACCCCAGTGTGCAGAAAGGTTCAAAACGTGTTTTTCAGCAGAAATAAACATGTTTCTGCAAGTTTTGTCAACCCCATGTAAGTTATGGGGCAGTAACAGTACACTTTACAAAACGTGTTTTTCAGCCCGAAATAAACGCGTTTTTTTAGACAACTGAATCCCCATGTAGCAGCAAGTCTCAGAAGAGCCCACACACTCAGATCTTAACCCCAGTGTGCAAAAAGGTTCAAAACGTGTTTTTCAGCAGAAATAAACATGTTTCTGCAAGTTTGGTCAACCCCATGTAAGTTATGGGGCAGTAACAGTACACTTTTCAAAACGTGTTTTTCAGCCCGAAATAAACGCGTTTTTTCAGACAACTGAATCCCCATGTAGCAGCAAGGCTCAGAAGAGCCCACACACTCAGATCTTAACCCCAGTGTGCAGAAAGGTTCAAAACGTGTTTTTCAGCAGAAATAAACATGTTTCTGCAAGTTTGGTCAACCCCATGTAAGTTATGGGGCAGTAACAGCACACTTTGCAAAACGTGTTTTTCAGCCCGAAATAAACGCGTTTTTTCAGACAACTGAATCCCCATGTAGCAGCAAGGCTCAGAAGAGCCCACACACTCAGATCATAACCCCAGTGTGCAGAAAGGTTCAAAACGTGTTTTTCAGCAGAAATAAACATGTTTCTGCAAGTTTGGTCAACCCCATGTAAGTTATGGGGCAGTAACAGTACACTCTGCAAAACGTGTTTTTCAGCCCGAAATAAACACGTTTTTTCAGACAACTGAATCCCCATGTAGCAGCAAGGCTCAGGAGAGCCCACACACTCAGATCTTAACCCCAGTGTGCAGAAAGGTTCAAAACGTGTTTTTCAGCAGAAATAAACATGTTTCTGCAAGTTTGGTCAACCCCATGTAAGTTATGGGGCAGTAACAGTACACTTTTCAAAACGTGTTTTTCAGCCCGAAATAAACGCGTTTTTTCAGACAACTGAATCCCCATTAGCATCAAGGCTCAGAAGAGCCCACACACTCAGATCTTAACCCCAGTGTGCAAAAAGGTTCAAAACGTGTTTTTCAGCAGAAATAAACATGTTTCTGCAAGTTTGGTCAACCCCATGTAAGTTATGGGGCTGTAACAGTACACTTTTCAAAACGTGTTTTTCAGCCCGAAATAAACGCGTTTTTTTAGACAACTGAATCCCCATGTAGCAGCAAGGCTCAGAAGAGCCCACACACTCAGATCTTAACCCCAGTGTGCAGAAAGGTTCAAAACGTGTTTTTCAGCAGAAATAAACATGTTTCTGCAAGTTTGGTCAACCCCATGTAAGTTATGGGGCAGTAACAGTACACTCTGCAAAACGTGTTTTTCAGCCCGAAATAAACGCGTTTTTTCAGACAACTGAATCCCCATGTAGCAGCAAGGCTCAGAAGAGCCCACACACTCAGCTCTTATCCCCAGTGTGCAGAAAGGGTCAAAACGTGTTTTTCAGCAGAAATAAACATGTTTCTGCAAGTTTGGTCAACCCCATGTAAGTTATTGGGCAGTAAGAGTACACTTTTCAAAACGTGTTTTTCAGCCCGAAATAAATGCGTTTTTTCAGACAACTGAATCCCCATGTAGCAGGAAGGCTCAGAAGAGCCCACACACTCAGATCTTAACCCCAGTGTGCAGAAAGGGTCAAAACATGTTTTTCAGCAGAAATAAACATGTTTCTGCAAGTTTTGTCAACCCCATGTAAGTTATTGGGCAGTAAGAGTACACTTTTCAAAACGTGTTTTTCAGCCCGAAATAAATGCGTTTTTTCAGACAACTGAATCCCCATGTAGCAGGAAGGCTCAGAAGAGCCCACACACTCAGATCTTAACCCCAGTGTGCAGAAAGGGTCAAAACATGTTTTTCAGCAGAAATAAACATGTTTCTGCAAGTTTGGTCAACCCCATGTAAGTTATGGGGCAGTAACAGTACACTCTGCAAAACGTGTTTTTCAGCCCAAAATAAACGCATTTTTTCAGACAACTGAATCCCCATGTAGCATCAAGGCTCAAAAGAGCCCACACACTCAGATCTTAACCCCAGTGTGCAAAAAGGTTCAAAACGTGTTTTTCAGCAGAAATAAACATGTTTCTGCAAGTTTGGTCAACCCCATGTAAGTTATGGGGCTGTAACAGTACACTTTTCAAAACGTGTTTTTCAGCCCGAAATAAACACGTTTTTTCAGACAACTGAATCCCCATGTAGCAGCAAGGCTCAGAAGAGCCCACACACTCAGATCTTAACCCCAGTGTGCAGAAAGGTTCAAAACATGTTTTTCAGCAGAAATAAACATGTTTCTGCAAGTTTGGTCAAACCCATGTAAGTTATGGGGCAGTAACAGTACACTCTGCAAAACGTGTTTTTCAGCCCGAAATAAACGCGTTTTTTCAGACAACTGAATCCCCATGTAGCAGCAAGGCTCAGAAGAGCCCACACACTCAGATCTTAACCCCAGTGTGCAAAAAGGTTCAAAATGTGTTTTTCAGCAGAAATAAACATGTTTCTGCAAGTTTGGTCAACCCCATGTAAGTTATGGGGCAGTAACAGTACACTCTGCAAAACGTGTTTTTCAGCCCAAAATAAACGCATTTTTTCAGACAACTGAATCCCCATGTAGCATCAAGGCTCAAAAGAGCCCACACACTCAGATCTTAACCCCAGTGTGCAAAAAGGTTCAAAACGTGTTTTTCAGCAGAAATAAACATGTTTCTGCAAGTTTGGTCAACCCCATGTAAGTTATGGGGCTGTAACAGTACACTTTTCAAAACGTGTTTTTCAGCCCGAAATAAACACGTTTTTTCAGACAACTGAATCCCCATGTAGCAGCAAGGCTCAGAAGAGCCCACACACTCAGATCTTAACCCCAGTGTGCAGAAAGGTTCAAAACATGTTTTTCAGCAGAAATAAACATGTTTCTGCAAGTTTGGTCAACCCCATGTAAGTTATGGGGCAGTAACAGTACACTCTGCAAAACGTGTTTTTCAGCCCGAAATAAACGCGTTTTTTCAGACAACTGAATCCCCATGTAGCAGCAAGGCTCAGAAGAGCCCACACACTCAGATCTTAACCCCAGTGTGCAGAAAGGTTCAAAACGTGTTTTTCAGCAGAAATAAACATGTTTCTGCAAGTTTGGTCAAACCCATGTAAGTTATGGGGCAGTAACAGTACACTCTGCAAAACGTGTTTTTCAGCCCGAAATAAACGCGTTTTTTCAGACAACTGAATCCCCATGTAGCAGCAAGGCTCAGAAGAGCCCACACACTCAGATCTTAACCCCAGTGTGCAGAAAGGTTCAAAACGTGTTTTTCAGCAGAAATAAACATGTTTCTGCAAGTTTTGTCAACCCCATGTAAGTTATGGGGCAGTAACAGTACACTTTTCAAAACGTGTTTTTCAGCCCGAAATAAACGCGTTTTTTTAGACAACGGAATCCCCATGTAGCAGCAAGTCTCAGAAGAGCCCACACACTCAGATCTTAACCCCAGTGTGCAAAAAGGTTCAAAACGTGTTTTTCAGCAGAAATAAACATGTTTCTGCAAGTTTGGTCAACCCCATGTAAGTTATGGGGCAGTAACAGTACACTTTTCAAAACGTGTTTTTCAGCCCGAAATAAACGCGTTTTTTCAGACAACTGAATCCCCATGTAGCAGCAAGGCTCAGAAGAGCCCACACACTCAGATCTTAACCCCAGTTTGCAGAAAGGTTCAAAACGTGTTTTTCAGCAGAAATAAACATGTTTCTGCAAGTTTGGTCAACCCCATGTAAGTTATGGGGCAGTAACAGCACACTTTGCAAAACGTGTTTTTCAGCCCGAAATAAACGCGTTTTTTCAGACAACTGAATCCCCTTGTAACAGCAAAGCTCAGAAGAGCCCACACACTGAGCTCTTAACCCCAGTGTGCAAAAAGTGTCAAAACGTGTTTTTCAGTAGAAATAGACATGTAACATGTAACTTATGGGACAGGAAGAGCAGGTTTTTCAACTCATGTTTTTCAGCCCGAAATAAACGCGTTTTTTTCATACTGTTGAATCCAATGTAACTGCTAGGCAGAAGAGCTCACTGTCTCAGCTCTTAACCCCAGTGTGCAGAAAGTGTCAAAACGTGTTTTTCAGCAGAAATAATCTTGTTTCTGCAAGTTTGGTCACCCCCATTCAACTTATGGGGCAGTAACAGCACTCTTTTCAAAACGTGTTTTTCAGCCCGAAATAAACACGTTTTTTCAGACAACTGAATCCCTATGTAACTGCAAGGCTCAGAAGAGCCCACACACTCAGCTCTTAACCCCAGTGTACAGAAAGTGTCAAAACATGTTTTTCAGCAGAAATAAACATGTTTCTGCAAGTTTGGTCACCCCCATTCAACTTATGGGGCAGTAACAGCACACTTTTCAAAACATGTTTTTCAGCCCGAAATAAACACGTTTTTTCAGACAGCTGAATCCCTATGTATCTGCAAGGCTCAGAAGAGCCCACACACTGAGCTCTTAACCCCAGTGTGCAAAAAGTGTCAAAACGTGTTTTTCAGCAGAAAAAAACATGTTTCTGCAGGTTTGGTCACCCCCATTCAACTTATGGGGCAGTAACAGCACACTTTTCAAAACATGTTTTTCAGCCCGAAATAAACACGTTTTTTCAGACAGCTGAATCCCTATGTATCTGCAAGGCTCAGAAGAGCCCACACACTGAGCTCTTAACCCCAGTGTGCAAAAAGTGTCAAAACGTGTTTTTCAGTAGAAATAGACATGTAACATGTAACTTATGGGACAGGAAGAGCAGATTTTTCAACTCATGTTTTTCAGCCCGAAATAAACGCGTTTTTTTCATACTGTTGAATCCAATGTAACTTCTAGGCAGAAGAGCTCACTGTCTCAGCTCTTAACCCCAGTGTACAGAAAGTGTCAAAACGTGTTTTTCAGCAGAAATAAACATGTTTCTGCAAGTTTGGTCACCCCCATTCAACTTATGGGGCAGTAACAGCACACTTTTCAAAACATGTTTTTCAGCCCGAAATAAACACGTTTTTTCAGATAGCTGAATCCCTATGTATCTGCAAGGCTCAGAAGAGCCCACACACTGAGCTCTTAACCCCAGTGTGCAAAAAGTGTCAAAACGTGTTTTTCAGCAGAAATAAACATGTTTCTGCTAGTTTGGTCAACCCTATGTAACTTATGGGGCAGTAACAGCACACTTTTCAAAACGTGTTTTTCAGCCCGAAATAAACGCAATTTTCAGACAACTGAATCCCCATGTAACAGCAAGGCTCAGAAGAGCCCACACACTCAGCTCTTAACCCCAGTGTGCAAAAAGTGTCAAAACCTGTTTTTCAGCAGAAATAAACATGTTTCTGCTAGTTTGGTCAACCCTATGTAACTTATGGGGCAGTAACAGCACACTTTTCAAAACGTGTTTTTCAGCCCGAAATAAACGCATTTTTTCAGACAACTGAATCCCCATGTAACAGCAAGGCTCAGAAGAGCCCACACACTCAGCTCTTAACCCCAGTGTGCAGAAAGGGTCAAAACGTGTTTTTCAGCAGAAATAAACATGTTTCTGCAAGTTTGGTCAACCCCATGTAAGTTATGGGGCAGTAACAGCACACTTTGCAAAACGTGTTTTTCAGCCCGAAATAAACGCGTTTTTTCAGACAACTGAATCCCCATGTAACAGCAAGGCTCAGAAGAGCCCACACACTCAGCTCTTAACCCCAGTGTGCAGAAAGGGTCAAAACGTGTTTTTCAGCAGAAATAAACATGTTTCTGCAAGTTTGGTCAACCCCATCTAAGTTATGGGGCAGTAACAGCACACTTTGCAAAACGTGTTTTTCAGCCCGAAATAAACGCGTTTTTTCAGACAACTGAATCCCCATGTAACAGCAAGGCTCAGAAGAGCTCACTGTCTCAGCTCTTAACCCCAGTGTGCAGAAAGTGTCAAAACGTGTTTTTCAGCAGAAATAATCTTGTTTCTGCAAGTTTGGTCACCCCCATTCAACTTATGGGGCAGTAACAGCACTCTTTTCAAAACGTGTTTTTCAGCCCGAAATAAACACGTTTTTTCAGACAACTGAATCCCTATGTAACTGCAAGGCTCAGAAGAGCCCACACACTCAGCTCTTAACCCCAGTGTACAGAAAGTGTCAAAACATGTTTTTCAGCAGAAATAAACATGTTTCTGCAAGTTTGGTCACCCCCATTCAACTTATGGGGCAGTAACAGCACACTTTTCAAAACATATTTTTCAGCCCGAAATAAACACGTTTTTTCAGACAGCTGAATCCCTATGTATCTGCAAGGCTCAGAAGAGCCCACACACTGAGCTCTTAACCCCAGTGTGCAAAAAGTGTCAAAACGTGTTTTTCAGCAGAAAAAAACATGTTTCTGCAGGTTTGGTCACCCCCATTCAACTTTTGGGGCAGTAACAGCACACTTTTCAAAACATGTTTTTCAGCCCGAAATAAACACGTTTTTTCAGACAGCTGAATCCCTATGTAACTGCAAGGCTCAGAAGAGCCCACACACTCAGCTCTTAACCCCAGTGTACAGAAAGTGTCAAAACGTGTTTTTCAGCAGAAATAAACATGTTTCTGCAAGCTTGGTCAACCCCATGTAAGTTATGGGGCAGTAACAGTACACTTTTCAAAACCTGTTTTTCAGCCCGAAATAAACGCGTTTTTTTCAGACAACTGAATCCCCATGTAGCAGCAAGGCTCAGAAGAGCCCACACACTCAGATCTTAACCCCAGTGTGCAGAAAGGTTCAAAACGTGTTTTTCAGCAGAAATAAACATGTTTCTGCAAGTTTGGTCAACCCCATGTAACTTATGGAGCAGTAACAGTACACTCTGCAAAACGTGTTTTTCAGCCCGAAATAAACGCGTTTTTTCAGACAACTGAATCCCCATGTAGCAGCAAGGCTCAGAAGAGCCCACACACTCAGATCTTAACCCCAGTGTGCAGAAAGGTTCAAAACGTGTTTTTCAGCAGAAATAAACATGTTTCTGCAAGTTTGGTCAAACCCATGTAAGTTATGGGGCAGTAACAGTACACTCTGCAAAACGTGTTTTTCAGCCCGAAATAAACGCGTTTTTTCAGACAACTGAATCCCCATGTAGCAGCAAGGCTCAGAAGAGCCCACACACTCAGATCTTAACCCCAGTGTGCAGAAAGGGTCAAAACGTGTTTTTCAGCAGAAATGAACATGTTTCTGCAAGTTTGGTCAACCCCATGTAAGTTATGGGGCAGTAACAGCACACTTTGCAAAACGTGTTTTTCAGCCCGAAATAAACGCGTTTTTTCAGACAACTGAATCCCCTTGTAACAGCAAAGCTCAGAAGAGCCCAGACACTCAGCTCTTAACCCCAGTGTGCAGAAAGGGTCAAAACGTGTTTTTCAGCAGAAATAAACATGTTTCTGCAAGTTTGGTCAACCCCATGTAAGTTATGGGGCAGTAACAGCACACTTTGCAAAACGTGTTTTTCAGCAGGAAATAAATGCGTTTTTTCAGACAACTGAATCCCCATGTAACAGCAAGGCTCAGAAGAGCCCAAACACTCAGCTCTTAACCCTAGTGTGCAAAAAGTGTCAAAACCTGTTTTTCAGCAGAAGTAAACATGTTTCTGCTAGTTTGGTCAACCCCATGTAAGTTATGGGGCAGTAACAGCACACTTTTCAAAACGTGTTTTTCAGCCCGAAATAAACGCGTTTTTTCAGACAACGGAATCCCCATGTAACAGCAAGGCTCAGAAGAGCCCACACACTCAGCTCTTAACCCCAGTGTGCAGAAAGGTTCAAAACGTGTTTTTCAGCAGAAATAAACATGTTTCTGCAAGTTTGGTCAACCCCATGTAAGTTATGGGGCAGTAACAGTACATTCTGCAAAACGTGTTTTTCAGCCCGAAATAAACGCGTTTTTTCAGACAACTGAATCCCCATGTAGCAGCAAGGCTCAGAAGAGCCCACACACTCAGATCTTAACCCCAGTGTGCAGAAAGGTTCAAAACGTGTTTTTCAGCAGAAATAAACATGTTTCTGCAAGTTTGGTCAACCCCATGTAAGTTATGGGGCAGTAACAGCACACTTTTCAAAACGTGTTTTTCAGCAGAAATAAACGTTTCTGCAAGTGTGGTCACAACCATGCAACTTATGGGGCAGTAACAGCACACTTTTCAAAACGTGTTTTTCAGCCCAAATAAAACGTTTTTTCACACTGTAGAATCCCAATGTAACTGCTAGGCTCAGAAGAGCTCACTGACTCAGCTATTATCCCCACTGTGCAGAGAGTGTCAAAACGTGTTTTTCAGTAGATATAGACATGTAACATGTAACTTATGGGACAGGAAGAGCAGATTTTTCAACTCATGTTTTTCAGCCCGAAATAAACGCGTTTTTTTCATACTGTTGAATCCAATGTAACTGCTAGGCAGAAGAGCTCACTGTCTCAGCTCTTAACCCCAGTGTGCAGAAAGTGTCAAAACGTGTTTTTCAGCAGAAATAAACATGTTTCTGCAAGTTTGGTCAACCCATGTAAGTTATGGGGCAGTAACAGCACACTTTGCAAAACGTGTTTTTCAGCCCGAAATAAACACGTTTTTTCAGACAGCTGAATCCCTATGTATCTGCAAGGCTCAGAAGAGCCCACACACTGAGCTCTTAACCCCAGTGTACAGAAAGTGTCAAAACGTGTTTTTCAGCAGAAATAAACATGTTTCTGCAGGTTTGGTCACCTCCATTCAACTTATGGGGCAGTAACAGCACACTTCTCAAAACATGTTTTTCAGCCCGAAATAAACACGTTTTTTCAGACAGCTGAATCCCGATGTATCTGCAAGGCTCAGAAGAGCCCACACACTGAGCTCTTAACCCCAGTGTGCAAAAAGTGTCAAAACGTGTTTTTCAGTAGAAAAAGACATGTAACAATGTAACTGCTAGGCAGAAGAGCTCACTGTCTCAGCTCTTAACCCCAGTGTGCAGAAAGTGTCAAAACGTGTTTTTCAGCAGAAATAATCTTGTTTCTGCAAGTTTGGTCAACCCCATGTAAGTTATGGGGCAGTAACAGTACACTTTTCAAAACGTGTTTTTCAGCCCGAAATAAACGCGTTTTTTTCAGACAACTGAATCCCCATGTAGCAGCAAGGCTCAGAAGAGCCCACACACTCAGATCTTAACCCCAGTGTGCAGAAAGGTTCAAAACGTGTTTTTCAGCAGAAATAAACATGTTTCTGCAAGTTTGGTCAACCCCATGTAAGTTATGGGTCAGTAACAGTACACTCTGCAAAACGTGTTTTTCAGCCCGAAATAAACGCGTTTTTTCAGACAACTGAATCCCCATGTAGCAGCAAGGCTCAGAAGAGCCCACACACTCAGATCTTAACCCCAGTGTGCAGAAAGGTTCAAAACGTGTTTTTCAGCAGAAATAAACATGTTTCTGCAAGTTTGGTCAAACCCATGTAAGTTATGGGGCAGTAACAGTACACTCTGCAAAACGTGTTTTTCAGCCCGAAATAAACGCGTTTTTTCAGACAACTGAATCCCCATGTAGCAGCAAGGCTCAGAAGAGCCCACACACTCAGATCTTAACCCCAGTGTGCAGAAAGGGTCAAAACGTGTTTTTCAGCAGAAATAAACATGTTTCTGCAAGTTTGGTCAACCCCATGTAAGTTATGGGGCAGTAACAGCACACTTTGCAAAACGTGTTTTTCAGCCCGAAATAAACGCGTTTTTTCAGACAACTGAATCCCCTTGTAACAGCAAAGCTCAGAAGAGCCCACACACTCAGCTCTTAACCCCAGTGTGCAGAAAGGGTCAAAACGTGTTTTTCAGCAGAAATAAACATGTTTCTGCAAGTTTGGTCAACCCCATGTAAGTTATGGGGCAGTAACAGCACACTTTGCAAAATGTGTTTTTCAGCCCGAAATAAACGCGTTTTTTCAGACAACTGAATCCCCATGTAACAGCAAGGCTCAGAAGAGCCCACACACTCAGCTCTTAACCCCAGTGTGCAGAAAGGGTCAAAACGTGTTTTTCAGCAGAAATAAACATGTTTCTGCAAGTTTGGTCAACCCCATGTAAGTTATGGGGCAGTAACAGCACACTTTGCAAAACGTGTTTTTCAGCCCGAAATAAACGCGTTTTTTCAGACAACTGAATCCCCTTGTAACAGCAAAGCTCAGAAGAGCCCACACACTCAGCTCTTAACCCCAGTGTGCAGAAAGGGTCAAAACGTGTTTTTCAGCAGAAATAAACATGTTTCTGCAAGTTTGGTCAAACCCATGTAAGTTATGGGGCAGTAACAGTACACTCTGCAAAACGTGTTTTTCAGCCCGAAATAAACGCGTTTTTTCAGACAACTGAATACCCATGTAGCAGCAAGGCTCAGAAGAGCCCACACACTCAGATCTTAACCCCAGTGTGCTGAAAGTGTCAAAACATGTTTTTCAGCAGAAATAAACATGTTTCTGCAAGTTTGGTCAACCCCATGTAAGTTGACCAAACCAAAGTTGACCTTACATGTTTTTTCAGACAACTGAATCCCCTTGTAACAGCAAAGCTCAGAAGAGCCCACACACTCAGCTCTTAACCCCAGTGTGCAGAAAGGGTCAAAACGTGTTTTTCAGCAGAAATAAACATGTTTCTGCAAGTTTGGTCAACCCCATGTAAGTTATGGGGCAGTAACAGCACACTTTGCAAAACGTGTTTTTCAGCCCGAAATAAACGCGTTTTTTCAGACAACTGAATCCCCATGTAACAGCAAGGCTCAGAAGAGCCCACACACTCAGCTCTTAACCCCAGTGTGCAGAAAGGGTCAAAACGTGTTTTTCAGCAGAAATAAACATGTTTCTGCAAGTTTGGTCAACCCCATGTAAGTTATGGGGCAGTAACAGCACACTTTGCAAAACGTGTTTTTCAGCAGGAAATAAATGCGTTTTTTCAGACAACTGAATCCCCATGTAACAGCAAGGCTCAGAAGAGCCCACACACTCAGCTCTTAACCCCAGTGTGCAAAAAGTGTCAAAACCTGTTTTTCAGCAGAAGTAAACATGTTTCTGCTAGTTTGGTCAACCCCATGTAAGTTATGGGGCAGTAACAGCACACTTTTCAAAACGTGTTTTTCAGCCCGAAATAAACGCGTTTTTTCAGACAACGGAATCCCCATGTAACAGCAAGGCTCAGAAGAGCCCACACACTCAGCTCTTAACCCCAGTGTGCAGAAAGTGTCAAAAGGTGTTTTTCAGCAGAAATAAACATGTTTCAGCAAGTTTGGTCAACCCCATGTAAGTTATGGGGCAGTAACAGTACACTTTTCAAAACGTGTTTTTCAGCCCGAAATAAACGCGTTTTTTCAGACAACTGAATCCCCATGTAGCAGCAAGGCTCAGAAGAGCCCACACACTCAGATCTTAACCCCAGTGTGCAGAAAGGTTCAAAACGTGTTTTTCAGCAGAAATAAACATGTTTCTGCAAGTTTGGTCAACCCCATGTAACTTATGGAGCAGTAACAGTACACTCTGCAAAACGTGTTTTTCAGCCCGAAATAAACGCGTTTTTTCAGACAACTGAATCCCCATGTAGCAGCAAGGCTCAGAAGAGCCCACACACTCAGATCTTAACCCCAGTGTGCAGAAAGGTTCAAAACGTGTTTTTCAGCAGAAATAAACATGTTTCTGCAAGTTTGGTCAAACCCATGTAAGTTATGGGGCAGTAACAGTACACTCTGCAAAACGTGTTTTTCAGCCCGAAATAAACGCGTTTTTTCAGACAACTGAATCCCCATGTAGCAGCAAGGCTCAGAAGAGCCCACACACTCAGATCTTAACCCCAGTGTGCAGAAAGGGTCAAAACGTGTTTTTCAGCAGAAATGAACATGTTTCTGCAAGTTTGGTCAACCCCATGTAAGTTATGGGGCAGTAACAGCACACTTTGCAAAACGTGTTTTTCAGCCCGAAATAAACGCGTTTTTTCAGACAACTGAATCCCCTTGTAACAGCAAAGCTCAGAAGAGCCCACACACTCAGCTCTTAACCCTAGTGTGCAAAAAGTGTCAAAACCTGTTTTTCAGCAGAAGTAAACATGTTTCTGCTAGTTTGGTCAACCCCATGTAAGTTATGGGGCAGTAACAGCACACTTTTCAAAACGTGTTTTTCAGCCCGAAATAAACGCGTTTTTTCAGACAACGGAATCCCCATGTAACAGCAAGGCTCAGAAGAGCCCACACACTCAGCTCTTAACCCCAGTGTGCAGAAAGGTTCAAAACGTGTTTTTCAGCAGAAATAAACATGTTTCTGCAAGTTTGGTCAACCCCATGTAAGTTATGGGGCAGTAACAGTACATTCTGCAAAACGTGTTTTTCAGCCCGAAATAAACGCGTTTTTTCAGACAACTGAATCCCCATGTAGCAGCAAGGCTCAGAAGAGCCCACACACTCAGATCTTAACCCCAGTGTGCAGAAAGGTTCAAAACGTGTTTTTCAGCAGAAATAAACATGTTTCTGCAAGTTTGGTCAACCCCATGTAAGTTATGGGGCAGTAACAGCACACTTTTCAAAACGTGTTTTTCAGCAGAAATAAACGTTTCTGCAAGTGTGGTCACAACCATGCAACTTATGGGGCAGTAACAGCACACTTTTCAAAACGTGTTTTTCAGCCCAAATAAAACGTTTTTTCACACTGTAGAATCCCAATGTAACTGCTAGGCTCAGAAGAGCTCACTGACTCAGCTATTATCCCCACTGTGCAGAGAGTGTCAAAACGTGTTTTTCAGTAGATATAGACATGTAACATGTAACTTATGGGACAGGAAGAGCAGATTTTTCAACTCATGTTTTTCAGCCCGAAATAAACGCGTTTTTTTCATACTGTTGAATCCAATGTAACTGCTAGGCAGAAGAGCTCACTGTCTCAGCTCTTAACCCCAGTGTGCAGAAAGTGTCAAAACGTGTTTTTCAGCAGAAATAAACATGTTTCTGCAAGTTTGGTCAACCCATGTAAGTTATGGGGCAGTAACAGCACACTTTGCAAAACGTGTTTTTCAGCCCGAAATAAACACGTTTTTTCAGACAGCTGAATCCCTATGTATCTGCAAGGCTCAGAAGAGCCCACACACTGAGCTCTTAACCCCAGTGTACAGAAAGTGTCAAAACGTGTTTTTCAGCAGAAATAAACATGTTTCTGCAGGTTTGGTCACCTCCATTCAACTTATGGGGCAGTAACAGCACACTTCTCAAAACATGTTTTTCAGCCCGAAATAAACACGTTTTTTCAGACAGCTGAATCCCGATGTATCTGCAAGGCTCAGAAGAGCCCACACACTGAGCTCTTAACCCCAGTGTGCAAAAAGTGTCAAAACGTGTTTTTCAGTAGAAAAAGACATGTAACAATGTAACTGCTAGGCAGAAGAGCTCACTGTCTCAGCTCTTAACCCCAGTGTGCAGAAAGTGTCAAAACGTGTTTTTCAGCAGAAATAATCTTGTTTCTGCAAGTTTGGTCAACCCCATGTAAGTTATGGGGCAGTAACAGTACACTTTTCAAAACGTGTTTTTCAGCCCGAAATAAACGCGTTTTTTTCAGACAACTGAATCCCCATGTAGCAGCAAGGCTCAGAAGAGCCCACACACTCAGATCTTAACCCCAGTGTGCAGAAAGGGTCAAAACGTGTTTTTCAGCAGATATAAACATGTTTCTGCAAGTTTGGTCAACCCCATGTAAGTTATGGGGCAGTAACAGCACACTTTGCAAAACGTGTTTTTCAGCCCGAAATAAACGCGTTTTTTCAGACAACTGAATCCCCATGTAACAGCAAGGCTCAGAAGAGCCCACACACTCAGCTCTTAACCCCAGTGTGCAGAAAGGGTCAAAACGTGTTTTTCAGCAGAAATAAACATGTTTCTGCAAGTTTGGTCAACCCCATGTAAGTTATGGGGCAGTAACAGCACACTTTGCAAAACGTGTTTTTCAGCCCGAAATAAACGCGTTTTTTCAGACAACTGAATCCCCTTGTAACAGCAAAGCTCAGAAGAGCCCACACACTCAGCTCTTAACCCCAGTGTGCAGAAAGGGTCAAAACCTGTTTTTCAGCAGAAGTAAACATGTTTCTGCTAGTTTGGTCAACCCCATGTAAGTTATGGGGCAGTAACAGCACACTTTTCAAAACGTGTTTTTCAGCCCGAAATAAACGCGTTTTTTCAGACAACGGAATCCCCATGTAACAGCAAGGCTCAGAAGAGCCCACACACTCAGCTCTTAACCCCAGTGTGCAGAAAGGGTCAAAACGTGTTTTTCAGCAGAAATAAACATGTTTCTGCAAGTTTGGTCAACCCCATGTAAGTTATGGGGCAGTAACAGTACACTCTGCAAAACGTGTTTTTCAGCCCGAAATAAACGCGTTTTTTCAGACAACTGAATACCCATGTAGCAGCAAGGCTCAGAAGAGCCCACACACTCAGATCTTAACCCCAGTGTGCTGAAAGTGTCAAAACATGTTTTTCAGCAGAAATAAACATGTTTCTGCAAGTTTGGTCAACCCCATGTAAGTTGACCAAACCAAAGTTGACCTTACATGTTTTTTCAGACAACTGAATCCCCTTGTAACAGCAAAGCTCAGAAGAGCCCACACACTCAGCTCTTAACCCCAGTGTGCAGAAAGGGTCAAAACGTGTTTTTCAGCAGAAATAAACATGTTTCTGCAAGTTTGGTCAACCCCATGTAAGTTATGGGGCAGTAACAGCACACTTTGCAAAACGTGTTTTTCAGCCCGAAATAAACGCGTTTTTTCAGACAACTGAATCCCCATGTAACAGCAAGGCTCAGAAGAGCCCACACACTCAGCTCTTAACCCCAGTGTGCAGAAAGGGTCAAAACGTGTTTTTCAGCAGAAATAAACATGTTTCTGCAAGTTTGGTCAACCCCATGTAAGTTATGGGGCAGTAACAGCACACTTTGCAAAACGTGTTTTTCAGCAGGAAATAAATGCGTTTTTTCAGACAACTGAATCCCCATGTAACAGCAAGGCTCAGAAGAGCCCACACACTCAGCTCTTAACCCCAGTGTGCAAAAAGTGTCAAAACCTGTTTTTCAGCAGAAGTAAACATGTTTCTGCTAGTTTGGTCAACCCCATGTAAGTTACGGGGCAGTAACAGCACACTTTTCAAAACGTGTTTTTCAGCCCGAAATAAACGCGTTTTTTCAGACAACGGAATCCCCATGTAACAGCAAGGCTCAGAAGAGCCCACACACTCAGCTCTTAACCCCAGTGTGCAGAAAGTGTCAAAAGGTGTTTTTCAGCAGAAATAAACATGTTTCAGCAAGTTTGGTCAACCCCATGTAAGTTATGGGGCAGTAACAGTACACTTTTCAAAACGTGTTTTTCAGCCCGAAATAAACGCGTTTTTTCAGACAACTGAATCCCCATGTAGCAGCAAGGCTCAGAAGAGCCCACACACTAAGATCTTAACCCCAGTGTGCAGAAAGGTTCAAAACGTGTTTTTCAGCAGAAATAAACATGTTTCTGCAAGTTTGGTCAACCCCATGTAACTTATGGAGCAGTAACAGTACACTCTGCAAAACGTGTTTTTCAGCCCGAAATAAACGCGTTTTTTCAGACAACTGAATCCCCATGTAGCAGCAAGGCTCAGAAGAGCCCACACACTCAGATCTTAACCCCAGTGTGCAGAAAGGTTCAAAACGTGTTTTTCAGCAGAAATAAACATGTTTCTGCAAGTTTGGTCAAACCCATGTAAGTTATGGGGCAGTAACAGTACACTCTGCAAAACGTGTTTTTCAGCCCGAAATAAACGCGTTTTTTCAGACAACTGAATCCCCATGTAGCAGCAAGGCTCAGAAGAGCCCACACACTCAGATCTTAACCCCAGTGTGCAGAAAGGGTCAAAACGTGTTTTTCAGCAGAAATGAACATGTTTCTGCAAGTTTGGTCAACCCCATGTAAGTTATGGGGCAGTAACAGCACACTTTGCAAAACGTGTTTTTCAGCCCGAAATAAACGCGTTTTTTCAGACAACTGAATCCCCTTGTAACAGCAAAGCTCAGAAGAGCCCAGACACTCAGCTCTTAACCCCAGTGTGCAGAAAGGGTCAAAACGTGTTTTTCAGCAGAAATAAACATGTTTCTGCAAGTTTGGTCAACCCCATGTAAGTTATGGGGCAGTAACAGCACACTTTGCAAAACGTGTTTTTCAGCAGGAAATAAATGCGTTTTTTCAGACAACTGAATCCCCATGTAACAGCAAGGCTCAGAAGAGCCCACACACTCAGCTCTTAACCCTAGTGTGCAAAAAGTGTCAAAACCTGTTTTTCAGCAGAAGTAAACATGTTTCTGCTAGTTTGGTCAACCCCATGTAAGTTATGGGGCAGTAACAGCACACTTTTCAAAACGTGTTTTTCAGCCCGAAATAAACGCGTTTTTTCAGACAACGGAATCCCCATGTAACAGCAAGGCTCAGAAGAGCCCACACACTCAGCTCTTAACCCCAGTGTGCAGAAAGGTTCAAAACGTGTTTTTCAGCAGAAATAAACATGTTTCTGCAAGTTTGGTCAACCCCATGTAAGTTATGGGGCAGTAACAGTACATTCTGCAAAACGTGTTTTTCAGCCCGAAATAAACGCGTTTTTTCAGACAACTGAATCCCCATGTAGCAGCAAGGCTCAGAAGAGCCCACACACTCAGATCTTAACCCCAGTGTGCAGAAAGGTTCAAAACGTGTTTTTCAGCAGAAATAAACATGTTTCTGCAAGTTTGGTCAACCCCATGTAAGTTATGGAGCAGTAACAGCACACTTTTCAAAACGTGTTTTTCAGCAGAAATAAACGTTTCTGCAAGTGTGGTCACAACCATGCAACTTATGGGGCAGTAACAGCACACTTTTCAAAACGTGTTTTTCAGCCCAAATAAAACGTTTTTTCACACTGTAGAATCCCAATGTAACTGCTAGGCTCAGAAGAGCTCACTGACTCAGCTATTATCCCCACTGTGCAGAGAGTGTCAAAACGTGTTTTTCAGTAGATATAGACATGTAACATGTAACTTATGGGACAGGAAGAGCAGATTTTTCAACTCATGTTTTTCAGCCCGAAATAAACGCGTTTTTTTCATACTGTTGAATCCAATGTAACTGCTAGGCAGAAGAGCTCACTGTCTCAGCTCTTAACCCCAGTGTGCAGAAAGTGTCAAAACGTGTTTTTCAGCAGAAATAAACATGTTTCTGCAAGTTTGGTCAACCCATGTAAGTTATGGGGCAGTAACAGCACACTTTGCAAAACGTGTTTTTCAGCCCGAAATAAACACGTTTTTTCAGACAGCTGAATCCCTATGTATCTGCAAGGCTCAGAAGAGCCCACACACTGAGCTCTTAACCCCAGTGTACAGAAAGTGTCAAAACGTGTTTTTCAGCAGAAATAAACATGTTTCTGCAGGTTTGGTCACCTCCATTCAACTTATGGGGCAGTAACAGCACACTTCTCAAAACATGTTTTTCAGCCCGAAATAAACACGTTTTTTCAGACAGCTGAATCCCGATGTATCTGCAAGGCTCAGAAGAGCCCACACACTGAGCTCTTAACCCCAGTGTGCAAAAAGTGTCAAAACGTGTTTTTCAGTAGAAATAGACATGTAACATGTAACTTATGGGACAGGAAGAGCAGGTTTTTCAACTCATGTTTTTCAGCCCGAAATAAACGCGTTTTTTTCATACTGTTGAATCCAATGTAACTGCTAGGCAGAAGAGCTCACTGTCTCAGCTCTTAACCCCAGTGTGCAGAAAGTGTCAAAACGTGTTTTTCAGCAGAAATAATCTTGTTTCTGCAAGTTTGGTCACCCCCATTCAACTTATGGGGCAGTAACAGCACTCTTTTCAAAACGTGTTTTTCAGCCCGAAATAAACACGTTTTTTCAGACAACTGAATCCCTATGTAACTGCAAGGCTCAGAAGAGCCCACACACTCAGCTCTTAACCCCAGTGTACAGAAAGTGTCAAAACATGTTTTTCAGCAGAAATAAACATGTTTCTGCAAGTTTGGTCACCCCCATTCAACTTATGGGGCAGTAACAGCACACTTTTCAAAACATGTTTTTCAGCCCGAAATAAACACGTTTTTTCAGACAGCTGAATCCCTATGTATCTGCAAGGCTCAGAAGAGCCCACACACTGAGCTCTTAACCCCAGTGTGCAAAAAGTGTCAAAACGTGTTTTACAGTAGAAATAGACATGTAACATGTAACTTATGGGACAGGAAGAGCAGATTTTTCAACTCATGTTTTTCAGCCCGAAATAAACGCGTTTTTTTCATACTGTTGAATCCAATGTAACTTCTAGGCAGAAGAGCTCACTGTCTCAGCTCTTAACCCCAGTGTGCAAAAAGTGTCAAAACCTGTTTTTCAGCAGAAGTAAACATGTTTCTGCTAGTTTGGTCAACCCCATGTAAGTTATGGGGCAGTAACAGCACACTTTTCAAAACGTGTTTTTCAGCCCGATATAAACGCGTTTTTTCAGACAACGGAATCCCCATGTAACAGCAAGGCTCAGAAGAGCCCACACACTCAGCTCTTAACTCCAGTGTGCAGAAAGTGTCAAAAGGTGTTTTTCAGCAGAAATAAACATGTTTCAGCAAGTTTGGTCAACCACATGTAAGTTATGGGGCAGTAACAGTACACTTTTCAAAACGTGTTTTTCAGCCCGAAATAAACGCGTTTTTTCAGACAACTGAATCCCCATGTAGCAGCAAGGCTCAGAAGAGCCCACACACTCAGATCTTAACCCCAGTGTGCAGAAAGGTTCAAAACATGTTTTTCAGCAGAAATAAACATGTTTCTGCAAGTTTGGTCACCCCCATTCAACTTATGGGGCAGTAACAGCACACTTTTCAAAACATGTTTTTCAGCCCGAAATAAACACGTTTTTTCAGACAGCTGAATCCCTATGTATCTGCAAGGCTCAGAAGAGCCCACACACTGAGCTCTTAACCCCAGTGTGCAAAAAGTGTCAAAACGTGTTTTTCAGTAGAAATAGACATGTAACATGTAACTTATGGGACAGGAAGAGCAGGTTTTTCAACTCATGTTTTTCAGCCCGAAATAAACGCGTTTTTTTCATACTGTTGAATCCAATGTAACTGCTAGGCAGAAGAGCTCACTGTCTCAGCTCTTAACCCCAGTGTGCAGAAAGTGTCAAAACGTGTTTTTCAGCAGAAATAATCTTGTTTCTGCAAGTTTGGTCACCCCCATTCAACTTATGGGGCAGTAACAGCACTCTTTTCAAAACGTGTTTTTCAGCCCGAAATAAACACGTTTTTTCAGACAACTGAATCCCTATGTAACTGCAAGGCTCAGAAGAGCCCACACACTCAGCTCTTAACCCCAGTGTACAGAAAGTGTCAAAACGTGTTTTTCAGCAGAAATAAACATGTTTCTGCAAGTTTGGTCACCCCCATTCAACTTATGGGGCAGTAACAGCACACTTTTCAAAACATGTTTTTCAGCCCGAAATAAACACGTTTTTTCAGACAGCTGAATCCCTATGTATCTGCAAGGCTCAGAAGAGCCCACACACTGAGCTCTTAACCCCAGTGTGCAAAAAGTGTCAAAACGTGTTTTTCAGCAGAAATAAACATGTTTCTGCTAGTTTGGTCAACCCTATGTAACTTATGGGGCAGTAACAGCACACTTTTCAAAACGTGTTTTTCAGCCCGAAATAAACGCAATTTTCAGACAACTGAATCCCCATGTAACAGCAAGGCTCAGAAGAGCCCACACACTCAGCTCTTAACCCCAGTGTGCAAAAAGTGTCAAAACCTGTTTTTCAGCAGAAATAAACATGTTTCTGCTAGTTTGGTCAACCCTATGTAACTTATGGGGCAGTAACAGCACACTTTTCAAAACGTGTTTTTCAGCCCGAAATAAACGCATATTTTCAGACAACTGAATCCCCATGTAACAGCAAGGCTCAGAAGAGCCCACACACTCAGCTCTTAACCCCAGTGTGCAGAAAGGGTCAAAACGTGTTTTTCAGCAGAAATAAACATGTTTCTGCAAGTTTGGTCAACCCCATGTAAGTTATGGGGCAGTAACAGCACACTTTGCAAAACGTGTTTTTCAGCCCGAAATAAACGCGTTTTTTCAGACAACTGAATCCCCATGTAACAGCAAGGCTCAGAAGAGCCCACACACTCAGCTCTTAACCCCAGTGTGCAGAAAGGGTCAAAACGTGTTTTTCAGCAGAAATAAACATGTTTCTGCAAGTTTGGTCAACCCCATCTAAGTTATGGGGCAGTAACAGCACACTTTGCAAAACGTGTTTTTCAGCCCGAAATAAACGCGTTTTTTCAGACAACTGAATCCCCATGTAACAGCAAGGCTCAGAAGAGCTCACTGTCTCAGCTCTTAACCCCAGTGTGCAGAAAGTGTCAAAACGTGTTTTTCAGCAGAAATAATCTTGTTTCTGCAAGTTTGGTCACCCCCATTCAACTTATGGGGCAGTAACAGCACTCTTTTCAAAACGTGTTTTTCAGCCCGAAATAAACACGTTTTTTCAGACAACTGAATCCCTATGTAACTGCAAGGCTCAGAAGAGCCCACACACTCAGCTCTTAACCCCAGTGTACAGAAAGTGTCAAAACATGTTTTTCAGCAGAAATAAACATGTTTCTGCAAGTTTGGTCACCCCCATTCAACTTATGGGGCAGTAACAGCACACTTTTCAAAACATGTTTATCAGCCCGAAATAAACACGTTTTTTCAGACAGCTGAATCCCTATGTATCTGCAAGGCTCAGAAGAGCCCACACACTGAGCTCTTAACCCCAGTGTGCAAAAAGTGTCAAAACGTGTTTTTCAGCAAAAAAAAACATGTTTCTGCAGGTTTGGTCACCCCCATTCAACTTATGGGGCAGTAACAGCACACTTTTCAAAACATGTTTTTCAGCCCGAAATAAACACGTTTTTTCAGACAGCTGAATCCCTATGTATCTGCAAGGCTCAGAAGAGCCCACACACTGAGCTCTTAACCCCAGTGTGCAAAAAGTGTCAAAACGTGTTTTTCAGTAGAAATAGACATGTAACATGTAACTTATGGGACAGGAAGAGCAGGTTTTTCAACTCATGTTTTTCAGCCCGAAATAAACGCGTTTTTTTCATACTGTTGAATCCAATGTAACTTCTAGGCAGAAGAGCTCACTGTCTCAGCTCTTAACCCCAGTGTGCAGAAAGTGTCAAAACGTGTTTTTCAGCAGAAATAATCTTGTTTCTGCAAGTTTGGTCACCCCCATTCAACTTATGGGGCAGTAACAGCACTCTTTTCAAAACGTGTTTTTCAGCCCGAAATAAACACGTTTTTTCAGACAACTGAATCCCTATGTAACTGCAAGGCTCAGAAGAGCCCACACACTCAGCTCTTAACCCCAGTGTACAGAAAGTGTCAAAACGTGTTTTTCAGCAGAAATAAACATGTTTCTGCAAGTTTGGTCACCCCCATTCAACTTATGGGGCAGTAACAGCACACTTTTCAAAACATGTTTTTCAGCCCGAAATAAAAACGTTTTTTCAGACAGCTGAATCCCTATGTATCTGCAAGGCTCAGAAGAGCCCACACACTGAGCTCTTAACCCCAGTGTGCAAAAAGTGTCAAAACGTGTTTTTCAGCAGAAATAAACATGTTTCTGCTAGTTTGGTCAACCCTATGTAACTTATGGGGCAGTAACAGCACACTTTTCAAAACGTGTTTTTCAGCCCGAAATAAACGCAATTTTCAGACAACTGAATCCCCATGTAACAGCAAGGCTCAGAAGAGCCCACACACTCAGCTCTTAACCCCAGTGTGCAAAAAGTGTCAAAACCTGTTTTTCAGCAGAAATAAACATGTTTCTGCTAGTTTGGTCAACCCTATGTAACTTATGGGGCAGTAACAGCACACTTTTCAAAACGTGTTTTTCAGCCCGAAATAAACGCATATTTTCAGACAACTGAATCCCCATGTAACAGCAAGGCTCAGAAGAGCCCACACACTCAGCTCTTAACCCCAGTGTGCAGAAAGGGTCAAAACGTGTTTTTCAGCAGAAATAAACATGTTTCTGCAAGTTTGGTCAACCCCATGTAAGTTATGGGGCAGTAACAGTACACTTTTCAAAACGTGTTTTTCAGCCCGAAATAAACGCGTTTTTTCAGACAACTGAATCCCCATGTAGCAACAAGGCTCAGAAGAGCCCACACACTCAGATCTTAACCCCAGTGTGCTGAAAGTGTCAAAACATGTTTTTCAGCAGAAATAAACATGTTTCTGCAAGTTTGGTCAACCCCATGTAAGTTATGGGGCAGTAACAGTACACTTTTCAAAACGTGTTTTTCAGCCCGAAATAAACGCGTTTTTTCAGACAACTGAATACCCATGTAGCAGCAAGGCTCAGAAGAGCCCACACACTCAGATCTTAACCCCAGTGTGCAGAAAGGGTCAAAACGTGTTTTTCAGCAGAAATAAACATGTTTCTGCAAGTTTGGTCAACCCCATGTAAGTTATGGGGCAGTAACAGTACACTCTGCAAAACGTGTTTTTCAGCCCGAAATAAACGCGTTTTTTCAGACAACTGAATCCCCATGTAGCAGCAAGGATCAGAAGAGCCCACACACTCAGATCTTAACCCCAGTGTGCTGAAAGTGTCAAAACATGTTTTTCAGCAGAAATAAACATGTTTCTGCAAGTTTGGTCAACCCCATGTAAGTTGACCAAACCAAAGTTGACCTTACATGTTTTTTCAGACAACTGAATCCCCATGTAACAGCAAAGCTCAGAAGAGCCCACACACTCAGCTCTTAACCCCAGTGTGCAGAAAGGGTCAAAACGTGTTTTTCAGCAGAAATAAACATGTTTCTGCAAGTTTGGTCAACCCCATGTAAGTTATGGGGCAGTAACAGCACACTTTGCAAAACGTGTTTTTCAGCCCGAAATAAACGCGTTTTTTCAGACAACTGAATCCCCATGTAACAGCAAGGCTCAGAAGAGCCCACACACTCAGATCTTAACCCCAGTGTGCAGAAAGGGTCAAAACGTGTTTTTCAGCAGAAATAAACATGTTTCTGCAAGTTTGGTCAACCCCATGTAAGTTATGGGGCAGTAACAGCACACTTTGCAAAACGTGTTTTTCAGCAGGAAATAAATGCGTTTTTTCAGACAACTGAATCCCCATGTAACAGCAAGGCTCAGAAGAGCCCACACACTCAGCTCTTAACCCCAGTGTGCAAAAAGTGTCAAAACCTGTTTTTCAGCAGAAGTAAACATGTTTCTGCTAGTTTGGTCAACCCCATGTAAGTTATGGGGCAGTAACAGCACACTTTTCAAAACGTGTTTTTCAGCCCGAAATAAACGCGTTTTTTCAGACAACGGAATCCCCATGTAACAGCAAGGCTCAGAAGAGCCCACACACTCAGCTCTTAACCCCAGTGTGCAGAAAGTGTCAAAAGGTGTTTTTCAGCAGAAATAAACATGTTTCAGCAAGTTTGGTCAACCCCATGTAAGTTATAGGGCAGTAACAGCACTCTTTTCAAAACGTGTTTTTCAGCCCGAAATAAACACGTTTTTTCAGACAGCTGAATCCCTATGTATCTGCAAGGCTCAGAAGAGCCCACACACTGAGCTCTTAACCCCAGTGTGCAAAAAGTGTCAAAACGTGTTTTTCAGTAGAAATAGACATGTAACATGTAACTTATGGGACAGGAAGAGCAGGTTTTTCAACTCATGTTTTTCAGCCCGAAATAAACGCGTTTTTTTCATACTGTTGAATCCAATGTAACTGCTAGGCAGAAGAGCTCACTGTCTCAGCTCTTAACCCCAGTGTGCAGAAAGTGTCAAAACGTGTTTTTCAGCAGAAATAATCTTGTTTCTGCAAGTTTGGTCACCCCCATTCAACTTATGGGGCAGTAACAGCACTCTTTTCAAAACGTGTTTTTCAGCCCGAAATAAACACGTTTTTTCAGACAACTGAATCCCTATGTAACTGCAAGGCTCAGAAGAGCCCACACACTCAGCTCTTAACCCCAGTGTACAGAAAGTGTCAAAACATGTTTTTCAGCAGAAATAAACATGTTTCTGCAAGTTTGGTCACCCCCATTCAACTTATGGGGCAGTAACAGCACACTTTTCAAAACATGTTTTTCAGCCCGAAATAAACACGTTTTTTCAGACAGCTGAATCCCTATGTATCTGCAAGGCTCAGAAGAGCCCACACACTGAGCTCTTAACCCCAGTGTGCAAAAAGTGTCAAAACGTGTTTTACAGTAGAAATAGACATGTAACATGTAACTTATGGGACAGGAAGAGCAGATTTTTCAACTCATGTTTTTCAGCCCGAAATAAACGCGTTTTTTTCATACTGTTGAATCCAATGTAACTTCTAGGCAGAAGAGCTCACTGTCTCAGCTCTTAACCCCAGTGTGCAAAAAGTGTCAAAACCTGTTTTTCAGCAGAAGTAAACATGTTTCTGCTAGTTTGGTCAACCCCATGTAAGTTATGGGGCAGTAACAGCACACTTTTCAAAACGTGTTTTTCAGCCCGATATAAACGCGTTTTTTCAGACAACGGAATCCCCATGTAACAGCAAGGCTCAGAAGAGCCCACACACTCAGCTCTTAACTCCAGTGTGCAGAAAGTGTCAAAAGGTGTTTTTCAGCAGAAATAAACATGTTTCAGCAAGTTTGGTCAACCACATGTAAGTTATGGGGCAGTAACAGTACACTTTTCAAAACGTGTTTTTCAGCCCGAAATAAACGCGTTTTTTCAGACAACTGAATCCCCATGTAGCAGCAAGGCTCAGAAGAGCCCACACACTCAGATCTTAACCCCAGTGTGCAGAAAGGTTCAAAACATGTTTTTCAGCAGAAATAAACATGTTTCTGCAAGTTTGGTCACCCCCATTCAACTTATGGGGCAGTAACAGCACACTTTTCAAAACATGTTTTTCAGCCCGAAATAAACACGTTTTTTCAGACAGCTGAATCCCTATGTATCTGCAAGGCTCAGAAGAGCCCACACACTGAGCTCTTAACCCCAGTGTGCAAAAAGTGTCAAAACGTGTTTTTCAGTAGAAATAGACATGTAACATGTAACTTATGGGACAGGAAGAGCAGGTTTTTCAACTCATGTTTTTCAGCCCGAAATAAACGCGTTTTTTTCATACTGTTGAATCCAATGTAACTGCTAGGCAGAAGAGCTCACTGTCTCAGCTCTTAACCCCAGTGTGCAGAAAGTGTCAAAACGTGTTTTTCAGCAGAAATAATCTTGTTTCTGCAAGTTTGGTCACCCCCATTCAACTTATGGGGCAGTAACAGCACTCTTTTCAAAACGTGTTTTTCAGCCCGAAATAAACACGTTTTTTCAGACAACTGAATCCCTATGTAACTGCAAGGCTCAGAAGAGCCCACACACTCAGCTCTTAACCCCAGTGTACAGAAAGTGTCAAAACATGTTTTTCAGCAGAAATAAACATGTTTCTGCAAGTTTGGTCACCCCCATTCAACTTATGGGGCAGTAACAGCACACTTTTCAAAACATGTTTTTCAGCCCGAAATAAACACGTTTTTTCAGACAGCTGAATCCCTATGTATCTGCAAGGCTCAGAAGAGCCCACACACTGAGCTCTTAACCCCAGTGTGCAAAAAGTGTCAAAACGTGTTTTACAGTAGAAATAGACATGTAACATGTAACTTATGGGACAGGAAGAGCAGATTTTTCAACTCATGTTTTTCAGCCCGAAATAAACGCGTTTTTTTCATACTGTTGAATCCAATGTAACTTCTAGGCAGAAGAGCTCACTGTCTCAGCTCTTAACCCCAGTGTGCAAAAAGTGTCAAAACCTGTTTTTCAGCAGAAGTAAACATGTTTCTGCTAGTTTGGTCAACCCCATGTAAGTTATGGGGCAGTAACAGCACACTTTTCAAAACGTGTTTTTCAGCCCGATATAAACGCGTTTTTTCAGACAACGGAATCCCCATGTAACAGCAAGGCTCAGAAGAGCCCACACACTCAGCTCTTAACTCCAGTGTGCAGAAAGTGTCAAAAGGTGTTTTTCAGCAGAAATAAACATGTTTCAGCAAGTTTGGTCAACCACATGTAAGTTATGGGGCAGTAACAGTACACTTTTCAAAACGTGTTTTTCAGCCCGAAATAAACGCGTTTTTTCAGACAACTGAATCCCCATGTAGCAGCAAGGCTCAGAAGAGCCCACACACTCAGATCTTAACCCCAGTGTGCAGAAAGGTTCAAAACATGTTTTTCAGCAGAAATAAACATGTTTCTGCAAGTTTGGTCACCCCCATTCAACTTATGGGGCAGTAACAGCACACTTTTCAAAACATGTTTTTCAGCCCGAAATAAACACGTTTTTTCAGACAGCTGAATCCCTATGTATCTGCAAGGCTCAGAAGAGCCCACACACTGAGCTCTTAACCCCAGTGTGCAAAAAGTGTCAAAACGTGTTTTTCAGTAGAAATAGACATGTAACATGTAACTTATGGGACAGGAAGAGCAGGTTTTTCAACTCATGTTTTTCAGCCCGAAATAAACGCGTTTTTTTCATACTGTTGAATCCAATGTAACTGCTAGGCAGAAGAGCTCACTGTCTCAGCTCTTAACCCCAGTGTGCAGAAAGTGTCAAAACGTGTTTTTCAGCAGAAATAATCTTGTTTCTGCAAGTTTGGTCACCCCCATTCAACTTATGGGGCAGTAACAGCACTCTTTTCAAAACGTGTTTTTCAGCCCGAAATAAACACGTTTTTTCAGACAACTGAATCCCTATGTAACTGCAAGGCTCAGAAGAGCCCACACACTCAGCTCTTAACCCCAGTGTACAGAAAGTGTCAAAACGTGTTTTTCAGCAGAAATAAACATGTTTCTGCAAGTTTGGTCACCCCCATTCAACTTATGGGGCAGTAACAGCACACTTTTCAAAACATGTTTTTCAGCCCGAAATAAACACGTTTTTTCAGACAGCTGAATCCCTATGTATCTGCAAGGCTCAGAAGAGCCCACACACTGAGCTCTTAACCCCAGTGTGCAAAAAGTGTCAAAACGTGTTTTTCAGCAGAAATAAACATGTTTCTGCTAGTTTGGTCAACCCTATGTAACTTATGGGGCAGTAACAGCACACTTTTCAAAACGTGTTTTTCAGCCCGAAATAAACGCAATTTTCAGACAACTGAATCCCCATGTAACAGCAAGGCTCAGAAGAGCCCACACACTCAGCTCTTAACCCCAGTGTGCAAAAAGTGTCAAAACCTGTTTTTCAGCAGAAATAAACATGTTTCTGCTAGTTTGGTCAACCCTATGTAACTTATGGGGCAGTAACAGCACACTTTTCAAAACGTGTTTTTCAGCCCGAAATAAACGCATATTTTCAGACAACTGAATCCCCATGTAACAGCAAGGCTCAGAAGAGCCCACACACTCAGCTCTTAACCCCAGTGTGCAGAAAGGGTCAAAACGTGTTTTTCAGCAGAAATAAACATGTTTCTGCAAGTTTGGTCAACCCCATGTAAGTTATGGGGCAGTAACAGCACACTTTGCAAAACGTGTTTTTCAGCCCGAAATAAACGCGTTTTTTCAGACAACTGAATCCCCATGTAACAGCAAGGCTCAGAAGAGCCCACACACTCAGCTCTTAACCCCAGTGTGCAGAAAGGGTCAAAACGTGTTTTTCAGCAGAAATAAACATGTTTCTGCAAGTTTGGTCAACCCCATCTAAGTTATGGGGCAGTAACAGCACACTTTGCAAAACGTGTTTTTCAGCCCGAAATAAACGCGTTTTTTCAGACAACTGAATCCCCATGTAACAGCAAGGCTCAGAAGAGCTCACTGTCTCAGCTCTTAACCCCAGTGTGCAGAAAGTGTCAAAACGTGTTTTTCAGCAGAAATAATCTTGTTTCTGCAAGTTTGGTCACCCCCATTCAACTTATGGGGCAGTAACAGCACTCTTTTCAAAACGTGTTTTTCAGCCCGAAATAAACACGTTTTTTCAGACAACTGAATCCCTATGTAACTGCAAGGCTCAGAAGAGCCCACACACTCAGCTCTTAACCCCAGTGTACAGAAAGTGTCAAAACATGTTTTTCAGCAGAAATAAACATGTTTCTGCAAGTTTGGTCACCCCCATTCAACTTATGGGGCAGTAACAGCACACTTTTCAAAACATGTTTATCAGCCCGAAATAAACACGTTTTTTCAGACAGCTGAATCCCTATGTATCTGCAAGGCTCAGAAGAGCCCACACACTGAGCTCTTAACCCCAGTGTGCAAAAAGTGTCAAAACGTGTTTTTCAGCAAAAAAAAACATGTTTCTGCAGGTTTGGTCACCCCCATTCAACTTATGGGGCAGTAACAGCACACTTTTCAAAACATGTTTTTCAGCCCGAAATAAACACGTTTTTTCAGACAGCTGAATCCCTATGTATCTGCAAGGCTCAGAAGAGCCCACACACTGAGCTCTTAACCCCAGTGTGCAAAAAGTGTCAAAACGTGTTTTTCAGTAGAAATAGACATGTAACATGTAACTTATGGGACAGGAAGAGCAGGTTTTTCAACTCATGTTTTTCAGCCCGAAATAAACGCGTTTTTTTCATACTGTTGAATCCAATGTAACTTCTAGGCAGAAGAGCTCACTGTCTCAGCTCTTAACCCCAGTGTGCAGAAAGTGTCAAAACGTGTTTTTCAGCAGAAATAATCTTGTTTCTGCAAGTTTGGTCACCCCCATTCAACTTATGGGGCAGTAACAGCACTCTTTTCAAAACGTGTTTTTCAGCCCGAAATAAACACGTTTTTTCAGACAACTGAATCCCTATGTAACTGCAAGGCTCAGAAGAGCCCACACACTCAGCTCTTAACCCCAGTGTACAGAAAGTGTCAAAACGTGTTTTTCAGCAGAAATAAACATGTTTCTGCAAGTTTGGTCACCCCCATTCAACTTATGGGGCAGTAACAGCACACTTTTCAAAACATGTTTTTCAGCCCGAAATAAACACGTTTTTTCAGACAGCTGAATCCCTATGTATCTGCAAGGCTCAGAAGAGCCCACACACTGAGCTCTTAACCCCAGTGTGCAAAAAGTGTCAAAACGTGTTTTTCAGCAGAAATAAACATGTTTCTGCTAGTTTGGTCAACCCTATGTAACTTATGGGGCAGTAACAGCACACTTTTCAAAACGTGTTTTTCAGCCCGAAATAAACGCAATTTTCAGACAACTGAATCCCCATGTAACAGCAAGGCTCAGAAGAGCCCACACACTCAGCTCTTAACCCCAGTGTGCAAAAAGTGTCAAAACCTGTTTTTCAGCAGAAATAAACATGTTTCTGCTAGTTTGGTCAACCCTATGTAACTTATGGGGCAGTAACAGCACACTTTTCAAAACGTGTTTTTCATCCCGAAATAAACGCATATTTTCAGACAACTGAATCCCCATGTAACAGCAAGGCTCAGAAGAGCCCACACACTCAGCTCTTAACCCCAGTGTGCAGAAAGGGTCAAAACGTGTTTTTCAGCAGAAATAAACATGTTTCTGCAAGTTTGGTCAACCCCATGTAAGTTATGGGGCAGTAACAGCACACTTTGCAAAACGTGTTTTTCAGCCCGAAATAAACGCGTTTTTTCAGACAACTGAATCCCCATGTAACAGCAAGGCTCAGAAGAGCCCACACACTCAGCTCTTAACCCCAGTGTGCAGAAAGGGTCAAAACGTGTTTTTCAGCAGAAATAAACATGTTTCTGCAAGTTTGGTCAACCCCATCTAAGTTATGGGGCAGTAACAGCACACTTTGCAAAACGTGTTTTTCAGCCCGAAATAAACGCGTTTTTTCAGACAACTGAATCCCCATGTAACAGCAAGGCTCAGAAGAGCCCACACACTCAGCTCTTAACCCCAGTGTGCAGAAAGGGTCAAAACGTGTTTTTCAGCAGAAATAAACATGTTTCTGCAAGTTTGGTCAACCCCATGTAAGTTATGGGGCAGTAACAGCACACTTTGCAAAACGTGTTTTTCAGCCCGAAATAAACGCGTTTTTTCAGACAACTGAATCCCCTTGTAACAGCAAAGCTCAGAAGAGCCCACACACTCAGCTCTTAACCCCAGTGTGCAGAAAGGGTCAAAACGTGTTTTTCAGCAGAAATAAACATGTTTCTGCAAGTTTGGTCAAACCCATGTAAGTTATGGGGCAGTAACAGTACACTCTGCAAAACGTGTTTTTCAGCCCGAAATAAACGCGTTTTTTCAGACAACTGAATACCCATGTAGCAGCAAGGCTCAGAAGAGCCCACACACTCAGATCTTAACCCCAGTGTGCTGAAAGTGTCAAAACATGTTTTTCAGCAGAAATAAACATGTTTCTGCAAGTTTGGTCAACCCCATGTAAGTTGACCAAACCAAAGTTGACCTTACATGTTTTTTCAGACAACTGAATCCCCTTGTAACAGCAAAGCTCAGAAGAGCCCACACACTCAGCTCTTAACCCCAGTGTGCAGAAAGGGTCAAAACGTGTTTTTCAGCAGAAATAAACATGTTTCTGCAAGTTTGGTCAACCCCATGTAAGTTATGGGGCAGTAACAGCACACTTTGCAAAACGTGTTTTTCAGCCCGAAATAAACGCGTTTTTTCAGACAACTGAATCCCCATGTAACAGCAAGGCTCAGAAGAGCCCACACATTCAGCTCTTAACCCCAGTGTGCAGAAAGGGTCAAAACGTGTTTTTCAGCAGAAATAAACATGTTTCTGCAAGTTTGGTCAACCCCATGTAAGTTATGGGGCAGTAACAGCACACTTTGCAAAACGTGTTTTTCAGCAGGAAATAAATGCGTTTTTTCAGAGAACTGAATCCCCATGTAACAGCAAGGCTCAGAAGAGCCCACACACTCAGCTCTTAACCCCAGTGTGCAAAAAGTGTCAAAACCTGTTTTTCAGCAGAAGTAAACATGTTTCTGCTAGTTTGGTCAACCCCATGTAAGTTATGGGGCAGTAACAGCACACTTTTCAAAACGTGTTTTTCAGCCCGAAATAAACGCGTTTTTTCAGACAACGGAATCCCCATGTAACAGCAAGGCTCAGAAGAGCCCACACACTCAGCTCTTAACCCCAGTGTGCAGAAAGTGTCAAAAGGTGTTTTTCAGCAGAAATAAACATGTTTCAGCAAGTTTGGTCAACCCCATGTAAGTTATGGGGCAGTAACAGTACACTTTTCAAAACGTGTTTTTCAGCCCGAAATAAACGCGTTTTTTCAGACAACTGAATCCCCATGTAGCAGCAAGGCTCAGAAGAGCCCACACACTCAGATCTTAACCCCAGTGTGCAGAAAGGTTCAAAACGTGTTTTTCAGCAGAAATAAACATGTTTCTGCAAGTTTGGTCAACCCCATGTAACTTATGGAGCAGTAACAGTACACTCTGCAAAACGTGTTTTTCAGCCCGAAATAAACGCGTTTTTTCAGACAACTGAATCCCCATGTAGCAGCAAGGCTCAGAAGAGCCCACACACTCAGATCTTAACCCCAGTGTGCAGAAAGGTTCAAAACGTGTTTTTCAGCAGAAATAAACATGTTTCTGCAAGTTTGGTCAAACCCATGTAAGTTATGGGGCAGTAACAGTACACTCTGCAAAACGTGTTTTTCAGCCCGAAATAAACGCGTTTTTTCAGACAACTGAATCCCCATGTAGCAGCAAGGCTCAGAAGAGCCCACACACTCAGATCTTAACCCCAGTGTGCAGAAAGGGTCAAAACGTGTTTTTCAGCAGAAATGAACATGTTTCTGCAAGTTTGGTCAACCCCATGTAAGTTATGGGGCAGTAACAGCACACTTTGCAAAACGTGTTTTTCAGCCCGAAATAAACGCGTTTTTTCAGACAACTGAATCCCCTTGTAACAGCAAAGCTCAGAAGAGCCCAGACACTCAGCTCTTAACCCCAGTGTGCAGAAAGGGTCAAAACGTGTTTTTCAGCAGAAATAAACATGTTTCTGCAAGTTTGGTCAACCCCATGTAAGTTATGGGGCAGTAACAGCACACTTTGCAAAACGTGTTTTTCAGCAGGAAATAAATGCGTTTTTTCAGACAACTGAATCCCCATGTAACAGCAAGGCTCAGCAAGAGCCCACACACTCAGCTCTTAACCCTAGTGTGCAAAAAGTGTCAAAACCTGTTTTTCAGCAGAAGTAAACATGTTTCTGCTAGTTTGGTCAACCCCATGTAAGTTATGGGGCAGTAACAGCACACTTTTCAAAACGTGTTTTTCAGCCCGAAATAAACGCGTTTTTTCAGACAACGGAATCGCCATGTAACAGCAAGGCTCAGAAGAGCCCACACACTCAGATCTTAACCCCAGTGTGCAGAAAGGGTCAAAACGTGTTTTTCAGCAGAAATGAACATGTTTCTGCAAGTTTGGTCAACCCCATGTAAGTTATGGGGCAGTAACAGCACACTTTGCAAAACGTGTTTTTCAGCCCGAAATAAACGCGTTTTTTCAGACAACTGAATCCCCTTGTAACAGCAAAGCTCAGAAGAGCCCAGACACTCAGCTCTTAACCCCAGTGTGCAGAAAGGGTCAAAACGTGTTTTTCAGCAGAAATAAACATGTTTCTGCAAGTTTGGTCAACCCCATGTAAGTTATGGGGCAGTAACAGCACACTTTGCAAAACGTGTTTTTCAGCAGGAAATAAATGCGTTTTTTCAGACAACTGAATCCCCATGTAACAGCAAGGCTCAGAAGAGCCCACACACTCAGCTCTTAACCCTAGTGTGCAAAAAGTGTCAAAACCTGTTTTTCAGCAGAAGTAAACATGTTTCTGCTAGTTTGGTCAACCCCATGTAAGTTATGGGGCAGTAACAGCACACTTTTCAAAACGTGTTTTTCAGCCCGAAATAAACGCGATTTTCAGACAACGGAATCCCCATGTAACAGCAAGGCTCAGAAGAGCCCACACACTCAGCTCTTAACCCCAGTGTGCAGAAAGGTTCAAAACGTGTTTTTCAGCAGAAATAAACATGTTTCTGCAAGTTTGGTCAACCCCATGTAAGTTATGGGGCAGTAACAGTACATTCTGCAAAACGTGTTTTTCAGCCCGAAATAAACGCGTTTTTTCAGACAACTGAATCCCCATGTAGCAGCAAGGCTCAGAAGAGCCCACACACTCAGATCTTAACCCCAGTGTGCAGAAAGGTTCAAAACGTGTTTTTCAGCAGAAATAAACATGTTTCTGCAAGTTTGGTCAACCCCATGTAAGTTATGGGGCAGTAACAGCACACTTTTCAAAACGTGTTTTTCAGCAGAAATAAACGTTTCTGCAAGTGTGGTCACAACCATGCAACTTATGGGGCAGTAACAGCACACTTTTCAAAACGTGTTTTTCAGCCCAAATAAAACGTTTTTTCACACTGTAGAATCCCAATGTAACTGCTAGGCTCAGAAGAGCTCACTGACTCAGCTATTATCCCCACTGTGCAGAGAGTGTCAAAACGTGTTTTTCAGTAGATATAGACATGTAACATGTAACTTATGGGACAGGAAGAGCAGATTTTTCAACTCATGTTTTTCAGCCCGAAATAAACGTGTTTTTTTCATACTGTTGAATCCAATGTAACTGCTAGGCAGAAGAGCTCACTGTCTCAGCTCTTAACCCCAGTGTGCAGAAAGTGTCAAAACGTGTTTTTCAGCAGAAATAAACATGTTTCTGCAAGTTTGGTCAACCCATGTAAGTTATGGGGCAGTAACAGCACACTTTGCAAAACGTGTTTTTCAGCCCGAAATAAACACGTTTTTTCAGACAGCTGAATCCCTATGTATCTGCAAGGCTCAGAAGAGCCCACACACTGAGCTCTTAACCCCAGTGTACAGAAAGTGTCAAAACGTGTTTTTCAGCAGAAATAAACATGTTTCTGCAGGTTTGGTCACCTCCATTCAACTTATGGGGCAGTAACAGCACACTTCTCAAAACATGTTTTTCAGCCCGAAATAAACACGTTTTTTCAGACAGCTGAATCCCGATGTATCTGCAAGGCTCAGAAGAGCCCACACACTGAGCTCTTAACCCCAGTGTGCAAAAAGTGTCAAAACGTGTTTTTCAGTAGAAAAAGACATGTAACAATGTAACTGCTAGGCAGAAGAGCTCACTGTCTCAGCTCTTAACCCCAGTGTGCAGAAAGTGTCAAAACGTGTTTTTCAGCAGAAATAATCTTGTTTCTGCAAGTTTGGTCAACCCCATGTAAGTTATGGGTCAGTAACAGTACACTCTGCAAAACGTGTTTTTCAGCCCGAAATAAACGCGTTTTTTCAGACAACTGAATCCCCATGTAGCAGCAAGGCTCAGAAGAGCCCACACACTCAGATCTTAACCCCAGTGTGCAGAAAGGTTCAAAACGTGTTTTTCAGCAGAAATAAACATGTTTCTGCAAGTTTGGTCAAACCCATGTAAGTTATGGGGCAGTAACAGTACACTCTGCAAAACGTGTTTTTCAGCCCGAAATAAACGCGTTTTTTCAGACAACTGAATCCCCATGTAGCAGCAAGGCTCAGAAGAGCCCACACACTCAGATCTTAACCCCAGTGTGCAGAAAGGGTCAAAACGTGTTTTTCAGCAGAAATGAACATGTTTCTGCAAGTTTGGTCAACCCCATGTAAGTTATGGGGCAGTAACAGCACACTTTGCAAAACGTGTTTTTCAGCCCGAAATAAACGCGTTTTTTCAGACAACTGAATCCCCTTGTAACAGCAAAGCTCAGAGAAGCCCAGACACTCAGCTCTTAACCCCAGTGTGCAGAAAGGGTCAAAACGTGTTTTTCAGCAGAAATAAACATGTTTCTGCAAGTTTGGTCAACCCCATGTAAGTTATGGGGCAGTAACAGCACACTTTGCAAAACGTGTTTTTCAGCAGGAAATAAATGCGTTTTTTCAGACAACTG
Organism: Lepisosteus oculatus; assembly: GCF_040954835.1. Classification (NCBI taxonomy): domain Eukaryota; kingdom Metazoa; phylum Chordata; class Actinopteri; order Semionotiformes; family Lepisosteidae; genus Lepisosteus; species Lepisosteus oculatus. The sequence continues at coordinate 59,959,779 of NC_090709.1, read as the reverse complement.
AATCCCCATGTAACAGCAAGGCTCAGCAAGAGCCCACACACTCAGCTCTTAACCCTAGTGTGCAAAAAGTGTCAAAACCTGTTTTTCAGCAGAAGTAAACATGTTTCTGCTAGTTTGGTCAACCCCATGTAAGTTATGGGGCAGTAACAGCACACTTTTCAAAACGTGTTTTTCAGCCCGAAATAAACGCGTTTTTTCAGACAACGGAATCCCCATGTAACAGCAAGGCTCAGAAGAGCCCACACACTCAGATCTTAACCCCAGTGTGCAGAAAGGGTCAAAACGTGTTTTTCAGCAGAAATGAACATGTTTCTGCAAGTTTGGTCAACCCCATGTAAGTTATGGGGCAGTAACAGCACACTTTGCAAAACGTGTTTTTCAGCCCGAAATAAACGCGTTTTTTCAGACAACTGAATCCCCTTGTAACAGCAAAGCTCAGAAGAGCCCAGACACTCAGCTCTTAACCCCAGTGTGCAGAAAGGGTCAAAACGTGTTTTTCAGCAGAAATAAACATGTTTCTGCAAGTTTGGTCAACCCCATGTAAGTTATGGGGCAGTAACAGCACACTTTGCAAAACGTGTTTTTCAGCAGGAAATAAATGCGTTTTTTCAGACAACTGAATCCCCATGTAACAGCAAGGCTCAGAAGAGCCCACACACTCAGCTCTTAACCCTAGTGTGCAAAAAGTGTCAAAACCTGTTTTTCAGCAGAAGTAAACATGTTTCTGCTAGTTTGGTCAACCCCATGTAAGTTATGGGGCAGTAACAGCACACTTTTCAAAACGTGTTTTTCAGCCCGAAATAAACGCGATTTTCAGACAACGGAATCCCCATGTAACAGCAAGGCTCAGAAGAGCCCACACACTCAGCTCTTAACCCCAGTGTGCAGAAAGGTTCAAAACGTGTTTTTCAGCAGAAATAAACATGTTTCTGCAAGTTTGGTCAACCCCATGTAAGTTATGGGGCAGTAACAGTACATTCTGCAAAACGTGTTTTTCAGCCCGAAATAAACGCGTTTTTTCAGACAACTGAATCCCCATGTAGCAGCAAGGCTCAGAAGAGCCCACACACTCAGATCTTAACCCCAGTGTGCAGAAAGGTTCAAAACGTGTTTTTCAGCAGAAATAAACATGTTTCTGCAAGTTTGGTCAACCCCATGTAAGTTATGGGGCAGTAACAGCACACTTTTCAAAACGTGTTTTTCAGCAGAAATAAACGTTTCTGCAAGTGTGGTCACAACCATGCAACTTATGGGGCAGTAACAGCACACTTTTCAAAACGTGTTTTTCAGCCCAAATAAAACGTTTTTTCACACTGTAGAATCCCAATGTAACTGCTAGGCTCAGAAGAGCTCACTGACTCAGCTATTATCCCCACTGTGCAGAGAGTGTCAAAACGTGTTTTTCAGTAGATATAGACATGTAACATGTAACTTATGGGACAGGAAGAGCAGATTTTTCAACTCATGTTTTTCAGCCCGAAATAAACGTGTTTTTTTCATACTGTTGAATCCAATGTAACTGCTAGGCAGAAGAGCTCACTGTCTCAGCTCTTAACCCCAGTGTGCAGAAAGTGTCAAAACGTGTTTTTCAGCAGAAATAAACATGTTTCTGCAAGTTTGGTCAACCCATGTAAGTTATGGGGCAGTAACAGCACACTTTGCAAAACGTGTTTTTCAGCCCGAAATAAACACGTTTTTTCAGACAGCTGAATCCCTATGTATCTGCAAGGCTCAGAAGAGCCCACACACTGAGCTCTTAACCCCAGTGTACAGAAAGTGTCAAAACGTGTTTTTCAGCAGAAATAAACATGTTTCTGCAGGTTTGGTCACCTCCATTCAACTTATGGGGCAGTAACAGCACACTTCTCAAAACATGTTTTTCAGCCCGAAATAAACACGTTTTTTCAGACAGCTGAATCCCGATGTATCTGCAAGGCTCAGAAGAGCCCACACACTGAGCTCTTAACCCCAGTGTGCAAAAAGTGTCAAAACGTGTTTTTCAGTAGAAAAAGACATGTAACAATGTAACTGCTAGGCAGAAGAGCTCACTGTCTCAGCTCTTAACCCCAGTGTGCAGAAAGTGTCAAAACGTGTTTTTCAGCAGAAATAATCTTGTTTCTGCAAGTTTGGTCAACCCCATGTAAGTTATGGGTCAGTAACAGTACACTCTGCAAAACGTGTTTTTCAGCCCGAAATAAACGCGTTTTTTCAGACAACTGAATCCCCATGTAGCAGCAAGGCTCAGAAGAGCCCACACACTCAGATCTTAACCCCAGTGTGCAGAAAGGTTCAAAACGTGTTTTTCAGCAGAAATAAACATGTTTCTGCAAGTTTGGTCAAACCCATGTAAGTTATGGGGCAGTAACAGTACACTCTGCAAAACGTGTTTTTCAGCCCGAAATAAACGCGTTTTTTCAGACAACTGAATCCCCATGTAGCAGCAAGGCTCAGAAGAGCCCACACACTCAGATCTTAACCCCAGTGTGCAGAAAGGGTCAAAACGTGTTTTTCAGCAGAAATAAACATGTTTCTGCAAGTTTGGTCAACCCCATGTAAGTTATGGGGCAGTAACAGCACACTTTGCAAAACGTGTTTTTCAGCCCGAAATAAACGCGTTTTTTCAGACAACTGAATCCCCTTGTAACAGCAAAGCTCAGAAGAGCCCACACACTCAGCTCTTAACCCCAGTGTGCAGAAAGGGTCAAAACGTGTTTTTCAGCAGAAATAAACATGTTTCTGCAAGTTTGGTCAACCCCATGTAAGTTATGGGGCAGTAACAGCACACTTTGCAAAACGTGTTTTTCAGCCCGAAATAAACGCGTTTTTTCAGACAACTGAATCCCCTTGTAACAGCAAAGCTCAGAAGAGCCCACACACTCAGCTCTTAACCCCAGTGTGCAGAAAGGTTCAAAACGTGTTTTTCAGCAGAAATAAACATGTTTCTGCAAGTTTGGTCAAACCCATGTAAGTTATGGGGCAGTAACAGTACACTCTGCAAAACGTGTTTTTCAGCCCGAAATAAACGCGTTTTTTCAGACAACTGAATACCCATGTAGCAGCAAGGCTCAGAAGAGCCCACACACTCAGATCTTAACCCCAGTGTGCTGAAAGTGTCAAAACATGTTTTTCAGCAGAAATAAACATGTTTCTGCAAGTTTGGTCAACCCCATGTAAGTTGACCAAACCAAAGTTGACCTTACATGTTTTTTCAGACAACTGAATCCCCTTGTAACAGCAAAGCTCAGAAGAGCCCACACACTCAGCTCTTAACCCCAGTGTGCAGAAAGGGTCAAAACGTGTTTTTCAGCAGAAATAAACATGTTTCTGCAAGTTTGGTCAACCCCATGTAAGTTATGGGGCAGTAACAGCACACTTTGCAAAACGTGTTTTTCAGCCCGAAATAAACGCGTTTTTTCAGACAGCTGAATCCCGATGTATCTGCAAGGCTCAGAAGAGCCCACACACTGAGCTCTTAACCCCAGTGTGCAAAAAGTGTCAAAACGTGTTTTTCAGTAGAAAAAGACATGTAACAATGTAACTGCTAGGCAGAAGAGCTCACTGTCTCAGCTCTTAACCCCAGTGTGCAGAAAGTGTCAAAACGTGTTTTTCAGCAGAAATAATCTTGTTTCTGCAAGTTTGGTCAACCCCATGTAAGTTATGGGGCAGTAACAGTACACTTTTCAAAACGTGTTTTTCAGCCCGAAATAAACGCGTTTTTTTCAGACAACTGAATCCCCATGTAGCAGCAAGGCTCAGAAGAGCCCACACACTCAGATCTTAACCCCAGTGTGCAGAAAGGTTCAAAACGTGTTTTTCAGCAGAAATAAACATGTTTCTGCAAGTTTTGTCAACCCCATGTAAGTTATGGGTCAGTAACAGTACACTCTGCAAAACGTGTTTTTCAGCCCGAAATAAACGCGTTTTTTCAGACAACTGAATCCCCATGTAGCAGCAAGGCTCAGAAGAGCCCACACACTCAGATCTTAACCCCAGTGTGCAGAAAGGTTCAAAACGTGTTTTTCAGCAGAAATAAACATGTTTCTGCAAGTTTGGTCAAACCCATGTAAGTTATGGGGCAGTAACAGTACACTCTGCAAAACGTGTTTTTCAGCCCGAAATAAACGCGTTTTTTCAGACAACTGAATCCCCATGTAGCAGCAAGGCTCAGAAGAGCCCACACACTCAGATCTTAACCCCAGTGTGCAGAAAGGGTCAAAACGTGTTTTTCAGCAGAAATAAACATGTTTCTGCAAGTTTGGTCAACCCCATGTAAGTTATGGGGCAGTAACAGCACACTTTGCAAAACGTGTTTTTCAGCCCGAAATAAACGCGTTTTTTCAGACAACTGAATCCCCTTGTAACAGCAAAGCTCAGAAGAGCCCACACACTCAGCTCTTAACCCCAGTGTGCAGAAAGGGTCAAAACGTGTTTTTCAGCAGAAATAAACATGTTTCTGCAAGTTTGGTCAACCCCATGTAAGTTATGGGGCAGTAACAGCACACTTTGCAAAACGTGTTTTTCAGCCCGAAATAAACGCGTTTTTTCAGACAACTGAATCCCCATGTAACAGCAAGGCTCAGAAGAGCCCACACACTCAGCTCTTAACCCCAGTGTGCAGAAAGGGTCAAAACGTGTTTTTCAGCAGAAATAAACATGTTTCTGCAAGTTTGGTCAACCCCATGTAAGTTATGGGGCAGTAACAGCACACTTTGCAAAACGTGTTTTTCAGCCCGAAATAAACGCGTTTTTTCAGACAACTGAATCCCCTTGTAACAGCAAAGCTCAGAAGAGCCCACACACTCAGCTCTTAACCCCAGTGTGCAGAAAGGGTCAAAACGTGTTTTTCAGCAGAAATAAACATGTTTCTGCAAGTTTGGTCAAACCCATGTAAGTTATGGGGCAGTAACAGTACACTCTGCAAAACGTGTTTTTCAGCCCGAAATAAACGCGTTTTTTCAGACAACTGAATACCCATGTAGCAGCAAGGCTCAGAAGAGCCCACACACTCAGATCTTAACCCCAGTGTGCTGAAAGTGTCAAAACATGTTTTTCAGCAGAAATAAACATGTTTCTGCAAGTTTGGTCAACCCCATGTAAGTTGACCAAACCAAAGTTGACCTTACATGTTTTTTCAGACAACTGAATCCCCTTGTAACAGCAAAGCTCAGAAGAGCCCACACACTCAGCTCTTAACCCCAGTGTGCAGAAAGGGTCAAAACGTGTTTTTCAGCAGAAATAAACATGTTTCTGCAAGTTTGGTCAACCCCATGTAAGTTATGGGGCAGTAACAGCACACTTTGCAAAACGTGTTTTTCAGCCCGAAATAAACGCGTTTTTTCAGACAACTGAATCCCCATGTAACAGCAAGGCTCAGAAGAGCCCACACACTCAGCTCTTAACCCCAGTGTGCAGAAAGGGTCAAAACGTGTTTTTCAGCAGAAATAAACATGTTTCTGCAAGTTTGGTCAACCCCATGTAAGTTATGGGGCAGTAACAGCACACTTTGCAAAACGTGTTTTTCAGCAGGAAATAAATGCGTTTTTTCAGACAACGGAATCCCCATGTAACAGCAAGGCTCAGAAGAGCCCACACACTCAGCTCTTAACCCCAGTGTGCAGAAAGTGTCAAAAGGTGTTTTTCAGCAGAAATAAACATGTTTCAGCAAGTTTGGTCAACCCCATGTAAGTTATGGGGCAGTAACAGCACTCTTTTCAAAACGTGTTTTTAAGCCCGAAATAAACACGTTTTTTCAGACAGCTGAATCCCTATGTATCTGCAAGGCTCAGAAGAGCCCACACACTGAGCTCTTAACCCCAGTGTGCAAAAAGTGTCAAAACGTGTTTTTCAGTAGAAATAGACATGTAACATGTAACTTATGGGACAGGAAGAGCAGGTTTTTCAACTCATGTTTTTCAGCCCGAAATAAACGCGTTTTTTTCATACTGTTGAATCCAATGTAACTGCTAGGCAGAAGAGCTCACTGTCTCAGCTCTTAACCCCAGTGTGCAGAAAGTGTCAAAACGTGTTTTTCAGCAGAAATAATCTTGTTTCTGCAAGTTTGGTCACCCCCATTCAACTTATGGGGCAGTAACAGCACTCTTTTCAAAACGTGTTTTTCAGCCCGAAATAAACACGTTTTTTCAGACAACTGAATCCCTATGTAACTGCAAGGCTCAGAAGAGCCCACACACTCAGCTCTTAACCCCAGTGTACAGAAAGTGTCAAAACGTGTTTTTCAGCAGAAATAAACATGTTTCTGCAAGTTTGGTCACCCTCATTCAACTTATGGGGCAGTAACAGCACACTTTTCAAAACATGTTTTTCAGCCCGAAATAAACACGTTTTTTCAGACAGCTGAATCCCTATGTATCTGCAAGGCTCAGAAGAGCCCACACACTGAGCTCTTAACCCCAGTGTGCAAAAAGTGTCAAAACGTGTTTTTCAGCAGAAATAAACATGTTTCTGCTAGTTTGGTCAACCCTATGTAACTTATGGGGCAGTAACAGCACACTTTTCAAAACGTGTTTTTCAGCCCGAAATAAACGCAATTTTCAGACAACTGAATCCCCATGTAACAGCAAGGCTCAGAAGAGCCCACACACTCAGCTCTTAACCCCAGTGTGCAAAAAGTGTCAAAACCTGTTTTTCAGCAGAAATAAACATGTTTCTGCTAGTTTGGTCAACCCTATGTAACTTATGGGGCAGTAACAGCACACTTTTCAAAACGTTTTTTTCAGCCCGAAATAAACGCATATTTTCAGACAACTGAATCCCCATGTAACAGCAAGGCTCAGAAGAGCCCACACACTCAGCTCTTAACCCCAGTGTGCAGAAAGGGTCAAAACGTGTTTTTCAGCAGAAATAAACATGTTTCTGCAAGTTTGGTCAACCCCATGTAAGTTATGGGGCAGTAACAGCACACTTTGCAAAACGTGTTTTTCAGCCCGAAATAAACGCGTTTTTTCAGACAACTGAATCCCCATGTAACAGCAAGGCTCAGAAGAGCCCACACACTCAGCTCTTAACCCCAGTGTGCAGAAAGGGTCAAAACGTGTTTTTCAGCAGAAATAAACATGTTTCTGCAAGTTTGGTCAACCCCATCTAAGTTATGGGGCAGTAACAGCACACTTTGCAAAACGTGTTTTTCAGCCCGAGATAAACGCGTTTTTTCAGACAACTGAATCCCCATGTAACAGCAAGGCTCAGAAGAGCTCACTGTCTCAGCTCTTAACCCCAGTGTGCAGAAAGTGTCAAAACGTGTTTTTCAGCAGAAAAAAACATGTTTCTGCAGGTTTGGTCACCCCCATTCAACTTATGGGGCAGTAACAGCACACTTTTCAAAACATGTTTTTCAGCCCGAAATAAACACGTTTTTTCAGACAGCTGAATCCCTATGTATCTGCAAGGCTCAGAAGAGCCCACACACTGAGCTCTTAACCCCAGTGTGCAAAAAGTGTCAAAACGTGTTTTTCAGCAAAAAAAAACATGTTTCTGCAGGTTTGGTCACCCCCATTCAACTTATGGGGCAGTAACAGCACACTTTTCAAAACATGTTTTTCAGCCCGAAATAAACAAGTTTTTTCAGACAGCTGAATCCCTATGTATCTGCAAGGCTCAGAAGAGCCCACACACTGAGCTCTTAACCCCAGTGTGCAAAAAGTGTCAAAACGTGTTTTTCAGTAGAAATAGACATGTAACATGTAACTTATGGGAAAGGAAGAGCAGATTTTTCAACTCATGTTTTTCAGCCCGAAATAAACGCGTTTTTTTCATACTGTTGAATCCAATGTAACTTCTAGGCAGAAGAGCTCACTGTCTCAGCTCTTAACCCCAGTGTGCAGAAAGTGTCAAAACGTGTTTTTCAGCAGAAATAATCTTGTTTCTGCAAGTTTGGTCACCCCCATTCAACTTATGGGGCAGTAACAGCACTCTTTTCAAAACGTGTTTTTCAGCCCGAAATAAACACGTTTTTTCAGACAACTGAATCCCTATGTAACTGCAAGGCTCAGGAGAGCCCACACACTCAGCTCTTAACCCCAGTGTACAGAAAGTGTCAAAACGTGTTTTTCAGCAGAAATAAACATGTTTCTGCAAGTTTGGTCACCCCCATTCAACTTATGGGGCAGTAACAGCACACTTTTCAAAACATGTTTTTCAGCCCGAAATAAACACGTTTTTTCAGACAGCTGAATCCCTATGTATCTGCAAGGCTCAGAAGAGCCCACACACTGAGCTCTTAACCCCAGTGTGCAAAAAGTGTCAAAACGTGTTTTTCAGCAGAAATAAACATGTTTCTGCTAGTTTGGTCAACCCTATGTAACTTATGGGGCAGTAACAGCACACTTTTCAAAACGTGTTTTTCAGCCCGAAATAAACGCAATTTTCAGACAACTGAATCCCCATGTAACAGCAAGGCTCAGAAGAGCCCACACACTCAGCTCTTAACCCCAGTGTGCAAAAAGTGTCAAAACCTGTTTTTCAGCAGAAATAAACATGTTTCTGCTAGTTTGGTCAACCCTATGTAACTTATGGGGCAGTAACAGCACACTTTTCAAAACGTGTTTTTCAGCCCGAAATAAACGCATATTTTCAGACAACTGAATCCCCATGTAACAGCAAGGCTCAGAAGAGCCCACACACTCAGCTCTTAACCCCAGTGTGCAGAAAGGGTCAAAACGTGTTTTTCAGCAGAAATAAACATGTTTCTGCAAGTTTGGTCAACCCCATGTAAGTTATGGGGCAGTAACAGCACACTTTGCAAAACGTGTTTTTCAGCCCGAAATAAACGCGTTTTTTCAGACAACTGAATCCCCATGTAACAGCAAGGCTCAGAAGAGCTCACTGTCTCAGCTCTTAACCCCAGTGTGCAGAAAGTGTCAAAACGTGTTTTTCAGCAGAAAAAAACATGTTTCTGCAGGTTTGGTCACCCCCATTCAACTTATGGGGCAGTAACAGCACACTTTTCAAAACATGTTTTTCAGCCCGAAATAAACACGTTTTTTCAGACAGCTGAATCCCTATGTATCTGCAAGGCTCAGAAGAGCCCACACACTGAGCTCTTAACCCCAGTGTGCAAAAAGTGTCAAAACGTGTTTTTCAGCAAAAAAAAACATGTTTCTGCAGGTTTGGTCACCCCCATTCAACTTATGGGGCAGTAACAGCACACTTTTCAAAACATGTTTTTCAGCCCGAAATAAACAAGTTTTTTCAGACAGCTGAATCCCTATGTATCTGCAAGGCTCAGAAGAGCCCACACACTGAGCTCTTAACCCCAGTGTGCAAAAAGTGTCAAAACGTGTTTTTCAGTAGAAATAGACATGTAACATGTAACTTATGGGAAAGGAAGAGCAGATTTTTCAACTCATGTTTTTCAGCCCGAAATAAACGCGTTTTTTTCATACTGTTGAATCCAATGTAACTTCTAGGCAGAAGAGCTCACTGTCTCAGCTCTTAACCCCAGTGTGCAGAAAGTGTCAAAACGTGTTTTTCAGCAGAAATAATCTTGTTTCTGCAAGTTTGGTCACCCCCATTCAACTTATGGGGCAGTAACAGCACTCTTTTCAAAACGTGTTTTTCAGCCCGAAATAAACACGTTTTTTCAGACAACTGAATCCCTATGTAACTGCAAGGCTCAGGAGAGCCCACACACTCAGCTCTTAACCCCAGTGTACAGAAAGTGTCAAAACGTGTTTTTCAGCAGAAATAAACATGTTTCTGCAAGTTTGGTCACCCCCATTCAACTTATGGGGCAGTAACAGCACACTTTTCAAAACATGTTTTTCAGCCCGAAATAAACACGTTTTTTCAGACAGCTGAATCCCTATGTATCTGCAAGGCTCAGAAGAGCCCACACACTGAGCTCTTAACCCCAGTGTGCAAAAAGTGTCAAAACGTGTTTTTCAGCAGAAATAAACATGTTTCTGCTAGTTTGGTCAACCCTATGTAACTTATGGGGCAGTAACAGCACACTTTTCAAAACGTGTTTTTCAGCCCGAAATAAACGCAATTTTCAGACAACTGAATCCCCATGTAACAGCAAGGCTCAGAAGAGCCCACACACTCAGCTCTTAACCCCAGTGTGCAAAAAGTGTCAAAACCTGTTTTTCAGCAGAAATAAACATGTTTCTGCTAGTTTGGTCAACCCTATGTAACTTATGGGGCAGTAACAGCACACTTTTCAAAACGTGTTTTTCAGCCCGAAATAAACGCATATTTTCAGACAACTGAATCCCCATGTAACAGCAAGGCTCAGAAGAGCCCACACACTCAGCTCTTAACCCCAGTGTGCAGAAAGGGTCAAAACGTGTTTTTCAGCAGAAATAAACATGTTTCTGCAAGTTTGGTCAACCCCATGTAAGTTATGGGGCAGTAACAGCACACTTTGCAAAACGTGTTTTTCAGCCCGAAATAAACGCGTTTTTTCAGACAACTGAATCCCCATGTAACAGCAAGGCTCAGAAGAGCCCACACACTCAGCTCTTAACCCCAGTGTGCAGAAAGGGTCAAAACGTGTTTTTCAGCAGAAATAAACATGTTTCTGCAAGTTTGGTCACCCCCATTCAACTTATGGGGCAGTAACAGCACACTTTTCAAAACATGTTTTTCAGCCCGAAATAAACACGTTTTTTCAGACAACTGAATCCCTATGTAACTGCAAGGCTCAGAAGAGCCCACACACTCAGCTCTTAACCCCAGTGTACAGAAAGTGTCAAAACATGTTTTTCAGCAGAAATAAACATGTTTCTGCAAGTTTGGTCACCCCCATTCAACTTATGGGGCAGTAACAGCACACTTTTCAAAACATGTTTTTCAGCCCGAAATAAACACGTTTTTTCAGACAGCTGAATCCCTATGTATCTGCAAGGCTCAGAAGAGCCCACACACTGAGCTCTTAACCCCAGTGTGCAAAAAGTGTCAAAACGTGTTTTTCAGCAGAAAAAAGCATGTTTCTGCAGGTTTGGTCACCCCCATTCAACTTATGGGGCAATAACAGCACACTTTTCAAAACATGTTTTTCAGCCCGAAATAAACACGTTTTTTCAGACAGCTGAATCCCTATGTATCTGCAAGGCTCAGAAGAGCCCACACACTGAGCTCTTAACCCCAGTGTGCAAAAAGTGTCAAAACGTGTTTTTCAGTAGAAATAGACATGTAACATGTAACTTATGGGACAGGAAGAGCAGATTTTTCAACTCATGTTTTTCAGCCCGAAATAAACGCGTTTTTTTCATACTGTTGAATCCAATGTAACTTCTAGGCAGAAGAGCTCACTGTCTCAGCTCTTAACCCCAGTGTGCAGAAAGTGTCAAAACGTGTTTTTCAGCAGAAATAAACTTGTTTCTGCAAGTTTGGTCACCCCCATTCAACTTATGGGGCAGTAACAGCACTCTTTTCAAAACGTGTTTTTCAGCCCGAAATAAACACGTTTTTTCAGACAACTAAATCCCTATGTAACTGCAAGGCTCAGAAGAGCCCACACACTCAGCTCTTAACCCCAGTGTACAGAAAGTGTCAAAACGTGTTTTTCAGCAGAAACAAACATGTTTCTGCAAGTTTGGTCACCCCCATTCAACTTATGGGGCAGTAACAGCACACTTTTCAAAACATGTTTTTCAGCCCGAAATAAACACGTTTTTTCAGACAGCTGAATCCCTATGTATCTGCAAGGCTCAGAAGAGCCCACACACTGAGCTCTTAACCCCAGTGTGCAAAAAGTGTCAAAACGTGTTTTTCAGCAGAAATAAACATGTTTCTGCTAGTTTGGTCAACCCTATGTAACTTATGGGGCAGTAACAGCACACTTTTCAAAACGTGTTTTTCAGCCCGAAATAAACGCAATTTTCAGACAACTGAATCCCCATGTAACAGCAAGGCTCAGAAGAGCCCACACACTCAGCTCTTAACCCCAGTGTGCAAAAAGTGTCAAAACCTGTTTTTCAGCAGAAATAAACATGTTTCTGCTAGTTTGGTCAACCCTATGTAACTTATGGGGCAGTAACAGCACACTTTTCAAAACGTGTTTTTCAGCCCGAAATAAACGCATATTTTCAGACAACTGAATCCCCATGTAACAGCAAGGCTCAGAAGAGCCCACACACTCAGCTCTTAACCCCAGTGTGCAGAAAGGGTCAAAACGTGTTTTTCAGCAGAAATAAACATGTTTCTGCAAGTTTGGTCAACCCCATGTAAGTTATGGGGCAGTAACAGCACACTTTGCAAAACGTGTTTTTCAGCCCGAAATAAACGCGTTTTTTCAGACAACTGAATCCCCATGTAACAGCAAGGCTCAGAAGAGCCCACACACTCAGCTCTTAACCCCAGTGTGCAGAAAGGGTCAAAACGTGTTTTTCAGCAGAAATAAACATGTTTCTGCAAGTTTGGTCAACCCCATCTAAGTTATGGGGCAGTAACAGCACACTTTGCAAAACGTGTTTTTCAGCCCGAAATAAACGCGTTTTTTCAGACAACTGAATTCCCATGTAACAGCAAGGCTCAGAAGAGCTCACTGTCTCAGCTCTTAACCCCAGTGTGCAGAAAGTGTCAAAACGTGTTTTTCAGCAGAAATAATCTTGTTTCTGCAAGTTTGGTCACCCCCATTCAACTTATGGGGCAGTAACAGCACTCTTTTCAAAACGTGTTTTTCAGCCCGAAATAAACACGTTTTTTCAGACAGCTGAATCCCTATGTATCTGCAAGGCTCAGAAGAGCCCACACACTGAGCTCTTAACCCCAGTGTGCAAAAAGTGTCAAAACGTGTTTTTCAGCAAAAAAAAACATGTTTCTGCAGGTTTGGTCACCCCCATTCAACTTATGGGGCAGTAACAGCACACTTTTCAAAACATGTTTTTCAGCCCGAAATAAACACGTTTTTTCAGACAGCTGAATCCCTATGTATCTGCAAGGCTCAGAAGAGCCCACACACTGAGCTCTTAACCCCAGTGTGCAAAAAGTGTCAAAACGTGTTTTTCAGTAGAAATAGACATGTAACATGTAACTTATGGGAAAGGAAGAGCAGATTTTTCAACTCATGTTTTTCAGCCCGAAATAAACGCGTTTTTTTCATACTGTTGAATCCAATGTAACTTCTAGGCAGAAGAGCTCACTGTCTCAGCTCTTAACCCCAGTGTGCAGAAAGTGTCAAAACGTGTTTTTCAGCAGAAATAATCTTGTTTCTGCAAGTTTGGTCACCCCCATTCAACTTATGGGGCAGTAACAGCACTCTTTTCAAAACGTGTTTTTCAGCCCGAAATAAACACGTTTTTTCAGACAACTGAATCCCTATGTAACTGCAAGGCTCAGAAGAGCCCACACACCCAGCTCTTAACCCCAGTGTACAGAAAGTGTCAAAACGTGTTTTTCAGCAGAAATAAACATGTTTCTGCAAGTTTGGTCTCCCCCATTCAACTTATGGGGCAGTAACAGCACACTTTTCAAAACATGTTTTTCAGCCCGAAATAAACACGTTTTTTCAGACAGCTGAATCCCTATGTATCTGCAAGGCTCAGAAGAGCCCACACACTGAGCTCTTAACCCCAGTGTGCAAAAAGTGTCAAAACGTGTTTTTCAGCAGAAATAAACATGTTTCTGCTAGTTTGGTCAACCCTATGTAACTTATGGGGCAGTAACAGCACACTTTTCAAAACGTGTTTTTCAGCCCGAAATAAACGCAATTTTCAGACAACTGAATCCCCATGTAACAGCAAGGCTCAGAAGAGCCCACACACTCAGCTCTTAACCCCAGTGTGCAAAAAGTGTCAAAACCTGTTTTTCAGCAGAAATAAACATGTTTCTGCTAGTTTGGTCAACCCTATGTAACTTATGGGGCAGTAACAGCACACTTTTCAAAACGTGTTTTTCAGCCCGAAATAAACGCATATTTTCAGACAACTGAATCCCCATGTAACAGCAAGGCTCAGAAGAGCCCACACACTCAGCTCTTAACCCCAGTGTGCAGAAAGGGTCAAAACGTGTTTTTCAGCAGAAATAAACATGTTTCTGCAAGTTTGGTCAACCCCATGTAAGTTATGGGGCAGTAACAGCACACTTTGCAAAACGTGTTTTTCAGCCCGAAATAAACGCGTTTTTTCAGACAACTGAATCCCCATGTAACAGCAAGGCTCAGAAGAGCCCACACACTCAGCTCTTAACCCCAGTGTGCAGAAAGGGTCAAAACGTGTTTTTCAGCAGAAATAAACATGTTTCTGCAAGTTTGGTCAACCCCATCTAAGTTATGGGGCAGTAACAGCACACTTTGCAAAACGTGTTTTTCAGCCCGACATAAACGCGTTTTTTCAGACAACTGAATCCCCATGTAACAGCAAGGCTCAGAAGAGCTCACTGTCTCAGCTCTTAACCCCAGTGTGCAGAAAGTGTCAAAACGTGTTTTTCAGCAGAAATAATCTTGTTTCTGCAAGTTTGGTCACCCCCATTCAACTTATGGGGCATTAACAGCACTCTTTTCAAAACGTGTTTTTCAGCCCGAAATAAACACGTTTTTTCAGACAACTGAATCCCTATGTAACTGCAAGGCTCAGAAGAGCCCACACACTCAGCTCTTAACCCCAGTGTACAGAAAGTGTCAAAACATGTTTTTCAGCAGAAATAAACATGTTTCTGCAAGTTTGGTCACCCCCATTCAACTTATGGGGCAGTAACAGCACACTTTTCAAAACATGTTTTTCAGCCCGAAATAAACACGTTTTTTCAGACAGCTGAATCCCTATGTATCTGCAAGGCTCAGAAGAGCCCACACACTGAGCTCTTAACCCCAGTGTGCAAAAAGTGTCAAAACGTGTTTTTCAGCAGAAAAAAACATGTTTCTGCAGGTTTGGTCACCCCCATTCAACTTATGGGGCAGTAACAGCACACTTTTCAAAACATGTTTTTCAGCCCGAAATAAACACGTTTTTTCAGACAGCTGAATCCCTATGTATCTGCAAGGCTCAGAAGAGCCCACACACTGAGCTCTTAACCCCAGTGTGCAAAAAGTGTCAAAACGTGTTTTTCAGTAGAAATAGACATGTAACATGTAACTTATGGGACAGGAAGAGCAGATTTTTCAACTCATGTTTTTCAGCCCGAAATAAACGCGTTTTTTTCATACTGTTGAATCCAATGTAACTTCTAGGCAGAAGAGCTCACTGTCTCAGCTCTTAACCCCAGTGTGCAGAAAGTGTCAAAACGTGTTTTTCAGCAGAAATAAACTTGTTTCTGCAAGTTTGGTCACCCCCATTCAACTTATGGGGCAGTAACAGCACTCTTTTCAAAACGTGTTTTTCAGCCCGAAATAAACACGTTTTTTCAGACAACTGAATCCCTATGTAACTGCAAGGCTCAGAAGAGCCCACACACTCAGCTCTTAACCCCAGTGTACAGAAAGTGTCAAAACGTGTTTTTCAGCAGAAACAAACATGTTTCTGCAAGTTTGGTCACCCCCATTCAACTTATGGGGCAGTAACAGCACACTTTTCAAAACATGTTTTTCAGCCCGAAATAAACACGTTTTTTCAGACAGCTGAATCCCTATGTATCTGCAAGGCTCAGAAGAGCCCACACACTGAGCTCTTAACCCCAGTGTGCAAAAAGTGTCAAAACCTGTTTTTCAGCAGAAATAAACATGTTTCTGCTAGTTTGGTCAACCCTATGTAACTTATGGGGCAGTAACAGCACACTTTTCAAAACGTGTTTTTCAGCCCGAAATAAACGCATTTTTTCAGACAACTGAATCCCCATGTAACAGCAAGGCTCAGAAGAGCCCACACACTCAGCTCTTAACCCCAGTGTGCAGAAAGGGTCAAAACGTGTTTTTCAGCAGAAATAAACATGTTTCTGCAAGTTTGGTCAACCCCATGTAAGTTATGGGGCAGTAACAGCACACTTTGCAAAACGTGTTTTTCAGCCCGAAATAAACGCGTTTTTTCAGACAACTGAATCCCCATGTAACAGCAAGGCTCAGAAGAGCCCACACACTCAGCTCTTAACCCCAGTGTGCAGAAAGGGTCAAAACGTGTTTTTCAGCAGAAATAAACATGTTTCTGCAAGTTTGGTCAACGCCATGTAAGTTATGGGGCAGTAACAGCACACTTTTCAAAACGTGTTTTTCAGCAGAAATAAATGTTTCTGCAAGTTTGGTCACATCCATGCAACTTATGGGGCAGTAACAGCACACTTTTCAAAACGTGTTTTTCAGCCCAAATAAACACTTTTTTTCACACTGTAGAATCCCAATGTAACTGCTAGGCTCAGAAGAGCTCACTGACTCAGCTATTATCCCCACTGTGCAGAGAGTGTCAAAACGTGTTTTTCAGTAGATATAGACATGTAACATGTAACTTATGGGACAGGAAGAGCAGATTTTTCAACTCATGTTTTTCAGCCCGAAATAAACGCGTTTTTTTCATACTGTTGAATCCAATGTAACTTCTAGGCAGAAGAGCTCACTGTCTCAGCTCTTAACCCCAGTGTGCAGAAAGTGTCAAAACGTGTTTTTCAGCAGAAATAAACTTGTTTCTGCAAGTTTGGTCACCCCCATTCAACTTATGGGGCAGTAACAGCACACTTTTCAAAACATGTTTTTCAGCCCGAAATAAACACGTTTTTTCAGACAGCTGAATCCCTATGTATCTGCAAGGCTCAGAAGAGCCCACACACTGAGCTCTTAACCCCAGTGTGCAAAAAGTGTCAAAACCTGTTTTTCAGCAGAAATAAACATGTTTCTGCTAGTTTGGTCAACCCTATGTAACTTATGGGGCAGTAACAGCACACTTTTCAAAACGTGTTTTTCAGCCCGAAATAAACGCATTTTTTCAGACAACTGAATCCCCATGTAACAGCAAGGCTCAGAAGAGCCCACACACTCAGCTCTTAACCCCAGTGTGCAGAAAGGGTCAAAACGTGTTTTTCAGCAGAAATAAACATGTTTCTGCAAGTTTGGTCAACCCCATGTAAGTTATGGGGCAGTAACAGCACACTTTGCAAAACGTGTTTTTCAGCCCGAAATAAACGCGTTTTTTCAGACAACTGAATCCCCATGTAACAGCAAGGCTCAGAAGAGCCCACACACTCAGCTCTTAACCCCAGTGTGCAGAAAGGGTCAAAACGTGTTTTTCAGCAGAAATAAACATGTTTCTGCAAGTTTGGTCAACCCCATGTAAGTTATGGGGCAGTAACAGCACACTTTTCAAAACGTGTTTTTCAGCAGAAATAAATGTTTCTGCAAGTTTGGTCACATCCATGCAACTTATGGGGCAGTAACAGCACACTTTTCAAAACGTGTTTTTCAGCCCAAATAAACACTTTTTTTCACACTGTAGAATCCCAATGTAACTGCTAGGCTCAGAAGAGCTCACTGACTCAGCTATTATCCCAACTGTGCAGAGAGTGTCAAAACGTGTTTTTCAGTAGATATAGACATGTAACATGTAACTTATGGGACAGGAAGAGCAGATTTTTCAACTCATGTTTTTCAGCCCGAAATAAACGCGTTTTTTTCATACTGTTTAATCCAATGTTACTGCTAGGCAGAAGAGCTCACTGTCTCAGCTCTTAACCCCAGTGTGCAGAAAGTGTCAAAACGTGTTTTTCAGCAGAAATAAACTTGTTTCTGCAAGTTTGGTCACCCCCATTCAACTTATGGGGCAGTAACAGCACACTTTTCAAGACATGTTTTTCAGCCCGAAATAAACACGTTTTTTCAGACAGCTGAATCCCTATGTATCTGCAAGGCTCAGAAGAGCCCACACACTGAGCTCTTAACCCCAGTGTGCAAAAAGTGTCAAAACGTGTTTTTAAGCAGAAATAAACATGTTTCTGCAGGTTTGGTCACCTCCATTCAACTTATGGGGCAGTAACAGCACACTTTTCAAAACATGTTTTTCAGCCCGAAATAAACACGTTTTTTCAGACAGCTGAATCCCTATGTATCTGCAAGGCTCAGAAGAGCCCACACACTGAGCTCTTAACCCCAGTGTGCAAAAAGTGTCAAAACGTGTTTTTCAGTAGAAATAGACATGTAACATGTAACTTATCGGACAGGAAGAGCAGATTTTTCAACTCATGTTTTTCAGACCGAAATAAACGCGTTTTTTTCATACTGTTGAATCCAATGTAACTTCTAGGCAGAAGAGCTCACTGTCTCAGCTCTTAACCCCAGTGTGCAGAAAGTGTCAAAACGTGTTTTTCAGCAGAAATAAACTTGTTTCTGCAAGTTTGGTCACCCCCATTCAACTTATGGGGCAGTAACAGCACTCTTTTCAAAACGTGTTTTTCAGCCCGAAATAAACACGTTTTTTCAGACAACTGAATCCCTATGTATCTGCAAGGCTCAGAAGAGCCCACACACTGAGCTCTTAACCCCAGTGTGCAAAAAGTGTCAAAACGTGTTTTTCAGCAGAAAAAAAAATGTTTCTGCAGGTTTGGTCACCCCCATTCAACTTATGGGGCAGTAACAGCACACTTTTCAAAACATGTTTTTCAGCCCGAAATAAACACGTTTTTTCAGACAGCTGAATCCCTATGTATCTGCAAGGCTCAGAAGAGCCCACACACTGAGCTCTTAACCCCAGTGTGCAAAAAGTGTCAAAACGTGTTTTTCAGTAGAAATAGACATGTAACATGTAACTTATGGGACAGGAAGAGCAGATTTTTCAACTCATGTTTTTCAGCCCGAAATAAACGCGTTTTTTTCATACTGTTGAATCAAATGTAACTTCTAGGCAGAAGAGCTCACTGTCTCAGCTCTTAACCCCAGTGTGCAGAAAGTGTCAAAACGTGTTTTTCAGCAGAAACAAACATGTTTCTGCAAGTTTGGTCACCCCCATTCAACTTATGGGGCAGTAACAGCACACTTTTCAAAACATGTTTTTCAGCCCGAAATAAACACGTTTTTTCAGACAGCTGAATCCCTATGTATCTGCAAGGCTCAGAAGAGCCCACACACTGAGCTCTTAACCCCAGTGTGCAAAAAGTGTCAAAACGTGTTTTTCAGCAGAAATAAACATCTTTCTGCTAGTTTGGTCAACCCTATGTAACTTATGGGGCAGTAACAGCACACTTTTCAAAACGTGTTTTTCAGCCCGAAATAAACGCATTTTTTCAGACAACTGAATCCCCATGTAACAGCAAGGCTCAGAAGAGCCCACACACTCAGCTCTTAACCCCAGTGTGCAAAAAGTGTCAAAACCTGTTTTTCAGCAGAAATAAACATGTTTCTGCTAGTTTGGTCAACCCTATGTAACTTATGGGGCAGTAACAGCACACTTTTCAAAACGTGTTTTTCAGCCCGAAATAAACGCATTTTTTCAGACAACTGAATCCCCATGTAACAGCAAGGCTCAGAAGAGCCCACACACTCAGCTCTTAACCCCAGTGTGCAGAAAGGGTCAAAACGTGTTTTTCAGCAGAAATAAACATGTTTCTGCAAGTTTGGTCAACCCCATGTAAGTTATGGGGCAGTAACAGCACACTTTGCAAAACGTGTTTTTCAGCCCGAAATAAACGCGTTTTTTCAGACAACTGAATCCCCATGTAACAGCAAGGCTCAGAAGAGCCCACACACTCAGCTCTTAACCCCAGTGTGCAGAAAGGGTCAAAACGTGTTTTTCAGCAGAAATAAACATGTTTCTGCAAGTTTGGTCAACCCCATGTAAGTTATGGGGCAGTAACAGCACACTTTGCAAAACGTGTTTTTCAGCCCGAAATAAACGCGTTTTTTCAGACAACTGAATCCCCATGTAACAGCAAGGCTCAGAAGAGCCCACACACTCAGCTCTTAACCCCAGTGTGCAGAAAGGGTCAAAACGTGTTTTTCAGCAGAAATAAACATGTTTCTGCAAGTTTGGTCAACCCCATGTAAGTTATGGGGCAGTAACAGCACACTTTTCAAAACGTGTTTTTCAGCAGAAATAAATGTTTCTGCAAGTTTGGTCACATCCATGCAACTTATGGGGCAGTAACAGCACACTTTTCAAAACGTGTTTTTCAGCCCAAATAAACACTTTTTTTCACACTGTAGAATCCCGATGTAACTGCTAGGCTCAGAAGAGCTCACTGACTCAGCTATTATCCCCACTGTGCAGAGAGTGTCAAAACGTGTTTTTCAGTAGATATAGACATGTAACATGTAACTTATGGGACAGGAAGAGCAGATTTTTCAACTCATGTTTTTCAGCCCGAAATAAACGCGTTTTTTTCATACTGTTTAATCCAATGTTACTGCTAGGCAGAAGAGCTCACTGTCTCAGCTCTTAACCCCAGTGTGCAGAAAGTGTCAAAACGTGTTTTTCAGCAGAAATAAACATGTTTCTGCAAGTTTGGTCACCCCCATTCAACTTATGGGGCAGTAACAGCACTCTTTTCAAAACGTGTTTTTCAGCCCGAAATAAACACGTTTTTTCAGACAACTGAATCCCTATGTAACTGCACGGCTCAGAAGAGCCCACACACTCAGCTCTTAACCCCAGTGTACAGAAAGTGTCAAAACGTGTTTTTCAGCAGAAATAAACATGTTTCTGCAAGTTTGGTCACCCCCATTCAACTTATGGGGCAGTAACAGCACACTTTTCAAAACATGTTTTTCAGCCCGAAATAAACACGTTTTTTCAGACAGCTGAATCCCTATGTATCTGCAAGGCTCAGAAGAGCCCACACACTGAGCTCTTAACCCCAGTGTGCAAAAAGTGTCAAAACGTGTTTTTCAGCAGAAATAAACATGTTTCTGCAGGTTTGGTCACCTCCATTCAACTTATGGGGCAGTAACAGCACACTTTTCAAAACATGTTTTTCAGCCCGAAATAAACACGTTTTTTCAGACAGCTGAATCCCTATGTATCTGCAAGGCTCAGAAGAGCCCACACACTGAGCTCTTAACCCCAGTGTGCAAAAAGTGTCAAAACGTGTTTTTCAGTAGAAATAGACATGTAACATGTAACTTATCGGACAGGAAGAGCAGATTTTTCAACTCATGTTTTTCAGACCGAAATAAACGCGTTTTTTTCATACTGTTGAATCCAATGTAACTTCTAGGCAGAAGAGCTCACTGTCTCAGCTCTTAACCCCAGTGTGCAGAAAGTGTCAAAACGTGTTTTTCAGCAGAAATAAACTTGTTTCTGCAAGTTTGGTCACCCCCATTCAACTTATGGGGCAGTAACAGCACTCTTTTCAAAACGTGTTTTTCAGCCCAAAATAAACACGTTTTTTCAGACAACTGAATCCCTATGTAACTGCAAGGCTCAGAAGAGCCCACACACTCAGCTCTTAACCCCAGTGTACAGAAAGTGTCAAAACGTGTTTTTCAGCAGAAATAAACATGTTTCTGCAAGTTTGGTCACCCCCATTCAACTTATGGGGCAGTAACAGCACACTTTTCAAAACATGTTTTTCAGCCCGAAATAAACACGTTTTTTCAGACAGCTGAATCCCTATGTATCTGCAAGGCTCATAAGAGCCCACACACTGAGCTCTTAACCCCAGTGTTCAAAAAGTGTCAAAACGTGTTTTTCAGCAGAAATAAACATGTTTCTGCAGGTTTGGTCACCCCCATGAAACTTATGGGGCAGTAACAGCACCCTTTTCAAAACGTGTTTTTCAGCCCGATATAAACGCGATTTTTCAGACTACTGAATCCCCATGTAACAGCAAGGCTCAGAAGAGCCCACACACTCAGCTCTTAACCCCAGTGTACAAAAAGTGTCAAAACGTGTTTTTCAGCAGAAATAAACATGTTTCTGCAAATTTGGTCAACCCCATGTAAGTTATGGGGCAGTAACAGCACACTTTGCAAAACGTGTTTTTCAGCCCGAAATAAACGCGTTTTTTCAGACAACTGAATCCCCATGTAACAGCAAGGCTCAGAAGAGCCCACACACTCAGCTCTTAACCCCAGTGTGCAGAAAGGGTCAAAACGTGTTTTTCAGCAGAAATAAACATGTTTCTGCAAGTTTGGTCAACCCCATCTAAGTTATGGGGCAGTAACAGCAGACTTTGCAATACGTGTTTTTCAGCCCGAAATAAACACGTTTTTTCAGACAACTGAATCCCCATGTAACAGCAAGGCCCAGAAGAGCCCACACACTCAGGTCTTAACCCCAGTGTGCAAAAAGTGTCAAAACGTGTTTTTCAGCAGAAATAAACATGTTTCTGCAAGTTTGGTCAACCCCATGTAAGTTATGGGGCAGTAACAGCACACTTTTCAAAACGTGTTTTTCAGCAGAAATAAACGTTTCTGCAAGTTTGGTCACAACCATGCAACTTATGGGGCAGTAACAGCACACTTTTCAAAACGTGTTTTTCAGCCCGAAATAAACGCGTTTTTTCAGACAACTGAATCCCTATGTAACTGCAAGGCTCAGAAGAGCCCACACACTCAGCTCTTATTCCCAGTGTGTAGAAAGTGTCAAAACGTGTTTTTCAGCAGAAATAAACATGTATCTGCAAGTTTGGTCACTCCCATGTAACTTATGGGGCAGTAACAGCACACTTTTCAAAACGTGTTTTTCAGCCCAAATAAACACGTTTTTTCACCCTGTAGAATCCCAATGTAACTGCTAGGCTCAGAAGAGCTCACTGACTCAGCTATTATCCCCACTGTGCAGAGAGTGTCAAAACGTGTTTTTCAGTAGAAATAGACATGTAACATGTAACTTATGGGACAGGAAGAGCAGATTTTTCAACTCATGTTTTTCAGCCCGAAATAAACGCGTTTTTTTCATACTGTTGAATCCAATGTAACTGCTAGGCAGAAGAGCTCACTGTCTCAGCTCTTAACCCCAGTGTGCAGAAAGTGTCAAAACGTGTTTTTCAGCAGACATAAAGATGTTTCTGCAGGTTTGGTCACCCCCATGAAACTTATGGGGCAGTAACAGCACCCTTTTCAAAACGTGTTTTTCAGCCCAAATAAATGCGTTTTTTCAGACTACTGAATCCCAATGTAACTGCAAGGCTCAGAAGAGCCCACACACTCAGCTCTTAACCCCAGTGTGCAGAAGTTGTCAAAACGTGTTTTTCAGCAGAAATAAACATGTTTCTGCAACTTTGCTCTCCCCCGTGTAACTTATGGGGCAGAAACAGCACACTTTTCCAAACGTGTTTTTCAGCCCGAAATAAATGCGTTTTTTTAAAAATTTGGAATCCCTATGTATCTGCTAGGCTCAGAATAGCCCACTGAGTCAGCCCTTAACCCCAGTGAACAGAAGTTGTCAAAACGTGTTTTTCAGCAGAAATAAACACGTTTTGGCAACTTTGGTCACCCTCATGTAACTTATGGGGCAGGAACAGCACACTTTTCAAAACATGTTTTTCTGCCAAAATAAACACGTTTTTTCAAAGTTTGGATTCCCTATGTAACTGCCTGGTTAGAAGATGAGGAGGAGAAGAAAGGAAAGAAAGTGAATTTGAAAACTTATATGTCATGGAAAGAGGAATCACAGAAATGATGGGAAGCTTCAAAAAATCATTGGCGGGGGTTAAGCTGTTTCGTGCTGTTGTTCCTGTGGTTGCAGTTACAAAGTTGATCGTGCTTTCACATTCTGTTAACAGTGTTCACTGGCTGAGTTGTATCTGTTGGTTTTCTAAAGGAATCTCTGCTTCGTTTCCAGAAAAGTCATCTGTAGTGTTTTTTTTTTTCTGTGCCCTTGGCACAGAAATGGCACATTAAAAGCTGGTAATATTGCTGGCAAAGTTAATTTTTTCTCCTCTTTAAAAGAATAAGGACGGGCTGGGACGAGTTTCATTTACCACTCTTTCAGCTAACCGCCGAACTCGTGAACTGATAACACTGCAGAGCCACAGACGCCTCGCTTTTCTCCATTCTCTGGGTTAGGGTGAAAAAAAAAAACTTTGCTGGTATTAGCTGGCCTGCTGGGAGTACCTCTTCTTCACTGATAAGCAAGATTTGTGTTTCATCTTTCGCAAGCTGTATAGATTTCTTTAAAAAACAAGTTGTTCCAGAAAGGAAATGAACACTTGAATTCACCTGAATTAAAAGACATGGGATTTGCCGTAAGGATAAATTCTGTACAAGAAGACAGGAAGAAAGGCACTGCTAGGAATCGGACCCAGGACCTCCCGTTTACTAGACAGGTGCTTTAGCCAACTAAGCCACGGCGCCGACAAAGTGCTGCCCTTTGACAGCCACTTGGGCACGTCTCAATTGCTCTGAGACATCTGCGCTTGGTGTGCACTGAGCCTGCTCGCCTTGCAAGTTTACATTTACATGCGATAGCTCCACCACTAAGAGAAAGGATGAGAAATGGCTTTTATCTGGCACTTTTCATGTCGGGGGATCTCAATGTGCTTTCCTTGTACAAGAGGATGTCCAACTCATGTCAGTGCTCCACTTAAATCTTGATCTCTGCTTTAGACAAGAGGGAAAAAGACTTCTTTCATCACACATTTTGCACTGTTTACGGTGTTTGCAGTGCTCTTTTTAAATGAAAACCAGGAATCTGCACCATATGAGGTGAGACTAGATAATATTGGAACAAGTAGCCTCGCCATTCCGTGTGTGACGTGAGCAAAGTGTAATTCCTGTCTTTATAGTGTGCTTCTTAGAGACTTAGCTTGCACCCAGAGCGCTTTAAATCTGGGAGACAGCAGCCCAAGACAAGAGAGCTTCCTTCGTCTATGTTTTTTGCGTGAAGGGGGAAACCATGCGTGTGCTGCAAACGATCTTAGTATCGAAGTGCCGTCCCACATAACCGATCCGAACAATCTGCTTTACAGAGGAGCACTGCCGGAGCTTATCGTTGGCAAACTGAAGACCAGGCTGACCTCTTCTGTGACTGTTGAACACTGAGTCTCAAGGTTGTGAATTCAAGCTCCACGCTGGCGGGAAATTCCATAGGTAATGATCACATTTTCTTGCATGCTAATCAAAAGAAATATTAAGACACTTTTCCCGATACCAGTTTTTTACAAAAGTATAGGCACATGGCACATGTGCGGCACATCAAGTCCAAGTTTAGTGACAGCTACCTCAGACATCGTAAGCTGGGTAGCTTCAGATCACTTTTTTTATTAAAGGTTCACACAAACCCGAATACCTTTGCTAGAGACATTTCAGAGTCCCTGTCAAATCCAATACAATTGCTGGATCCCTCGAATTCAGCTGAACTATAGCATAAATCTGCAGTCCACGATTAGAAAACTGTGGGTGTGTTGTGTAAGCCATACCGCCCAAAATAGTTCTAAAACAGGAGATGCATCCTCGTTTAGGAATGTGGTATAAAGTGAAATGGTCTGGGAATGGTCCTACATTTGAACAGTTCACTCTAGTCGTAAAGGGGTATTTACGGACTCTTTCGAAATGTAAGAGCAAGCTGTGCGGACCTTTTCCTTATTTACCTTGTGTAATCGTTTTTCATAAAGTGTAATTGCATTATAGCATGTGCCCCTGACGATTTTCTTCATACGTTATATGTGCTGTATTGTATGTATTTTTGTTGTTCAAATAAAAAGTAAAAAACACAACTTTCCGGATGCGGCTGCTGTAAAAATAAAATGACATCAAGGGTGCTGTACGCAGAGGTCTGAAGCCTGCTCCACAGAAGAACTTTATCAAGAGGTGTTAAAGAAGTCGAGATCTCGCCATGAGAGGGGAAGCATCTCAGAAAAAGCAGGTGCAGTTGGTTCCACAGTCATAACGCCACTTAGTCAGGCAACAAGAGCAAAACCCACCCGGCTTCCTCCAGGCGAGTAATGAGACAGATCAAGGGCACAGCGGGTAGCGTGGCTGGGCGGTCTAAGGCTCTGGATTAAGGCTCTAGTCTCTTTGGCGGTGTGGGTTTGAATCCCACTGCTGCCAGGTGCTTCTGTGGAGACCCTCTTTCAACTGACTTCAAACAAAAGGGAGGGAACTGCTTTTTGGCAGTCTCTCGAGAAACTAAGCAAAGTGTTTAAAGATACTGTCACACTAAGATGAACCCTATGGGCAAGGAATGTTCCTGCCTCGTGTACGACTACACCACTACGGGGTGCTAGGGCCCCTCTACATTACCACAGGTTCTGTTTATCTCCCAGAATCACCAATGCACACACAGACCAGTGACAAGCATTTGTATTTTATAAGTGAACTTTTATTTTCTAACTACACATTCACATTCACTATTATCCAAAAACACAATGAAAACAGCATTCGCAGCAGCAAAAGGTCCTTCCCAGGGTCATAATGAATACAGAGGGGCAGCAGTCTTCCCTGTTCAATACTGAAGAGGGCCACTCGAACGTTTCTACTTAGTCCCTGTAGTCTCTGATGGCCCACTTGAAGGAGAGGGGTATCGCCCAGTCCTATTTCTCCAGTATCCGTTCAGTTAACAATAGAAATCCTCTGCGTATTACATTCCCCTCAGTTTGAATCAGCTAGCTGTGCCAGTTTCCTTGTTCCTTGTCTTAAGGTGTTAAAAGTCTATGTATAGTACCTCTGTTCAAATGCCAATGTCTCCCGTGATCGTCAGTTACCAACCAGTAGTTCCTTGCCTCCAGGTATTAGAAGTCTCTGCACAGTTCCTCCGTGGTCTCGCACTCTGCAGCTTCCCTTGTGCTGCCTGTGTCGTGTCCAGGGTCGAATGCGAATCGGGACCCCCCTCTGTTCTGTCTCAGGTGTTTTTATCCCTCTGCTTAGCCAATCCCTCTCAGGGGATTTTCCACTGACCCTGTCAGAATCAGATTTGCCCAATAATTTTCCAGGAGGATGCTCGTCTTGTTTGAGGGGTGTGTGAGTGCCGAGCTAGGTGTCATGGGCCCTTATCACCTGTTCACTCTCCAGCTCTCCCTCCTCTTCCCTTGGTCTGGACAAAACTGGCTCAGCGACTCCTCACACCTCAAAGTATCAATACCTAATTGCTTCCTGAACGACTTGGCTTTGACCATTGTTACTGACTGTTCCTGCTAGACTGTATTAATTAGAACAAATGCAGTTGCCACCCTTGAGTGAAAGGAAACACCATCCTGCAAATCAACATAACCTAATCAATCAAATCCTGCGACTGCCTCAATGTCCCACATCCTGTGACACTCCCCACCACCAGAAGCATGGTCGTCCCGACCACAGGCTACTCTCTGTACCTTGCAGGCTGAACCCCTCTTGTGGATCTAGTTGACCTGCGTAGCCTATCTTCGCGCTCTGTTGCCTTGAGCGCCACTCCCCTCCCTTCTTCTTCCAGCAGTCCACTCCTCAGGCTCGGGGTGGGTACTGGGCTCTGAGGGTGGCCTATTCTGTCCCTGTTGTGGTTCCCTGAAAGTTACCTCAGGCGGAGAAGCTACTCCGGGTGCAAATGTCCACAACAATGGAAACCCTCTGGTTGGAGACTCAGCTCCTCTTGCACTTCTGTTATTTATCCTGTGCCTTCCTCTGACACTGACCCCTCTTGGTCCTGACTGTCCTCTAACTGAGGGGTGTTGCAGAGACGCAGGTTATTGCGATGTAGTGTCCTCTCAGGACCTTCCCTGCCCTCAGGCCTAATCCTGTACACCAGACTCTGGTCTGTTACGGGTCCCACTACCACATGGAATTCTGGCCCCCACCGAGGAACTAACTTACCCTTGCCTCGCCTCCTAAAGTTCCAGATGAGCACCCTATCCCCAGGAAGCAAAGGCGTGTCTACAGCTCTCCAGTCATAATGATGCTTGTCCCTTTCTTGACACCACTGTACGTGGCTCTGGGCTTGTCGGTATGCCTGCTGCAGAGTTTCGTGATGTGTATGCACCCAACCTTCCAAAGTTTCGCCCCTATTTTCTGGGGGCCCACCCACCACCATGTCCACTGGCAGACATGCATGTCTCCCAAACATCACAAAGAAGGGGGACAGTCCTGTGCTCTCATGAACAGTGTTATTATATACATGGATCAATTCTGGAAGCTTTGCAGCCCATTGCCCCTGCTGCTCCTCCCTGAGTGACCCTAGCAAAGACAGTACTGTCTGGTTCATTCGCTCTACAGCCCCATTACCCTGGGGATGGTATGGTGTAGTCCGGCTACATCCTTTCTAACTGGACTAGCACAGTAGACTCAAAGGCAGGCCCCGGATCTGAGTGTATCCTCTCAGGACACCTAAATGGCTGGATTACATGCTTCCACAGGGCCTTCACTGTAGTCTCTGCAGACTGATCCTTGGTGGGCACGGCCCAGGCATATCTGGAAAATAAGTCAATCATCACCAGCACAAATGGATATGTGTCCCCTGGCCTTCCTAATGCCAGATAGTCTATGCCCAATACCTCTAAGGGGTATGAGGTTACATGGGGAACCAAAGGGAGCCCTCTCTTGAGGACAGACCTTACTGAGGGCACACTGTCTACAGGCACAAACACAAACCTTCAGGTCCCCTGCCATCCCAGGCCAGAAAAACCTCCGGCGCAAAACCGAATGCACCTATTGGCTACCTTGGTGACCCATTGCCTCATGGTATTCTCGACAGAGCTCATTTCTATATCTCGGTGGCAAAATTACTCGTATACTAATACCAGCCCTCCAATTCCCTCTGTCTCTAGGACCAGTACCCCCCTTGATCCTTCATCTGACTCCAAAGGGGGAGATACTTCTGGACCCCTGCTCGACCACAGTGTTGCTTTACTTCCTGGCTAGATTTCCCCTGCTCAATTCCTTCCCGTACTACTTGCAGGTCTGGATCCTCTTGCTGTCTGGGCCCCCAAGTATAGAACTCTGGGAGTAACCCGGTCCCTGCTCCTGTCTCTCCTGGAACTGCCTCCTCTGCTAAAGCGGACACCTTGGCAGTGCCTGTTGGCCTCCTTGACAATATATCAGCATTACGGTTGAGCACCCCTGGCCTATACTTAATATCAAATGAAAAGTTTGCTAACTGAGCCACCCACCTCTGCTCAGTTTCACCAAGGTGTGCAGTATCCAAATGCACTAGTGGGTTATTATCCGTAAACACCGTAAACTCTGCTCCCCACAGGTAGTCCTTAAATTTCTCTGTAACTGCCTACTTAAAAGCCAGCAGCTCAAGCTTGAACGAACTATAGTTCTGATCATTTCGTTCTGCCGGATGAAGGCTACGGCTGGCATATGCAATGACCTGCTCAACACCTTCTTGATCTTGGGCCAACACTGCCCCCAGTCCCTCGAGGCTGGCATCAGTGTAAGGCTTGAATGGCCGTCTGAAATCTACATAGGCTAGGATTGGGGCACTGAGCAGCTTCTCCTTCAGTGTCTCAAAAGCTTCCTTGCAGGCCAGTCCAATCCACTTCCTTTCCTTTTCTCCCAAGGGCAGCTGTGCCACACAATAAGGCATTCAATGGGGCTGCAATCTTTGAAAACCTTGGGATAAATCTTCGGTAATATCCCACGAAACCCAGAAACAAGCCTACCTGGCATACTGTCAAAGGCCAATCTTCAACCGCAGATACTTTCTCAGGGTCAGTCTCAACTCCAGCTTTACTGACTATCTGCCCCAGGTACTTTACCTTTTTGCGAAAGAGACCACATTTCTGAGGTTGTAGTTTTAAACCATCCTCTTTGAGCTTCGCAAACACCTGTTCCAGATGCTGTAGGTGAGTCTCAAAGATGGGGGAGTATACAATCACATCATCTAGATGTGACTCATTTATCATTAGCCCGAGGCAGTGCTGCATCAGGCGTTGAAAGGTTGCAGGGACATTACACAATCCAAAAGGCATACACTCAAACTCATACAGCCCCAGTGGGGCTGCCTGTGACAGTTGTCAGTGACTCCTCAATGGGGGGGAGCGGGAAAGCATCTTTATGGGTCACCGCATTCAACTTTCTGTAATCCTCACAAAACCTCCATGACCCATTCTTGTTCTTTACCAACTCTTTAATAATTCAGGTGGGTAGCAACTCATTCAAGGCCCCTCAGGACAATTCCAGATCACCCAGACAGCATCTTGTACCTCCAGCAACCTTATTTACTGTATCTCTTGCAGTAAATGCCCAGCCATCTACATTGGGGAAACAGGAAGGAGACTCGGAGACCGCTTCAGAGAACACGTCAGGGCTGTGAAGATTAAAGATCTCTCCAAGCCCATTGTTTCTCATTTCACCTCTGACGGCCACGACCACTCTAATCTCTCCGTCTGTGTTCTCAAAGACGGTTTTCCGAACTCATACATCAGAAAGACCACCGAAACGAAAATTATTCTGCAGCTAGGATCACACATTCTCCCTTCCCTTAACGACAGATTACTGTTCTTTTAAATTTTCTCCATTCATTAGAAGTTTCATTTCACACCTCTCTGCACCCATTCTGACTTCACACCTCTTGATTGGCCTCTCTTTCTGTCCCCTGCTCCCGCCTCTCACTCCTCCTCCCTCTAAACCTTTGTTCTCCCGCTACTTTACCTTTGCCTACTGCCCTGTCTCACTCACACCTGAAGAAGGCTCCACGGCCGAAACGTTGTGTTCTCTTTCTTCTTTTTTTCAGCATGGAATAAACCTATTACTTGTTCCTTTGCAACTCTTTAATAACTCCCTTTTCCAACATCCCATGTAGAAACTGCCTCAACTCTTGGTATAGAGATGGGGGAATGGGACAATACCTTTCTCGGGTAGGAGGTGTTGAACCAGTTGGAATATGGTGAAGGACAGCATTTGTCCTCCCAAAGTCCTCATCATGGACTGCGAATACTTCTCCCCACTTAGCCAAAAGCTCATCCAGTCGTTTCTGTTGCGCTGTCGTCAATCCTTCAGCTTGGACCGAAAGGGCAGGCAGTGTTTCACCCCTTCCGCACTGGGCAGTCCGCACACCCACTTCCACTACCCCTGGAGACACCCTTTGTAACGAGACATCCCGATCACTGTAAACATCATCTTCTGCAATTCTACTCACCTCCGCCAGTGGCTGTCGCGAAGGGAGTTCCAAGGGATAAGGGTGTAGGTTCCGTATGCGCACAGGGTCCCATCCGTCCTTGGTCCAGCCCACGGACCTAGCCACCTGCCACTCCACTGATGCCTCCAATGGTTCCACTAACACGAGCGACTCTCTCGCTGGGAGCACTCTGGCACCCGGGCCCACACCACCATTTCACCGTTTGGAGGAATCTGAGCTTTCATCTGTCGTGTCAGCCTGGCCTTCCCGATTCATCCTTTGAATTCTCTTTGACATCCCATCCGCTGGCATATGGTGAACATCCTCTCCCACTCACTCCGGGACTGCCAAGGGATCCAGGCTTGGAAGGCTTTAAGATAAGAGGGGGAGCCCTCCCCTAATTCTTTCCATAGGGGGTCGATCACATTCATCCCCAGTACTCCTTGTTCTGCCCCTAAACAACTATCTTCTACAATAACTATCCCCTTAGCTGCAATCAAAACACCACCAACCCAGAAATCTGCTACTGCATACCCAACATATGGTATCTGTTGTCCATTTGCTGCCTGCAGCTGTAGCCACTTGATGTCCTCTTTCTTCCCTTGCGGTTGGCAGCCCAGGTGTTTCTGAAAAAAACTTTCACTAAACAAGGTTACCTGGGACCCGGTGTCCAGCATGCAGGGGACCATGATGCCATCCACTTCCACCTCAACACTAGGGTTTTCTCCTACAAAGACAGGTACTGCTCCAGCTGGTCCTGTCTCTGTCTCCCCACCCACGTGCCCTACCACAGTAGGGCACGTGGGTGGGGTAGCATGTGGGTAGCAACCTGGCCAAATCCTTGAAGTTCATATTGGCCTCCCATCGGGCTAGACGACTTAACTCCTTCTGTAGGGGTCCTGGCTGCAGACCTGCCAGAAACTGTTCCCGGAGAGCGTTCTCAATGCTTATAGAGCTCACTGTTTCTTCATCCCTCCAATAGTTAAAGAGCTCACACAACCGGAGGATAAAAGACGACAAAGATTCCCCACATTCCTGTCTGGCTGTGAAAAACTCAAACCTAAGTCTTGCTATTGAAGGCTTTTCCTTAAACAGTTCATCCAGTGCAGTGAAAATCCCTACTACCATTGCCTGGTTCACAGAGTCCAAAAGTAAAACTTATCGTTTAGCAGTAACCTCTAATGTGCTCATAATAAAATCTATCTAGCCTCAGTTAATCTCTGTGCCCTCAATAATGTCTGCATCTGTGCCTTCCATTCCTCATACTTCTCTCCTTTCTCTCCTCTAAACTTAGGGGCCCTCTGTACTCCCATAAACCATGGCCATACCACTCTTGTGGGAGCCATATCTCCTGTTCCATTTCTCCTACACTCTTCCTCTGAATCCCCTTGCCAGTCCATGGTTGCAATTGGTGTGTGTGGGAGATCCTACCGACTCTACGCCAAAATTTATACGGGATATCTCAGTAAGGTGAACCTTATGGGCGAGGAATGTTCCTGCCTCGTGTACGACTACGCCACCTAGCAATACAAACGGGGGGCTAGGGCCCCTCTACATTATCACAGGTTCTGTTTATCTCCCAGAATCACCAATGCACACACAGACCAACGACAAGCATTTTTATTGTATAAGGACCCTTTTTATTTTCTACATACATCAACACAATCTACTATTCTAAGACGCATAAAAAAAGGAACATCCACAACAACAAGAAAATAGTTCAAAGGGGCACAATGCAATCCAGAGGGACAGCAGTCTTTTCTTCTGCAAAGTACAGAAGGGAGACCACTACCACATTTCTTCTTAATATCGGTGAAAGTCGTTGATAGCCTGGAGACGAACAACCACTTTAAGGAGAGGGGTATCACCCAGTTCAATGTCCCGATCTCCGTTCAGGTTACACTAGAAATCCTCCCACGAGCTGTACTCTATTTCATCTCAGTTTGTATCCGTAAGCTGGGCCAAGTTCTTTGTCCTTTGCCTTCAGGTATTAAAAAGTCTCTGTACAGTACCTCTGTTACAATGCCAATGTCTCCCGTAGTTGCCAATTCCTGGATTAATAGGTCCTTCCCTCCATGGTCTCGCACTCTGCAGCTTCCCTTGTGCTGCCTGTGTCGTCTCCAGGGTCCAGTGGGAGTTCTGAGACCCCTCTGTCCTGTCTCGGGTGTTTTTATCCCTCTCCTTAGCCAATCCCCTTCAGGGGATTTTCCACAGTCCCTGGCAGAATTGGGTTTGCCCAGTAATTTTCCAGGAGGAAGCTTGTATTGTTTAAGGACCGTGGGGGTGCCGAGCTAGGTGTTATGGGCCCTTATCACCTGTTCACTCTCCAGCTCTCTCTCCTCCTAATCCCTTTGTCTGGCTAAACTGGCTCTGCGACTCCTCACACCTCCAAGTCTCGATACCCAATTGGTCTTGGGTCATTGGGAGAACTGCAGTCGCCCCCCCCCCCCCCCCCGCCGAGTGAGAGGCAACGTTGACACTACCCTGGAAATCAACATAACCTAATCACCCAGCCTTTTACTGCCTCAATGGCCCACATCCTGCAACACTAATCAACATAGCCCAATCAATCCCCATCCTTTGACTGCCTCAGTGGCCCACATCCTGCGACATTTACTTCACAGACTAATGCATTGTATAGCATACTCCAGTAGAGCAGAAGAGAAAGGGCACAAGTCCCTGTAAAAAGCGCTTTTAAGCGTTTTACACGAATCTCCACAGAATAGAAGCCAGGAGGATCAGACTCCTGATCCTTGAGGTTGAAGAGCATATTTCCACTCGAGCTCTCAGTTCCTCAGCCAGTTTGACGATTGAATTAACCATGTAACTGTTATCAGAAGCTGTTTAACTGTATATTTATAAGACTCCGTGAGAGACGTGTGGGAGACGCTGAATCCCAGGGCTGGTGTGGAATCACACACAGACAGGTCTTCTGTGTGATCTGAGTCTAACTGCTCAGAGGTACACACTGGCCAACTAGTCACTATTGTAGACAAGACCATCAGTCTGCTGCTGCTGATAATCATATTACATTTATGTAGAAACCAAGAAATTCGAGCCTGAAGTGTTCGTTCGTCCAGCCAAGCT
Source organism: Lepisosteus oculatus (assembly GCF_040954835.1). Lineage (NCBI taxonomy): Eukaryota > Metazoa > Chordata > Actinopteri > Semionotiformes > Lepisosteidae > Lepisosteus > Lepisosteus oculatus. The sequence continues at coordinate 59,925,913 of NC_090709.1, read as the reverse complement.
TTATTGCATGCATACAAGGAACTACAATATGCACCATAATAGTTATAGTACCGATCGCAGCTCAAAGGGGATATGGTCCTACAGAACTTAAATATACGTTTCCCCCCCCCCCCGTCTTTGATGTAACAGAAGGAAATAGAAACCTTCCTTTGTCATCAGGAGTTTAGTGTAAACATTAACTATTTGGGTAAACATTCACTATTTGGGGGTAAGTACGGGTGGGGAACCCTCTGTGATCAAGCAGGCGTGGTGGTTACAGTTCAGCATATAAAAGCCGTTAGCAGGCTCCATCACTTATAAGAGTAGCAATACTGTTGTTCATTAAATCAGTAAAAATAATAATAAGAGATAATCACATATTGCTCAATTTTCAGTAAAACACTTCTGACAGAAGGTTGGAGGAGTGACTTACAGTAAAGACAATGAATCAGGGCAGTAATACTGAGGGGCTGGAGGTCCTGGAAAGGGTTAATAGACGTTTCTTGCTTCTGACCTGGAACAGAGCCAACAGCTGCCAGATCAGTGACCCCTGAGCCCAGTTAACAGAGAGGAGAACCAGGAGCTCTTCTCTGTCTCTAAGAGGCTGTGAGGAAAGAGAAAAGGGGGAGATGTGACCTGAGTCCAGGCTGTTCTGTGTGATATTATTCATGTAGCAGTACTGATTGTCTGAATGTCCTCTGGTTCTGGATTGTCAGGATAAAGAAAAGGATGGAGATGAGCTTCTGTCTGTTCAGGAGGGAGGAGTTTGTGTAAAGTACTGAGGGTCCCAGAGCTCTGTGTGTGAGTCTGAGCTGAGCTGTGATAAAGATTTTTTTTGTCTTCTGCCTCTGAGAAGTCTTTTCCTTTGCCAAGCAATGTTACATCCCCTTCAGATACTCTGCACAGACTGTCAGAGTGAGAGAAGAGGAGAGAGAGGGACAAATAAGAGCACACGCAGCGAGTGAGACAGGATGGGGGAGAGAGGAGAAAGAGCAGGAAGACAGTGCAGGTGTTCAACCACACTGTGACCACAGGAGACAGGAGGCTTTTCTCAGCTGCTGAGGAGCTCAGGGCTCATGGCCACTCAGGCTCAGAGGCTCTGGTAGCAGACAGGTCTGAGAGCTTCTCCTCATACTGACACTGGTGCTCTGAGAGTCAGCTTCCTTTCTGACAGGAACAGCCCCTCCTGTTCAGCCCTGAGAGACACACCGAGAGAGCTGTGTGGGGAGAGGACCTGTCAACCTGTAGAGATCTGAATACTGGAATCCACTGTGTGTCTCCCTGTGCAGCACTGGAGCTACGAACACTGGACTCCCCTGTGTGTCTCTGTATCAATCAGCTGTCAGCTGCTTTATCACACTGACACCTACAGCTTCACAGTACAGCCTGGCTTCCTGTGCTGGAGGAGCTCGGGGGAGCACAAACCACAGACTCACTGCAGAGTCTGACCTGTAGCTCCAGTGAAGCTCTGCCTTAAATCACCGCTGTATTAACATGGACTTTTTTTTTCATCATTTTGTTGCTTTTTCAAATTTGAAACTGTTACCTGCTCTGCGGCTCCTGCTGCTGCAGCTAAAATGGTGAAGCTGTAACACAAGAACTCTGATATATTGAACAGGAGAGTTTAAATACAGCATAACTGCTAATACTACTACTACTGCTACAAGTGCTGCTGCCACTGATACTACTGCTACTACTAATATTTTACTGCTGCTCCTACTGCTGCTACTACTACCTATAATAATAAGGAAGAGGATGTGAGCTGTGCCCTCACACTGTTCAGCTTGGTGGTGTATCAGTGTATCAGTATCAGTTCAGCTCCACTGTGCTGTTGGAGAGTCTCAGTCATGCAGTCGGCTCCACAGAGAGACAGTGGGGCCACAGCTGGAGGGGTTGGAACATCTGTGTGGACTGGAGCTGCGCAGGGACAGACTCAGGGTCTGAGGGACTCAACTGGAAGAGCTGCTGTCCACCAGGCTAAGTACATAGGGGACAATCACTGCTGGGCTTTTCTTTCTTTTTCATTTAAATTATTGATCAAAGTCACAGGATACCCAGTTCTTATTCAGCCAACCTTGTCTCTGTATTCCTCTGCTAAGTGAATGACCTCACTACTCCCTTGAGTACAGGCTTTTCTCACACTGTCCTTGACCAGGACCAGAAGACACTGCTGTCTGGAGACACGACAACTTCTCTGTGACTCACTGTAGGACACCAGTCATTGGACACTGCCTGACACAGACAGCAAGACAGGACCGCATTCTAGACACTTCCTGATACAGACAGCAAGAATTACAGGACAATATAGACATAATTGATTATCATGGTACTGATTTAAAAATATAATACTTGCCTACAATTTTTTTTAGTTCAATATCTGATCTCTTCCTGCCCCTGCAGCACCTGTGGCCCTGCTGTCTGTATCTGTATCTGTGTTTCCTCCGGTGAGACACAGAGCTGCTCCTGTCTCTCCTCTCCTCCGCGCTGCTGGGAGTGTCTTCAGGGAGAGGAAACAGTGATGTGTCTCTGATATATATGGAGAAGACTGAAAGGGCCCTGTCTGATTGGCGTCCCGCCTGTGTGAGAGGTTCCTGCTGTCAGTCTGAAAAGGCAGTGCTGTGTGTGATTGGCGGGGTGGGGGGTTGTGTTGTTACTGGGGGTCTGGGGTGCGGAGCAGCAGCTCAGTTGCCCTGTGGGCTCAGGGGTGAAGACAGGGGTCTCAGCTGCACTCTGTCCTGATGACAATGGAGAGCTGCCTGTCCATCTTCTCTCTTGCTGTCCTGGTGCTGCACAGCTCAGCCAGTCTTCTCCTGTCCAGACAGACAGACAACAACTGTAATTAAATTAAGTAAAGTTTTGATGTAAATGGAGCAATAAGTGGGTTGAACCATTTTTAAATGTTAATTTTACATTCAGCTTTCTGGGTATTCATCAAAAATATTATAACTGTATTTTATCTTGGTCTGTAAGTAAGGAAATATAATTAGTTGTGTCAAAATATAATTAGTTGCTTTAAATTTTTATTGGATTTTATTAAAATATCCTTAAGATTTCTAAACATTGTATAATAATAATGTTTTAGATGGATAGAGCAGAGGCTGGTCATTATCACCCTTTATTGATAATTTGTGAAAACATGAAGTGTATTAAATCTTTAAAAAGTTATTTAACTTATTTGTTACTGTAATAATCAACTTTGTATATAAGTGACAATTTGAGTGATATGCTGGAACATGTGTAAATGTCTTCATTTACTCGAAAACAAAAAAAGTGTGAGCAATAAAAAATGTTTAGAATAATATAATATTTTACAGAATGATTCAGAAATACCCTGGGTTGTTTATTGTTTTATTGTGTTCAATTCTGACTCCTCAGTATTGTATTATTATAGACTGGTGCATTAATAGAGATACACATGTTTTTAAATTGTGGATTATTATTGAGACTGATATTAAATTATTACGGACTGATGTATTAATAGATATACAGTAAATGTGTTGTCACCACCTAAAGTGTTCATGCTAGAAAATTAAGACTGGAGTTTCAATGCTGCCATTATACTGTATCTTTGGTGTATTCAGACAGTCCAGGTTTCTATCGTTAAGCTGTGTGATATTCAGTTGCTGTGAAAACAAGTATTTCCTCAAGGTGTTATAAGAATATATATATTTTGTGTTCCAAAATGAGAGGAAGTTGTGAGTGTGAATTCTTCATTTTAAAGACTTACATTACATTTTGAAAATGTAAAACATTTTCAGTCACACAATTAGCTCTTGTGTTTTTATAGTGTTAAAATAAAATTGATATATGTATTACCTGGTTCATAAAGACCAGGTTTGCTTGTTTTCACACTGAAAAGGATAGGCAGATAAAGGTTATATTCTTTATTGCTTTATAAGTTATAAAATGAAAAAAAATTAACATAAATTGTGGAAATTCTTAGTATTGTAGGTGTATTACTATTAACTGGAATCTCATCAGAAACCGTGGTGTAACATAATGTAACAATAATTTAACAGCTTCAAGACATTGTGGCATTACAAAATGGAAGTTGTGGTCTGTGTTTATACAGGATTTGTCTATTTTTTAATAGCTAAATTTAATTTGTGTTTTTAGGTCAGTTATCTAATGACAGGGATTTTTGTAAATTGTGAAGTTTTAATAATAATGCTTTATTGTTTTTTTACTACATTAGAAATCTGAAATTATTATCAAATGCAATTATATAAGTTAATTTAATTACATATTATCATGTAGTGTGCTCTCTGAAGGCACCAGTTCTGTAGGGTTTGGGCATTTACTGGGACAATTATTAATTGTAGCAGTAAATCACAAAATTGATTCTTTTGATGGCTTTAGAATCCAACCATGCGATATAACTCAAACAACGCATACACACAGGTACTAATACACGAGGATACATTTATTAATACATAGAACATGCATGTAAACCTTACAGATCTTATCGAGAGGGTTATCAGAATACAAAAGGTACATATTCAGTCAGTTACGAAGTGTTACACATCAAGAGGACATACGTTCAGTATATCATTCATTTAGACTGTTTTGTAATTGAACTTAGTTACAACTTCTACATTAGATACTCAAAACAAGTACATAACTCTTAGGAATTGAATTGATATCAACTGGTTGGGATAACAATTGAATTCTCGAGCTGTAATGCATTGAAGTTGAATACTCATCCAATCTCTGGGGATTCAGATCTCCTGCGGGCACAAAGAAACAGTTGCAGGCTTGTTGCTGTCCAATCCGCGCTCTCTGGCTCCGTGCCAGGCTGTGCTGTGCAGCTTGCGACGGTGCACTGCTGATGCTCACTGACCAGCTAGTTAGTGTTGGCTTTAACTAGCACAGTTTGTGCACAGGAGAAAAGATGACTGTGGGTCCCAGCAAGTCAGGAAGAGGACCGGTTCATTCCTGATGAAGAGCTAGTTCTGAATAGTGATTCAGCTGTCCACAGTTCCGACCTGTTCACGAGGCCTGCTGCTGGTGCTAACCTCGGGTGGATCCTCTGGTTACTCTCTGGCAACCTCCGCTCTAGACTCTTAGAACAAAGGAAAGTTCTGGCACTCGGACACACTGGCCGTTCCGTGGTTGTCCGGGCTGAGTCTCAGGATGGTCAGGAGGCGTGCTGCGAGAATGTCCTGCCCTTGGGAGCCTTCTGCTCCTGGGCCGTCCTGCCCTGGAATTCTCCTTTGAATTCCCTTTAGAAAAGTCCACAGAATCCTCCTACTACAGGTTCTCTGTGTTGCCTGTTTGTACCTGGAGGAACTTCAGCTCGTTGATTGGCTGAAAGTTCCATGGGCATCAGAGTCCCACGTGGGTTACTCGGCCCTACCAGTCCCTGATTGGTTGATCAAGGTGAGATATGAGTCACTTACTCCTGACACTTAGGAATGCAGTCCAGATGTCCAACTGGCACTCCCTAGACAGATAGGCACCAATGGATGACCATTGATCATGATAGCCAGGTATAGCTAAGTGCATCCCCCTTTGGGAGCTGTCCTAGGAAACCTTAAATCAGCCTGCATGAATAGTTTCTCTGAGGCTGCACCACAGAGATGAACAGAGAAATGGGGCCTCATTTGGGAAGGCTCAGAACACTTAATTCTGCCTTATTAATAAGCCTCGCCGCTACACATACATTTCAGCACAACATGTGAAGCACATGTCAGCCTCTGACCACTGTAGTGACCACAGGTCCCAGTAACACAGAAACACTGGTCCCAGGATTTGGAAGCCACAGTTAGTACAGTCACTGTCCAGTATAGTGACCACAGCATCCTGGAACCCAGGACCAGTTTTAAACTTTAAACAACTGTTTTAAGATCTATTAACTCGGTGACCATTATTTTCACACAGCCCAGATTTTTCTCTTTTAGCTGTATGAGACTCAGTTGCTGTGAAAACAAGTATTTCTTCTGGCTGTTACTAGAGACTGGGATCTGTTCAGACTGGAGTTTTATTAGAGAAAGTGTTCTATTATGTCGGAAGAAATGTGTATTTGACATTACTGGAAGTCCTTCATTTTAAAGCAGGGGTGGGGAACCTTTTTTCTGCCAAGGGCCATTGGCAACTGCTTTTCCAGGTTTGCGTCCGTCAGTCTGGAGCGCAGTCGATCAAACAGCCACTTGCTATCATTGAGTTCTCTGACAGGTTTTTCCTTCACCTCCATGAACTGCTTGACTTCATCCCGCAGTTCGTAAAACACAGTGTGTTAACACTTTCGCAACGTGTACACTCCCAGTCTGCCTGGCACTGGCTGTCCTCTGAGTCACCACAGAGGCAGACCGGCCGCGGGCAGCCGGCGAGAAGCATGCGTGTCTGTCCCGTCATGTACTCGTATGTGTCCTGTCTATCCAGTAATGGACGTTCCTAGCTTGTCCATCAAAATTTACGTTATTATTATGATTCACTTAATATAAATTTATGTTGCTATGAAAAAAGCTCCTAGATTTATTGAATTTCAAGTCCCGCCCGCGTAGGGCAGGGCGATATGGCCAAAAACATTATCATGATAAAAAATTTCATATCAGTCGATATCGATAATTATCACGATAAATGTCAAATCATTATTTCTTTCAAGTTTAAAGGCAGATTTTTTTTTTTCCTGAGTGAAAGTTAAAGAAACCAGACAGTTAAATTGGTGAATTAAACAACTCTTTATTTTAAGAACACAACACTTGCCAAACAGCAGAAACATGAAACAAATCTGTTAGCTGCCCGGCGTGCAACGCGCACTCGCGCAGTATTTAGTGCTCATGCGCGTTTCATGCGTAAAGCTTGAACATTTATCGAATTATTGTTAAAAGGAAAATTATATCGCGATAATTATCGTTAAAGAATTATCGCCAGGCTCTACGCCTGCGGTTGCCTTGGCAGGGCCAGACCAAATGATTTCGCGGGCCGGACGTTCCCCACCCCTGTTTTAAAGAGATAAAGGTTTAATTCTTTACTGCTTTAGAAGTTAGAAAATGCAGAATTTAACATTAATTACTATAAACTACAACAAGAATTTAACAGGAACTGAACATTGTGTATAAACAAATGTTAATTCTGCATTTGACTGATATTTCACAGCTAAATTAATTGTTGTTTGTAAGTCTTAGATAACTAATGATAGGGATCATTTTTCATGGAATTTTAAAAAGAATGATTAATAAACACAACCTGTGCACTGTGCTTTTAGAATATATTATTAAATTAAGATATTGAGAGGTAAAAGCTAAAACTAATTGTTCACATATTTATCGTTATCAGAGCAAAAATCATATATAAATAAAAAGTAGTATTACAATGAATTTTAATATATGATGGAAAAAATATTTCACACTCCAAACTGAAGGTGAATGAACATTTAATCAAAAAGAACAAATCTAATTAAATAAATATAGTTACTGTAAATGTGGGCTGGACAGTAAGTTTATGTACTTCATGTACAGACTGGGCTGGCACCGACTCGCGTCAACAGCAGCATTCCCTCGAGTGCTCAGCCTGTCATTCAGACTGCGTCAGGACATCTTTCAATTAACCTTAAGTCTTTCATTCAGACTCCAAGTCACTGTAATCACCTCTTTATTTGAAACTGTTCAGGGGTGAGTTTCCCGAAAGCATTGTAGCGCTTAGAACATCGTAAACTCGATCTTTGTTTCCCAAAAGCCATCGTAACTAAAGTAGCATGCTAAATCCTTCGTAATCTACGTGCTCCCCGACCCACTCGTTAATCACTAAGTGCTTCTTAAACTGGCTACTTCTTGCGCCAACCTTAGCGGCAGAGTTCGCCAGGCAGAGCACATTAAATTCACGTCATGAGAATTCTAAGGATATTTAGAAAATTATAATTTTATATTAAGGATTTTGATATTTTGTCGTACTCTTTTTTATACAGAAATGAATGTATTAGTCATCCTGGGTTAATTTCATATTCATGAGTCAAATGGTCCAATAATACTTCCCTTTTTAGTACTTTTGATTTAAAATTTTATTTAAATTCTATAAACGTGAAAAATGCTAAAGCAAGGAAACCATTTGATATATGTAAAAATATAACTTGGTTACATAAATGTTTACCTCATTACCGCTAGTATTTTTTTTGTTCAGGTTATGTTTTCCCTCTTTTATCTGTATTTTCTCCTCTATTTGTATATGTAAATTTGTTATAGTGTACAAATATGCCCCTGTGCATAACAAGAAGCTCAGCCGCCTAGACCAATGTAAATCTCCTTTAGCTGAGCCAGCAGCTCTCTGATGCGTGACGCCGGAGACCCCAGAGAACCCCAATCCATTACAATACATTTAATTTATAACAATGCTAAGATTTATACTTGACTAGATTATATGATTTTCATGATGAAATGCAGTAATGCATTAAGTTAAATAATTGGACCTAATATTTATTTATATTTAAATTTCGAATACTGTTTTATATTCTGTCGTGCTTGTTGACGGTAAAGCTTAGACCTACTTGTTTTTAAATTTTAATTATAGGTCCTGCATTTGTTAAGTAACACGTCAAGCTTAGAAGTTGATTTTTCCAGATGTTATGTTAATAAGACCAATTAAAATGTACTTCCAATACACCCAATAACTATAAATAGCAGTATTTACTCATGAAACGCCATGATTCTTAACAATGGCAGCGGGCCAAAACATTTAAATCAAAGAAGCTGTGCAGGACGCATACACTGTCCACGCAGTCCATCTTGGTTTTGTTTTACGGCATGTCAGTCATTTATTTTATTTTCTCTTAGAAACAAGAGTGTCCCATTTTGTACCTACTTTATCTATACGATTTCGCTAAATTGGTTGTTAAATTATGATGTCGTGTTTACTTCATATTCCTTTTCACAACTTTATTTCATCCCACTGACGGACAAAACCGACACCATATATTGAAAGTATTGTCAATCGATTTGTGATGCTTTTTGCTAAGCGACTTCAGGGGCGGGGTTCACAAAGAAGTACTTAATACTCGCTCGTAAAATGTCCGATGAAGAGGAGTTTGGAGAAACGCACAAAAAGTAGCACGTACATTACGTAGGTGCATCGTAAAGTTGCTCGTTAATCTCTAAAGTTCATAGTTTTCGGAAAACTCACCCCAGAACACTGAATCTCCACTCCGTCATTACAGCTAAACCCTGCGAACCTAGCGATCGCGTTCCTCCCTAGTCAAGTTTATTGGTTATTTTCATTTAATTTCTAAGATCCTGATTTTTTTTGTTTTAATTTTTTCCTTTTTCTGCCTTCTGACACCATAGCCACTGTCCACTGACCACAGCTTCTAGAAACACAGGAATACAGTCATTACAGCCACTGACCACACCAGTCCCAGCCCTCTGCAGTCACACAGTGATATGAACAGATACTGTATAAATATTTATTAATACCTCATATTGTATTTCGGTACCACAGCAGTTATATGAGCCTGGTGTTTTCACCCACGGCTTCTTTAAACAAGTTCATGGAGGCAGGTAGTTCGCTCTAAGTGTAACCTGGTTAAACTGTAAACTGGTTTAAGTGCAAACTGGTTTAAAACGCGGTGATTTTGTACTGGTGGTAATAATAATAACAACTATAATGCACTTGAATGATCTCGTGACTTCGGCGGACCGGCGCGCGCCAGCTGTTCGAATCTTAACGGTCGCCCGGAGCTCCGCGCGATTAAAACACAAATAAAATAAAAATCAAATCAAATCCAAGCCGTGAATCTGGACCATCTTCATCTTCCAGCTCCTCCGGACCCGGAGCGCCTCCTCTCCTGAGGGAAAAAAGGGCCTTGCTGTCGACAGGAGTGTGGACACAGACGGGTCCGCTCCCGGAGAGACTCGGTGTGAAAGACAGTTTCTCAGATAAACTCTAACTCCCCCGGACCAGAGGACACTGGTGAGAGAGACGGCTAGCATCATCATTATTATCATAATTATTATTCTTATTAGACCAGCAGGGGAGGGCAATCACAGGAGGTTCGGTCGGTCCGGTTTCCATGACGACGGGCCCGCTGACAGTCCGGCGGCTCCGATCCGGATTCATTCCGCTTCAGTAAAAACTCGCTGCAGCCCGACAGCAGGTTCGACAGGTCCAGTTCGTGTGTAACTGCAGTTCGAGCTGAGGACAGGAGACAGCTGTCGGTGCAGAAGCACACGAGTGGACAAGAGCTGACATTGAAGCGCCGGGTCGTGTTTGTGTGAGTTTTATATAATAATAAACTTTATTTTATATAGCGCCTTTAAAGGTGGCTTCTCAAAGCGCTTTACTGAATGACAACAGCAATAAATGAAAAATATATATACAAGATAAAACAAGTAATACTGTAGGTTTCAGGTGTGAAGTAGGCTCCACGGCCGAAATGTTATGTTTTCTTTCTTCTTTTTTCAGCATGGAATAAACCTATTACTTGTTCCTTTATTAAATGGAGACAGTATTAAATATGAGTAAACTTCGTCAGTGTGAACTGTTTTCTAATATCACTTCCAGCTTTTTAAAGCTTCTTTGAGCCCGTAGTTTATATGTAAATATTTATTAATACCTCATATGTTATTTCTGTACCACAGCAGTTGTGAGCCTGGTATTTTCAACCACGGCTGTTTTAGACAAGTTCATGGAGGCAGGTGGTTCACTCTAAGTGAAACCTTGACTGAATGCTTCACCGCAGCAGGCAATAGCTACTAGTAGTTCAGGTGGGGAGCTGCGTCAGCATGCGTAGGCTGCAAAGGAACAAGTAATACGTTTATTCCATGCTGAAAAAAAGAAGAAAGAAAACACAACATTTCGGCCGTGGAGCTGGTCTGTATCACCTGATAGTGCCCAGTGTAGAGTCTCACTGCCCCTGACTCTGGAGTCCAGCCTCTCAATGAGTCTCTGTCAGGCATTACAGACTGCTGGGGTTAACAGCACTGAGCTGGTCTGCATCACATGATAGTGCCCAGTGTAGTCTCACTTCCCCTGACTCTGGAGTCCAGCCTCTCTGATGAGTCTATGTCAGGCTTTACAGACTGCTGGGGTTTCTTAAGAATACTGGTCCATTAAACTGATGAGGTATAAAAACAGGAGAAAGATCCTTATACATAAATACTGTTTGATACACAGTGAAATATCTCAATAGTTTCTTCCAATTACTGTATGTACACATTAAATCTCAACATTTCAATGCACCACATAAAGTAACACTATTGCACTGTCCGTTCTCTTGGTAATGTTTGTCTTCCAACAAAGGATAATAATGCTGGAATTCAGCTGACTACAGTTAATAGAAAAACCTTCATCTGTAAACATTTTCAAGGCACTTGGCAACACAATCACATGTCATTACACAATAATACTGGCAAAAGGAGCCTTCTTCAAGAGAAGTATTGAGCTAAGATAACGTCTCCGCCATGTTGGAGTCGCCACAGGGACAGGAAGTGGGATGAGGGAAGAGGGAGGGGCTTCAGATGGGAGACTTCTGTGGTTGGATACAAGATGGGAGGGAGCAAAGCTGCTGTTATTGTTCTCTTTAAACATAATTCATTTCATTTAGGTTAAATACATCAGTAACATATAAGTTCAGAAGATCAGAGAATGTTTTAAGTGAGCAACACCTTCTCTCAATCATCTTCTGTGGCCTTTCTCTCTTGTGCTGCTTCAGCTTCTCATTCACACCCCTGTATCTCTTGTATGTCTTTTCTGCTTCGGGGGACTGAAATACCAAACTACTGTACTGTATTTGTCTTCAACTGAATTGAGTCTCTCTACTGTCTCGTTGTGTCTCTCTACTGTCTCTCTCAGCTCCTCTATCTCCCTCCTGCAGCTCCTGTGCTCCTGTCCTGCTGGAGTGAACTGTGTTGTCGACACTGACTTGCTGGAGAGTCTCTGTAACGATCAGTTCTTTCCGGGCCCAATGCGGACGACACGATCCGGAATTGTGAGGATACATTAGGGAAAATAGTCATGCAGGAGAAGGGTCGGGTGACGGGGGGCGTGTCCGAGGAGTGCGGGTGTCCAGGGGGAATTAATCCAAGGCAAACAATCCAAAGGTATATCTAAAGGGGGGATCCAATATGGGAGGCAAAGTCCAAAACCAGGGAATCCATCCAAAGGAACTAAAAACACGAACCGGGTCGGAACCAGTGGGGCAGGGAATCAGGAACAGGAAACTAAAACCATGATGGAGCCAGACGCAGCAGGACCCCGGGCTCTCACGAAACGGGATTCAATGAGACGCCCTGGCAAATGCCTGCATCTGGCTTTAAAGGTTGGAACTAAAGAGGGGCTGGGCAAAGGAACAGGTGTAAGCAATGGGGGAAAACGAGGAAGGGCTGGAGCGCCCTTAAGAGGGAGAGTAGCGATCGTGACAGTCTCTGTGTGTGTCTCGGCCACCTCTCTGGCCTTTTCCTTATAGAGCTGCCTGAGCTCCTCCATCTCCCTCCTGTGTGTCTCCTCTCTCTCTCCTCTCCCTCTCCTGCTCCTGTCTCAGTTCCTCCATCTCTCTCTCCAGCCTATATCTCTCTTCAACTCCTCCTCCAGCTCTCTCCTCCTCCCCTCCTCCTTCTCCTCCCTCAGCCTCTCCTCCACCTCTGCTTTCCACTCCTCCAGCACTCTGATCTTCTCATCTCATGTCTGGATCTCCTCTTCCATCCTGCGGAGGTAGTTCTGCTGCTCCTTCTAGAGTTTCTCCCTCAGTCTCTGCGGAGGTACCTTTTCAAGTCCACTGATCACGTCTGCTGCTTGGCTGTGACGTCATCAGGTGTAGCTCTTCAGGCTCCTCATTGGCCGGTCATCTTTCAGATGTTTGACTGGTTACCCCAGCTAGAGCTCAACTCCAGAGGAGACCCGTCACCCCACCAGCATGTCCACACGGGTATTTCCTGTCACGGGAGATGTCAAAATGGACCCCCTGGTTTGTGTTGGAGTCTGGACCTGGTGCTCATCAGAGAAGACCACCTCGGACACACTCCCAGGGGCTGGACTCAGCAGAGCTGGACTGTTGTTCACTCAAGGGCAGAGATTACTGGGATACGTTTATGATACGCCTTGGTGCTATAGAAGTTTCATCTGAAGTGCAGCACCTCCAACAGCACAGTGTCCCTCTTCACTGTCCTGGGTCACAGAGCTCCAGAGGGAACAGCGCCACCTTCTGGTTCACAACCTCCACACACAGCAGCAGCAGCTGGTTTCCTTACAATATCCCAGCCTTGCTGAGCTCTGAGGGCATCAGGCTACAGAGTGGGAGCTCTGCTGTGTTCACGGGCTGGATCAGTGCAGGCTCAGAGGAGCCTGTGTGATCTTCCTTATGCTCTCTCTGTGTGGCTCAGGGGCGTCGCTGTGAGCCGAGAGAGGACGACTGTGTGTCGCTCAGGAATGACTCCCTCATGGTGAAACACTGTAGTCCTACAGGGTGCCCTTATGCTCTATCTCAGCTGCTCCACAAAGGGCTTCAGTAATTCCTGTATCGCCAAGGAATTCTGCCCATGGCTTCCTGAACGATGCAAACAGACGCCTCCGCTCCGAAGTGGGAGACGATCCTGTGGGCCAGGTCCTGCTTCTCGGTGTCTCCCAGCGTACCCCGGGCCATCCCCTTCTGGTGCAGGATGTTCTTCAGCTTCTTGTACTCATCTCTTTCCAGCTCTTTGATCACTTCATTCAAGGCTCCTGCCCACCCTTCTCTGCTGATGAGTGCGATTCCTGAATCAAACACGCAGACACCCTTCTACTGGCTGCTCCTACACAAGGGCTCTAGATACTCAAAGAGGACAGAGGGACTCACTCTGAGGGGCAGGAAACTCCAGAGTCCTGGTCCGAATAGCAGGGACTGCAGAGAGAGAGAAAGAGACAGAGACATGTTCACCCTGAACAACACCCACTGGACACACGGTCTCCTGTAAAGACACTGGTCACCCTGAACAGCACTACACCCACACGACACAGTCTCCTGTAAAGACACAGTTCACTTTTGTATAGATCAACACCAACAGGAGACACACTTCACTCTGTCCAGCTCAATACCCATTCTTACAGAATTATGCCTCCGTAGACTCTCAGTGTGCTGCCTGTGGAGAGACCCAGTAGAGCACAAAGACATGAGGAATCCCATCAGTGACCTCACTTCACTCCACTGATCCCAGTCCTCCTCTCTGCAGCAGAACCTCAGGTCCCTGCGAGTCCTGTCTACTGTTACCTGGCAGCTCCGCAATGCAGCTCCACACCCTCTCCTCTCCTGTCCTTGTGCCGCATTTCAGCAACACCAGGACCAGACTCATCACACCATGGGCCAGGACCACCTATAACGTAGGGTGGAAATTCGGGCCATAACTGCAGTAAAAGCACTCAGACTGGAAGAACAACACCAACGCTGTGTTAAAGAGCTAGCAGTCTGTCACACAGGCAAATCCTTTTTGAGCATGAAGTCAGCTGGACTCCCTCTGAAGACACGGCTCTGATCTGTGTGACTGTGACTCTGCTCTGCTTTGACATGACTGGCCACATCCTCTTCCTGTCCTGGGTATTTCAGGTGCTGCTCTTGGCTGATTCTCTTCCTGTCTCTCTAACTGCTTTTTCCAAGTGTCCTGGTGAGGCTTCATCTGGCCTTCTCCCCCCTGGTGTTCCTCACGGGTCAGTACTGGGGCCCCTTCCTTTCTTTGTGTATCTGCTGGATGGGTCCACCTGTTTCATTGTTTTGATGATACTGATGATACTCAGATCATCCTTTCTTGACCCGAGTCTTTCCTGATTCTCTCTCTCTAGATCTTTCAGTCTCTCCCTCATGCTCTCTCAGCAGTTTGGGTCATGAAAGCCAATAATCTCCATCTTTATCACAGAGGAACCATTACCTCAGGCTGGATTATCTCAGTCTCCTTGCTGCTGCTGGACACTCTGTACGTCGCCTGCGGTTTCAGCTTACAGCTCGAGCTTGTCTGAATGAAGGAGCTGCTGCTCTCCTGCTGCTTGGTGACCTGTGGAGGAGAGGACAGGAAGTGGCGGAGAGACAGACAGAGGGACAGGAAGTGCTGGAGAGATAGAGAGACAAGAAGTGTTGGAGAGACAGACAGAGACAGGAAGTGCTGGAGAGGTAGACAGCTCAGCTCTGGGCAGCAGTGTGGTGGACTACGCCATCACCGACCTGGACCCCTCCTGTATCAGTGCCTTCACTGTCAGGCCACAAACTCCCCTCTCTGACCACAGCCAGATCACACTCTACATGAAGAGAGCACACCAGCACAGAGACACACTGACACAGCCCAGCCAGCTGTATGACCTCAACCAGGCATACAGATGGGACACAGACAGCCTAGACAGATACCAAACTGCACTGGGCGATGACGAAATTCAGACACTGTTGGACACATTCCTAAACACTCCGTATCAAACAAACAAATTAGGCATAAATGTGGCCACACAAAAACTAAATCACCTATTCCAGAAAATAGCATCAAAATCTAAGCTAAATACAACTAAATAAAAAAACTACCAAAAAACAAAAGCAAAAGAAAAGTGGTTTTATACGGAGTGCTAAAACATCAGAAATGCACTACTAAAAGTCTGAAATGAAAAACACAGACAACCACACAACACAGATCTACACCTCAGATACTATGACATGGTAAAACTTTACTAACACACGCTGAAAAAGAAAATAAACACATACATAAACAAACAACTTGCAGAAATTGAGGAGTCACTAAATCAGAACTGTTTCTGGGAGAAGTGGAACAATTTAAACTAATCAAACCCAGAAGAATTGGCCATCCAAAATGGAACAATCTGGCAAACATACTTTGAAAATCTCTATGAAAAGCTCCCAAATACAAATCAATCAGACCAAAACACCATTTATGAAAAACTCAAAATTTTGGAATTGGCTATCAAAGACAACCAAAACCCCTTAGACTCCCCAATTACTGAGCAGGAGCTGCTGGACAAACTCCAGGCCCTCAGACCACGCAAAGCCTGTGGCCATGATGGAGTCATAAATGAGATGCTGAGACACAGCAGCCCAAAGATGCAACAAGCCCTGCTCAAACTCCTCAATCTCATCATGACAGCTGGATGTTTCCCCGAGGCGTGGAACCAAGGACTGATTACACACATCTATAAGAGTGGAGACAGACTCGATCCCAACAACTACCGGGGCATCTGTGTGAACAGTTACCTGGGGAAGGTATTCTGCAGTATCCTAAATACACGAATACAGGCCTTCCTTACCGAACACAATGTCCTGAGCAAGAGTCAGATTGGCTTCTTGCCAGATCACCACACATCTGATCACATTTACACCCTACACACACTAATAGACAAACACGTCCACCAAAAACACAAAGGTAAAATTTTTGCCTGCTTTGTCGATTTCAAAAAAGCATTTGACTCGATTTGGCATGAAAGATTGTTTTACAAACTACTCCAAAGTGGCATAGGGGGCAAAGTGTACGACATAATTAAATCAATGTATTCAGAGAACAAATGTGCAGTGAAAACTGGAAACAAAAGGACTAAATTCTTCACCCAAGGCCGTGGGGTAAGACAGGGCTGCAGCCTGAGCCCAACACTGTTCAATATCTATATCAACGAATTAGCAGGAATGTTGGAGCAGTCTGCAGCTCCTGGTCTCACACTACACAACACAGAAATCAAGTTCCTGCTCTACGCAGATGGCCTGGTCCTGCTGTCGCCCACAGAACAGGGGCTGCAACAGAACCTGGCACTGCTGGAGCAGTACTGTCAGACCCTGGCACTGACAGTCAATCTGGACAAGACCAGAGTCAATGCAGAAACTGTTGAAATCGTCTGAGACTCACGGTCATCAATCTCGCAGTGAGGTAGCTGCAGTTCCGTCAGCGCCCCCTGGGGGCAACAGATGTCAAACAGGGGTCCTGCAGGATGCTGGCCAGTGGGGGACAGGAGCCCCATGTCCCAGTGTGTGGTCTCATACTCCAGTTCGCCCCTTGACGCCATCACAAACACCAGCCCAGTGACACGGCACCAGAACTGACCCGCGGACGAGCAGAGATACCTGCACAGGACAGCACACTGTCAACACACTGCACAGAGACAGAGGACACAACAGGACTGCACACTGTCAACACACTGCACAGAGACAGAGGACAGCACAGGACAGCACACTGTCAACACACTGCACAGAGACAGAGGACACCACAGGACAGCACACTTTTAACACACTGCACAGAGACAGAGGACAGCACAGGACAGCACACTGTCAAAACTGCACAGAGAAAGAGGACAGCACACTGTTAACACACTCCACAGAGACAGAGGACATCACAGGACAGCACACTGTCAACACACTGCTAAGAGACAAAGGACACCACAGGACAGCACACTTTCAACACACTGCACAGAGACAGAGGACAGCGCAGGACAGCACAGACATCAAGGCACTGACACTGGAGACAAAATAAAGAAATTCCACACTTCCATACTGTAGTGACACATAGAGGGCAGGACCGTGTGACAAAGACAGCACTGACACTGGAGACACAGAAATATAGAGATTCCACACTTCCATACTAAAATGGTTGTCTTAAGAAACCCTAACTTTTGAATAATAGTTAAATGTTGAGATTTAAAAGTTTATATATTTACCTAATTATTTGTTTGTAGAGATCTGTCATTAGATGGACGGCAGCTATATCACCCTGTAAGTCATAATTGGCAGCCCCACGGGAGCTCAGCAGGTGTGAGCCTGGTCAGTACCTGCTGCTGGAAGAGGTGTTAGTGGGGCCAGCAGGGGGCGCTCACACTGCGGTCTGTGTGGGTCCTAATGCCCCAGTATAGTAACTGGGAAACTATACTGTAAAAAGGCGCCGTCCTTCAGATGAGACATAAAACTGAGGTCCTGACTCTCTGTGGTCATTAACAATCCCAGAATGTTTCTTGAAATGTGTAGGGGTGTTACCCCAGTGTCCTGGCCAAATTCCCCTGTGGCCTTTACCCATCATGGCCTCCTAATAATCCTCATCTATGAACTGGCTTCATCACTCTGCTCTCCTCCCCACTGAGAGCTGGTGTGTGGGGAGCGGACTGGCGCATCATCCAGGTGGGGCTGCACACTGGTGGGGGTGGAGCGGATCCCCATGACCTGGAAAGAGCTCTGAGTGGAGTATCCAGATGAGTGCTATAAAAGTGTAAGTAATTATTATTATTAAGTAAACACGATACTTTTCAGAGAGAGAACATTTCTGTTACTCAGAAAAATGCAACTGTTACTGATGTTGACTGCGTTCCAGCCTGAGCTTAATCCTTAGCTAAGAGGAATTAAACTACTAAAGGAAATCCTGTCGTTATTGTTTTAATGACTAATGTTACAGGATATGAGTGCTCCAAGTGTTAAAGTTTCAGTTTGGTTTAAAAGTACACAGGAGAGCGTAGTGACAGGCGAGACTGAACGATGTATCTATTTAAGGTCATTTCTCCGTGAAGCTGTCGGTCACAGGAGAGTCTCTGGGAAAAGAGGCGACTGTGAAAATCCCTCCTGCTGAGTTTTATTCACACAGATAAACTGCGAGTCCACTGCCATAGCAACAGGGCGCTTCTGCCAAGATGCCACAAGGTACTGGGCGGGACCGGGGTGATATTACGATTGACGGGCAGCTTAGCGAATCGGAGGGAGGAGCGGCACAGGAAGTAGACCAGTGGCCTTGTGAGAAATTAAGTTCACCTAGACCGCTGTTGTGCAAGTGAGCCGAACTGACAACTGACAGCTCCTCACTGGGAGGGCAGGAAACTACATTTATTATCAGGTACCTGTAGGTTTCTTTTTTGCTCTTGAATTTTATTTCAGGAGTAAATTCAATCAAGTCACCAGGGACCTGTGAGCAAGATTAGATTCCACAAGTGTTAAAGACCTCAGGTGTGTCTCCAGTGTAGG
This sequence comes from Lepisosteus oculatus, assembly GCF_040954835.1. Lineage (NCBI taxonomy): Eukaryota > Metazoa > Chordata > Actinopteri > Semionotiformes > Lepisosteidae > Lepisosteus > Lepisosteus oculatus. Next base: position 59,907,060 of record NC_090709.1, on the reverse strand, counting down.
AGATGAGATCTCACAGGTGTGGAGGTAAAGACTCAGGTGCATCTCCAGTGTAGGAGATGAGATGTCTGTTTTAGGAAACATGATCATCTTTGTTGTTCTTCCTTCAGTCCTCTTCTTGTAGAGAGCTGAGTGCTTAAGGCTGTGACGTTTCTGTTTACATTGAGTAGAGGAGTTAAGGTGAACATCAAGCAGAAAATGACAGAATGATGCAGAGGATTTGAAACGGCTTTTCTGAAAAAGAAAGGAGACTTTATCTTTCATCAAGACACCCCAACACAGACACAGGCCAGCTCTCATTGAGACACCCCAATACTAACACAGGCCAGCTCTCATCGAGACACCCCAACACTGACACAGGCCAGCTGTCATCGGGACACCCCAATATTAACACAGGCCAGCTCTCATCGAGACACCCCAAGACTGACACAGGCCAGCTGTCATCAGGACACTCCAATATTAACACGGGCCAGCTCTCATCGAGACACCCCAACAATGACACAGGCCAGCTCTCATCGGGACACCCCAATACTAACACAGGCCAGCTCTCATCGAGACACCCCAACAATGACACAGGCCAGCTCTCATTGGGACACCCCAATATTAACACAGGCCAGCTCTCATCGAGACACCCCAACAATGACACAGGCCAGCTCTCATCGGGACACCCCAATACTAACACAGGCCAGCTCTCATCGAGACACCCCAACAATGACACAGGCCAGCTCTCATTGGGACACCCCAATATTAACACAGGCCAGCTCTCATCGAGACACCCCAACAATGACGCAGGCCAGCTCTCATCGGGACACCCCAATATTAACACAGGCCAGCTCACATCGAGACACCCCAACAATGACACAGGCCAGCTCTCATCGGGACACCCCAATACTAACACAGGCCAGCTCTCATCGAGACACCCCAACAATGACACAGGCCAGCTCTCATTGGGACACCCCAATATTAACACGGGCCAGCTCTCATCGAGACACCCCAACAATGACACAGGCCAGCTCTCATCGGGACACCCCAATACTAACACAGGCCAGCTCTCATCGAGACACCCCAACAATGACACAGGCCAGCTCTCATTGGGACACCCCAATATTAACACAGGCCAGCTCTCATCGAGACACCCCAACAATGACGCAGGCCAGCTCTCATCGGGACACCCCAATATTAACACAGGCCAGCTCACATCGAGACACCCCAACAATGACACAGGCCAGCTCTCATTGGGACACCCCAATACTAACACAGGCCAGCTCTCATTGAGACACCCCAACAATGACATAGGCCAGCTCTCATTGGGACACCCCAATACTAACACAGGCCAGCTCTCATCGAGACACCCCAACAATGACACAGGCCAGCTCTCATTGGGACACCCCAATATTAACACAGGCCAGCTCTCATCGAGACACCCCAACAATGACACAGGCCAGCTCTCATCGGGACACCCCAATATTAACACAGGCCAGCTCACATCGAGACACCCCAACAATGACACAGGCCAGCTGTCATCGGGACACCCCAATACTAACACAGGCCAGCTCTCATCGAGACACCCCAACAATGACATAGGCCAGCTCTCATTGGGACACCCCAATATTAACACAGGCCAGCTCTCATCGAGACACCCCAACAATGACACAGGCCAGCTCTCATCGGGACACCCCAATATTAACACAGGCCAGCTCACATCGAGACACCCCAACAATGACACAGGCCAGCTGTCATCGGGACACCCCAATACTAACACAGGCCAGCTCTCATCGAGACACCCCAACAGTGACACAGGCCAGCTCTCATTGGGACACCCCAATATTAACACAGGCCAGCTCTCATCGAGACACCCCAACAGTGACACAGGCCAGCTCTCATTGGGACACCCCAATATTAACACAGGCCAGCTCTCATCGAGACACCCCAACAATGACATAGGCCAGCTCTCATTGGGACACCCCAATATTAACACAGGCCAGCTCTCATCGAGACATCCCCAACACAGACACTGGCCAGCTCTCATCGAAACACCCCAATACTAACACAGGCCAGCTCTCATCGAGACACCCCAACACTGACACAGGCCAGGTCTCATCGGGACACCCCAACAATGACACAGGCCAGCTCTCATCGGGACACCTCAATACTAACACAGGCCAGCTCTTATCAAGACACCCCCAACACAGACACTGGCCAGCTCTCATCGAAACACCCCAATACTAACACAGGCCAGCTCTCATCGAGACACCCCAACACTGACACAGGCCAGCTCTCATTGGGACACCCCAATATTAACACAGGCCAGCTCCCAGAGACACCCCGACACAGACACAGAGCTGCTCTTTCACATAAAGAGTGCTGATAGTCAGGGAGGTGATCAATTTTTCAGGAGGTATAAACACTCTGTCTCTGCTGACCTTGGACACAGCTTCATCAGTCTCAGATCCCCCAGATGAAGGCGCACAACCTGTTGAAACGAAGATAAGGGCATCATAGAGTGAGTCTGTCTCAAAATTTCAGATAATACTATATCATACAACAATCTATTTTTCTGAGACTGCTGGTGCTTTTTTGTTTTTTGGGTTTTTTTTTTCTGTTTGGGTCTACTGTGACTTGTGTTGTGTGGAGAGGCCACTGTGACTCAATCTACATTACAGAAACAACCGTTAGCAAAATTGAGAGTTGATTTTCTGCACACTGGACCCTGTTACCACCTGTGAACTAAATGTCTATCCTTTCAGATTGAATCCTGCGATACTCCTCATCTGATACTCCAGGCTGTTCAGTAATTCTCCATCTCACCCTGTTTGACACAGATTCTACAACAGGCTGCTGCTGTTCAGTCAGACTCGCTCATCTGCAGACAAGCTGTGATGAGTCTTTCAGACTGACGTACAGAAACAGCTCTTGTTAGGGTTTCTAATGATCTGCTGATGGGTTCTTTCATCCATTCCTGCCCTGCAAGACTTCAGAGCTGCCTTTGACATTGCTGGTCAGATAGTCTTGAGGAACAGCTTATTGTTGGTGTGACTGAACTTCTGTCCCACAAACAGAAAACAACTTGTTCAATTAAACCCTATTTAAACTGATATACTGTATATATATATAATGTTAACCAATATCAGTGTGTCACTATGTTAGTAATACAGAACAGAGTGGAGCTCAGTATTATTTTAGTTCCTAATGGGACACAAGATGTTTGAATCACTCAGTTGATGAGCATTAAGATCAGTGACTCCGTAATACAGCATCAATCACACTCACTGTTGGGAGGGTTGTCCCTCCTCTTGACAGGCAGTCTGGGCTACTCTGTCTCTTTCTCCAGCTCCTCTTCCTTCAGTGTCTTTCTCATATTCTCTTTCAGCTCCTCTTCAGTCCTGCTCCACTCCTCCTCCAACCTCTGTCTGAGCTCCTCTTCTCTCTCTCCCTTCTTTCATACTTCTGTCTCAACTCCTCTGTCTCTCCTCCTCCCTCTGACTCAGCTCCTTAGTCTCTCTCTGTCTACCCTCCTCCATCTGTCTGATATATTTCTCCAGTTCAGTGTGTAGTTGTTCAATGTCAGTAGTGAAGTACAGCCCATAGTTTCCTGCCACCAGCTCCTCTATCTTCTCCAGCAGCTCTGTGACCTGAGTGTGGTCGCCCCTGTTCTTGTTGTTGAGAACATGATACCTGTTCCCACATTTCTCCACCAGCCACTGGAGCTCCTTCCCTCCTCTCTCAATGTGCTGCTCAATGGTTGTGTCGCTCAGTGTGTCCCCCCAGGTGAACAGCACTATTGTGTGTCTCCACACTCTCTCACTGAAAAGCTCCAGATGTTTATTCACTGATCTCCAGTCTGTGTATGAGTCCAGATTAATCACCAGGAGGAGAGCGTGGGGTCCTGGGGGACACAGAGTCAAAGTAGGCTCAATTAACTTTTTTAATCCTCTCTAGCGATTCCTGTGCTGCGTACCGCTGAAGAATGCAATACCTGTCTGGAGTGTTGACCACAGTGGTCGAACTCAGAAATAGTTTACTCTGTCGCTTCACAGACTTCTTAGCTACTTTTCTAATCTGAAACTTCACAATTTCCTGTCTGATCTGCTGTGGATCATTCCTCATCAGCCACACATCCCAGTCTGGAGTGTTGACCACAGTGACCTGCCTCCCAGCTACTTCAACCTGTCTTTTCTCACACTCCTCAGTTACACCTTCACACAGAAACCACAGTCTACTAGAAGTCTCAAACATCTTTCTTCCCCCGGATGGAGTTTCCTGCTGAGCTCTTCCCAGCCCATCGTCCCCCCAGCAGCACGATCCTGATCTCTGACAGACGCTGTGGTGCCTCATGGGAATCAGTCCATCTCCTCCCTGTTAGAGAGAAAGATCACAGATTATTTATCTCTCTTACCAGCTTCTTATCACTGATCGTAGGTTTGAATCTATTCTTTCTAGTACAAATCACAATTTCCTGTTAAATTGTATTAATTTGCACGATTAAATACAATGAGTTTGTTTTGAAATAGCTGTCATGAACATTGATTTGAAAAGGCCTGTTTCTTCATTCACAGCACTCCCAATAACACACTGTGTTCAGTAGCAGTAGGAGTTCGCAGAGTCAGACTGTTCAGACACAGAGCAAATCTGAACCCTGTAGTCAAGACTTTCACACGAGCAGGCAGTGAGAAAACTAGAGAGCAGCTCCTTCAGCCCAGGCTGCTTGTTGGAAGATCAAGAGCTCCATACCTGAGTGAATCTACAATCTCACCCAGCCATGTCTGAAAGGAGCCCAGAGTTTAGGAAAAATCACAAAATCATTTCCCATCCTGCTCGTTTGGTAGCTGTGAATCTAAAATGTCTGAAAGGTTTAGTCTTAAGCACTTGGCAGGGACGTCTTGTTCAGACACTCACCACTCTTTCAGTAAAGAAGTGTTTTCTATTCTGTCCAAAATGTTTCCAACTGTGAGCCTTTAATTTCATTACTGAGTGTGAAACACTCCTATAGAGCCCAGTCTGAACCCTTGGATCTTCAACTCTCTGCTCAGATCTCCTCTGACCTCCCCTGAAGAGAATAAGACAGTCGTTAGTTTATAGAGTTAAAAGACAGTCTGGCATCTTTAAACTGTACAACACTGACCTTGTAAAATTTAAATTACCACTTTATCCAAAAGATATCAATGCTCTGAAATGAGTCTGGAGAAAAGAAACATTCTGTGCTGAAGAAAATAATCTACACTGACAGGATGGAGGAACTGAGTCTCTTTAGTCTGAAGGGAGTGTCCCACACTCACAGGCTGGGGGAACTGAGTCTCTTTAGTCTGAAGGGAGTGTCCCACATTCACAGGCTGGGGGAACTGAGTCTCTTTAGTCTGAAGGGAGTGTCCCACACTGACAGGCTAAAGGAACGGAGTCTCTTTAGTCTGAAGGGAGTGCCCCACACTGACAGTACTGAGCTGTAAGCTGAATTAGAGAGAGATCATGAACTCACTCATGGGAAGCAGTTGGGGTCCCAGTGTGGTCTGCAGTAGCTCCTCTATCCTCTGTCTCTCCTTTATTCCCAAAATCCTGAACTCTTCTTCCATTTTCTGTAAATCCTTTTCAGCTTTATCATAACAGCCACTCTTTCCTGCCACCATGTCCTCTATCTTCTCCAGCAGCTCTGTGACCTGAGTGTGGTCGCCCCTGTTCTTGTTGTTGAGAACATGATACCTGTTCCCACACTTCTCCACCAGCCACTGGAGATCCCTCCCTCCTCTCTCAATGAGCTGCTCAATGGTTGTGTCTCTCAGTGTGTCCTCCCAGGTGAACAGCACTATTGTGTGTCTCCAGAGTCTCTCACTGCAAAGGTCTAGTTGTTCCTTCACTGATCTCCAGTCTGTGTTTGATTCCAGATTAATCACCAGGAGGAGACTGTGGGGTCCTGGGGGACACAGAGACACAGTCTTCACAATTTCCTGTCTGATCTGCTATGGATCATTCCTCATCAGCCACACATCCAAGTCTGGAGTGTCGACCACAGTGATCTGCCTCCCAGCTACTTCACCCTGTCTCTTCACACACTCCTAAGCTTCTCCCTATGTCTGAAACTCCTCTCTGCCCAGGATGGTGTTTCCTGCTGAGCTCTTCCCACCCCGTCGTCCCCCCAGCAGCACAATCCGGATCTCTGAGAGACACTGTGGTGCCTCACGGGAATCAGCCTGTCCCTCCCTTGTCAGAGAGAAAGATCACAAATTATTTATCTCACTTACCAGCTTCTTATCACTGATTGTAGGTTTGTTTACAGAGTTACAGTGCAGAATTATTGGCACTTGTAAAGATGAGCAAGATGAGCCCTGAAAATACTTTTCATGCATAAACTCTCATGGGACTCGTGTTGTTCCAGTAACAGGCAGGCTCTGTCAATTCATCAGCTGCTTCAGGTAAAAGACTCAGGAAACCCAGATATTTTAAAAGTAACTGAGGCAAATCGCACGAGTTTGTCTTTAATACAATGATTAACTGCGAACGGACTGAAAAAGACTCCGTGTTAAACTCACTTCCCCTGTGAACCTGGAGCACTGAGTCAGTGTTTTCCGAAATGTGTCACTATATAAAAGAGATAATACTTTATATGTGCATTAAACAAATACTCTTTTGGGGAACAAACGTGTAAAAACAATTTAAAAGAAACAATTAGTATTTAGGATTTAGAGAAACAGGTAAAAACATCACCAAATAAACCTTTTTCAATAAAAGAGCTTTAATTTCAGTGGTCCTGGGTAATTCTGCTGTTTCCTCTCAGTGTGGAGTCTTCCTGTGCAGAGCACGATAAGAAGTCACTTTTAAAGGGGCTATATGAGATGAATAATGTTCATCTTCCATCTCACTTCAGGGTTGTTAATTTACCTGCAAAGAAATGGGAAGTATATAAATAAACTGTGTGTGTAAAAAGAGTCAATTGTGCTCTTTTTCGATTGTTTCTCCACAAAGCTGTATTCCAGACCACACAGATCAGGAGAGAGAAATTGTTCGAGGATGTATAAACGATTTAAAAGCAACGGATATGTTTTAAACAGGCTTCGATGTACGATGAGCTTTCAGGAGCTGATCCTATATCCTGAAAGCGTGATTTGCGAGCAATTTCCCGATTTCAGAACCAAAAATCCATAATTTCTCGCTAAACCGACACACCGTGAGAAGAGAGAAAAGTTCAGAAGTTTCTCCTGACCATCTTAGCGGCCGGGCTGGCGCTCTGACGTGCTCCAGCAGGACTACAGGCTCCGGTCCGCAGGTCCGAGCGCAGTTAACATGAAATGAGCGGAACCGGGACCCCAAAATGCGGAGGAAGTGGAGGCGCCGCTGGGAGCGAGTCACGGCACGGGCGCGCCGTAATCCTGAGAGAATAGACGCCTATGCAGCCTGAGAGATTCACACGTACAGGACCCGCCTCGCCCGGCTCTCGCAGAGAAACGCTGTACAGTACGTCCACGGAGAGGACGGGCGGGTTCCACGCGTGTTCGTGCCCAGACCACTGTGAAGAGTTTCCTCTGTGTGGCTGCCGTGTACTGGCGGTGATCGAGGCTCCAATAAATGCTTGGACTTCTATAGTAGAGATAATATGGTAGGAGAGCCGACAGGTGTTTCTATACGGAGGCTCTATTTTATCTCTTTTAACTGTGCATGTGTAGCAGTAATTGAATATGAATGTGTATGGTTTATTTTGTATTGTATTGAGAGCAAACAAAATTATATCAGCATACAAATTTAAATGAAATAAATAATTTCGATATAATATAATCTGCATTTTAATAAACACGAGTGAGTGCGATATGTTTTGTGACGTGTTATAAATGTTATATGTTGTTTTGTGTTATACTATACAGTACATGTGTAATAGAGTGATGTACAATGTTTTTTTATATTTTTTTGTAATAGAATAATGTGCTGTGTTTTTCTTTTCTTCTCTTTTTTTTGGAGCACATGAGCACTGGAGCACACACAAATACAACACACAATCTGAAATACTACTTGAACTTAAAGAGAGGAGCTGAGTATTTGACCAGGGTAAGAAACAGCAAAGAGGAACAGAAACTGAGGAAGTATTTCAGTATATCACAGCGAAACTTGAAAAAGGAAGATACCCCCACTCTCACACACAGTGTCCTGACCAGCAGTCAGGACACCGGGGCCCACACCCCTACTCTCACACACAGTGTCCTGGCATCTGTACTGACCAGCAGTCAGGACACTGGGGTCCACACCCCTACTCTCACACACAGTGTCCTGGGACCTGTACTGACCAGCAGTCAGGACTTTTTTTATATTTATACATTGTCGACACCCCTACTCTTACAGTGTCCTGTCTGTGTCTCTGGTTTGTAACCTCTCTTATGTTCAGACAGAAAAGGGAGAGAAATTGACTTTCATGCTTTATATTGACTTTATTCTCATGAGCTGATAATATAAGAGCAAAACTGGCGCCAAAACCCACGTCCAGCTCGTCCTCTGGATACTGCTGCTGCGCCGGTTGCTAAGTGGCGCTCCGTGCTTTCCTCAGGAGGGGAAAAGTCCGTCTGGGGCTCAGCTGGAAGAACCGAGTGGGAAGGAAAGTTCTGGAAGCGCGCGTCTCCTCTCCGTCTGCTTCAGTCCCAGTTACTGCGACACCGGGACAGGAGTGACAAGCGAGTCTTTTTTCCCACACGGGGTATTAGTGGGGGTTTTTAGGAAACAGGACAGAGAGATAGAAAAGGACACCAGTTGGAGAGAGACCTGCCAGAACAGACACATTAGAAGCGACCTGGAGGAGAGGTCAGAGCGGGGAGAGTTTCTGGACGAGTATAAAAACCGGGAACTTTGCTCTTTACAGCCACACTTTCTGATTAAAGTGTCCCGTTACCTCAGTCTCCAGACAACAATTTAAAATAATAATATTTCCAGAAATGTAGTAGTCGCGTAATGTCCCATTTTATCAGAAAAACATTTGATCTCCTGAATGTTACTGTCACTAATATAATACTGTCTGTGTTGTTATCAGTACAGTTACTGCACACCGGGACTCATTACAGCTCATTACATTAATTACAGCTAATTAACTCTTTATACTGAGTGTCTTCAGTCGTTAACAGAGGTACGTCCAGTTTCTATGAGCTGTATCCAGTACAGGGTCGCGTCTTTCACATTAATGAAATGTAAAGAATGAAAACTCATTGAAATGAGCAGTAAAACCTGGATTTACCAGAGAAACAGGGGAATTTATTAAATCAGAAATGTATTAAATACGAGTGAACTTCGTCAGTGTGAACTACGTTTTCTAATATCATTTCCAGCATTTTTTGAAGATTCTTTGAGCCTATTCACTAATATATTACTTTCTATCTTATCAGTTACAGTTACTGTGACACCAGGACGCATTACACCTTATTACATTAATTACACTTACAGTAATTAACTCTTTACACTGACTCTCTTTAGTCATATGCTGTAGTATAATATTACAGCCTGTGCAGAAGTGTCTCCTCATTCCTGCCAGTTTTACTCAGGAGGAGACATTAGTGCTGAACACCCACTGAGAATGAGCTTGATGTGCTGCCAGAGTTCACAATGAATCTGGTTCACGTCTGATTCGAATTTTGTGGAAACCCAAGTGAAGTGTGTCTTGACATCGTTAGAGAATTTTCTTCAGATAGTGACTAATGACTCATCTTACAAGGAAGAGATCAGTGTTTCAGTGGAAAGTCCTCACTCTGTGCCCAGGAAGTATTCAGTCTTCCTCTCCTGCTGGGAAAGACTGTGTGGATCAGTGACTGACCTGCTGCAGTATCTCTTTGCATCTCTCTGCCCCTCTGCCTTTTTCCTCAGAACTCTTTCTCCATTTCTTTCCTGTATCTCTCTACTGTCTCTCTCAGCACCTCAAAATCCTTCCTGTGTCTCTCTACTGTCTCTCTCAGCTCATCAGTCTCCCTCCTGTATCTCTCTAATGTCTCTCTTAGCTCGTCAGTCTCTGTTCCGTGCTCCTGTCCTGTGGTCCAGTCTGGAGTGTCCACCACAGTCACCTGTCTCCCGGACACTTGTCCTGTTCTCTTAACAAGCAGTCTGGACTCCTCTGTCTCTTTCTCTAGCTCCTTTTCCTTCAGTGTCTTTCTCATCTTCTCCTTCAGCTCCTCTTCTCTCCTGCTCCACTCCTCCTCGAACCTTTGTCTGAGCTCCTCTTCTCTCTCTCTCTCCCTTCTTTCATACTCCTGTCTCAGCTCCTCTGTCTCTCTCTGTCTCTCCTCCTCCCTCTGTCTCAGCTCCTCTGTCTCTCTCCGTCTCGTCTCCTCCCTCTCTCTCAGCTCCTCTGTCTCTCTCTGTCTCTTCTCCTCCTTTTGTTTAATATATTTTTCTAGCTCAGTGTTTATTTCTTTGATGTCAGTAGTAAAGCACAGCCCATAGTTTCCTGCCACCATGTCATCTATCTTCTCCAGCAGCTCTGTGACCTGAGTGCGGTCGTCCCTGTTCTTGTTGTTGAGAACATGATACCTGCTCCCACATTTCTCCACCAGCCACTGGAGCTCCTTCCCTCCTCTCTCAATGTGCTGCTCAATGGTTGTGTGTCTCAGTGTGTCCCCCCAGGTGAACAACACTATTGTGTGTCTCCACACTCTCTCACTGAGAAGTTTCAAATGTTTCTCCACTGATCTCCAGTCTGTGTATGAGTCCAGATTAATCACCACGAGGAGAGCGTGGGGTCCTGGGGGACACAGAGACACACTGAATTCAATCAACTTTGTAATCCACTTTAGAGTGTCCTCTACAGGAGACTCCTCTTCAAAGAGGACAGACGAAGAATACCAGTCTGGTGTGTCGACCACAGTGACCTGCCTCCCAACTACTTTACACTGCCTCTTCACACACTCCTGAGGTCCTCCCCACATCTCAAACTCCTCTCTGCCCAGGATGGCGTTTCCTGCTGAGCTCTTCCCAGACCCTCTCTGGCCCAGCAGCACGATCCTGATCTCTGAGAGACGCTGTGGTGCCTCATGGGAATCCGCCTGTCCCTCCCCTGTCAGAAAGAAAGATGACAGATTATTCCTCTTCAGAAACTCACCACTGAGATGAGCTGCAGTGAGTGAGGAGTCTCAGCAGAGCTCACAGTGTGACCCAGTGGAGACCTGTTGCTCTACAGGTTAGATACCCCACAGGGGTCTGTTTCCAACACAGCTGTGAGTCTTTTCCTGCAGAACCTTGCTGTAGAACTGGGTATCCAGGACATCACTGGAAGAGAGAGAATTACACACCTGAAGAAGGCTCCACAGCCAAAACGTTGTGGATCTTCTCATGTCTTTATTTGTTCCTTTCCTGCCCACGCAGGCTGACGCAGCTCCCTGCTTGAATTACTCACTTATCTGGTTAAAATAAATAAATGCCATTTCACAGTCACTAAGCTTTCTATCACGCAGTAATGTTATGTATGATGCTATGGTCATGTTTAAATTCTCTTCTGTTTTATAGTGACTATATTGAGCTGTGACCCCTATCAGAGAGAGAACATGAACTCACTCTTGGGAAGCAGTTGGGGTCCCAGTGTCTTCAGCAGTAGCTCCTCTATCTTCTCTCTCTTCTTTATTCTCAATGTCCATAACTTCTCTTCCATCTCCTTTAAATTCATTTCCTCAATCTCATAATAACAGTCACTCTTTCCTGCCACCATGTCTTCTATCTTCTCCAGCAGCTCTGTGACCTGAGTGTGGTCGTCCCTATTCTTGTAGTTGAGAACATGATACCTGTTCCCACATTTCTCCACCAGCCACTGGAGCTCCTTCCCTCCTCTCTCAATGTGCTGCTCAATGGTTATGTCTCTCAGTGTGTCCCCCCAGGTGAACAGCACTATTGTGTGTCTCCACGCTCTCTTGCTGAGAAGCTCCAGATGTTTCTCCACTGATCTTTTCTCTTTCACAGAGTCCAGATTAATCACCAGGAGGAGAGCGTGGGGTCCTGGGGGACACAGAGACACACTGGGTTCGATCACCTTTCTGATCCACTCTAGAGTGTCCTGTGCAGAAGACTCCTGTTCATAGAGGACTGAGTACAGCTGACAAGAATACCAGCCTGTTGTTTCAACCACAGTGATCTGCCTTCCAGCTACTTCACTCTGTCTCTTCACACACTGATGGGATCCGGTCCAAGTCAGAATTTTTCTCTTGCTCTCAAACTCCTCTCTGCCCAGGATGGTGTTTCCTGCTGAGCTCTTCCCAGACCCTCTCTGGCCCAGCAGCACGATCCTGATCTCTGAGAGACGCTGTGGTGCCTCATGGGAATCCACCTGTCCCTCCCCTGTCAGAGAGAAAGATCACAGATTATTCAATTTCAGAAACTCAGCACTGAGATGAGCTGCAGTGAGTGAGGAGTCTCAGCAGAGCTCACAGTGTGACCCAGTGGTGACCTGTTGTTCTACAGGTTAGATACCCCACAGAGGTCTGTTTCCAACACAGCTGTGAGTCTTTTCCTGCAGAACCCTGCTGTAGAACTGGGTATCCAGGACATCACACAAATTTAACATTTATTACTTATCTCATTAAACAAAATTAAAATATATGATTCATTTCAGAGCTACTCAGACTTCTATCAGAAGCTTAAATATATGATAATATGACCCCATTTAATATCTGTATTAAACTGAGAGTACTGAGGTGTGACCCCTATCAGAGAGAGAACACAAACTCACTCTTGGGAAGCAGTTGGGGTCCCAGTGTCTTCTGCAGTAGCTCCTGTATCCTCTGTCTCTTCCTTATTCCCAAAGTCCTGAACTTCTCTTCCATCTCCTGTAAATTCATTTCCTCAATCTCATAATAACAGTCACTCTTTCCTGCCACCATGTCCTCTATCTTCTCCAGCAGCTCTGTGACCTGAGTGCGGTCGCCCCTGTTCTTGTTGTTGAGAACATGATACCTGTTCCCACACTTCTCCACCAGCCACTGGAGATCCTCCCCTCCTCTCTCAATGTGCTGCTCAATGGTTGTGAGTCTCAGTGTGTCCCCCCAGGTGAACAGCACTATTGTGTGTCTCCAGATTCTCTCACTGAAAAGCTGCAGGTGTTCCTCCACTACTCCCCAGTCTGTGCCTGAGTCCAGATTTATCACTAAGAGGAGAGCATGGGGTCCTGGGGGACACAGAGACACTTGAGACTCAATCACCTCTTTAATCCACTTAAGTGTGGCCTGTGCAGGAGACTTGTCTTCACAGTGAGCTGAGTACCGCTGAAGAGAGCAATACCAGTCTGGAGTGTCGACCACAGTGATCTGCCTCCCAGATACTTCACCCTGTCTCTTCACACACTCCTTAGTTAGACCTTGACCCAGAAGCCACAGTCTACTTGAAGTCTCAAACTCCTCTCTGCCCAGGATGGTGTTTCCTGTTGAGCTCTTCCAAGTCTCTCTATCCTCCAGCAGCACGATCCGGATCTCTGAGAGACGCTGCGGTGACTCATGGGAATCAGCCTGTCCCTCCCCTGTCAGAAAGAAAGATGACAGATTATTCCTCTTCAGAAACTCAGCACTGAGATGAGCTGCAGTGAGTGAGGAGTCTCAGCAGAGCTCACAGTGTGACCCAGTGGAGACCTGTTGTTCTACAGGTTAGATACCCCCTGCTGTAGAATTGGGTATCCAGGACATCACTGGAAGTTAAAATTAATCACTTATCCGATTAAAGTAATATCAAAATAATTAATTTCACAGTCACTGAGTTTTCCCAACAGAAAGTTTTGCAGTGCAGCTATGACCCTGTTTATAATCTCTACATTAAACTGCACTGAGTTGTGACCCCTATCACAGAGAGAACATGAACTCACTCTTGGGAAGCAGTTGGGGTCCCAGTGTCTTCTGCAGTAGCTCCTCTATCCTCTGTCTCTTCCTTATTTCCAAAGTCCTGAACTTCTGTTCCATCTCCAGTAAATCCTTTTCAGTCTCATAGTAACAGTCACTCTTTCCTGCCACCATGTCCTCTATCTTCTCCAGCAGCTCTGTGACCTGAGTGCGGTCGCCCCTGTTCTTGTTGTTGAGAACATGATACCTGTTCCCACACTTCTCCACCAGCCACTGGAGCTCCTCTCCTCCTCTCTCAATGTGCTGCTCAATGGTTGTGTATCTTGGTGTGTCCTCCCAGGTGAACAGCACTATTGTGTGTCTCAAGACTCTCTCAGTGAAAAGCTTTACTTTTTTCTTCACTGATCTCCATGCAGTTCCTGTGTGTAGATGAATCACTAAAATGAAAGTGTGGGGTCCTGGGGGACACAGAGATCCACTGGGTTTGAACACCTTTTTAATTAACTCTAGAGTGTCCTGTACTGGAGACTCCTGTTCACAGTCATTCTCAACATCATCTTCAGATGAGAAATACCAGCCTGGAGTATCTACCACAGTGATCTGCCTCCCAGCTACTTCACCCTGACTCTTCACACACTCCTCAGGTCCTCTCCACATCTCAAACTCCTCTCTGCCCAGGATGGTGTTTCCTGCTGAGCTCTTCCCAGACCATCTCTCCCCCAGCAGCACAATCCTGATCTCTGAGAGACGCTGTGGTGCCTCATGGGAATCAGCCTGTCCCTCCCCTGTCAGAGAGAAAGATCACAGATTATTCCTCTTCAGAAACTCACCACTGAGGAGTCTCAGCAGAGCTCACAGTGTGACCCAGTGGAGACCTGTTGTTCTACAGGGTAGATACCCCACAGGGGCTGTTTCCAATACAGCCAATACAGTTCTACAGGCATTTCCTGTAGAACCCTGCTGTGTAAGTTCCAGGATATCACTGGAAGTGAGAAAATATCACCTATTAGGTTAAAAAATAACACAATAATTGTTTCATTTCACAATCACTGAGTTTTCTATCACGCAGTATTGTTATGCATGATGCTATGGTCATGGCTAAATTCTCTCCTGTTTTAATGTGACTATACTGAGGTGTCACCCTATCAGAGAGAGAACATATTTGTCTGTTACAACAAGAACATGAACTCACTCTTGGGAAGCAGTTGGGGTCCCAGTGTTTTCTGCAGTAGCTCCTGTATCCTCTGTCTCTTCCTTATTCCTAATTTCTTTAAATTCTTTACCAACTTCTGTAAATTCATTTTCTCAATCTTATAATAACAGTCACTCTTTCCTGCCACCATGTCCTCTATCTTCTCCAGCAGCTCTGTGACCTGAGTGCGGTCGTCCCTGTTCTTGTTGTTGAGAACATGATACCTGTTCCCACACTTCTCCACCAGCCACTGGAGCTCCTTCCCTCCTCTTTCAATATCCTGCTCAATGTCTTTGTCCCCCCAGGTGAACAGCACTATTGAGTTTCTCCAGACTCCTTTACTGAGAAGCTCCAGATGTTTCTCCACTCTTCTCAAATATGTGATTGAGTAGAGATTAATCACCAGGAGGAGAGCATTGGGTCCTGGGGGACACAGAGATACACTGAGTTCAATCTGCTCTTTAATCCACCTGAGAGTGAGCTGTAGTGGAGACTCATATTCATACTCATCCTTGAACTGCTGAAGAGAGCAATACCAGTCTGGAGTGTCGACCACAGTGATCTGCCTCCCAGCTACTTCACCCTGTCTCTTCACACACTCCTCAGTAACTCCCTTAGTGTCAAACTCCTCTCTGCCCAGGATGGTGTTTCCTGCTGAGCTCTTCCCAGACTCCTCCTCCCCCAGCAGCACGATCCTGATCTCTGAGAGATGCTGTGGTGCCTCATGGGAATCCCCCTGTCCCTCCCCTGTCAGAGAGAAAGATCACAGATTATTCCTCTTCAGAAACTCAGCACTGAGATGAGCTGCAGTGAGTGAGGAGTCTCAGCAGAGCTCACAGTGTGACCCATTGGTGACCTGTTGCTCTACAGATTAGATACCCAACAGGGGCTCTGTTTCCAACACAGCTGTGAGTCATTTCCTGCAGAGCCCTGCTGTAGAACTGGGTATCCAGGACATCACTGGAATCAGTGTTTATCACATATCTGGTAAAAATAATATCAAAATTTATGATTCATTTCAGAGCTACTCAGACTTCTACAAGACAATTTCATGCATCATAATATAACTCTGTTTAAAATCTATGGATTAATCTGACTATATTGAGGTGTGACCCCTATCAGAGAGAGAACATGAACTCACTCTTGGGAAGCAGTTGGGGTCCCAGTGTCTTCTGTAGTTGCTCCTCTATCCTCTGCCTCTTCCTTATTCCCAAAATCCTGAACTTCTCTTCCATCTCCTGTAAATCCTTTTCCTCAATCTCATAGTAACAGTCACTCTTTCCTGCCACCATGTCCTCTATCTTCTCCAGCAGCTCTGTGACCTGAGTGCGGTCGCCCCTGTTCTTGTTGTTGAGAACATGATACCTGTTCCCACACTTCTCCACCAGACACTGGAGATCCTCTCCTCCTCTCTCAATGTACCATTCAATCATCGTGTGTGTCAGTGTGTCCCCCCAGGTGAACAGCACTATTGTGTGTCTCCAGAATCTCTCACTGAGAAGCTCCAGTTGTTCCTCCTCTGATCTCCAGTGTGTGTTTGAGTCCAGATTAATTTCCAGGAGGAGAGCTTGGGGTCCTGGGGGACACAGAGACACCTTGGGTTCAATCACCTCTTTAATCCACTTAAGAGAGGCCTGTACAGGAGACTCCTGTTTATGGTAGGACGTCCTCAAAGAGGAATACCAGCCTGGAGTGTCAACCACAGTGATCTGCCTCCCAGCTACTTCACACTGTCTCTTCACACACTCCTCAGTTTCTCTCTCAGTGTCAAACTCCTCTCTGCCCAGGATGGTGTTTCCTGCTGAGCTCTTCCCAGACCATCTCTCCCCCAGCAGCATGATCCTGATCTCTGAGAGATGCGGTGGTGCCTCATGGGAATCCGCCTGTCCCTCCGCTGTCAGAGAGAAAGATCACAGATTAGTCCTCTTCAGAAACTCAGCACTGAGATGGGCTGCAGTGAGTGAGGAGTCTCAGCAGAGCTCACAGTGTGACCCAGTGGAGACCTGTTGCTCTACAGGTTAGATACCCCACAGGGGCTCTGTTTCCAACACAGCTGTGAGTCTTTTCCTGCAGAGCCCTGCTGTAGAACTGGGCATCCGAGATATCACTGGAACTCAGTTTTTATCACTTATCTGGTAAACGTAATATCAAAATAATTTATTTCATGGAGATTTCCATGAGACAGTTGTGCTGTGCAATCATGACCCTGTTTATAATCTCTACGTATTGAGGTATGACTCCTATGAGAGAGAGAATGAAGAAAGATATAAGATGTGAAAAGGGGGTTAACTGATTTCTTTCTGCACAAAGACTTCTTGTGACACAACACATTCCAGGCTTAAGCACCTTTGAGTTATGGCAGGGATGGGAGTTAAATGATAAGAGAATCCAAGTGCAAGATAGAGACCCCCCCTAACTAAGGAAAGATAAATCCGGCCATTAAAAGTGGTCAAGGTCTGGGGAATGTCCAAACACAGGTGTCCTCCCCCCATTACCATGGTAACAATTTGCATCAGAGACAGCTGAAGTTTGCTATATAAACTGGAGGTTTTGTACCTATATTCCGAACAATACTTTGATCTTATTGTTCCTTGCAAAACAATCAGGTGTTTAAACTTCATCTCGGGACCCAAAACTTATTTGTCTGTTACAACAAGAACATGAACTCACTCTTGGGAAGCAGTTGGGGTCCCAGTGTCTTCTGCAGTAGCTCCTGTATCCTCTGTCTCTCCTTAATTCCCAGTGTCTTGAAATTCTCTGCCACCTTCTGTAAATTCATTTCCTCAGTCTCATAATAACAGTCACTCTTTCCTGCCACCATGTCCTCTATCTTCTCCAGCAGCTCTGTGACCTGAGTGCGGTCGCCCCTGTTCTTGTTGTTGAGAACATGATACCTGTTCCCACACTTCTCCACCAGCCACTGGAGCTCCTTCCCTCCTCTCTCAATGTGTTGCTCAATGGTTGTGTCGCCCAGTGTGTCCCCCCAGGTGAACAGCACTATTGTGTGTCTCCACACTCTCTCACTGAGAAGATCGAGATGCTTTTCCACTGATCTCCAGTGGTCTGTGTATGAGTCCAGATTAATCTCCAGGAGGAGAGCGTGGGGTCCTGGGTGGCACAGAGACACACTGGGCTGAATCACCTTTTTATTCCAGTCTAGAGTGTCCTCGAAAGCAGGCTCCTGTCCATCTGTATACCGCTGAACACAGAAATACCATTCTGGTGTGTTAACTACAGTGACCTGCCTCCCAGCTACTTCACCCTGTCTCTTCTCACACTCCTTAGCTACTCTCTCAGTGTCAAACTCCTCTCTGCCCAGGATGGCGTTTCCTGCTGGGGTCTTCCAAGACCTTCTGTCCCGAAGCAGCACGATCCTGATGTCTGAGAGACGCTGTGGTGCCTCATGGGAAGCAGCCTGTCCCTCCCCTGTCAGAGAGAAAGATCACAGATTATTTAATTCACTTACCAGCTTCTTATCACACACTGTGGTTTCAAATCTGTTCTCTCTCTAGACACATTTCCTTTGCTGCTAGATGATTTGTTCAATTTTTTACTAAAACATATGTGACCCGATCAAGATGGCTGCTGAAATTTAAGCTCCGCCCCACCTTCTCTTTATTTTCTTTATTTTATTAAATCTCCACTCTCGTTGTTTACTCAAGTACTAACTGTAACAACAACATGTCTCCCCACAATTGCAGAGACACAGGAAGTGCAAGATTTTCTTTTCTGTGCGAAGAGCCGAGCTCGCAGCAGCCCGTCAGGGAGAAAAGAGCAGATGACAGATAAAACTCCCCAACATGAAGAAACCTCCACTGCCCGCAGGCACCCCCTGCTGCTGAAGATCAGGTCGACTTGTTCACCGCCTCAGTAAGCTCACTGACTGAACACAGTGCCTCAACACCAGCGAGGCCGAGACACAGGAACATGGGGTGAGATGAGCAATGAGCAGAACTGATGAACTGATTCAGAAATCAGGATGGTGCAAAAGTGTGAAAGTCATGGGCCTACGTAGAATCCGGAGATCCACACCACCTGTCGGATTGTTTCAGTGAGTTCATCTTCCATCCCTTTCCTAAGCACTTCATCCAGTTCAGAGTCAAGGGGGAGCTGGAGCCTATCCTATCAAGCAACAGGCAGAAGGCACGGTACACCCTGGACGGGACGCCAGTCTGTCACACGCACACACACGCACATGTGCACCAGGGCCAGCTGTACTGAACGTATTAAATAGTCATTGACCGAGCGCACAGGTCACCAGGCCCAGAAGTGTGTTGGTGCAATTTATCCTCTTCCCTCAGAGAGGAGAGCAAATTCAAATTTCTGAAGAATATTAACCCTTCCGCTTACTGTATATAGACTTTATATATAGGATGTTATACAGTGCTCCGAAGGATAGCAATGTCAGTTTCGGAGACAACCGGCTGTGAATAATAATAATAATAATAATAATCTTTACACTTATTTAGCACTTTGTATTTAAGCTCTGATTTTGCCAGGAGGTCGATGTGGCAGAGTTCTTGCTGACTGGAATGTGTCTCCGCACCCAGTCAAACTGCCCAACGGGAAGTTACATCTGTTCATGTCACATTCTAGACTAGCATTCAGGACAGACCAGTCAAGAAACGGCACAATATATAGACCTTATATAGTCCTCCTGGCGACACTGGAGAAGTGTCAGTGCCAGAGACAACCAGCTGTGATGATGATTAATAATAATAACACTTATTTAGCACTTTAAATAGTTCTCCAGGCGGTGACATCTGTTCATGGACTTTCAGGACAGACAAGTCAAGAAACAGTCCAGTGAGGTCAAAGGAGAAATGGAGTTAGTGTCTAGGCCCTCTTCACACTACTTAGTTTTAATTAGTTAATGGGTGTGGAACAGCCAGCTGATCAGAGATGCTGTGTCCATCCTGCTCTTACAATACTGTACAGTAGAGATGTGTTTTCACCTTCTTCATGATGGAGTGGAAGAATCAGATCAAGGTGAGGCAGAGGGTTGGGACAGTTGACACAGTACAGCTCGGGAAAGGAAAAAAAAAACATGAGGAATGGCTTATTAAAAAAATAAACAGTTTTATTTGTCTGAGGTGATGAAAATCCCAGTTACAGCTATGGGTCAGTTTCTCCAGTCATCAACTTTCTGAACATAAGGAGTAGGAAAACAAAAAAACAGACAAGTTCTGGGGACACAAGTTTAAACACTGAAAGGAGAAATTCCCTGGCTACTGTCACATCTGGCCCTTGCATCCGTCAGTGACGAACTACCAAACAGGCAAGTCTCGTCGGTGACTCTTTTTATATTCTGCGTGTCTCTCTGCTGCTCCGGTTTCATACAGGAAACAACCATGTCTGAACTAATCCGCCATGTTTAAAACTCCTGCAAATACATTAGCGAACCATCAGGTTTTACACCAATTCAATTATCTGTAAATAAACCTCTAAGTATAATCCAGTGGAAATTTATGATTTCCTTCCTGTTCAGGTTTGACAGTACCGATCTCTGATCCCCGACAGGAGAAAGTGAAAGTAAATCAGCTCCTGTCTCTCTCCTAGTTCAGACCCTGTGTGTCTGACAGACATTACAAACTCTCACACCTGAAGAAGGCCGAAACGCTGGCTTTTCAGCAGGGAATAAACCTATGACTTGGTCCTTTGCAGTCTACGCATGCTGACGCAGCTCCCCACCTGAACTACTACCAACCCCCAGCAGACAGGAAGAACCTTCTCCAGCTGCTGCTGTGCTCTGTGACAGAGAAGAGACCCTCAGTGACTCCCTTACCGACACTCTGACAGTTAGAACAAGAGAAAACTCACCAGGGCTGAGCGCTGAGCTTTCAGACGCCATCTCTTTCTCTCTTCCTGTTGATCTAAACGAGTTGTTTCCCGTCTGCTCTGTAATGCTGCTTTGGCGTCACCTAGTGGAAACGTAACACTGCTACATAGACTGATCGATAAATTAATTAATAATTCCTTACTCTTGCATAGCGCTGTTCTTGACACTTCACTCAAAGTGCTTTACAGGAATTGGGGACAGAAATGAATCAGTTATTTTTATGTCAACAGAATACTGAAGTCAGCACCCACGGGATCTTAAATGATTGAGTGTGTCTCTGGTTTTAATTATTCCCAGGTGAGGAGCCGCTTCTTTCCTGGAAATCCCAGGAATGACTGGGAATCCCCCGCCAGCTACTTCCATCGGGAATCTCCTGTGGGCTGGGAGGGAGTGCGGAGGCTCTTCCCTGGTGTTTCTGCAGACTAGGGGAGTCCTGGTGTCCGTGTGGCGGCGCGGCTGGTGAAAACGTCCCCTGTGCTGTGTGTGTGTGTGTTTGGGCTGCCAGTGTTTCCGAGAGAAACGGGCTGTTTGTGTGGGAAGATGTTCTTTCCTCAGGAGGGGAAAAGTCCGTCTGGGGCTCAGCTGGAAGAACCGAGCGGGAAGGAAATTTCTGGAAGTGAGCGTCTCCTCTCCGTCTGGTTCAGTCCCAGTTACTGCGACACCGGGACAGGACAGGAGTGACGAGCGGGTCTTCTTTCCTACACGGGGTATTAGTGGGGTTTTTAGGAAACAGGACAGAGACAAGGACAGGGCAGGACAGAGAAAAGGACACCAGTGGGAGAGAGTCCTGAAACTGATGGATGAATCTCTCAGTTCTTGTCTTGATCCAGGTTGTACCCAGTCCCAGTTTAAACTGGTGTAAAATGTGGGACTTCAACCCTGTCACGACCCCAAACGTGTCTCCACAGGAGACGGGAGTCCTGTAACGTGTTTTTAGACAGAAATAGCCAGAACAGACACATTAGAAGCGACCTGGATGAGAGGTCAGAGCGGGGAGAGTTTGTGGACGAGAAGAAAAACCGCTTTTTACAGCAACACTTTCTGATTCAAGTGTCCCATTACTTCACTCTCAAGACAACATTTTTTTAAAATAATACAGAAATGTATTAGTAGGGTGATATCTCATTTTGTTTTAAAACGGTTTAATCTCCTCTCTATGACTGTTACTCTCACTAATATAATACTGTCTGTGTTGATATCAGTTACAATTACTCCGACACCGGGACTCATTACAGCTCATTACATTAATTACAATTAACTATTTATACTGAGGGTCTTTAGTCGTGAACAGAGGTCAGTCCAGTTTCTATGTGCTGTATCCAGTACAGTATCCAGTATCCGGTACAGGGTCGCGTCTTTCACGTGTAATGAAATGTAATTAATGAAAATTCTTTGAAATGAGCAGTAAAACCTGAACTGACCAGAGAAACAGGGGAATTTATTAAAATGAGACTGTAGTAAATACGAGTTTATTTCTTCAGTGTGAACTGTTTTCTAATATCACTTCCATCTTTTTAAGCTTGTTTGAGTCTGTAGTTTATATACGTATAAATGTATTAATACCTCATATTGTATTTCGCTACCTCATTAGTTACATGAGCCTAGTGTTTTCACCCACGGCTGTTTAAAAATAGGTTCATGGAGGCAGGTAGTTTGCTCTAAGTGTAACCCTGTCTGAACGCTTCCTGTCTTGCTATGCTTCCCCATAGCAGGCAATAGCTACAAGTTACGAACTACAATTCGCATAAACCCCATGCGCGACTTCCTGCGGGCGTCTCCACCGCTTGTCCCACACAGCCTGGCCGTGGTGACGTCACGCAAGTCCCTTCCAGTGAGGGCTGCAGTCAGAGACGTTCGCCGAGAATAAACCCACACGAGATTCCTTTTTTAAAGGTTTATTTTCTAAGAAGTTAGTAAAAATATGGGAGCTTTTCCACAGGTTCTTACAGGACAGGAGAGCTGGAGCTGGTATCGCGGATCTTCTTCTCAGCCTCGTACATCTTTACACTCTTGTAACACACGAGTGTGTTTTTCTGTTTTCACTCCGCGCTTCTTCAATTAACCCTTTATATACTTTATAAATACAAGTATCGTTAGTGTTGAATACAGGGAGGTACAGTCATATATAGACTTTATAGGAAGTTGGTAGTTTACTGTAATAACTCCAGTAAAATGTCCACAATTGGGTAGAAATTCAAGATTATTTGAATATAAATATATCCAAAATAATGTATAACGTGTGTATAGTGTGTATAATGATTGTGAGCCCAGTCTGGACTGGTCAGAGGAGAACAAAGACAGAAGACCAGTGGTTAACAGCACTGAGCTAGTCTGTATCACCTGATAGTGCCCAGTGTAGAGTCTCACTGCCCCTGACTGGAGCCCAGCCTCTCTGATGAAACACAGTGATATATGAACACTTCAGTCAATAAAGAATTCTATAATAATTGGAAATGTGTAGTTCACAATGCATGCAAAAATAAACTTTTTATTTAGTGTTCAATCATAGTGATATAAAATAGGTAATTTGGGGTTGTAACTATTCAAGATCTGTTTGAAAATAACATGTTCATGTTATGACAAGTGACAGATGTGAGCAGCTCCTGTCACTCCTGCACATACTGTACTGTATGTGTTGGTCTTGTCCTAAGCTGGTTCATGCCTGGTCCTCGGGCTGTGTTACTTTCTCTTATATCACTCCTCTGGAAATCGAACCCGCTCCTTTTACTGCTCTTTAACTAGTGTCACCTGTTAACCCACCCTGTCAGAAACCCCATCTGACATCCTGGCGTTTGAACTCTCCTGAACTGGAAGCCAACTGCTCTGCATTGTCTAACGGATCAGAACTGCCCCTCCCACTCTCATAAATCAAAGATATTTCAGTTTCGAAAGTTGGAGCAAAATAGATGAACACTCAGCAGCTTCACCATCAAGTTTCTTAAAGCTTGGCAGCCAATTCTGAACTGTTCTGAGCCTCCCTTCTGCACTGATGAGCCACTTTATTAGGTACACCCTAGACCTTCATCTGTTGCTAACTGGCTTTTCAAGTGATATCTGATAGGACTGATCTTCCTCTTCTTTTGTGCTTCCTGGAGCCTGTTTAGTCCAATGAGTATTTTTCTCTTCCTTGTGTCTCTCTCCTGTCTCCTTCTCCTTTAGTTTTGCTCCCTTTTGTAAGGGAAGATTTGGGAAGAAGGTGGGAGGGGACTGGAATCCTCAATCTACATGTTCTGAAACAGTACTTGTGTAATTTTGTTGGTTTATACCTGTCAAAAAGATTCAGTGTGCAGGACAAAATTAAGAAATGAAATGGGTAGTTTTCATATGAGAACTCGTCATATCAGGTCTATCTCTGCATCACTTATTTAGTATTCGTAAGTAACAAGGTATGTTTAACAATGTCCTGAACTCATACTGGAGCTGCCCTGTGTGCACTAACTCCTCCAGCGTCCTGCTGGTCAGCTCATCAGCGTGGGTGAACAGGATCATGGCGTGTCCCAGGGCCCTCTCCCCGAATATCTCCAGGACTGTCTCCAGTGTCCTCCTCTCCTCCCCTGTGGAACAGCCCAGCGGGGTCACCAGGAGGAAGGTGTGGGGTCTCGGGGCAGACAGGTTAACACAGAACCCCACATCCCATCTCCTGTTGCCCTCAGACAGTCCAGTGTGGAGCCAGTCTGGAGTTTCCATTACAGTCACCTGTCTCCCGGACACTTGTCCTGTCCTCTTCCGACTCTCCTGAGTGACCGCGAAGCTGCTGGCTTCAGAGTGAAACTCCTCTGAGCCCAGGATGGTGTTCCCTGCTGTGCTCTTCCAAGCACCAGTCCTGCCCAGCAGCACCAGTCTCAGCTCAGGGGGGCGGGGTTGGAGTCTGCATTTGACTGCAGGGTCTCCTTCACTCACTGAAACAGGAGGAGAGACAGGGACATCAGGGAGATCACACATGAGAGAAGACCAAGATTTCCACACATTAAACTCATTTGCTCACTCTAAGGTCTCAGATGCATATCAAGTTGTTGAAGAGCAACTGTACCAAACATAGAGAGTGGTGGGGGTGGGATGTCAGCGCCGTACGACACTGCTTTATGGAGAGAGTGGCGGGGGTGGGATGTCAGGGGCGTAAAACACTGCTTTATGCAGAGAGTGGAGGGGTGGGTGTCAGGGCCATAAGACACTGCTTTATGCAGAGAGTGGAGGGATTGGTGTCAGGGCCATACGACAGAGCTTTACGCAGACAGTGGCAGGAGTGGCATGTCAGGGCTATACGACAGTGCTTAACACAGAGAGCGGTGCGGTTGAGATGTCAGGGCCATAAGACACTGCTTTATGCAGATAGTGGAGGGATTGATATCAGGGCCATACGACAGTGCTTTATGCAGAGAGTGGCGGGTGTGGGATTTCAGGGCCTGACGATACTGCTTTACTCAGAGAGTGGCAGGGGTGGGATGTCAGGGCCTGACGACACTGCTTTATGAAAGAGTGGAGGGGTTGGTGTAAGGGCCATACGACAATTCTTTACCAAGAGAGTGGTGGGGGAGGGATGTCAGGGCCTGACGATACTGCTTTACACAGAGAGTGGCGGGGGTGGGTGTCGGGGTTGAACGACATTGCCTTACACAGAGAGTGGTGGGGGTGTGAATGTCAGGGCCAAATGACAATGCTTTACGCAGAGACTGGCGGGGCTGGGATGTCAGGGTCGTACGACAGTGCCTTACGCAGAGAGTGGTGGGGATGGTATGTCAGAAGCTGACGAAAGTGGTTCACGCAGAGAGTGGTGGGGCTGGGATGTCAGGGCCATAAGACACTGCTTTATGGAGAGAGTGGCGGGGGTGGAATGTCAGGTCCTAACGACACTGCTTTACACAGAGAGTGGCGGGGGAGGGATGTCAGGGCCATAAAACACTGCTTTAAACAGATAGTGGCAGGGATAGGATGTCAGAGCTTGACGACACTGCTTTATGCAGAGAGTGGTGGAGTTGAGATGTCAGGGCCATAAGACACTGCTTTATGCAGAGAGTGGAGGGATTGGTGTCAGGGCCATACAATACTTCTTTATGCAGAGAGTGGCGGGGGTGGGATGTCAGGGCCTGACGATACTGCTTTACGCAGAGAGTGGCGGGGGTGGGATGTCAGGACTTGACGACACTTCTTTACGCAGAGAGTGGCAGGGGTGGGGTGTCAGGGCCTGACGACACTGCTTTATGCAAGAGTGGAGGGGTGGGTGTCAGGGCCATGCGACAATTCTATACGCAGAGAGTGGTGAGGGTGGGATGTCAGGGCCTGACTATACTGCTTGACGCAGAGAGTGTCGGGGGTGGAATGTCAGGGCATGAAGACACTGCTTTATGCAGAGAGTGGAGTGGTGGGTGTCAGGGCCATGCGACAATTCTTTACGCAGAGAGTGGAGGGATTGGTGTCAGGGCCATACGACAGTGCTTAACGCAGTGAGTGGCGAGGCTTGGATGACAGGGCAATACGACAGTGCTTTACGCAAAGAGTAGAGGTGGTGGGATGTCAGGGCCTGACAACACTGCTTAACACAGAGAGTGGAGGGGTGGGTGTCAGGGCCATACGACACTTCTTTAGGCAGAGAGTGACAGGGGTGGGATGTCAGGGCCTGACAAAAACTGCTTTACGCAGAGAGTGATGGGGTTCGATGTCAGGGCCATACGACAGTGCTTTACGGAGAGAGTGGTGGGGGTGGGATATCAGGGCCTGATGAGACTGCTTTATGCAGAGAGTGGAGGGGTGGATGTCAGGGCCATACGACACTTCTTTAGGCAGAAAGTGGCAGTAGAGGGATGTCAAGACCTGACGATAGTGCTTTACGCAGAGAGTGGCGGGGGTTGTATGTCAGGGCCATAAGACAGTGTTTTACGCAGAGAGTGGCAGGGGTGGGATGTCAGGGCCTGACGACACTGCTTTATGCAGAGAGTGGCAGGGGTGGGGTGTCAGGGCCTGACGAAACTGCTTTACGCAGAGAGTGGCGGGGTTGGATGTCAGGGCCATAGGACAGTACTTTACACAGAGAGTGGCGTGGGTGGGATGTCAGGGCCTGATGAGACTGCTTTATGCAGAGAGTAGAGGGGTGGGTGATAGGGCCATACGACAATTCTTTACGCATAGAGTGGTGAGGGTGGGATGTCAGGGCCTGACGATACTGCTTTACGCAGGAAGTGGCGGGGGAGGGATGTCAGGGCATGAAGACACTCCTTTATGCAGAGAGTGGAGTGGTGGATGTCAGGGCCATGTGAAAATTCTTTACGCAGAGAGTGGAGGGATTGGTGTCAGGGCCATACGACAGTGCTTAACGCAGTGAGTGGCGAGGCTTGGATGACAGGGCAATACGACAGTGCTTTACGCAGAGAGTAGAGGTGGTGGGATGTCAGGGCCTGACAACACTGCTTAACGCAGAGAGTGGAGGGGTGGGTGTCAGGGCCATACGACACTAATTTACGTAGAAAGTGGCGGGGGTGGGATGTCAGGGCCTGACGATACTCCTTTACGGAGAGAGTGGTGGTGGTGGGATGTCAGGGCTTGAGGACACTGCTTAATGCAGAGAGTGGAGTGGTGGGTGTCAGGATCATGCGACAATTCTTTACGCAGAGAGTGGAGAGATTGGTGTCAGGGCCATACGACAGTGCTTTACGCAGAGAGTAAAGAGTGGAGGGGTGGGTGTCAGGGCCATACAACACTTCTTTACGCAGAGAGTGGCAGGGGTGGGATGTCAGGGCCTGACGACACTGCTTTATGCAGAGAGTGGCAGGGGTGGGGTGTCAGGGCCTGACGAAACTGCTTAACGCAGAGAGTGGAGGGCTGGGTGTCAGGGCCATAGGACAGTACTTTACGCAGAGAGTAGAGGGGGTGGGATGTCAGGGCCTGACAACACTGCTTAACGCAGAGAGTGGAGGGCTGGGTGTCAGGGCCATACGACACTGCTTTACACAGAGAGTGGCGGGGGAGGGATGTCAGGGCCATAAAACACTGCTTTAAACAGATAGTGGCAGGGATAGGATGTCAGAGCTTGACGACACTGCTTTATGCAGAGAGTGGTGGAGTTGAGATGTCAGGGCCATAAGACACTGCTTTATGCAGAGAGTGGAGGGATTGGTGTCAGGGCCATACAATACTTCTTTATGCAGAGAGTGGCGGGGGTGGGATGTCAAGGCCTGACGATACTCCTTTACGGAGAGAGTGGTGGGGGTGGGATGTCAGGGCTTGAGGACACTGCTTAATGCAGAGAGTGGAGTGGTGGGTGTCAGGGCCATGCGACAATTCTTTACGCAGAGAGTGGAGAGATTGGTGTCAGGGCCATACGACAGTGCTTTACGCAGAGAGTGGCGGGGGTGGGATGTCAGGGCTTGAGGACACTGCTTAATGCAGAGAGTGGAGTGGTGGGTGTCAGGGCCATGCGACAATTCTTTACGCAGAAAGTGGAGAGATTGGTGTCAAGGCCATATGACAGTGCTTTACGCAGTGAGTGGCGAGGCTTGGATGACAGGGCCATAAGACAGTGCTTTACGCAGAGAGTACAGGGGGTGGGATGTCAGGGCCTGAGAACACTGTTTAACGCAGAGAGTGGCGGGGATTGGATGTCAGGGCCATATGACAGTGCTTTACGCAGAGAGTGGAGGGGGTGGGATGTCAGGGCCTGACGATACTGCTTTACGCAGAGAGTGGCGGGGGTGGGATGTCAGGACTTGACGACACTTCTTTACGCAGAGAGTGGCAGGGGTGGGATGTCAGGGCCTGACGACACTGCTTTATGCAAGAGTGGAGGGGTGGGTGTCAGGGCCATGCGACAATTCTATACGCAGAGAGTGGTGAGGGTGGGATGTCAGGGCCTGACTATACTGCTTGACGCAGAGAGTGTCGGGGGTGGAATGTCAGGGCATGAAGACACTGCTTTATGCAGAGAGTGGAGTGGTGGGTGTCAGGGCCATGCGACAATTCTTTACGCAGAGAGTGGAGGGATTGGTGTCAGGGCCATACGACAGTGCTTAACGCAGTGAGTGGCGAGGCTTGGATGACAGGGCAATACGACAGTGCTTTACGCAAAGAGTAGAGGTGGTGGGATGTCAGGGCCTGACAACACTGCTTAACACAGAGAGTGGAGGGGTGGGTGTCAGGGCCATACGACACTTCTTTAGGCAGAGAGTGACAGGGGTGGGATGTCAGGGCCTGACAAAAACTGCTTTACGCAGAGAGTGGCGGGGTTCGATGTCAGGGCCATACGACAGTGCTTTACGGAGAGAGTGGTGGGGGTGGGATATCAGGGCCTGATGAGACTGCTTTATGCAGAGAGTGGAGGGGTGGATGTCAGGGCCATACGACACTTCTTTAGGCAGAAAGTGGCAGTAGAGGGATGTCAAGACCTGACGATAGTGCTTTACGCAGAGAGTGGCGGGGGTTGTATGTCAGGGCCATAAGACAGTGTTTTACGCAGAGAGTGGCAGGGGTGGGATGTCAGGGCCTGACGACACTGCTCTATGCAGAGAGTGGCAGGGGTGGGGTGTCAGGGCCTGACGAAACTGCTTTACGCAGAGAATGGCGGGGTTGGATGTCAGGGCCATAGGACAGTACTTTACACAGAGAGTGGTGAGGGTGGGATGTCAGGGCCTGACGATACTGCTTTACGCAGGAAGTGGCGGGGGAGGGATGTCAGGGCATGAAGACACTGCTTTATGCAGAGAGTGGAGTGGTGGATGTCAGGGCCATGTGAAAATTCTTTACGCAGAGAGTGGAGGGATTGGTGTCAGGGCCATACGACAGTGCTTAACGCAGTGAGTGGCGAGGCTTGGATGACAGGGCAATACGACAGTGCTTTACGCAGAGAGTAGAGGTGGTGGGATGTCAGGGCCATACGACACTAATTTACGTAGAAAGTGGCGGGGGTGGGATGTCAGGGCCTGACGATACTCCTTTACGGAGAGAGTGGTGGGGGTGGGATGTCAGGGCTTGAGGACACTGCTTAATGCAGAGAGTGGAGTGGTGGGTGTCAGGATCATGCGACAATTCTTTACGCAGAGAGTGGAGAGATTGGTGTCAGGGCCATACGACAGTGCTTTACGCAGAGAGTAAAGAGTGGAGGGGTGGGTGTCAGGGCCATACAACACTTCTTTACGCAGAGAGTGGCAGGGGTGGGATGTCAGGGCCTGACGACACTGCTTTATGCAGAGAGTGGCAGGGGTGGGGTGTCAGGGCCTGACGAAACTGCTTAACGCAGAGAGTGGAGGGCTGGGTGTCAGGGCCATAGGACAGTACTTTGCGCAGAGAGTAGAGGGGGTGGGATGTCAGGGCCTGACAACACTGCTTAACGCAGAGAGTGGAGGGCTGGGTGTCAGGGCCATACGACACTGCTTTACACAGAGAGTGGCGGGGGAGGGATGTCAGGGCCATAAAACACTGCTTTAAACAGATAGTGGCAGGGATAGGATGTCAGAGCTTGACGACACTGCTTTATGCAGAGAGTGGTGGAGTTGAGATGTCAGGGCCATAAGACACTGCTTTATGCAGAGAGTGGAGGGATTGGTGTCAGGGCCATACAATACTTTTTTATGCAGAGAGTGGCGGGGGTGGGATGTCAAGGCCTGACGATACTCCTTTACGGAGAGAGTGGTGGGGGTGGGATGTCAGGGCTTGAGGACACTGCTTAATGCAGAGAGTGGAGTGGTGGGTGTCAGGGCCATGCGACAATTCTTTACGCAGAGAGTGGAGAGATTGGTGTCAGGGCCATACGACAGTGCTTTACGCAGAGAGTGGCGGGGGTGGGATGTCAGGGCTTGATGAGACTGCTTTATGCAGAGAGTAGAGGGGTGGGTGTTAGGGCCATGCGACAATTCTTTACGCAAAGAGTGGAGAGATTGGTGTCAAGGCCATATGACAGTGCTTTACGCAGTGAGTGGCGAGGCTTGGATGACAGGGCCATAAGACAGTGCTTTACGCAGAGAGTACAGGGGGTGGGATGTCAGGGCCTGAGAACACTGTTTAACGCAGAGAGTGGCGGGGGTTGGATGTCAGGGCCATATGACAGTGCTTTACGCAGAGAGTGGAGGGGGTGGGATGTCAGGGCCTGACAACACTGCTTAACGCAGAGAGTGGAGGGGTGGGTGTCAGGGCCATACAACACTTTTTTACGCAGAGAGTGGCAGGGGTGGGATGTCAGGGCCTGACGACACTGCTTTATGCAGAGAGTGGAGGGGTGGGTCTTAGGGCCATATGACAATTCTTTACGGAGAGAGTGGTGGGGGTGGGATGACAGGGCCTGACGATGCTGCTTTACGCAGAGAGTGGAATGGTGGGTGTCAGGGCCATGCGAAAATTCTTTACGCAGAAAGTGGAGGGATTGGTGTCAGGGCCATACGAAAGTGCTTTACGCAGTGAGTGGCTAGGCTTGGATGACAGGGCCATACGACAGTGCTTTACACAGGGAGTAGAGGGGGTGGGATGTCAGGGCCTGACAACACTGCTTAACGCAGAGAGTGGAGGGGTGGGACATCAGGGCCTGACAACACTGCTTAACGCAGAGAGTGGCGGGGGTGGGATGTCAAGGCCATACGACAGTGCTTTACGCAGAGAGTGGCGGGGTTGGGATGTCAGGGCCTGACGACACTGTTTTATGCAGAGAGTGGAGGGGTGGGTGTCAGGGCAATACGACACTTCTTTACGCAGAGAGTGGCAGGGGTTGGATGTCAGGGCTTGACGACACTGCCTTATACAGAGAGTGGAGTGGTGGGTGTCAGGGCCAGGCGACAATTCTTTACGCAGAGATTGGAGAGATTGGTGTCAGGGCCATAAGACAGTGCTTTACGCAGAGAGTGGCGGGGGTGGGATGTCAGGGCTTGACGACACTGCTTTATGCAGAGAGTGGAGGGGTGGGTGTCAGGGCCATACGACACTTCTTTACGCAGAGAGTGGCTGGGGTGGGATGTCAAGAACTGACGACACTGCTTTATGCAGAGAGTGGCAGGGGTGGGACGTCAGGGCCTGACAAAACTGCTTTACGCAGAGAGTGGCGGGGTTGGATGTCAGGGCCATACGACAGTGCTTTACGCAGAGAGTGGCGGGGGTGGGATGTCAGGGCCTGACGACACTGCTTTATGCAGAGAGTGGCAGGGGTGGGATGTCAGGGCCTGATAAAACTGCTTTACGGAGATTGTGGTGAGGGTGGGATGTCAGGGCCTGACGATACTGCTTTAAGCAGAGAGTGGAATGGTGGGTGTCAGGGCCATACGAAAATTCTTTACGCAGAAAGTGGAGGGATTGGTGTCAGGGCCATACGACAGTGCTTTAAGCAGTGAGTGGCGAGGTTTAGATGACAGGGCCATGCGACAGTGCTTTACGCCTGGAATAGAGGGGGTGGGAATTCAGGACCTGACAACACTGCTTAACGCAGAGAGTGGAGGGGTGAGTGTCAGGGCCTGACGATACTGCTTTACACAGAGAGTGGCGGGGGTTGGATCAGGGACATACGACAGTGCTTTACGCAGAGAGTGGCGGGGGTGGGATGTCAAAGCCATACGACAGTGCTTTACGCAGCGAGTGGCGGGTGTCGGATGTCAGGGCTGGATGACACTGTTTTAGGCAGAGAGTGGCAGGGGTTGGATGTCAGGGCTTGACGACACTGCTTTATGCAGAGAGTGGAGTGGTGGGTGTCAGGGCCATGAGACAATTCTTTACGCAGAGAGTGGAGGGATTGGTGTCAGGGCCATACGACAGTGCTTTACGCAGAGAGTAGCCGAAGTGGGATGTCTGCGCCGTACGACAGTGCTTTACGCAGAGAGTGGGGGGGGTGGGATGTCAGGGCCTGACAACACTGCATTTCGTAGAAAGTTCTGGTGGTGGGAGTGTGACGACAGTGCTTTACGCAGAGAGTGGCAGGGGTGGGATGCCAGGGCCTGACAACACTGCTTAAGGCAGAGAGTGGAAGGGTGCGTGTCAGGGCAATATGACACTTCTTTACACAGAGAGTGGTGGGGTTGGGGTGTCAGAGCTATACGACACTGGTTTACGCAGAGAGTGGCGGGGGTGGGATGTCAGGGCCATACGACAGTGCTTTACGCAGAGAGTAGCCGAAGTGGGATGTCGGTGGCGAACGACAGTGCTTTACGCAGAGAGTGGGGGGGTGGGATGTCAGGGTCATACAACTGTGATTTACGCAGAGAGTGGTGGGGGTGGGATGTCAGGGCCTGATGATCCTGCTTTACGCAGAGAGTGGCGGAGGTGGGATGTCAGGGCATGAAGACATTGCTTTATGCAGGGAGTGGAGTGGTGGGTGTCAGGGCCATGCGACAATTCTTTACGCAGAGAATGGAGGGATTGGTGTCAGGGTCATACGACATTGCTTTACGCAGTGAGTGGCGAGGCTTGGATGACAGGGCCATATGACAGTGCTTTACGCAGAGAGTAGAGGGGGTGGGATGTCAGGGCCTGACAACACTGCTTAACGCAGAAAGTGGAGGGGTGGGTATCAGGGCCACATGACACTTATTTACGTAGAGAGTGGCGGGGGTTGAATGTCAGGGCCTGAAGACACTGCATTTCGTAGAAAGTTCTGGTGGTGGGATGTCAGAGTGTGACGACAGTGTTTTACGCAGAGAGTGGCGTTGATGGGATGTCAGGGCCTGATGAGACTGCTTTATGCAATGAGTGGAGGGGTGGGTGTCAGGGCAATACGACACTTATTTATGTAGACTGTGGCGGGGGCGGGATGTCAGGGCCATACGATACTTCTTTGCGCAGAGAGTGGCAGGGTTAGGAAGTCAGGGCCTGACGATACTGCTTTACGCAGAGAGTGGAGGGGGTGGGATGTCAGGGCCTGACTACACAGCTCAACGGAGAGAATGGAGGGGTGGGTGTCAGGGCCATACGACAGTGCTTTAGGCAGAGATTGGCAGGGGTGGGATATC
The DNA here is from genome assembly GCF_040954835.1 of Lepisosteus oculatus. Taxonomy (NCBI): domain Eukaryota; kingdom Metazoa; phylum Chordata; class Actinopteri; order Semionotiformes; family Lepisosteidae; genus Lepisosteus; species Lepisosteus oculatus. Next base: position 59,873,364 of record NC_090709.1, on the reverse strand, counting down.
AGGGTCTGACAACACTGCTTAACGCAGGGAGTGGAGGGGTGGGTGTCTGCACCATACGACACTTCTTTAGGCAGAGAGTGGCAGGGGTGGGATGTCAGGGCCTGATGATACTGCTTTACGCAGAGAGTGGCGGGGGTTCAACGTCAGGACCATACGACAGTGCTTTAAGCAGAGAGTGGAGGGGTGGGTGTCAGGGCCATATGCAGTGGTTAACGCAGTGAGTGGCAAGGGTAGTATGTCATGGTCTGACGAATCTTCTTTATGCAGAGAGTGGCAGGGGTGGGATGTCAGGGCTTGACAACACTACTTAAAGCAGACAGTAGAGGGGTGGGTGTCAGGTCCTGACAACACTGCTTAACGCAGAGAGTGGAGGGGTGGGTGTCAGGGCCATACGACAGTGGTTAACGCAGTGAGTGGCAGGGGTGGGATGTCATGGTCTGACGAATCTTCTTTATGCAGAGAGTGGCGGGGGTGGGATGTCATGACCTGATGGTACTGCTTTACTGGATGTGAGGGCCATACTACACTTCTTTACGCAGAGAGTGGCAGGGGTGGGATGTCAGGGCTTGACAACACTGCTTAACGCAGAGAGTGGAGGGGTGGGTGTCAGGGCCATACGACAGTGGTTAACGCAGTGAGTGGCAGGGGTGGGATGTCATGGTCTGACGAACCTTCTTTATGCAGAGAGTGGCGGGGGTGGGATGTCGTGACCTGATGGTACTGCTTTACTCAGAGAGTAGCGGGGGTGGGATGTCAGGGCTTGATGAAACTGCTTTATGTAGAGAGTGGAGGGGTGGGTGTCAGGGCCATACGACACTTATTTATGTAGACAGTGGCGGAGGCGGGATGTCAGGGCCATACGACACTTTTTTACACAGAGAGTGGCAGGGGTAGGAAGTCAGGGCCTGACAACACTGCTTAAAGCACAGAGTGGAGGTGTAGGTGTAAGGGCCATACGACACTTCTTTACGCAGAGAGTGGCAGGGATGGGATGTCAGGGCCTGACAATACTGCTTTACGCAGAGATTGGAGGGGGTGGGATGTCAGGGCCTGACTACACAGCTCAACGGAGAGAATGGAGGGGTGGGTGTCAGGGCCATACGACAGTGCTTTAGGCAGAGATTGGCGGGGATGGGATGTCAGGGCCTGACGATACTTCTTTACGAAGAGAGTGGAGGGGTGGGTGTCAGGGCCATAGGACACTTCCTTACACAGGGAGTGGCAGGGGTGGGATGTCAGGGCCTGATGATACTGCTTTACGCAGAGAGTGGCGGAGGTAGGATGTCAGGGCCTTATGTGACTGCTTTATGCAGAGAGTGGAGGAGTGCGTGTCAGGGCCATACGAAACTTCTTTACGTATATGACACTGCTTAACGCAGAGAGTGGAGGGGTGGATGTGAGGGCCATGCTACACTTCTTTACGCAGAGAGTGGCAGGGGTGGGATGTCAGGGCTTGACAACACTACTTAACGCAGAGAGTAGAGGGGTGGGTGTCAGGTCCTGACAACACTGCTTAACGCAGAGAGTGGAGGGGTGGGTGTCAGGGCCATACGACAGTGGTTAACGCAGTGAGTGGCAGGGGTGGTATGTCATGGTCTGACGAATCTTCTTTACTCAGAGAGTAGCGGGGGTGGGATGTCTGGGCTTGATGAAACTGCTTTATGCAGAGAGTGGCGGGGGTGGGATGTCAGGGCTTGATGACACTGCTTAACGCAGAGAGTGGAGGGGTGGATGTGAGGGCCATACGACACTTCTTTACGCAGAGAGTGGCAGGGGTGGGATGTCAGGGCTTGACAACACTACTTAACGCAGAGAGTAGAGGGGTGGGTGTCAGGGCCTGACAACACTGCTTAACGCAGAGAGTGGAGGGGTGGGTGTCAGGGCCATACGACACTTCTTTAGGCAGAGAGTGGCGGGGTTGGGATGTCAGGGCTTGACTACACTTCTTTATGCAGAGAGTGGCATTGGTGGGATGTCAGGACCTGACAACACTGCCTAACACAGAGAGTGGAGGGGTGGGTATCAGGGAATACGACGGGATAACGCAGAGAGTGGCAGGGGTGGGATGTCAAGGCTTGACGACACTGCTTTATGTAGAGAGTGGCGGGGGTGGGATGTCAGGGCCATACAACACTTCTTTACGCAGAGAGTGGCAGGGGTGCGATGTCAGGGCCTGACAACAGTGCTAAACGTAGAGAGTGAAGGGGTGGGACTCAGGGCCATACGACACTGCTTTATGCAGAGAGTGGCAGGGGTGGGATGTCAGGGCCTGATGAGACTGCTTAATGCAGAGAGTGGAGGGGTGGGTGTCAGGGCAATACGACATGGGTTAATGCAGAGAGTGGAGGGGGTGGGATGTCAGAGCCTGAAAGCACTCCTTAACTCAGAGAGTGGAGGGGTGGGTATCAGGGCTATACGACACTTCTTTACGCAGAGAGTGGCAGGGGTGGGATGTCAGGGCTTGACGATACTGCTTTATGCAGATAGTGGCGGGGGTGGGATGTCAGGGCTTGACGACACTGCTTTATGCAGAAAGTGGAGGGGTGGGTGTCAGGGCCATACGACAGGGGTTAACGCAGAGAGTGACCGGGCTGGGATGTCAGGGCCTGACGAGACTGCTTTACGCAGAGATTGGCGGTGGTGGGATGTCAGGGCTTGACGAAACTGCTTTTTGCAGAGAGTGGCAGGAGTGGGATGTCAGGGCCATACGACAGGGGTTAACGCAGAGATCGGCGATGTGGGATGTCAGGGCTTGACGAAACTGCTTCATGCAGAGAGTGGCAGGGGTGGGATGTCAGGGCCTTACGCCACTTCTTTACGCAGAGAGTGGAGAGGTGGGTGTCAGGGCCATACGACAGGGGTTAACGCAGAGAGTGGCGAGGTGGGATGTCAGGGCTTGACGAAACTGCTTAGTGCAGAGAGTGGCAGGGGTGGGATGTCAGGGCCTTACGACACTTATTTACGCAGAGAGTGGAGAGGTGGGTGTCAGGGCCATAGGACACTTATTTACGCAGAGACTGGCGGAGGTGGGATGTCAGGTCTTGGCGACACTGTTTTATGCAGAGAGTGGCGGGGGTGGGATGTCAGGGCCTAACAACACTTCTTTACGCAGATAGTGGCAGGGTTGGGATGTCAGGACTTGACAACATTGCTATAGGCAGAGAGTGGAAGGTTGGGTGTCAGGGCCATACGACGGGTTAACGTAGAGAGTGGTGAGGGTGGGATGTTAGGGCCATACTACATTTCTTTACGCAGGTCAGGATTGGTGTCAGGCCCATACGACAGTGCTTAACGCAGTGAGTGGCGAGGTTGGGATATTAGTGCCATACGACAATGCTTAACGCAGTGAGTGGCGAGGTTGGGATATTAGGGCCATACGTCAGTGCTTTACGCAGAGAGTGCAGGGGTGGGTATCAGGGCCATATGTCAGTGCTTTCGGCAGAGAGCGGCAGGGGTAGGATGTCAGGGCCTGACCATACTGCTTTACGCAGAGAGTGGCGGGAGTGGGATGTCAGGGCCTGACCATACTGCTTTACGCAGAGAGTGGCAGGGGTGGGATGTCAAGGCTTGACGACACTGCTTTATGTAGAGAGTGGCGGGGGTGGGATGTCAGGGCCATACAACACTTCTTTATGCAGAGAGTGGCAGGGGTGCAATGTCAGTGCCTGAAAACAGTGCGCAAAGCAGAGAGTGGAGGGGTGGGACTCAGGGCCATATGACACTACTTTATGCAGAGAGTGGAGGGGTGGTTGTCAGGGCCATACGACACTTCTTTATGCAGAGAGTGGCAGGGGTGCGATGTCAGTGCCTGAAAACAGTGCGCAAAGCAGAGAGTGGAGGGGTGGGACTCAGGGCAATACGACACTGCTTTATGCAGAGAGTGGAGGGGTGGTTGTCAGGGCCATACGACACTTCTTTATGCAGAGAATGGCAGGGGTGGGATGTCAGGGCCTGACGATACTGCTATACGCAGAGAGTGGCAGAGGTTGGATGTCAGGGTCATAAGACATTGCTTTACGCAGAGAGCGGCGGGGGTGGGATGTCAGGGCCTGATGAGACTGCTTTATGCAGAGAGTGGAAGGGTGAGTGTCAGGGCAATACGACATGGGTTAACGCAGAGAGTGGAGGGGGTGGGATGTCAGAGCCTGAAAGCACTGCTTAACTCAGAGAGTGGAGCGGTGGGTATCAGGGCTATACGACACTTCTTTACGCAGAGAGTGGCAGGGGTGGGATGTCAGGGCCTGACGATACTGCTTTACGCTGACAGTGGCGGGGGTGGGATGTCAGGGCTTGGTGACACTGCTTTATGCAGATAGTGGAGGGCTGGGTGTCAGGGCAATACGACAGCGGTTAACGCAGAGAGTGACCGGGGTGGGATGTCGGGGCATGAGGACACTACTTTATGCAGAGAGATTTTAGGGGCTGGTGTCAGGGCCATCCGACAGTGCTAAATGCAGTGAGTGGAGGCTGGGTGTCAGGGCCATACGACACTTCTTTATGCAGAGAGTGGCAGGGGTGGGATATCAGGGCCTGACAATACTGCTTTACGCAGTTAGTGGCGGGGGTGGGATGTCAGGGCTTGACGACACTGCTTTATGCAGAAAGTGGAGGGGTGGGTGTCAGGGCCATACGACAGGGGTTAACGCAGAGAGTGACCGGGGTGGAATGTCAGGGCATGAAGACACTACTTTATGCAGAGAGTGGAGGGTTGGGTGTCAGGGCCATACGATAATTCTTTACGCAGAGAGTGGCAGGGGTAGGATGTCAGGGCCTGACAATAGTGCTTTACGCAGAGAGTGGCGGGGGTTGGATGTCAGGGCGATACGACAGTGCTTTACGCAGAGACTGGCAGGGCTGTGAAGTCAGGGCCTGATGAGACTGCTTTTTGCAGAGAGTGTAGGGGTGGGTGTCAGGGCCATACGACACTTCTTTACGTAGACAATGGCAGGGGTGGGATGTCAGAGCCTAAGAACACTGCTTAACACAGAGAGCGGAGGGGTGGGTGTCAGGGCTATACGACACTTCCTTAAGCAGAGAGTGGCAGGGGTAGGATGTCAGGGCTTGACAACATTGCTTTATGCAGAGAGTGGAAGGTTGGGTGTCAGGGCCATACGACAGGGGTTAACGCAGAGAGTGGCGAGGGTGGGATGTCTGGGGTTGACGACACTGATTTATGCAAAGAGTGGCGGGGGTGGGATGTCAGGGCCATATGACACTTCTTTACGCAGGAAGTGGCAGATTTCAGGGCATGACAACACTGCTTAACGCAGAGAGTGGAGGGGTGGGTCTCAGGGTCATACGACACTTCTTTACGCAGAGAGTGGCAGGGGTGGGATGTCAGGGCCTGACGATACTGCTTTACGCTGATAGTGGCGGGGGTGGGATGTCAGGGCTTGTTGACACTGCTTTATGCAGATAGTGGAGGGCTGGGTGTCAGGGCCATACGACAGCGGTTAACGCAGAGAGTGACCGGGGTGGGATGTCAGGGCATGAGGACACTACTTTATGCAGAGAGATTTTAGGGGCTGGTGTCAGGGCCATACGACAGTGCTAAATGCAGTGAGTGGCGAGGCTGGGATGTCTCTACTTAACGCAGAGAGTGGAGGGGTGGGTATCAGGGCCATATGTCAGTGCTTTAGGCAGAGAGTGGCAGGGGTAGTATGTCAGGGCCTGACCATACTGCTTTACGCAGAGCGTGGCGGGGTTGTTAGGTCGGGGCCTGACCATACTGCTTTACGCAGAGAGTGGCGGAGGTGGGATGTCAAGGTTTGACGACACTGCTTTATGTAGAGAGTGGCGGGGGTGGGATGTCAGGGCCATACAACACTTCTTTACGCAGAGAGTGGCAGGGGTGCGATGTCAGGGCCTGACAACAGTGCTTAACGAAGAGAGTGGAGTGGTGGGACTCAGGGCAATATGACACTGCTTTATGCAGAGAGTGGAGGGGTGGTTGTCAGGGCCATACAACACTTCTTTATGCAGAGAATGGCAGGGGTGGGATGTCAGGGCCTGATGATTCTGCTATACGCAAAGAGTGGAGAGGTGGGTGTCAGGGCCATACGACACTAATTTATGCAGAGAGTGGCGGGGGTGGGATGTCAGGGCCTAACAACACTGCTTAACGCAGAGAGCGGTGGGATGGGATGTCAGGGCTTGACGACACTACTTTATGCAGAGACTGGAGGGTTGGGTATCAGGGCTATACGACAATTCCTTATGCAGAGAGTGGAGGGATTGGTGTCAGGGCCATACGACAGTGCTTTACGCTGAGAGTGGAGGGGGATGGATGTTAGGGCTTGATGGTACTGGTTTACGGAGATAGTGGCGGGGGTGGGATGTCAGGGCTTGACAACATTGCTTTATGCATAGAGTGGAACGTTGTGTGTCAGGGCCATACGACAGTGCTAAATTCAGTGAGTGGCGAGGCTGGGATGTCAGGCCCATACAATACTGCTTTACGCAGAGAGTGGAGGGGGTGGGGTGTCAGGGCCTGACAACACTGCTTAACGCAGAGAGGTTGGGGGGTGAGTGTCAGGGCCATATGACAGTGCTTTAGGCAGAGAGTGGCGTGGCTGGGATGTTAGGGCCTGACGATACTGCTTTACGCAGATAGTGGCGGGGCTGGGATGTCAGAGCTTGACGAAACTGCTTTATGCAGAGAGTGGCAGGGGTGGGATGTCAGGGCCATACGACAGGGGTTAACGCAGAGAGTGGCAGAGGTGGGATGTCAGGGCTTGACGAAACTGCTTCATGCAGAGAGTGGCGGGGGTGAGATGTTAGGGCTTGACGAAACTGCTTTATGCAGAGAGTGATAGGGTTGGGATGTCAGGTCCTTACGACATTTCTTTACGCAGAGAGTGGTAGGGGTGGGATGTCAGGGCCTGACAACACTGCTTAAAGCAGAGAGTGGAGAGGTGGGTGTCAGGGCCATACGACACTAATTTACGAAGAGACTGGCGGGGGTGGGATGTCAGGTCTTGGCGACACTGTTTTATGCAGAGAGTGGCGGGGGTGGGATGTCAGGGCCTAACAACACTGCTTAACTCAGAGAGTGGTGGGGTGGGATGTCAGGGCTTGACGACCCTACTTTATGCAGAGAGTGGAGGTTTGGGTATCAGGGCTATACGACAATTCCTTATGCAGAGAGTGGAGGGATTGGTGTCAGGGCCATACGACAGTGTTTTACGCTGAGAGTGGAGGGGGATGGATGTCAGGGCGATACGACAGTGCTTTACTCAGAGACTGGCGGGGTAGGGATGTCAGGGCTTGACGGTACTGGTTTACGGAGATAGTGGCGTGGGTGGGATGTCAGGGCTTGAAAACATTGCTTTATGCATAGAGTGGAAGGTTGTGTGTCAGGGCCATACGACAGGGGTTAACGCAGAGAGTGGGGAGGGTGGGATCTCAGGGCCATACGACAATTCTTTACGCAGAGAGTGGAGGAATTGGTGTTAGGCTCATACGACATTGCTTAGCGCAGTGAGTGGCGAGGCTGGGATGTCAGGGCCATACGACAGTGCTTTACGAAGACAGTGGAGGGGGAGGGATGTCAGGGCCTGACAACACTGCTTAACGCAGAGAGTGGAGAGGTGGGTGTCAGGGCCATATGACAGTGCTTTAGGCAGAGAGTGGCGGGGGTAGGATGTCAGGGCTTGACGACACTGATTTATGCAGAGAGTGGCGGGGGTGGGATGTCAGGGCCATAAGACACTTCTTTACGCAGAGAGTGGCAGGGGTGCGATGTCAGGGCCTGACAACACTGCTTAACGCAGAGAGTGGAGGGGTGGGTCTATAGGCCATACGACACATTCTTAGGCAGAGAGTGGCGGGGGTGGGATGTCAGGGTGTGATCATACTGCTTTACGCAGATAGTGGCGGGGGTGGGTGTCAGGGCCATCCGACAATTCTTTACGCAGAGAGTGGAGGGATTGGTGTCAGGCCCATACAACAGTGCTTAACGCAGTGAGTGGAGGGGGCGGGATGTCAGGGCCTGACAACACTACTTAACGCATAGAGTGGAGGGGTGGGTAATAGGGCCATATATCAGTGCTTTAGGCAGAGAGTGGCAGGTGTAGGATGTCAGGGCCTGACCATACTGCTTTACACAGAGAGTGGCGGGGGTGGGATGTCAGGGCCATACAACACTTCTTTACGCAGAGAGTGGCAGGGGTGCGATGTCAGGGCCTGACAACAGTGCTTAACGCAGAGAGTGGAGGGGTGGGACACAGGGCCATACGACACTTCTTTATGCAGAGATTGGCAGGGGTGCGATGTCAGGGCCTGACAACAGTGCTTAATGCAGAGAGTGGAGGGGTGGGACACAGGGCCATACGACACTTCTTTATGCAGAGAGTGGCAGGGGTGGGATGTCAGGGCCTGACGATACTGCTATATGCAGAGAGCGGCAGGGGTTGGATGTCAGGGTCATAAGACATTGCTTTACGCAGATAGTGGAGGGGGTGAGATGTCAGGGCCTGACAACACTGCTTAACGCAAAGAGTGGAGGGGTGAGTGTCAGGGCCATATGACAGTGCTTTAGGCAGAGAGTGGTGTGGCTGGGATGTTAGGGCCTGACCATACTGCTTTACGCAGAGAGTGGCGGGGCTGGGATGTCAGGGCCATACGACACTAATTTACGAAGAGACTGGCGGGGGAGGGATGTCAGGTCTTGGCGACACTGTTTTATGCAGAGAGTGGCGGGGGTGGGATGTCAGGGCCTAACAACACTGCTTAACGCAGAGAATGGAGGGGTGAGTGTCAGGGCCATATGACAGTGCTTTAGGCAGAGAGTGGTGTGGCTGGGATGCTAGGGCCTGACCATACTGCTTTACGCAGAGAGTGGCGGGGCTGTGATGTCAGGGCCTGACGAGACTGCATTACGCAGAGATTGGCGGGGGTGGGATGTCAGGGCTTGAGGAAACTGCTTTATGCAGAGAGTGGCAGGGGTGGGTGTCAGGGCCTGACGAGACTGCTTTACGCAGAGATTGACGGGGCTTGGATGTCAGGGCCATACGACTGTGCTTTACGCAGAGAGTGGTGGGTGTGGGATGTCAGGGCCTGAGGAGACTGCTTTATGCAGAGAGTGGAGGGGTGGGTGTCAGTGCCATACGACACTTCTTTATGCAGAGTGTGGAGGGATGGGTGTCAGGGCCATACGACACTTCTTCAAACAGAGAGTGGCAGGGGTGGGATGTCAGGACCATATGACAGTGCTTTACGCAGATAGTGGAGGGGGTGGGATGTCAGGGCTTGACGACACTGCTTTATGCAGAGAGTGGAGGGGTGGGTGTCAGGGCCATACGACACTTCTTTACGCAGAGAGTGGCAGGCGTAGGATGTCAGGGCCTGACGATACTGCTTTACGCAGATAGTGGCGGGGGTCGGATGTCAGGGCTTGACGACCCTGTTTTATGCAGATAGTGACAGGGGTGGAATGTCAGGGCCTGACGATACTGCTTTACGCAGAGAATGGCGGTGGTTGGATGTAAGGTCTTGGCGAAACTGTTTTATGCAGAGAGTGGCGGGGGTGGGATGTCAGGGCCATAAGACACTTCTTTACGCAGAGAGTGGCAGGGGTGCGATGTCAGGGCCTGACAACACTGCTTAACGCAGAGAGTGGAGGGGTGGGATGTCAGGTCTTGGCGACACTGTTTTATGCAGAGAGTGGCGGGGGTGGGATGTCAGGGCCTAACAACACTGCTTAACTCAGAGAGTGGTGGGGTGGGATGTCAGGGCTTGACGACCCTACTTTATGCAGAGAGTGGAGGTTTGGGTATCAGGGCTATACGACAATTCCTTATGCAGAGAGTGGAGGGATTGGTGTCAGGGCCATACGACAGTGTTTTACGCTGAGAGTTGAGGGGGATGGATGTCAGGGCGTTACGACAGTGCTTTACTCAGAGACTGGCGGGGTAGGGATGTCAGGGCTTGACGGTACTGGTTTACGGAGATAGTGGCGTGGGTGGGATGTCAGGGCTTGAAAACATTGCTTTATGCATAGAGTGGAAGGTTGTGTGTCAGGGCCATACGACAGGGGTTAACGCAGAGAGTGGGGAGGGTGGGATCTCAGGGCCATACGACAATTCTTTACGCAGAGAGTGGAGGAATTGGTGTTAGGCTCAGACGACATTGCTTAGCGCAGTGAGTGGCGAGGCTGGGATGTCAGGGCCATACGACAGTGCTTTACGAAGACAGTGGAGGGGGAGGGATGTCAGGGCCTGACAACACTGCTTAACGCAGAGAGTGGAGAGGTGTGTGTCAGGGCCATATGACAGTGCTTTAGGCAGAGAGTGGCGGGGGTAGGATGTCAGGGCTTGACGACACTGATTTATGCAGAGAGTGGCGGGGGTGGGATGTCAGGGCCATAAGACACTTCTTTACGCAGAGAGTGGCAGGGGTGCGATGTCAGGGCCTGACAACACTGCTTAACGCAGAGAGTGAAGGGGTGGGTCTATAGGCCATACGACACATCCTTAGGCAGAGAGTGGCGGGGGTGGGATGTCAGGGTGTGATCATACTGCTTTACGCAGATAGTGGCGGGGGTGGGTGTCAGGGCCATCCGACAATTCTTTACGCAGAGAGTGGAGGGATTGGTGTCAGGCCCATACGACAGTGCTTAACGCAGTGAGTGGAGGGGGCGGGATGTCAGGGCCTGACAACACTACTTAACGCATAGAGTGGAGGGGTGGGTAATAGGGCCATATGTCAGTGCTTTAGGCAGAGAGTGGCAGGTGTAGGATGTCAGGGCCTGACCATACTAATTTACACAGAGAGTGGCGGGGGTGGGATGTCAGGGCCATACAACACTTCTTTACGCAGAGAGTGGCAGGGGTGTGATATCAGGGCCTGACAACAGTGCTTAACGCAGAGAGTGGAGGGGTGGGACACAGGGCCATACGACACTTCTTTATGCAGAGAGTGGCAGGGGTGCGATGTCAGGGCCTGACAACAGTGCTTAACGCAGAGAGTGGAGGGGTGGGACACAGGGCCATACGACACTTCTTTATGCAGAGAGTGGCAGGGGTGGGATGTCAGGGCCTGACGATACTGCTATATGCAGAGAGCGGCAGGGGTTGGATGTCAGGGTCATAAGACATTGCTTTACGCAGATAGTGGAGGGGGTGGGATGTCAGGGCTTGACAACACTGCTTAACGCAGAGAGTGGAGGGGTGAGTGTCAGGGCCATATGACAGTGCTTTAGGCAGAGAGTGGTGTGGCTGGGATGTTAGGGCCCGACCATACTGCTTTATGCAGAGAGTGGCGGGGCTGGGATGTCAGGGCCTGACGAGACTGCATTACGCAGAGATTGGCGGGGGTGGGATGTCAGAGCTTGACGAAACTGCTTAATGCAGAGAGTGGCGGGGGTGGGATGTCAGGGCTTGAGGAAACTGCTTTATGCAGAGAGTGGCAGGGGTGGGTGTCAGGGCCTGACGAGACTGCTTTACGCAGAGATTGGCGGGGCTTGGATGTCAGGGCCATACGACTGTGCTTTACGCAGAGAGTGGTGGGTGTGGGATGTCAGGGCCTGAGGAGACTGCTTTATGCAGAGAGTGGAGGGGTGGGTGTCAGGGCCATACGACACTTCTTTATGCAGAGTGTGGAGGGATGGGTGTCAGGGCCATACGACACTTCTTCAAACAGAGAGTGGCAGGGGTGGGATGTCAGGACCATACGACAGTGCTTTACGCAGATAGTGGAGGGGGTGGGATGTCAGGGCTTGACAGGGCTTGACACTGCTTTATGCAGAGAGTGGAGGGGTGGGTGTCAGGGCCATACGACACTTCTTTACGCAGAGAGTGGCAGGCGTAGGATGTCAGGGCCTGACGATACTGCTTTACGCAGATAGTGGCGGGGGTCGGATGTCAGGGCTTGACGACACTGCTTTATGCAGAGAGTGACAGGGGTGGGATGTCAGGGCCTGACGATACTGCTTTACGCAGAGAATGGCGGTGGTTGGATGTAAGGTCTTGGCGAAACTGTTTTATGCAGAGAGTGGCGGGGTAGGATGTCAGGGCTTGACGACACTGATTTATGCAGAGAGTGGCGGGGGTGGGATGTCAGGGCCATACGACACTTCTTTACGCAGAGAGTGGCAGGGGTGCGATGTCAGGGGCTGACAACACTGCTTAACTCAGAGAGTGGAGGGGTGGGACTCAAAGCCATACGACACATCCTTAGTCAGAGAGTGGCGGGGTGGGATGTCAGGGCGTGATCATACTGCTTCACGCAGATAGTGGCGGGGGTGGGTGTCAGGGCCATCCGACAATTCTTCACGCAGAGAGTGGAGGGATTGGTGTAAGGCTCATACGACAGTGCTTAACGCAGTGAGTGGCGAGGTTGGGATATTAGGGCCAGACGACAGTGCTTTACGCAGAGAGTGGAGGGGGCGGATTGTCAGGGCCTGACAACACTACTTAACGCAGAGAGTGGAGGGGTGGGTATCAGGGCCATATGTCAGTGCTTTAGGCAGAGAGTGGCAGGGGTAGTATGTCAGGGCATGACCATACTGCTTGACGTAGAGAGTGGCGGGGGTGGGATGTCAAGGCTTGACGACACTGCTTTATGCAGAAAGTGGAGGGGTGGTTGTCAGAGTCATAAGATACTGCTTAATGCAGAGAGTGGTGGGGGTGGGATGTCAGGGCCATACAACACTTCTTTACGCAGAGAGTGGCAGGGGTGGGATGTCAGGGCCTGACGATACTGCTTTACGCAGTTAGTGGCGGGGGTGGGATGTCAGGGCTTGACGACACTGCTTTATGCAGAAAGTGGAGGGGTGGGTGTCAGGGCCATACGACATTGGTTAACGCAGAGAGTGACCGGGGTGGAATGTCAGGGTATGAAGACACTACTTTATGCAGAGAGTGGAGGGTTGGGTGTCAGGGCCATACGATAATTCTTTACGCAGAGAGTGGCAGGGGTAGGATGTCAGGGCCTGACAATAGTGCTTTACGCAGAGAGTGGCGGGGGTTGGATGTCAGGGCGATACAACAGTGCTTTACGCAGAGACTGGCAGGGCTGTGAAGTCAGGGCCTGATGAGACTGCTTTTTGCAGAGAGTGTAGGGGTGGGTGTAAGGGCCATACGACACTTCTTTACGTAGACAATGGCAGGGGTGGGATGTCAGAGCCTGAGAACACTGCTTAACACAGAGAGCGGAGGGGTGGGTGTCAGGGCTATACGACACTTCCTTACGCAGAGAGTGGCAGGGGTAGGATGTCAGGGCTTGACAACATTGCTTTATGCAGAGAGTGGAAGATGGGTGTCAGGGCCATACGACAGGGGTTAACGCAGAGAGTGGCGAGGGTGGGATCTCAGGGCCAAACGACAATTCTTTACGCAGAGAGTGGCGAGGGTGGGATGTCTGGGGTTGACGACACTGATTTATGCAAAGAGTGGCGGGGGTGGGATGTCAGGGCCATATGACACTTCTTTACGCAGGAAGTGGCAGAGGTGAGATTTCAGGGCATGACAACACTGCTTAACGCAGAGAGTGGAGGGGTGGGTCTCAGGGTCATACGACACTTTTTTAGGCAGAGAGATGCGGGGTGGGATATCAGGGACTGACGATACTTCTTCACGCAGATAGTGGCGGAGGTGGGATGTCAGAGCCTGAAGAGACTGCTTTATGCAGAGAGTGGAAGGGTGGGTGTCAGGGACATAGGACATGGGTTAACGCAGAGAGTGTAGGGGGTGGGATGTCAGGGCCTGACTGTACTGCTTTATGGTGATAGTGGCGGGGGTGGGATGTCAGTTCTTGACGACACTGCTTTATGCAGAGAGTGGAGGGGTGGGTATCAGGGCCATACGACAGGGGTTAACGCAGAGAGTGACGGGGGTAGGGTGACAGGGCATGAAAACACTACTTTAAGCAGAGAGTGGAGGGGTGGTTGTCAGGGCCATACGACATGGGTTAACGCAGAGAGTGGAGGGGGTGGGATGTCAGGACCCTACGACAGTGCTTAACGCAGAGAGTGGCATGGGTGGGATGTCAGGGCTTGACGATACTGCTTTACGCTGATAGTGGCGGGGTTGGGATGTCAGGGCTTGATGACACTGCTTTGTGCAGAGAGTGGAGGGGTTGGTGTCAGGGCCATACGACAGGGGTTAATGCATAGAGTGACGGGGGTGGGATGACAGGGCCTGACGAGACTGTTTAATGCAGAGAGTGGAGCGGTGGATGTCAGGGCTATACGAAACTTATTTATTTAGAGAGTGGCGGTGATGGGATGTCAGGGCCTGAAGATTCTGCTTTACGCAGAGAGTGGCGGGGGTGCGATGTCAGGGCCTGACGAGACTGTTTAATGCAGAGAGTAGAGCGACGTCAGAAACGGAGAAGAAGATACTATATAACCCAAAAGTTTGTACCGGTACGGGGAACAATACTTCGGTTTTGTTATTTCTTGCGGGAAACAAGACTTTGGCTTTATTGTTCCTTGTGTAGCGGCGAGGCTTATTAATAAGAAAGAATTAAGTGTTCTGAGCCTTCCCAAATTAGGCCCCATTTCTCTGTTCATCTCTGTGGTGCAGCCACAGAGAAACTATTCATGCAGGCTGATTTAAGGTTTCCTCTGATAAGGGACAGCTCCCAAAGGGGGATGCACTTAGCTAAGCCTGGCTATCATGATCAATGGTCATCCATTGGCACCTATCTTTCTAGGGAGTGCCAGATGGACATCTGGACTGCATTCCTAAGTGTCAGGAGTAAGTGACTCATATCTCACCTTGATCAACCAATCAGGGACTGGCAGGGCCGAGTAACCCATGTGGGACTCTGATGCCCATGGAACTTTCAGCCAATGAATGAGCTGAAGTTCCTCCAGGTAAAAACAGGCAACACAGAGAGCCTGAGAAGATTCAGTGAGAGATTCAGTAGATTCAGTGAGATTCTGGAGAGACTTCTGAGACTTTTCTAAAGGGAATTCAAAGGAGAATTCCAGGGCAGGACGGCCCAGGAGCAGAAGGCTCCCAAGAGCAGGACATTCTCGCAGAGCGCCTCCTGACCATCCTGAGACTCAGCACGGACAACCACGGAACGGCCAGTGTGTCCGAGTGCCAGAACTTTCCTTTGTTCTAAGAGTCTAGAGCGGAGGTTGCCAGAGAGTAACCAGAGGATCCACCCAAGGTTAGCACCAGCAGCAAGCCTTATCAACAGGTCAGAACTGTGGAGAGCTGAATCACTATTCAGAACTAGCTCTTCATCAGGAACGAACCGGTCCTCTTCACGACTTGCTGGGACCCACAGTCATCTTTTCTCCTGTGCACAAACTTTGCTAGTTAAAGCCAACACCAACTAGCCGGTCAGTGAGCATCTGCAGCGCACCGTCGCAAGCCGCACAGCACAGCCTGGCACCGAGCCAGAGAGCTCGGATTGGACAGCAACAGCCTGCAACTGTTTCTTTGTGCCCGCAGGAGATCTGAATCCCCAGAGATTGGATGAGTATTCAACTTCAATGCATTACAGCTCGAGAATTCAATTGTTATCCAAACCAGTTGATATCAATTTAATTCCTAAGAGTTATGTACTTGTTTTGAGTATCTAATGTAGAAGTTATAACCAAGTTCATTTATGAAACGGTCTTAATGAATGATATACTGAACGTATGTCCTCTTGATATGTGTAACACTTCGTAACTGACTGAATATATATCTTTTGTATTCTGATAACCCTCTCGTTAAGATCTCTTAGGATTATATGCATATTCTATATATTAATAAATGTATCCTCGTGTATTAGTACCTGTGTGTGTGCGTTGTTTGAACTATATCGCATGGTTGGATTCTAAAGCCATCAAAAGAATCAATTTTGTGATTTACTGCTACAATTGATAATTGTCCCAGTAAACGCCCAAACCCTACAGATCTGGTGCCTTCAGAGAGCCACTACATTACATTTTGGCTATGGCAACGTTACATTTATGGTGTCCCTGGGTGGGCTATGATTACATTTATGGCGTCCCTGGACTGGCGTGGCAAGACTGAAATGAGTCAACCAAGCGGAATAATTCAATATAAAACGCCGCAGGTTTCATACACGAGAATACAGTGTGCTGAAAGCCGAAAGGAAAAAAAAAGTTCCCCTTGCTCTTTAAGCAGTGCTTGAGTGTTATGTGATCTTTTGCAATCTACCAGGTTGATTGCATACTTGATCTTGTGGTTTTCTGTGGTAAAACTGTGATTTCATACT
This sequence comes from Lepisosteus oculatus, assembly GCF_040954835.1. Taxonomy (NCBI): domain Eukaryota; kingdom Metazoa; phylum Chordata; class Actinopteri; order Semionotiformes; family Lepisosteidae; genus Lepisosteus; species Lepisosteus oculatus. The sequence goes on along the minus strand of NC_090709.1, from coordinate 59,857,182 downwards.
TAAAAGTAATACTCTTTAAGTTTAATGATGGTTGCTAAAAGGTCTGAATTCGAGTCGCTATTAAGCACTCTCTCTAGCAGCGACAAGTCTGACCACGATCTCTTCCATATCTCCGTCAGCGGAGAAGCTAGGAGAATAAATCTCCATTCTCTGAGAGAGCTAGCGAAGGACATAGAGAGATTTGACCCCGCAGTGTCAGAGAATAATATCGAGAGTTATATTCAGGACCTCAGGTATACCCTGCAGTATCTGCCAAACGCCACAGAACAGGAGAAAGTGTCTCTGGTCAGGAAAACTACCAGCAGAGCTGTACATGAGTGGATGGCTAGGCAGATGAAAGAAGTCTGTAATGATTTAGAGGAGCTGTGTCAAGCACTTATCGAAGAATACAGTACGTTTATTGACCCGACTGCCGCGATAGCCGACGCCCTTAACATTAAGCACGAGAGAGCAGAGTCCCCTCGCGAATATTACAAGAGACTTAGACGAACTTATTTTGCAGGGCGAAATGATGAGGGTTGCGAAGAGAACACACATTTCAAGGGTTTATTCATTGCGAATCTCCACCCGTCAGTCAGAAAGATGATCTTAATGCATACAGATGCACAGAACATGAAAATGACCGATATTAAGAGATTTGTGCAGAAAGCCTGGGAGTATGATGTCCAAAGTCGCTCTGAGCAAAAAGCTGTTAAAGCGACTGTGTTCGCCGTCAGAGCCAGCAGGGTTAACTCCCTCCTGCTCTAAGGAGCACAGGCTCCTGAGCTGGCTAAGCCCCGTTCCAAAGCACTCACACAGGACCGCACCCAGCGTCCTAAGTGCCATGAGAACACCGAGGGAGGGAAAGGGCTAGAAAAGGCTGAACAAAAGGATTCAGTAGCCGTCCGCCTGGCCAGGCTTGAACAAGCTTTATTAGGACAGGGACAACCGCTCCCCAAGGCTGCCGGAAGCGTGAATGAGCTGATACTCTCCACTGGAGGAGGCGGAGACCCGCCCCCTCTCCCTCCCTCAGTCTATCTGATTGAGCGGAAGGGTTCCTGCCTGGATGAATTCAGCCACTCCCAAGCGAGTGCTGACTCCACCCCTGAAGTCACAGAGCAGGCAGTAAAACACAGAGGAAAAGCAAGAAGCTTTTACCTCAAGGCTGCCATGGGAGATGTCTTACACAGTGAGACACTGATTGACGCTGAGGTTGAGAGGTGGTTGATGTCACACGGCAAGCTCAAACGGGTAGAAAAAGAAAAGGGCATGCGACTCAGAGAGGAACCTTTGGTGGATCGCCAGAAAGGCAAAGTGTGGAAACAGGTCAAGGCTCCTAAGCCTTCTGTACAGAAGGAAAGGGGGGCCAAGAGGCAGACTGTGCTCAGACAGTGCCCACCGAACACAGAAGCCTATGCGGAGATTCCTTCTGTTCCCTCTGGACAAGAAATAAAAATATTTTCTTGTTCCCCGGATATACAGGGAAGTCGTGTGCCGGCTGAGGTCACAACAGCCTCCCTGCCACAGGAGCGGTGCTACAAGCAGCCGCCTGATCCACCAGGTAAAGCACACACCTTTTACATCCCTAAAGAGGAGCAGATCTCCCCACCTGGCGATGAAAAGGAGCTTTCCCTGTGCACCCTGGCACCCAAGAGGGGTCAGGACCACCACCCTGCAGTGGTGGAAGGGATCCAGATGGCAGGAGAGCAGGTTGGTGATGTAGCCCTCACCCTTAGCCCTGAGAGGTCCTCTATTAGTCAGGATCTGCTTGAGCAGCTGTCACAGGTCCACCGCCAGGTGCCCCTGGTGCAACATTCACAGGTTGGACAGGAGGTCCAGCTGGACGCTGAGACTACTGCGCTGTGGACACACCTGATCCCAGATGCCGATTCCCTCTGCTGTGACCCAGGGAACCTGCAGTCAGGTAACATTATTTCTCACAACTACCAGGTAGTGAGTGAGACTGACCTGATTGTTCCTGCCTCAACGGTAGAGTTGCCGACACACCCAGTCCCCCAGAAGGGACAGGGAATGAAAGCCGAGCCGGTTTTCTTACAGCCACCAGCTCAGTCTGTCAGTCTGAGTCTGACCAACAGTGGTTCAGCCAGACTGGAGCTGGATGGTCAAGTCACCCGCCTGCCAGTGCAGGACATCGCAAAGAGGGGTGTCAGAATCCCCGCCTGCACTGACATGGGCCTGGTGAGTGATAGTAAGTTCAAAGACAGTGAACTAGCTATCCCAGTGCTGGGGCAGCTCCCTGAACCCCTAGCGAGGGAAGGGGGGAGCGAGCAGGTGTCTTACACCCATGCCCAGCGAACGACTGTAAACATGCCGATAGAGGGATTCCTCAATCAGGAGGTGTGCAGGGTGGACCTGAACAGTGAGAATGGGATAACAATCCCAGATCACTCAGGTGCTCCAGATGACCACTCAGCCGAGGGTCAGGCATGCTCCACTGCTGCACCGCCCCCTGCAGGGTTCCTAGAGCACAGGCATGAACAAATCGAAAAAGCAGATGCCCTGGAAAAGGAGGAGCAGCATCAGCAGCTGTGTCAGATCTCCCCAGATTTCCAGGATGTTGGTGCCCAAGATGCCACATGGCATACTGAGAAAGACACCATGTACACGCTGCGCCAGCTTAGAAAGGCAACAGTCACTCAGAAGGAGATGACTGGGATCAGCCACCCGAAAAGACTTTTGGGAGGACTGATTGCTGCCGCCACTGTTGCACGTTTGCTTTTTCTGGTAGGTTTGTGTGTTACTGGCACTCTCACCCTGACTGCCCCAAGAAGGCAGGTGTCAGAGATGCCAGAGGGTAGTGAGAGACTGTATCGACAGCAGCAAAAGTTGGAAAGCTGAGGGAAAACCCTACAGGCAACTTCCTATGCAACAGGGTTAAACCTTATTCCCCAACCAGTGGACATGATTGTTGGTGTTATACAGTGGGTTTATGCTTGTGTGCAACAGGCCAGAATGTTGACACAAGACCTGTTAAGGGAGTTTAGTGCCACTGTAGCCAGCCTAGCTATGGCACAATTCCCAACCCACTTGATTCCACTCTTCTCAGTAGAGGAGTATGTGACATTAACCCCATCGATCATAGCTCACCCAGAAGGCAATCCAAGATTGAATTCGGTTCCAAATCTTGAGATGGGTATGGCTACCAAAGCTATCCATTGGCTGTGTCTAAACGATTCACCAATGAAGGGTGTAAAGCTACTAACGAGCAGAGGGAGGTTAATGAACCCCATGAAGAGCAGGTGGGAAGTAAATGGCTGGTCAGCACACCACATTTAACTGTCACCATGACTTGTGACAGGCATGATACAGCTACCACAATGCAGCTACCTAATCAAACAGTTTTCCTGTAAGTTCCCGAGGAGGCCATAGTACAGCTTGAACTTAACACTGTACTGTCTAGAACCAGACAACATAAGACCAAACTTGAGGTCGTGGATGCCTTCAGGTGCCACACTATTGAATTGGATAGAAATCCAAGAAACAGTAAGCCCTGAAGAGGTACAGGTAGTTGAGTTTGCTTTAATGGAACAAACCTCCAAATCACCCTAGCAGATACCCAACACAGGTGCCGTGGGTCATCAGGGGGGCTGGGAACAGGAACCGTTGTTATTGTAATACTGCTGCTGGGTAGCTGGATCATGACTGACAGTGTACTCTGAATGCTGTACTCTCACATCAAGATGTACTCTGGGTAGCATGAATGAGTCAAAGGTAGCATGTCAAAAGAAAGGAAGTGACTTCTCCCCAAATATCTACTACAGAGGTATCAGATATTGACAGTGAACTTCCTGATGTGTAATTCCTAGACATAGATAATGTCTCCTACCGTGTTTATACATACTCCAGATGTTATTCATCCTGTTTGTTCCCAATGCTGGTTCCAGTATGAATTCTCGAGGAGTAATGTGGACATTTAAGGTTAATGTTCTAATGGCAAGGGACATCACTTAACTCTGTTTTGTTTTGTAGGAAACAACGCCTCAGGACCTCGTGACCTTCAAAAAGGGGGGATATGTAGCGGCGAGGCTTATTAATAAGAAAGAATTAAGTGTTCTGAGCCTTCCCAAATGAGGCCCCATTTCTCTGTTCATCTCTGTGGTGCAGCCACAGAGAAACTATTCATGCAAGCTGATTTAGGGTTCCTTTGAAAAGGACAGCTCCCAAAGGGGGATGCACTTAGCTAAGCCTGGCTATCATGATCAATGGTCATCCATTGGCGCCTATCTGTCTAGGGAGTGCCAGATGGACATCTGGACTGCATTCCTAGGTGTCAGGAGTAAGTGACTCATATCTCACCTTGATCAACCAATCAGGGACTGGTAGGGCCGAGTAACCCACGTGGGACTCTGATGCCCATAGAACTTTCAGCCAATCAACGAGCTGAAGTTCCTCCAGGTAAAAACAGGCAACACAGAGAGCCTGAGAGAGTAAGAGTCAGTGAGATTCAGAAGGGATTCAGTGGAGAATTCTGTGGACTTTTCTAAAGGGAATTCAAAGGAGAATTCCAGGGCAGGACGGCCCAGGAGCAGAAGGCTCCCAAGGGCAGGACATTCTCGCAGCGCGCCTCCTGACCATCCTGAGACTCAGCCCGGACAACCACGGAACGGCCAGTGTGTCTGAGTGCCAGAACTTTCCTTTGTTCTAAGAGTCTAGAGTGGAGGTTGCCAGAGAGTAACCAGAGAATCCACCCGAGGTTAGCACCAGCAGCAAGCCTCATCAACAGGTCAGAACTGTGGACAGCTGAATCACTATTCAGAACTAGCTCTTCATCAGGAACGAACCGGTCCTCTTCCCGACTTGCTGGGACCCACAGTCATCTTTTCTCCTGTGCACAAACTTTGCTAGTTAAAGCCAACACTAACTTGCCGGTCAGTGAGCATCTGCAGCGCACCGTCGCAAGCCGCACAGCACAGCCTGGCACCGAGCCAGAGAGCGCGGATTGGACAGCAACAGCCTGCAACTGTTTCATGTGCCCGCAGGAGATCTGAATCCCCAGAGATTGGATGAGTATTCAACTTCACTGCATTACAGCTCGAGAATTCAATTGTTATCCCAACCAGTTGATATCAATTTAATTCCTAAGAGTTATGTACTTGTTTATAGTATCTAATGTAGAAGTTGTAACCAAGATCACTTTACGAAACGGTCTAAATGAATGATATACTGAACGTATGTCCTCTTGATATGTGTAACACTTTGTAACTGACTGAATATATACCTTTTGTATTCTGATAACCCTCTCGGTAAGATCTGTTAGTTTTATATGCATATTCGATGTATTAATAAATGTATCCTCGTGTATTAGTACCTGTGTGTGAGCGTTGTTTGAGTTATGTCGCATGGTTGGATTCTAAAGCCATCAAAAGAATCAACTTTGTGATTTACTGCTTCAATTAATAATTGTCTCAGTAAATGCCCAAACCCTACAGAACTGGTGCCTTCAGAGAGCCACTATGATTACATATTTGACGTCCCTGAGCCGGTTTTCTTACAGATGTCAGGGCCATACGACAGTGCTTTACGCAGAGAGTGGTGGGGGTGAGATGTCAGGGCCTGATGAGACTGCTTTATGCAGAGAGTGGAGGGGTGGGTGTTAGGGCCATACAACAATTCTTTACGGAGAGAGTGGTGAGGTTGGGATGTCAGGGCCTGACGATACTGCTTTACGCAGAGAGTGGAATGGTGGGTGTCAGGGCCATGTGAAAATTCTTTACGCAGAAAGTGGAGGGATTGGTGTCAGAGCCATACGACACTGCTTTACGCAGTGAGTGGCGGGGGAGGGATGTCAGGGCCATAAGACACTGCTTTATGCACAGAGTGGAGGGATTGGTGTCAGGGCCATACAACACTTCTTTAAGCAGAGAGTGGCGGGGGTGAGATGTCAGGGCCTGAAGATACTGCTTTACGCAGAGAGTGGCGGGAGTTGGATGTCAGGGCCAAACGACAGTGCTTTACTCAGAGAGTGGCGGGGGTGGGATTTCAGGGCCTGACAACACTGCTTAACGCAGAGAGTGGAGGGGTGAGTGTCAGGGCCATACGACACTTCTTAAGGCAGAGAGTGACAGGGGTGGGATGTCAGGGACTGACGAAACTGCTTTACGCAGAGAGTGGAGAGGTTCGATGTTAGGGCCATTCGACAGTGCTTTACGGAGAGAGTGGTGGGGGTGGGATATCAGGGCCTGATGAGACTGCTTTATGCAGAGAGTGGAGGGGTGGGTGTCAGTCCATACGACACTTCTTTACGCAGAGAGTGGCGGGGGTGGGATGTCAGGGCTTGACGACACTGTTTTATGCAGAGAGTGGAGGGGTGGGTGTCAGGGCCATACGACACTTCTTTATGCAGAGAGTGGCAGGGGTGGGATGTCAGGGCCTGACGAAACTGCTTTAAGCAGAGAGTGGAATGGTGGGTGTCAGGGCCATGTGAAAATTCTTTACGCAGAGAGTGGAGAGATTGGTGTCAGGGCCATACGACAGTGCTTTACGCAGAGAGTGGCGGGGGTGGGATGTCAGGGCCATAAGACACTGCTTTACACAGATATTGGCAGGGGTAGGATGTCAGAGCTTGACGACACTGCTTTATGCAGAGAGTGGTGGAGTTGAGATGTCAGGGCCATAAGAAAATTCTTTATGCAGAGAGTGGAGGGATTGGTGTCAGGGCCATACAACACTTCTTTATGCAGAGAGTGGCAGGGGTGGGATGTCAGGGCCTGACGATACTGCTTTACGCAGAGAGTGGCGGGGGTGGGATGTCAGGACTTGACGACACTTCTTTACGCGGAGAGTGGCAGGGGTGGGATGTCAGGGCCTAACGACACTGCTTTATGCAAGAGTGGAGGGGTGGGTGTAAGGGCCATACGACAATTCTATACGCAGAGAGTGGTGAGGGTGGGATGTCAGAGCCTGACGATACTGCTTGACGCAGAGAGTGTGTGAGGTGGGATATTAGGGCATGAAGGCACTGCTTTATGCAGAGAGTGGAGTGGTGGGTGTCAGGGCCATGCGACATTTCTTTACGCCGAGAGTGGAGGGATTGGTGTCAGGGCCATACAACAGTGCTTTACGCAGTGAGTGGCGAGGCTTGGATGAACGGGCAATACGAAAGTGCTGTACACAGAGAGTAGAGGGGGTGGGATGTCAGGGCCTGACAACACTGCTTAACGCAGAGAGTGGAGGGGTGGGTGTCAGGGCCATACGACACTTCTTTAGGCAGAGAGTGACAGGGGTGGGATGTCAGGCCCTGACGATACTGCTTTATGCAGAGAGTGGAGTGGTGGATGTCAGGGCCATACGACAATTCTTTACGCAGAGAGTGGAGAGATTGGTGTCAGGGCCATACGACAGTGCTTTACGCAGAGAGTGGCGGGGGTGGGATGTCAGGACCATAAGACACTGCTTTACACAGATATTGGCAGGGGTAGGATGTCAGAGCTTGACGACACTGCTTTATGCAGAGAGTGGTGGAGTTGAGATGTCAGGGCCTGACAACACTGCTTAACGCAGAGAGTGGAGGGGTGGGTGTCAGGGCCATACGACACTTCTTTAGGCAGAGAGTGACAGGGGTGGGATGTCAGGGCCTGACGAAACTGCTTTACGCAGAGAGTGGCGGGGTTTGATGTCAGGGCCATACGACACTTCTTTACACAGAGAGTGTCAGGGGTGGGATGACAGGGCCTGACGACACTGCTTTATGCAGAGAGTGGCGGGGGTGGGATGTCACGGCCATAGGACAGTACTTTACGCAGAGAGTGGCGGGGGTGGGATGTCAGAGACTGCTTTATGCAGAGAGTAGAGGGGTGGGTGATAGGGCAATACGACAATTCTTTATGCAGAGAGTGGTGAGGGTGGAATGTTAGGGCATGAAGACACGGCTTTATGCAGAGAGTTGAGTGGTGGGTGTCAGGGCCATGCGACAAATCTTTACGCAAAGAGTAGAGAGATTGGTGTCAAGGCCATATGACAGTGCTTTACGCAGTGAGTACAGGGGGTTGGATGTCAGGTCCATAAGACAGTGCTTTACGCAGAGAGTGGCGGGGGTGGGATGTCAGGGCTTGACGACACTATTTTATGCAGAGAGTGGAGGGGTGGGTGTCAGGGCCATACAACACTTCTTTACGCAGAGAGTGGCAGGGGTGGGATGTCAGGGTCTGACGACACTGCTTTATGCAGAGAGTGGCAGGGGTGGGATGTCAGGGCTTAACGATACTGCTTTATGCAGAGAGTGGCGGGGGTGGGATTTTAAGGCCATACGACACTTCTTTACGCAGAGAGTGGCAGGGTTGGATGTCAGGGCCATACGACAGTGCTTTACGCAGAGAGTGGCGGCGGTGGGATGTCAGGGCCTGACGATACTGCTTTACGCAGAGAGTGGCGGGGTGGGATGTCAGGGCCTGACGATACTACTTTATGCAGAGAGTGGCGGGTGTGGGATGTCAAGTCTTGACAACACTGCTTTATGCAGAGAGTGGCAGGGGTGGGATGGCAGGTCCATACGACACTTCTTTACGCAGAGAGTTAGAGGGGTGGGATGTCAGGGCCTGACGATACTACTTTATGCAGAGAGTGGCGGGTGTGGGATGTCAAGTCTTGACAACACAGCTTTATGCAGAGAGTGGCAGGGGTGGGATGGCAGGTCCATACGACACTTCTTTACGCAGAGAGTTACAGGGGTGTGATGTCAGGGCCTGACGATACTGCTCTACACAGAGAGTGGAGGAGGTGGGATTTCAGGGCTTGACGACACTGCTTTATGCAGAAAGTGGAGGGGTGGGTGTCAGGGCCATACGAGAGGGGTTAACGTAGAGAGTGGCAGGGGTGGGAAATCAGGGCATGAAGACACTGCTTTACGCAGAGAGTGGAGGGGTGGGTGTCAGGGCCATACGACACTTATTTACGTAGAGAGTGGCGGGATTGGGACCTCAGAGCCTGACGATTCTGCTTTAAGCAGAGAGTGTGTGAGGTGGGATATTAGGGCATGAAGGCACTGCTTTATGCAGAGAGTGGAGTGGTGGGTGTCAGGGCCATGCGACATTTCTTTACGCCGAGAGTGGAGGGATTGGTGTCAGGGCCATACAACAGTGCTTTACGCAGTGAGTGGCGAGGCTTGGATGAACGGGCAATACGAAAGTGCTGTACACAGAGAGTAGAGGGGGTGGGATGTCAGGGCCTGACAACACTGCTTAACGCAGAGAGTGGAGGGGTGGGTGTCAGGGCCATACGACACTTCTTTAGGCAGAGAGTGACAGGGGTGGGATGTCAGGCCCTGACGATACTGCTTTATGCAGAGAGTGGAGTGGTGGATGTCAGGGCCATACGACAATTCTTTACGCAGAGAGTGGAGAGATTGGTGTCAGGGCCATACGACAGTGCTTTACGCAGAGAGTGGCGGGGGTGGGATGTCAGGACCATAAGACACTGCTTTACACAGATATTGGCAGGGGTAGGATGTCAGAGCTTGACGACACTGCTTTATGCAGAGAGTGGTGGAGTTGAGATGTCAGGGCCTGTCAACACTACTTAACGCAGAGAGTGGAGGGGTGGGTGTCAGGGCCATACGACACTTCTTTAGGCAGAGAGTGACAGGGGTGGGATGTCAGGGCCTGACGAAACTGCTTTACGCAGAGAGTGGCGGGGTTTGATGTCAGGGCCATACGACACTTCTTTACACAGAGAGTGTCAGGGGTGGGATGACAGGGCCTGACGACACTGCTTTATGCAGAGAGTGGCGGGGGTGGGATGTCACGGCCATAGGACAGTACTTTACGCAGAGAGTGGCGGGGGTGGGATGTCAGAGACTGCTTTATGCAGAGAGTAGAGGGGTGGGTGATAGGGCAATACGACAATTCTTTATGCAGAGAGTGGTGAGGGTGGAATGTTAGGGCATGAAGACACGGCTTTATGCAGAGAGTTGAGTGGTGGGTGTCAGGGCCATGCGACAAATCTTTACGCAAAGAGTAGAGAGATTGGTGTCAAGGCCATATGACAGTGCTTTACGCAGTGAGTACAGGGGGTTGGATGTCAGGTCCATAAGACAGTGCTTTACGCAGAGAGTGGCGGGGGTGGGATGTCAGGGCTTGACGACACTATTTTATGCAGAGAGTGGAGGGGTGGGTGTCAGGGCCATACAACACTTCTTTACGCAGAGAGTGGCAGGGGTGGGATGTCAGGGTCTGACGACACTGCTTTATGCAGAGAGTGGCAGGGGTGGGATGTCAGGGCTTAACGATACTGCTTTATGCAGAGAGTGGCGGGGGTGGGATTTTAAGGCCATACGACACTTCTTTACGCAGAGAGTGGCAGGGTTGGATGTCAGGGCCATACGACAGTGCTTTACGCAGAGAGTGGCGGCGGTGGGATGTCAGGGCCTGACGATACTGCTTTACGCAGAGAGTGGCGGGGTGGGATGTCAGGGCCTGACGATACTACTTTATGCAGAGAGTGGCGGGTGTGGGATGTCAAGTCTTGACAACACTGCTTTATGCAGAGAGTGGCAGGGGTGGGATGGCAGGTCCATACGACACTTCTTTACGCAGAGAGTTAGAGGGGTGGGATGTCAGGGCCTGACGATACTACTTTATGCAGAGAGTGGCGGGTGTGGGATGTCAAGTCTTGACAACACAGCTTTATGCAGAGAGTGGCAGGGGTGGGATGGCAGGTCCATACGACACTTCTTTACGCAGAGAGTTACAGGGGTGTGATGTCAGGGCCTGACGATACTGCTCTACACAGAGAGTGGAGGAGGTGGGATTTCAGGGCTTGACGACACTGCTTTATGCAGAAAGTGGAGGGGTGGGTGTCAGGGCCATACGAGAGGGGTTAACGTAGAGAGTGGCAGGGGTGGGAAATCAGGGCATGAAGACACTGCTTTACGCAGAGAGTGGAGGGGTGGGTGTCAGGGCCATACGACACTTATTTACGTAGAGAGTGGCGGGATTGGGACCTCAGAGCCTGACGATTCTGCTTTAAGCAGAGAGTGGCAGGGTTGGGATGTCAGGGCTTAACGACACTGCATTATGCAGAGAGTGGCGGGGCTGGGATGTCAGGGCCATACGACACTTCTTTACGCAGAGAGTGGCAGGGGTGGGATGTCAGGGCCTGACAACACTGCTTAACGCAGAGAGTGGAGGGGTGGGTATCAGGGCCTGACAACACTGCTTAACGCAGAGAGTAGAGGGGTCGGTGTCAGGGCCATACGACACGTCTTTAGGCAGAGAGTGGCAGGGGTGGGATGTCAGGGCCTGACAAAACTGCTTAACGCAGAGAGTGGAGGGGTGGGTATCAGGGCCTGACAACACTGCTTAACGCAGAGAGTGGAGGGGTGGGTGTCAGGGCCATACGACACTTCTTTACGCAGAGAGTTACAGGGGTGTGATGTCAGGACTTGACGAAACTGCGTTATGCAGAGAGTGGCGGGGGTGGGATGTTAGGGCCATACGACACTTCTTTACGCAGAGAGTGGCAGGGGTGGGATGTCAGGGCCTGACAACACTGCTTAACGCAGAGAGTGGAGGGTTGGGTTTCAGGGACATGTGGCAGTTCTTTAGGTTGAGAGTTGCGGGGTGGGATGCCAGGTATTGGCGACACTGTTTTATGCAGAGAGTGGCGGGGGTGGGATGTCAGGGCCTGATCATACTGCTTTACGCAGAGAGTGGCGGTGGTGGGTGTCAGAGCCATACGACACTTCTTTACGCAGAGAGTGGCAGGGGTGGGATGTCAGGGCCTGAGAACACTGCTTAACGCAGAGAGTGGAGGGTTGGGTGTCAGGGCCATAAGACACTTCTTTACGCAGAGAGTCGAGGGGTGGGTGTCAGGGTCTTACGACAATGCTTTAGGCAGAGAGTGGCGAGGCTGGGATGTCAGGGCCATACGACAGTTCTTAACACAGAGAGTGGAGGGGGGGGGTATGTCAGGGCCTGACAATACTGCTTAAAGCAGAGAGTGGAGGGGTGGGTGTCAGGGCCATATGACAGTGCTTTAGGCAGAGAGTGGCGGGGGTAGGATGTCAAGTTCTTACCATACTGCATTACGCAGGGAGTGGGGGGGTGGGATGTCAGGGCTTGAGGAAAATGCTTTATGCAGAGAGTGGCGGGGGTGGGATGTCAGTGCCATACGCCACTTCCTTACGCAGAGAGTGGAGGGATTGGTTTCAGGGCCATACGAAAGTGCTTAACGCAGTGAGTGGTGAGGCTGGGATGTCACGGCCATAGGATAGTGCTTTACGCAGAGAGTGCAGGGGGAGGGATGTCAGGGCCTTAACGCAGAGAGTGGAGAGGTGGGTATCAGGGCCATATGACGGTGCTTTAGGCAGAGAATGGCGGGGGTGCGATGTCATGGCCTGACCATACTGTTTTACGCAGAGAGTGGCGGGGGTGGGATGTCAGATCTTGGCGACACTGTTTTATACAGAGAGTGGAGTGGTGGGTGTCAGGGCCATACGACACTTCTTTACGCAGAGAGTTACAGGGGTGTGATGTCAGGGCCTGACGATACTGCTTTACGCAGAGAGTGGAGGGGTGGAATGTCAGGGCTTGACGACACTGCTTTATGCAGAGAGTGGAGGGGTGGGTATCAGGGACATACAACACTGATTTACGCAGTGAGTTGCGAGGGTGGGATGTCAGAGCCATACGACAGTGCTTTCTGCAGAGAGTGGTGGAGGTCGGATGTCAGTACCTGAGAACACCGCTTAACGCAGGGAGTGGAGGGGAGAGTGTCAGGGCCATACGACACGTCTTTATGCAGAGAGTGGTGGAGGTCGGATGTCAGTACCTGAGAACACCGCTTAACGCAGGGAGTGGAGGGGAGAGTTTCAGGGCCATACGACACGTCTTTAGGCAGAGAGTGGCAGGGGTGGGATGTCAGGGCTTCACGACACTGTTTTACACGACAATGCTTTATGCAGAGAGTGGAGGGGTGGGTGACAGGGCCATACGACAGGGGTTAACGTAGAGAGTGGCAGGGGTGGGAAATCAGGGCATGAAGACACTGCTTTCTGCAGAGAGTGGAGGGGTGGTTGTCAGGGCCATACGACACTTATTTACGTAGAGAGTGGCGGGGGTGGGACGTCAGAGCCTGACGATTCTGCTTTAAGCAGAGAATGGCTGGGGTTTTTTTTCAGGGTCTGACGATACTACTTTACGCAGAGAGTGGCGGGATGGGTGTCAGGGCCATACGACAGTGCTTTACGCAGAGAGTGGAGGGGTGAGATGTCAGGGCCATACGACAGTGCTTTACACAGAGAGTGGCAGGAGTGGGATGTCAGGGCTAAACGACAGTGCTTTACGATGAGAGCGGTGGGGTTCGGATGTCAGGACCATAAGACACTGCTTTATGGAGAGATGGAGGGATTAGTTTTGGGGCCATACGACACTGATTTACGCAGTGAGTGGCGAGGGTGGGATGTCAGGGCCATACGACACTTCTTTACGCAGAGAGTGGCAGGGGTGGGATGTCAGGGCCTGACGATACTGCTTAACTCAGAGAGTGGAGGGGTGGGTTTCAGGGCTATACGATACTGCTTTACGCAGAGAGTGTTGGGGGTGGGATTTCATGGTCAGACGAATCTTCTTTATACAGAGAGTGGAGGAGTGTGTGTCAGGGATTGATGACACTTATTTACGTGGAGAGTGGAGGGGTGGGTGTCAGGGCCATATGACAATTCTTTACACAGAGAGTTACAGGGGTGTGATGTCTGGGCCTGACGATACTGTTTTATGCAGAGAGTGGAGGGGGTGGGATGTCTGGGCTTAACGACACTGCTTTATGCAGAGAATGGCAGGGGTGGGATGTCAGGGCCATATGACACTTATTTACGTAGAGAGTGGCAGGGGTGGGATGTCAGAGCCTGACAACACTGCTTAACGCACAGAGATGAGAGGTGGGTGTCAGGGCCACTCGACACTTCTTTACGCAGAGAGTGTTAGGGGTGGGATGTCTGGGCATGAAGACACTGCTTTATGCAGATAGTGGAGGTGTAGGTGTCAGGGTCATACGACAATTGTTTATACAGAGAGTAGCAGGGGTGGGATGTCAGGGCCTGACGATACTGCTTTACGCAGAGAGTGGAGGGGTGGGTGTCAGAGTCATATGACAGTGCTTTAGGCAGAGAGTGGCGGGGATGGGATTTCAGGGCCTGATGATAATGCTTTACACAGAGAGTGGCGGGGGTGGGATGTCAGGGCATGAAGACACTGCTTAACGCAGGGAGTGGAGGGGTGGGTGTCAGAGTCATATGACAGTGCTTTAGGCAGAGAGTGGCGGGGGTGGGATTTCAGGGCATGACCATACTGCTTTACATAGAGAGTGGCGGGGGTGGGATGTCAGGACCTGACGAGACTGTTTCATGCAGAGAGTAGTGGGGGTGGGATGTCAGGGCCTGACGACCCTGCTTTATGCAGAGAGTGGAGGGGTGGGTGACAGAGCCATAAGACACTGCTTTATGTAGAGAGTGGAGGGATTTGTGTTAGGGCCTGACAATACTCCTTAACGCAGTGAGTGGCGGGGGTGGGATGTCAGGGGCATACGACAGTGCTTTACATAGAGAGTGGAGGGGAGGGATATCAGGGCCATACGACAGTGCTTCACGCAGAGAGTGGCAGGAGTGAGATGTCAGGGCCCTACGACACAATTTTACGCAGTGAGTGGCGAGGGTGGGATGTCAGGGATTGACATTCAACACTTACTACACAACATACAACACTTCTTTACATAAACAGTGGCGGGGGTGGAATGTGAGAACCTGAGAACACAGCTTAATGCAGAGAGTGTAGGGGTGGGTGTCAGAGCCATACGACACTTCTTTATGCAGAGAGTGGCAGGGGTGGGATGTGAGAGCCTGACGATACTGCTTAACGCAGATAGTGGCGGGGGTTGGATGTCATTGCCATACGCCAGTGCTTTACGCAGAGAGTGGCGGGGGTGGGATGTCAAGGCCTGATGAGACTCCTTCATGCAGAGAGTGGAGGGGTGGGTGTCAGGGCCATACAACACTTCTTTACGCAGAGAGTGGCAGGGGTGGGATGTCAGGGCTGACGATACTCCTTTCCGCAGAGGGTGGGATATCAGGGCTTGACGACACTGCTTTACGCAGAGAGTGGAGCGAGTGGGATGTCAGGGCTTGACAACACTGCTTAACGCAGAGAGTGGCAGGGGTGGGATGTCAGGTCCTGACGATAAAGCTTTATGCAGAGAGTGGAGGAGTGGGAGTGAGGGCAATACGACAATTCTTTACGCAGAGAGTGGTGGGGTTGGGATGTCAGAGCCTGACGATAGTGCTTTATGCAGAGAGTGGAAGGGTGGGTGTCAGGGCCATACGACAGGGGTTAACGCAGAGAGTGGCGGGGGTGGGATGTCAGGCCATGAAGACACTGCTTTATGCAGAGAGTGGAGGGGTGGGTGTCAGGACCATACGACAATTCTTTACGCAGAGAGTGGCAGGGGTGGCATGTCAGGGCCTGACAACACTGCTTAACGCATAGAGTGGAGGGGTGGGTGTCAGGGCCATATGACTGTGCTTTAGGCAGAGAGTTGCGGGGGTGGGATGTCAGGGGTGACGAAACTCCTTTACGCAGATAGTGGAGGGGGTGGGATATCAGGGCCTGAAAACACTGTTAACGCACAGAGTGGAGGGGTGGGTGTCAGGACCATATGACACTTCTTTAGGCAGAGAGTGACAGGGGTGGGATATCAGGACCTGGCGATACTTCTTTACGCAGGGAGTGGTGGGGGTTGGATGTCAGGACCATACGACTTTGCCTTACGCAGAAAGTGGCGGGGGTGGGATGTAAGGGCTTAACGACACTGTTTTATGCAGAGAGTGGCAGGGTTAGGATGTCAGGACTTGACGAAACTGATTCATGCAGAGAGTGGCGGGGGTGGGATGTCAGGGCCATACGACACTTCTTTACGCAGAGAGTCGCAGGGGTGGGATGTCAGGGCTTTACAGCACTGCTTAACGCAGAGAGTGGAGGGGGTGGGATGTCAGGACATGACAAAACTGCATAACGCAGAGAGTGGAGAGGTGGGTGTCAGGACCATACGACACTTCTTTAGGTAGAGAGTGGCAGGAGTGGGATGTCAGACCCTGACGATACTCCTTTCCGCAGACGGTGGGATGTCAGGGCTTGACGACACTGCTTTACGCAGAGAGTGGAGAGGTGGCTGTCAGGACCATACGACATTTCTTTAGGCAGAGAGTGGCAGGGGTGGGATGTCAGGGCCTGATGATACAGCTTTAAGCAGAGAGTGGAGGGGGTGGGATGTCAGGGCTTGACGACACTGCTTTATGCAGAGAGTGGAGGAGTGGGTGTGAAGGCCATAAGACAATTCCTTACGCACAGAGTGGTAGGGGTTGGATTTCAGGGCCATACGACAGTGCTTTACGTAGAGAGTGGCGGGGGTTGGATTTCAGGGCCATACGACAGTGGTTTACGTAGAGAGTGGCGGGGGTGGGATGTCAGGGCATGACAGAACTTCTTAACGCAGAGAGTGGAGAGGTGGGTGTCAGGGCCATACGACAGGGGTTAAGCAGAGAGTGGCGGGGTTGGGATGTCAGGCCATGAAGACACTGTTTAACGCAGAGAATGGAGAGGTGGGTGTCAGGACCATATGACACTTCTTTAGGCAGAGAGTGGCAGGGGTGGGATGTCAATCCCTGACGATACTCCTTTCCGCAGAGGGTGGGATGTCAGGGCTTGACGACACTGCTTTACGCAGAAAGTGGAGGGGGTGGGATGTCAGGGCATGAGAACACTGCTTAACGCAGAGAGTGGAGAGGTGAGTGTCAGGAGAATACGACACTTCTTTAGGCAGAGAGTGGCATTGGTGGAATATCAGGGCCTGACAATACAGCTTTAAGCAGAGAGTGGAGGGGGTGGGACGTCAGGACTTGACGGCACTGCTTTATGCAGAGAGTGGAGGAGTGGGTGTGAGGGCCATACGACAATTCTTTACGCAGAGAGTGGTGGGGGTGGGATGTCAGAGCCTGACGATAGTGCTTTACGCAGAGAATGGCGGGGGTTGGATTTCAGGGCCATACGACAGTGCTTTACGTAGAGAGTGGCGGGGGTGGGATCTCAGGGGCTGATGAGACTGCTTTACGCATAGAGTGGAAGGGTGGGTATCAGGGCCATACGACAGGGGTTAACGCAGAGAGTGGCTAGGGTGGGATGTCAGGCCATGAAGACACTGCTTTATGCAGAAAGTGGAGGGGTGGGTGTCAGGGCCATACGTCAATTCTTTACGTAGAGAGTGGCAGGGGTGGGATGTCAGGGCCTGAAAACACTGCTTAACGCAGAGAATGGAGGGTATGGGTGTCAGGCCCATATGACTGTGCTTTAGGCAGAGAGTTGCGGGGGTGGGATGTTAGGGCCTGACGACACTGCTTTATGCAGAGAGTGGAGGGGTGGGTGGCAGGGACATACGACACTTATTTACGTAGAGAGTGGAGAGATTGGTGTCAGGGCCATACGACAGTGCTTTACGCAGAGAGTGGCGGGGGTAGGATGTCAGGGCCATACGACACTGCTTTACACAGATAGTGGCAGGGGTAGGATGTCAGAGCTTGACGACACTGCTTTATACAGAGAGCGGTGGAGTTGAGATGTCAGGGCCATAAGACACTGATTTATTCAGAGAGTGGAGGGATTGGTGTCAGGGCCATACAACACTTTTTTATGCAGAGAGTGGCAGGGGTGGGATGTCAGGGCCTGAAGATACTGCTTTTCGCAGAGAGTGGCGGGGGTGGGATGTCAGGACTTGACGACACTTCTTTACGCAGAGAGTGGCAGGGGTGGGATGTCAGGGCCTAACGACACTGCTTTATGCAAGAGTGGAGGGGTGGGTGTAAGGGCCATACGACAATTCTATACGCAGAGAGTGGTGAGGGTGGGATGTCAGAGCCTGACAATACTGCTTGACGCAGAGAGTGTCAGGGGTGGGATATTAGGGCATGAAGGCACTGCTTTATGCAGAGAGTGGAGTGGTGGGTATCAGGGCCATGCGACATTTCTTTACGCAGAGAGTGGAGGGATTGGTGTCAGGGCCATACAACAGTGCTTTACGCAGTGAGTGGCGAGACTTGGATGATAGGGCCATACGAAAGTGCTGTACGCAGAGAGTAGAGGGGGTGGGATGTCAGGGCCTGACAACACTGCTTAACGCAGAGAGTGGAGGGGTGGGTGTCAGGGCCATACGACACTTCTTTAGGCAGAGAGTGACAGGGGTGGGATGTCAGGGCCTGACGAAACTGCTTTACGCAGATAGTGGCGGGGCTGGGATGTCAGAGCTTGACGAAACTGCTTCATGCAGAGAGTGGCGGGGGTGGGATGTCAGGGCTTGACGAAACTGCTTTATGCAGAGAGTGGCAGGGGTGGGAAGTCAGGGCCATACGATAGGGGTTAACGCAGAGAGTAGAGGGGGATGGATGTCAGGGCTTGACGGTACTGGTTTACGGAGATAATGGCGGGGGTGGGATGTTAGGGCTTGACGAAACTGCTTTATGCAGAGAGTGGCAGGGGTGGGATGTAAGGGCCTTACGACACTTCTTTACGCAGAGAGTGGTATTGGTGGGATGTCGGAGCCTGACAACACTGCTTAAAGCAGAGAGTGGAGAGGTGGGTGTCAGGGCCATACGACACTAATTTACGAAGAGACTGGCAGGGGTGGGATGTCAGGTCTTGGCGACACTCTTTTATGCAGAGAGTGGCGGGGGTGGGATGTCAGGGCCTAACAACACTGCTTAACGCAGAGAGTGGTGGGGTGGGATGTCAGGGCTTGACAACACTACTTTATGCAGAGAGTGGAGGGTTGGATTTCAGGGCTATACGACAATTCCTTATGCAGGGAGTGGAGGGATTGGTATCAGGGCCATACGACAGTTCTTTACGCTGAGAGTGGAGGGGGATGGATGTCAGGGCGATACGACAGTGCTTTACGCAGAGACTGGCGGGGTAGGGATGTCAGGGCTTGACGGTACTGGTTTACGGAGATAGTGGCGGAGGTGGGATGTCAGGGCTTGAAAACATTGCTTTATGCATAGAGTGGAAGGTTGTGTGTCAGGGCCATACGACAGGGGTTAACGCAGAGAGTGGGGAGGGTGGGATCTCAGGGCCATACGACAATTCTTTATGCAGAGAGTGGAGGGATTGGTGTCAGGCCCATACGACAGTGCTTAACGCAGTGAGTGGCGAGGTTGAGATATTAGGGCCATACGACAGTGCTTTACACAGAGAGTGGAGGGGGCGGGATGTCAGGGCCTGACAACACTACTTAACGCAGAGAGTGGAGGGGTGGGTAATAGGGCCATATGTCAGTGCTTTAGGCAGAGAGTGGCAGGGGTAGGATGTCAGGGCCTGACCATACTGCTTCACACAGAGAGTGGCGGAGGTTGGATGTCAGGGCCTGACCATACTGCTTTACGCAGAGAGTGGCGGGAGTGGGATGTCAAGGCTTGACGACACTGCTTTATGTAGAGAGTGGCGGGGTGGGATGTCAGGGCCATACAACACTTCTTTATGCAGAGAGTGGCAGGGGTGCGATCTCAGGGCCTGACAACAGTGCTTAAGGCAGAGAGTGGAGGGGTGGGACACAGGGCCATACGACATTGCTTTATGCAGAGAGTGGAGGGTTGGTTGTCAGGGCCATACGACACTTCTTTACGCAGAGATTGGCGGGGGTGGGATGTCAGGGCCTGACGAGGCTGCCTTACGCAGAGATTGGCGGGGTTTGGATGTCAGGGCCATAATACTGTGCTTTACGCAGGTAGTGGAGGCGGTGGGATGTCAGGGCTTGACGACACTGCTTCATGCAGAGAGTGGAGGGGTGGGTGTCAGGGCCATACAACACTTCTTTACGCAGAGAGCGGCAGGCGTAGGATGTCAGGGCCTGACGATACTGCTTTACGCAGATAGTGACAGGGGTGGGATGTCAGGGCCTGACGATACTGCTTTACGCAGAGAATGGCGGTGGTTGGATGTAAGGTCTTGGCGAAACTGTTTTATGTAGAGAGTGGCGGGGGTAAGATGTCAGGGCTTGACGACACTGATTTATGCAGAGAGTGGCAGGGGTGATATGTCAGGGCCATACGACACTTCTTTACGCAGAGAGTGGAGGGGTGGGTGTCAGGGCCATACGACACTTCTTTAGGCAGACAGTGGCACGGGTGGGATGTTAGGGCCTGACAACACTCCTTAACGCAGAGAGTGGAGGGATTGGTGTCAGGCCCATACGACAGTGCTTAACGCAGAAAGTGGAGGATGCGGTATTTCAGGGCCTGACAACACTGCTTAACGCAAAGAGTGGAGGGGGGGGTGTAAGTGCCATATGACAGTGCTTTAGGCAGAGAGTGGCGGGGGTAGGATGTCAGGGCCTGACCATACTGCTTTACGCAGAGAGTGGCGGGGGTGGGATGTCAGGGCCTGACCATACTGCTTTACGCAGAGAGTGGCGGGGGTGGGATGTCAGGGCTTGATGACACTGCTTTATGCAGAGAGTGGCGGGGGTGGGATGTCTGGGCCATATGACACTTCTTTAAGCAGAGAGTGGCAGGGGGGCAATGTCAGGGCCTGACAACACTGCTTAACGCAGAGAATGGAGGGGTGGGATGTCAGGGACTGACCATACTGCTTTACGCAGAGAGTGGCGGGGTGGGATATCAGGGCTTGAGGACACTGCATTATGCAGAGAGTGGAGGGGTGGGTGTCAGGGCCATATGACACTTCTTTACGCAGAGAGTGGCAGGGGTAGGATGTCAGAGCCTTATGATAGTGCTTTAGGTAGAGAGTGGCGGGGGTTGGATGTAAGGGCGATACGACAGTGCTTTTCGCAAGGACTGGCGGTGTTGGGAAGTCAGGGCCTGATGAGACTGCTTTACGCAGATAGAAGCAGGGTTGGGATGTGAGGGCTTGACAGTACTGCTTATCGCAGAGAGTGGCGGGGGTGGGATGTCAGGACTTGACAACATTGCTATATGGAGAGAGTGGAAGGTTGGGTGTCAGGGCCATGCGACGGGTTAACGCAGAGAGTGGCGAGGCACGGATGTCAGGGCCATACGACAGTGCTTTACGCAGAGAGTAGAGGGGTGGGTGTCAGGGCCATATGACTATTCTTTAGGCAGAAAGTGGCGGGGTTGGGATTTCATGGCCTAACAACCCTGCTTAACGCAGAGAGTGGCGGGGTGGGATGTCAGGGCTTGACGACACTACTTTATGCAGAGAGTGGACGAGTAAATGTAAGGGCCATACGACAAATCTTTACGCAGAGAGCGGTGGGGGTGGGATGTCAAAGCCTGAGAACACTGCTTAACACATAGAGTGGAGGGGTGGGTGTCAGGGCCATACGATACTTCTTTATGTAGACAGTGGCGGGGGTGGGATGTCAGGGTTTGACAACATTGCTTTATGCAGAGAGTGGAAGGTTGAGTGTCATGGCCATACGACAGGGGTTAACGCAGAGAGTGGCGGGGTGGGATGTCTGGGCCTGACGATACTGCTTTATGCAGAGAGTGGCGGGGGTGGGATGTCAAAGCCATACGACACTTCTTTACGCAGAGTGTCGCAGGGGTGGGATGTCAGGGCTTGACGAAACTGCTTTATGCAGAGAGTGGCGGGGGTGGGATTTCAAGGCCATACGACACTTCTTTTCGCAGAGAGTGGCAGGGGTGGGATGTCAGGGCCTGACAACACTGCTTAAAACAAAGAGTGGAGAGGTGGGTGTCAGGGCCATACGACACGTCTTTAGGCAGAGAGTGGCAGGGGTGGGATGTCAGGGCCTGAGGAAACTGCTTTACGCAAAGAGTGGCGGGGTTGGGATGTCAGTGCTTCACGACACTGTTTTATTCAGAGAGTGGCGGGGTGGGATGTCAGGGCCTGACGATACTACTTTATGCAGAGAGTGGCGGGGGTGGGATGTCAGGGCCGTACGACACTTCTTTACGCAGAGAGTGGCAGGGGTGGGATGTCAGGGCCTGACAACACTGCTTAACGCAGAGAGTGGAGGGGTGGATATCAGGGCCTGACAACACTGCTTAACGCAGGGAGTGGAGGGGTCGGTGTCAGGGCCATACGACACGTCTTTAGGCAGAGAGTGGCAGGGGTGGGATGTCAGGGCCTGAGGAAACTGCTTTACGCAGAGAGTGGCGGGGTTGGGATGTCAGTGCTTCACGACACTGTTTTTTCAGAGAGTGGCGGGGTGGGATGTCAGGGCCTGACGATACTACTTTATGCAGAGAGTGGCGGGTGTGGGATGTCAGGGCTTAACGACACTGCATTATGCAGAGAGTGGCGGGGCTGGGATGTCAGGGCCGTACGACACTTCTTTACGCAGAGAGTGGCAGGGGTGGATATCAGGGCCTGACAACACTGCTTAATGCAGGGAGTGGAGGGGTCGGTGTCAGGGCCATACGACACGTCTTTAGGCAGAGAGTGGCAGGGGTGGGATGTGAGGGCCTGACGATACTGCTTTACGCAGAGAGTGGCAGAGGTGGGATGTCAGGGCCTGACAACAGTGCTAAACGCAGAGATTGGAGGGGGTGGGATGTCAGGGCCATACGACACTTCTTTACGCAGAGTGTGGCAGGGGTGGGATGTCAGGGCTTGACGATACTGCTTTATGCAGAGAGTGGCGGGGGTGGGATTTTAAGGCCATACGACACTTCTTTACGCAGAGAGTCGCGGGGGTGGGATGTCAGGGCCTGACGATACTGCTTTACGCAGAGAGTGGCGGGGTGGGATGTCAGGGCCTGACGATACTACTTTATGCAGAGAGTGGTGGGTGTGGGATGTCAAGTCTTGACAACACTGCTTTATGCAGAGAGTGGCGGGGGAGGGATGGCAGGTCCATACGACACTTCTTTACGCAGAGAGTTACAGGGGTGTGATGTCAGGGCCTGACGATACTGCTCTACACAGAGAGTGGAGGAGGTGGGATTTCAGGGCTTGACGACACTGCTTTATGCAGAAAGTGGAGGGGTGGGTGTCAGGGCCATACGAGAGGGGTTAACGCAGAGAGTGGCAGGGGTGGGAAATCAGGGCATGAAGACACTACTTTACGCAGGGAGTGGAGGGGTGGGTGTCAGGGCCATACGACACGTCTTTAGGCAGAGAGTGGCAGGGGTGAGATGTCAGGGCCTGACGATACTGCTTTACACAGAGAGTGGCGGGGTTGGGATGTCAGGGCTTCACGACACTGTTTTACGCAGAGAGTGGAGGAGGTGGGATTTCAGGGCTTGACGAGAATGCTTTATGGAGAGAGTGGAGGGGTGGGTGACAGGGCCATACGACAGGGGTTAACGCAGAGAGTGGCAAGGGTGGGAAATCAGGGCATGAAGACACTGCTTTATGCAGAGAGTGGAGGGGTGGTTGTCAGGGCCATACGACACTTATTTACGTAGAGAGTGGCGGGGGTGGGACGTCAGAGCCTGACGATACTGCTTTACGCAGAGAGTGGCGGGGTGGGATGTCAGGGCCTGACGATACTACTTTATGCAGAGAGTGGTGGGTGTGGGATGTCAAGTCTTGACAACACTGCTTTATGCAGAGAGTGGCGGGGGTGGGATGGCAGGTCCATACGACACTTCTTTACGCAGAGAGTTACAGGGGTGTGATGTCAGGGCCTGACGATACTGCTCTACACAGAGAGTGGAGGAGGTGGGATTTCAGGGCTTGACGACACTGCTTTATGCAGAGAGTGGAGGGGTGGTTTTCAGGGACATACGACAGGGGTTAACGCAGAGAGTGGAAGGGGTGTGATGTCAGGGCGTGAAGACACTGCTTTACGCAGAGAGTTTAGGGGTGAGATGTCAGGGCCATACGACAGTGCTTTACACAGAGAGTGGCAGGGGTGGGATGTCAGGGCCTGACGATACTGCTTTACGCAGAGATTGGCGAGGGTTGGATGTCAGGACCATTCGACAGTGCTTTACGCAGAGAGTGGTGGGGGTGGGATGTCAGGGCCTGATGAGACTGCTTTAAGCAGAGAATGGAGGGGTTGGTGTCAGGGCCATACGACACTGCTTTATGCAGAGAGTGGAGGGGTTGGGATGGCAGGGCCATACGAAAGTGCTTTACGCAGATAGTGGAGGGGTGCGATGTCAGGGCCTGACCATACTGCTTTACGCAGAGAGTGGCGGGGTTAGGGATGTCAGGGCATGACGACACTGCTTTATGCAATGAGTAGTGGGGTGGGTGTCAGGGGCATACGACACTTCTTTACGCAGAGAGTAACAGGGGTGGGATGTCAGGACCTAACGATACTGCTTTACGCAGAGTGGGGGGGGTGGGATGTCAGGGCCATACGACACTTATTTATGTAGACAGTGGCGGGAGCGGGATGTCAGGGCCATACGACACGTCTTTACGCAGAGAGTGGCAGGGGTAGGAAGTCAGGGCCTGACAACACTGCTTAAAACATAGAGTGGAGGTGTAGGTGTAAGGGCCTGACGATACTGCTTTATGCAGAGAGTGGAGGGGGTGGGATGTCAGGGCCTGACTACACAGCTCAACGGAGAGAATGGAGGTGTGGGTGTCAGGGCCATACGACAGTTCTTTACGCAGAGAGTGGCGGGGTTGGGATGTCAGGGCCTGACGATACTGCTTTTCGATGAGAGTGGCGGGGGTGGGATGTCAGGGCCTGACTAGACTACTTCATGCAGAGAGTGTAAAGGTGTGTGTCAGGGCCATACGACACTTATTTACGTTGAGAGTGGCTGGGGTGGGATGTCAGACCCTGACGATACTCCTTTACGCAGAGAGTGGCATTGGTGGGATGTCAGGGCCTGAAAACACTGCTTAACGCAAAGAGAGGAGGGGTGGTTGTCAGGGCCATACGACACCTCTTTAAGCAGAGTTCTAGGGGTGTGATGTCAGGGCCTGACGATAATGCTTTATGCAGAAAGTGGAGGGGTGGATGTCAGGGCCATACGACTTCTTAAGGCAGAGATTGGCGGGGGTGGGATGTCAGAGCCTGACAATACTTCTTTACGAAGAGAGTGGAGGGGTGGGTGTCAGGGCCATACGACACTTCTTTAGGCAGAGATTGGCGATGATGGGATGTCAGAGCCTGACGATACTTCTTTACGAAGAGAGTGGAGGGGTGGGTGTCAGGGCCATAGGACACTTCTTTACACAGGGAGTGGCAGGGGTGGGATGTCAGCGCCTGACAACACTGCTTAACGCAGAGAGTGGAGGGGTGGGTGTCAGGGCCATACGACACTTCTTTAGGCAGAGAGTGCCGG
This sequence comes from Lepisosteus oculatus, assembly GCF_040954835.1. Taxonomy (NCBI): domain Eukaryota; kingdom Metazoa; phylum Chordata; class Actinopteri; order Semionotiformes; family Lepisosteidae; genus Lepisosteus; species Lepisosteus oculatus. Next base: position 59,831,957 of record NC_090709.1, on the reverse strand, counting down.
GGTTGGGATGTCAGCGCTTGACTACACTGTTTTATGCAGAGAGTGGCAGGGGTGGGGATGTCAGGGCCATACGACACTTCTTTATGCAGAGAGTGGCAGTGGTGGGATGTCAGGACCTGACAACTCTGCCTAACACAGAGAGTGGAGGGGTGGGTTTCAGGGCTATACGACACTTCTTTACGCAGAGAGTGGCAGGGGTGGGATGTCAGGGCTTGACTACACTGTTTTATGCAGAGAGTGGAGTGGTGGGTGTCAAGGCCATACGACACTCATTTACGTAGAGAGTGGCGGGGGTGGGATGTCAGGGCCAGACTATACTGCTTAACGCAGAGAGTGGAGGGGTGGGTGTCAGGGCCATATGACACTTCTTTAAGCAGAGAGTTACAGGGGTGTGATGTCATGGCCTGACGATAATGCTTTACGCAGAGAGTGGAGGAGGTGGGATGTCAGGGCTTGACGACACTGGTTTATGCAGAGAGTGGAGGGGTGGGTGTCATTGCCATACGACACTTCTTTAGGAAGATATTGGCGGGGGTGGGACTTCAGAGCCTGACAACACTGCTTAACGCAGAGAGTGGAGGGGTTGGATATCATGGCCTGACGATACGGTGGCGGGGGTGGGATGTCAGGGCCATACGACACTTCTTTACGCAGAGAGTGGCAGGGGTGCGATGTCAGGGCCTGACAACACTGCTTATCTCAGAGAGTGGAGGGGTGGGTCTCAAAGCCATACGACACATCCTTAGGCAGAGAGACAATGGCAGGGGTGGGATGTCAGAGCCTGAGAACACTGCTTAACACAGAAAGCGGAGGGGTGGGTGTCAGGGTATATGACACTTCCTTACCCAGAGAGTGGCAGGGGTAGGATGTCAGGGCTTGACAACATTGCTTTATGCAGAGAGTGGAAGGTTGGGTGTCAGGGCCATACGACAGGGATTAACGCAGAGAGTGGCGAGGGTGGGTCTCAGGGTCATACGACACTTTTTTAGGCAGAGAGTGGCGGGGTTGGATATCAGGGACTGACGATACTTCTTCACGCAGATAGTGGCGGAGGTGGGATGTCAGAGCCTGAAGAGACTGCTTTATGCAGAGAGTGGATGGGTGGGTGTCAGGGCCTGACGGTACTGCTTTATGGTGATAGTAGCGGGGGTGGGATGTCAGTTCTTGACGACACTGCTTTATGCAGAGATTGGAGGGGTGGGTATCAGGGCCATACGACAGGGGTTAACGCAGAGAGTGACGGGGGTAGGGTGACAGGGCATGAAAACACTACTTTATGCAGAAAGTGGAGGGGTGGGTGTCAGGGCCATACGACATGGGTTAACGCAGAGAGTGGAGGGGGTGGGATGTCAGGACCCTACGACAGTGCTTAACGCAGAGAGTGGCATGGGTGGGATGTCAGGGCTTGACGATACTGCTTTACGCTGATAGTGGCGGGGTTGGGATGTCAGGGCTTGACGACACTGCTTTATGCAGAGAGTGTAGGGGTGGGTGTCAGGGCCATACGACAGGGGTTAATGCAGAGAGTGACGGGGGTGGGATGACAGGGCATGACCATACTGCTTTACGCAGAGAGTGGCGGGGGTGGGATGTCAGGGCCTGACGAGACTGCTTAATGCAGAGAGTGGAGCGGTGGATGTCAAGGCTATATGAAACGTATTTATTTAGAGAGTGGCGGTGGTGGGATGTCAGGTCCTGACGATAGTGTTTTACGCAGAGAGTGGCAGGTGTTGGAAGTCAGGGCGTGACGATAGTGCTTTACGCAGATTGGGATGTCAATGCTTGATGACATTGCTTTATGCAGAGAGTGGAAGGGTGCGTGTCAGGGCCATACGACAGAGGTTAACGCATAGGATGGCGTGGTTGCGATGTCAGGGCATGAAGACACTGCTTTATGCATAGAGTGGAGGGGTGGGTTTCAGGGCTGAAGAAAGATGTGACGACGGGGGTTTAAATTTAATCCTTTCTGTAGGGGGTTTAGACTTCTAAATCACAAGCTGGGGTTTATGGCAGGAAAGGGGGTTAACTGATAAGGATTCCAGATGCGAGCTAGGCACCCCCCTGGGTGTAATCTTAAACTGACCATTAGGCCAGGACCTCTTAAACTGGCCAAATACCATGAACCCCCCTTTTTTTCCATCAGACCGAGTGACGTCAGAAACGGAGAAGAAGATACTATATAACCCAAAAGTTTGTACCGGTACGGGGAACAATACTTCGGTTTTGTTATTTCTTGCGGGAAACAAGACTTCGGCTTTATTGTTCCTTGTGTAGCGGCGAGGCTTATTAATAAGAAAGAATTAAGTGTTCTGAGCCTTCCCAAATGAGGCCCCATTTCTCTGTTCATCTCTGTGGTGCAGCCACAGAGAAACCATTCATGCAAGATGTTTTCTTTTGATAAGGACAGCTCCCAAAGGGGGATGCACTTAGCTAAGCCTGTCTAGGGAGTGCCAGTTGGACATCTGGACTGCATTACTAAGTGTCAGGAGTAAGCGACTCATATCTCGCCTTGATCAACCAATCCGGGACTGGTAGGGCCGAGTAACCCACGTGGGACTCTGATGGCCATGGAACTTTCAGCCAATCAACGAGCTGAAGTTCCTCCAGGTAAAAACAGGCAACACAGAGAGCCTGAGAGAGTAAGATTCAGTGAGATTCAGAAGGGATTCAGTGGAGAATTCTGTGGACTTTTCTAAAGGGAATTCAAAGGAGAATTCCAGGGCAGGACGGCCCAGGAGCAGAAGGCTCCCAAGGGCAGGACATTCTCGCAGCGCGCCTCCTGACCATCCTGAGACTCAGCCCGGACAACCACGGAACGGCCAGTGTGTCTGAGTGCCAGAACTTTCCTTTGTTCTAAGAGTCTAGAGTGGAGGTTGCCAGAGAGTAACCAGAGAATCCACCCGAGGTTAGCACCAACAGCAAGCCTCATCAAGAGGTCAGAACTGTGGACAGCTGAATCACTATTCAGAACTAGCTCTTCATCAGGAACGAACCGGTCCTCTTCCCGACTTGCTGGGACCCACAGTCATCTTTTCTCCTGTGCACAAACTTTGCTAGTTAAAGCCAACACTAACTAGCCGGTCAGTGAGCATCTGCAGCGCACCGTCGCAAGCCGCACAACACAGCCTGGCACCGAGCCAGGGTGCGCGGATTGGACAGCAGCAGCCTGCAACTGTTTCTTTGTGCCCGCAGGAGATCTGAATCCCCAGAGATTGGATGAGTATTCAACTTCACTGCATTACAGCTCGAGAATTCAATTGTTATCCCAACCAGTTGATATCAATTTAATTCCTAAGAGTTATGTACTTGTTTTGAGTATCTAATGTAGAAGTTGTAACCAAGATCACTTTACGAAACGGTCTAAATGAATGATATACTGAACGTATGTCCTCTTGATATGTGTAACACTTTGTAACTGACTGAATATATACCTTTTGTATTCTGATAACCCTCTCGGTAAGATCTGTTAGTTTTATATGCATATTCTATGTATTAATAAATGTATCCTCGTGTATTACTACCTGTGTGTGTGCGTTGTTTGAGTTATGTCGCATGGTTGGATTCTAAAGCCATTAAAAGAATCAACTTTGTGATTTACTGCTTCAATTAATAATTGTCTCAGTAAATGCCCAAACCCTACAGAACTGGTGCCTTCAGAGAGCCACTATGATTACATATTTGGCGTCCCTGAGCCGGTTTTCTTACAGATGTCAGGGCCATACGACAGTGCTTTACGCAGAGAGTGGTGGGGGTGAGATGTCAGGGCCTGATGAGACTGCTTTATGCAGAGAGTGGAATGGTGGGTGTCAGGGCCATACGACAGTGCTTTGCGCAATGAGTGGCGAGGCTTCGATGACAGGGCCATACGACAGTGCTTTACAGAGAGAGTGGCGGGGGTGGGATGTCAGGGCCTAACGATACTCCTTTACGCAAAGAGTGGTGGGGGTGGGATGTCAGGGCTTGACGACCCTGCTTTATGCATGCAGTGGAGTGGTGGGTGTCAGGGTCATACGACAATTCTTTACGCAGAGAGTGGAGAGATTGGTCTCAGGGCCATACGATAGTACTTTACGCAGTGAGTGACGAGGCGTTAATGAAAGGGCCATACGACAGTGCTTTATGCAGAGATTGACAGGGGTGGGATGTAAGAGCCTGATGATACTGTTTTACGCTGAGAGTGGAGGGGTGGGTGTCAGGGCCTGACAATACTCCTTTACGCAGAGAGTGGCGAAGGTTGGACGTTAGAGCCATACGACACTGGTTTACGCAGAGTGTGGTGGCGGTGGGATGTCAGGGCCATACGACAGTGCTTTACGCAGAGACTGGCGGAGGTGGGATGTCAGGGCCATAAGACACCGTTTTACACAGATAGTGGCAGGGGTGGCTGTCAGGGCCGTACGACACTTCTTTATGCAGAGAGTGGCGGGGGTGGGATGTCAGGGCCTGACGATACTGCTTTACGCAGAGAATGGTGGGGGTTGGATGTCAGGGCATGACGAAACTGCTTTATGCAAAGAGTGGTGGGGTGGGTGTCAGGGCAATACGACACTTCTTTACGCAGAGAGTAACAGGGGTGGGATGTCAGGACCTGACGATACTGCTTTATGCAGAGAGTGGAGGGGGTGGGATGTCAGGGCTTGAAGACACTGCTTTACGCAGAGAGTGGCGAGGGTTGGATGTTAGGGCCATATGACAGTGCTTTATGCAGAGAGTGGTGGGGGTGGGATGTCAGGGCCTGATGAGACTGCTTTATGCAAAGAGTGGAGGGGTGGGATTACAGGGTTTGACAACACTGCTTCATGCAGAGATTTGCGGGGGTGGGATGTCAGAGCCTGAAAACACTGCTTAACGCAGAGAGTGGAGGGGTGGGATGTCATGGCCTGACGATACCGCTTTACTCAGAGAGTGGCGGGGGTGGGATGTCAGGGCCATACCACCCTTCTTTACGTAGAGAATGGCGGGGGTTGAATGTCAAGCCCAAACGACATTGCTTTACGTAGAGATTGGCGGGTGTGGGATGTCAGGGCTTGACGACACTGTTTTATGCAGAGAGTGGAGGGGTGGGTGTCAAGTCCATGCGACAAATATTTATGCAAGAGTGGCGGGGGTAGGATGTCAGGACCTGAAGATACTGCTTTACGCAGACAGTGGTGGGAGTGGGATGTCAGGGCATGACGACACTGCTTTATCCAAAGAGTGGTGGGGTGGGATGTCAGGGCTTGAAGACACTGCTTTATGCAGAGAGTGGCGAGGGTTGGATTTTAGGGCCATATGACAGTGCTTTACGCAGAGAGTGGCGGGGGTGGAATGTCAGGGCCTGATGAGACTGCTTTATGCAAGGAGTGGAGAAGTGGGTGTCAGGGCCATACGACACTACTTTACGTTGACAGTGGCGGGGGTTGGATGTCAGGGCTGACATCACTGCTTAACGCAGAGAGTGGTGGGGCCGGTGTCAGGGCCATACGACACTTATTTATGTAGACAGTGGCGGGGGCAGGATGTCAGGGCCATACGACACTTCTTTACGCAGAGAGTGGCAGGGGTAGGAAGTCAGGGCCTGACAACACTGCTTAGAGCACAGAGTGGAGGAGTTGGTGTAAGGGCCATACGACACTTCTTTACGCAGAGAGTGGCAGGGGTGGAATGTCTGGGCCTGACGATACTGCTTTACGTAGAGAGTGGAGGGGGTGGGATGTCAGGGCTTGACTACACTGCTTAACGGAGAGAATGGAGGGGGGGGTGTCAGGGCCATACGACACTTCTTTACGCAGAGTGTGGCAGGGGTGGGATGTCAGGGCTTGACGAAACTGCTTTATGCAGAGAGTGGCGGGGGTGGGATTTCAAGGCCATACGACACTTCTTTTCGCAGAGAGTGGCAGGGGTGGGATGTCAGGGCCTGACAACATTGCTTAACGCAGAGAGTAGAGGGGTGGGTGTCAGGGCCTGACAACACTGCTTAACACAAGGAGTAGAGAGGTGGGTGTCAGGGCCATACGACATGTCTTTAGGCAGAGAGTGGCGGGGTGGGATGTCAGGGCCTTACGATACTACTTTATGCAGAGAGTGGCGGGGCTGGGATGTCTGGGCCGTACGACACTTCTTTACGCAGAGAGTGGCAGGGGCGGGATTTCAGGGCCTGACAACACTGCTTAAGGCAGAGAGTGGAGGGGTGGAATGTCAGGGTTTGACGACACTGCTTTATACAGAGAGTGGCAGAGGTGGGATGTCAGGGCCTGACAACACTGCTTAACGCAGAGAGTGGAGGGGGTGGGATGTCAGGGCCATACGACACTTCTTTATGCAGAGTGTGGCAGGGGTGGGATGTCAGGGCTTGACGATACTGCTTTATGCAGAGAGTGGCGGGGATGGGATTTTAAGGCCATACGACACTTCTTTACGCAGAGAGTGGCAGGGGTGGGATGTCAGGGCCTGATGAAACTGCTTTATGCAGAGAGTGGCAGGGGTGGGATGTCAGGGCCTGACGAAACTGCTTTATGCAGAGAGTGGCGGGGTTGGATGTCAGGGCCATACGACAGTGCTTTACGCAGAGAGTGGCGGGGGTGGGATGTCAGGGCCTGACGATACTGCTTTACGCAGAGAGTGGCGGGGTGGGTGTCAGGGCCTGATGAAACTGCTTTATGCAGAGAGTGGCGGGTGTGGGATGTCATGTCTTGACAACACTGCTTTATGCAGAGAGTGGCGGGGGTGGGTTGGCAGGTCCATACGACACTTCTTTACGGAGAGAGTTACAGGGGTGTGATGTCAGGGCCTGACGATACTGCTCTACAAAGAGAGTGGAGGAGGTGGGATTTCAGGGCTTGACGACACTGCTTTACGCAGAGAGTGGAGGGGTGGGTGTCAGGGCCATACGACACTTATTTACGTAGAGAGTGGCGGGGTTGGGATGTCAGAGCCTGACGATTCTGCTTTAAGCAGAGAGTGGCAAGGCTGGGATGTCAGGGCCATATGACACTTCTTTACGCAGAGAGTGGCAGGGTTGGGATGTCAGGGCCTGACAACACTGCTTAACGCAGAGAGTGGAGGGGTGGGTATCAGGGACTGACAACACTGCTTAACGCAGAGAGTGGAGGGGTCGGTGTCAGGGCCATACGACACGTCTTTAGGCAGAGAGTGGCAGGTTTGGGATGTCAGGGCCTGACAACACTGCTTAACGCAGAGAGTGGAGGGGTGGGTATCAGGGCCTGACAACACTGCTTGACGCAGAGAGAGGAGGGGTGGATGTCAGGGCCATACGACACTTCTTTACGCAGAGAGTTACAGGGGTGTGATGTCAGTACCTGAGAACACCGCTTAACGCAGGGTGTGGAGGGGTGGGTGTCAGGGCCATACGACACATCTTTAGGCAGAGAGTGGCAGGGGTGGGATGTCAGGGCCTGACGATACTGCTTTACGCAGAGAGTGGCGGGGTTGGGATGTCAGGGCTTGACGACAATGCTTTATGCAGAGAGTGGAGGGGTGGGTGACAGGGCCATACGACAGGGGTTAATGCAGAGAGTGGCAGGGGTGGGATGTCAGGGCCTGACGATACTGCTTTATGCAAAGAGTGGAGGGGTGGTTGTCAGAGCCATACGACACTTCTTTACGCAGAGAGTTACAGGGGTGTGATGTCAGTACCTGAGAACACCGCTTAACGCAGGGTGTGGAGGGGTGGGTGTCAGGGCCATACGACACGTCTTTAAGCAGAAAATGGCTGGGGTGTGATGTCAGGGCCTGACGATACTACTTTACGCAGAGAGTGGAAGGGTGGAATGTCAGGGCTTGACGACACTGCTTTATGCAGAGAGTGGAGGGGTGGTTTTCAGGGACATACGACAGGGGTTAACGCAGAGAGTGGAAGGGGTGTGATGTCAGGGCGTGAAGACACTGCTTTATGCAGAGAGTGGAGTGGTGGGTGTCAGGGCCATACGACACTTATTTACGTAGAGAGTGGCGGGGTGGGTGTCAGGGCCATACGACAGTGCTTTACGCATAGAGTGGAGGGGTGAGATGTCAGGGCCATACGACAGTGCTTTACACAGAGAGTGGCAGGAGTGGGATGTCAGGGATAAACGACAGTGCTTTACGCAGAGAGCGGTGGGGTTCGGATGTCAGGACCATAAGACACTGCTTTATGGAGAGATGGAGGGATTAGTTTTGGGGCCATACGACACTGATTTACGCAGTGAGTGGCTAGGGTGGGATGTCAGGGCCATACGACAATTCTTTACGCAGAGAGTTATAGGGGTGTGATGTCAGGGCCTGACGATTCTGCTTTACGCAGAGAGTGGAGGAGGTGGGATGTCTGGGCTTAACGACACTGCTTTATGCAGAGAGTGGCGGGGGTGGGAAATCAAGCCTTGATAACAGTGCGTCATGCAGAGAGTGGCGGAGGTGGGATGTCAGGGCCATACGACACATCTTTACGCTGAGAGTGGCAGGGTTGGGATGCCAGGGCCATATGACACTTATTTAAGTAGAGAGTTGCAGGGGTGGGATGTCAGCGCCTGACAACACTGCTTAACGCACAGAGATGAGAGGTGGGTGTCAGGGCCACTCGACACTTCTTTACGCAGAGAGTGGCAGGGGTGGAATGTCTGGGCCTGACGATACTGCTATACGCAGAGAGTGGAGGGGTGGGTGTCAGAGTCATATGACAGTGCTTTAGGCAGAGAGTGGCGGGGGTGGGATTTCAGGGCCTGATGATAATGCTTTACACAGAGAGTGGCGGGGGTGGGATGTCAGGGCATGAAGACACTGCTTAACGCAGGGAGTGGAGGGGTGGGTGTCAGAGTCATATGACAGTGCTTTAGGCAGAGAGTGGCGGGGGTGGGATTTCAGGGCATGACCATACTGCTTTACGTAGAGAGTGGCGGGGGTGGGATGTCAGGACCTGACGAGACTGCTTCATGCAGAGAGTGGCAGGGGTGGAATGTCTGGGCCTGACGATACTGCTATACGCAGAGAGTGGAGGGGTGGGTGTCAGAGTCATATGACAGTGCTTTAGGCAGAGAGTGGCGGGGGTGGGATTTCAGGGCCTGATGATAATGCTTTACACAGAGAGTGGCGGGGGTGGGATGTCAGGGCATGAAGACACTGCTTAACGCAGGGAGTGGAGGGGTGGGTGTCAGAGTCATATGACAGTGCTTTAGGCAGAGAGTGGCGGGGGTGGGATTTCAGGGCATGACCATACTGCTTTACGTAGAGAGTGGCGGGGGTGGGATGTCAGGACCTGACGAGACTGCTTCATGCAGAGAGTGGTGGGGGTGGGATGTCAGGGCCTGACTATACTCCTTTACGCAGAGAGTGGCAGTTGTGGGATATCAGGGCTTGAAGACACTGCTTTATGCAGAGAGTGGCGGGGGTGGGATTTCTGGGCCATACGACACTTCTTTACGCAGAGAATGGCAGGGGCGGGATGTCAGGGCCTGACGATACTCCTTTACGCAGTGAGTGGCGAGGGTGGGATATCAGGGCTTGACGACCCTGCTTTATGCAGAGAGTGGAGGGGTGGGTGACAGAGCCATAAGACACTGCTTTATGTAGAGAGTGGAGGGGCTGGGATGTTGGGGCCTTAAGATACCGCATTAAGCAGAGAGTGGCGGGGGTGGGATGTCAGGGCATGACGACACTTATTTACGTAGAGAGTGGAGGGGTGGGTGACAGGGCCATACGACAGGGGTTAACGCAGAGAGTGGCAGGGGTGGGATGTCAGGGCCTGACGATACTGCTTTACGCAGAGAGTGGCGGGGTTGGGATGTCAGGGCTTGACGACACTGCTTTATGCAAAGAGTGGAGGGGTGGTTGTCAGAGCCATACGACACTTCTTTACGCAGAGAGTTACAGGGGTGTGATGTCAGTACCTGAGAACACCGCTTAACGCAGGGTGTGGAGGGGTGGGTGTCAGGGCCATACGACACGTCTTTAAGCAGAAAATGGCTGGGGTGTGATGTCAGGGCCTGACGATACTACTTTACGCAGAGAGTGGAAGGGTGGAATGTCAGGGCTTGACGACACTGCTTTATGCAGAGAGTGGAGTGGTGGGTGTCAGGGCCATACGACACTTATTTACGTAGAGAGTGGCGGGGTGGGTGTCAGGGCCATACGACAGTGCTTTACACAGAGAGTGGCAGGAGTGGGATGTCAGGGCTAAACGACAGTGCTTTACGCAGAGAGCGGTGGGGTTCGGATGTCAGGACCATAAGACACTGCTTTATGGAGAGATGGAGGGATTAGTTTTGGGGCCATACGACACTGATTTACGCAGTGAGTGGCTAGGGTGGGATGTCAGGGCCATACGACACTTCTTTACGCAGAGAGTGGCAGGGGTGGGATGTCAGGGCCTGACGATACTGCTTAACTCAGAGATTGGAGGGGGTGGGATGTCTGGGCTTAACGACACTGCTTTATGCTAGAATGGGAGGGGTGGGATGTCAGGGCCATATGACACTTATTTACGTAGAGAGTTGCAGGGGTGGGATGTCAGCGCCTGACAACACTGCTTAACGCACAGAGATGAGAGGTGGGTGTCAGGGCCACTCGACACTTCTTTAAGCAGAGAGTGGCAGGGGTGGGATGTCTGGGCATGAAGACACTGCTTTATGCAGAGAGTGGAGGTGTGGGTGTCAGGGTCATACGACAATTGTTTATACAGAGAATGGCAGGGGTGGGATGTCAGGGCCTGACGATACTGCTATACGCAGAGAGTGGAGGGGTGGGTGTCAGAGTCATATGACAGTGCTTTAGGCAGAGAGTGGCGGGGGTGGGATTTCAGGGCCTGATGATAATGCTTTACACAGAGAGTGGCGAGGGTGGGATGTCAGGGCATGAAGACACTGCATAACGCAGGGAGTGGAGGGGTGGGTGTCAGAGTCATATGACAGTGCTTTAGGCAGAGAGTGGCGGGGGTGGGATGTCATAGCCTGACCATACTGCTTTACGCAGAGAGTGACGGGGGTGGGATGTCAGGGCCTGACAACACTCCTTAACGCAGAGAGTGGAGAGGTGGGTATCAGGGCCATATGACGGTGCTTTAGGCAGAGATTCCTTCTGTTCCCTCTGGACAAGAAATAAAAATATTTTCTTGTTCCCCGGATATACAGGGAAGTCGTGTGCCGGCTGAGGTCACAACAGCCTCCCTGCCACAGGAGCGGTGCTCCAAGCAGCCGCCTGATCCACCAGGTAAAGCACACACCTTTTACATCCCTAAAGAGGAGCAGATCTCCCCACCTGGCGATGAAAAGGAGCTTTCCCTGTGCACCCTGGCACCCAAGAGGGGTCAGGACCACCACCCTGCAGTGGTGGAAGGGATCCAGATGGCAGGAGAGCAGGTTGGTGATGTAGCCCTCACCCTTAGCCCTGAGAGGTCCTCTATTAGTGAGGATCTGCTTGAGCAGCTGTCACAGGGCCACCGCCAGGTGCCCCTGGTGCAACATTCACAGGTTAGACAGGAGGTCCAGCTGGACGCTGAGACTACTGCGCTGTGGACACACCTGATCCCAGATGCCGATTCCCTCTGCTGTGACCCAGGGAACCTGCAGTCATGTAACATTATTTCTCACAACTACCAGGTAGTGAGTGAGACTGACCTGATTGTTCCTGCCTCAACGGTAGGGTTGCCAACACACCCAGTCCCCCAGAAGGGACAGGGAATGAAAGCCGAGCCGGTTTTCTTACAGCCACCAGCTCAGTCTGTCAGTCTGAGTCCGACCAACAGTGGTTCAGCCAGACTGGAGCTGGATGGTCAAGTCACCCGCCTGCCAGTGCAGGACATCGCAAAGAGGGGTGTCAGAATCCCCGCCTGCACTGACATGGGCCTGGTGAGTGATAGTAAGTTCAAAGACAGTGAACTAGCTATCCCAGTGCTGGGGCAGCTCCCTGAACCCCTAGCGAGGGAAGGGGGGAGCGAGCAGGTGTCTTACACCCATGCCCAGCGAACGACTGTAAACATGCCGATAGAGGGATTCCTCAATCAGGAGGTGTGCAGGGTGGACCTGAACAGTGAGAATGGGATAACAATCCCAGATCACTCAAGTGCTCCAGATGACCACTCAGCCGAGGGTCAGGCATGCTCCACCGCTGCACCGCCCCCTGCAGGGTTCCTAGAGCACAGGCATGAACAAATCGAAAAAGCAGATGCCCTGGAAAAGGAGGAGCAGCATCAGCAGCTGTGTCAGATCTCCCCAGATTTCCAGGATGTTGGTGCCCAAGATGCCACATGGCATACTGAGAAAGACACCATGTACACGCTGCGCCAGCTTAGAAAGGCAACAGTCACTCAGAAGGAGATGACTGGGATCAGCCACCCGAAAAGACTTTTGGGAGGACTGATTGCTGCCGCCACTGTTGCACGTTTGCTTTTTCTGGTAGGTTTGTGTGCTACTGGCACTCTCACCCTGACTGCCCCAAGAAGGCAGGTGTCAGAGATGCCAGAGGGTAGTGAGAGACTGTATCGACAGCAGCAAAAGTTGGAAAGCTTAGGGAAAACCCTACAGGCAACTTCCTATGCAACAGGGTTAAACCTTATTCCCCAACCAGTGGACATGATTGTTGGTGTTATACAGTGGGTTTATGCTTGTGTGCAACAGGCCAGAATGTTGACACAAGACCTGTTAAGGGAGTTTAGTGCCACTGTAGCCAGCCTAGCTATGGCACAATTCCCAACCCACTTGATTCCACTCTTCTCCGTAGAGGAGTATGTGACATTAACCCCATTGATCATAGCTCACCCAGAAGGCAATCCAAGATTGAATTGGGTTCCAAATCTTGAGATGGGTATGGCTACCAAAGCTATCCATTGGCTGTGTCTAAACGATTCACCAATGAAGGGTGTAAAGCTACTAACGAGCAGAGGGAGGTTAATGAACCCCATGAAGAGCAGGTGGGAAGTAAATGGCTGGTCAGCACACCACATTTAACTGTCACCATGACTTGTGACAGGCATGATACAGCTACCACAATGCAGCTACCTAATCAAACAGTTTTCCTGTAAGTTCCCGAGGAGGCCAAGTACAGCTTGAACTTAACACTGTACTGTCTAGAACCAGACAACATAAGACCAAACTTGAGGTCGTGGATGCCTTCAGGTGCCACACTATTGAATTGGATAGAAATCCAAGAAACAGTAAGCCCTGAAGAGGTACAGGTAGTTGAGTTTGCTTTAATGGAACAAACCTCCAAATCACCCTAGCAGATACCCAACACAGGTGCCGTGGGTCATCAGGGGGGCTGGGAACAGGAACCGTTGTTATTGTAATACTGCTGCTGGGTAGCTGGATCATGACTGACAGTGTACTCTGAATGCTGTACTCTCACATCAAGATGTACTCCGGGTAGCACGAATGAGTCAAAGGTAGCATGTCAAAAGAAAGGAAGTGACTTCTCCCCAAATATCTACTACAGAGGTATCAGATATTGACAGTGAACTTCCTGATGTGTAATTCCTAGACTTAGATAATGTCTCCTACCGTGTTTATACATACTCCAGATGTTATTCATCCTGTTTGTACCCAATGCTGGTTCCAGTATGAATTCTCGTGGAGTAATGTGGACATTTAAGGTTAATGTTCTAATGGCAAGGTGTCACGCCCTCTGCAGCCAGGGGGCGCTCCTTCTCTGTCCTGTCCCTAGTTTCCGGTCTGCTGTCCTTCCTGTCCCTCTCTTTCCCTTGGGCTATATATTTCCGGGTCTTGCACTCTGTCCTCACTCAGCATTGATGTTCGGATGTCCTGAGACCCGCCTAGCACCAGGGCGCCCCACGTCCGCTCCCTGAGGGCATAGGTTTCTATACGGCATTCCTGAACTCTTTGCACTAATGAGCCCGGGCCTTTTTCCCGTCTCGCCGCTACGCATATGGGTCTTTTTCTGCTCTCCGGCTCCCCACGGTTAGTCCCTTTGGACGTCCGTGACACAAGGGACATCACTTAACTCTGTTTTGTTTTAAAGGAAACAACGCCTCAGGACCTCGTGACCTTTAAAAAGGGGGGATATGTAGCGGCGAGGCTTATTAATAAGAAAGAATTAAGTGTTCTGAGCCTTCCCAAATGAGGCCCCATTTCTCTGTTCATCTCTGTGGTGCAGCCACAGAGAAACTATTCATGCAAGCTGATTTAGGGTTCCTTTGAAAAGGACAGCTCCCAAAGGGGGATGCACTTAGCTAAGCCTGGCTATCATGATCAATGGTCATCCATTGGCGCCTATCTGTCTAGGGAGTGCCAGATGGACATCTGGACTGCATTCCTAGGTGTCAGGAGTAAGTGACTCATATCTCACCTTGATCAACCAATCAGGGACTGGTAGGGCCGAGTAACCCACGTGGGACTCTGATGCCCATGGAACTTTCAGCCAATCAACGAGCTGAAGTTCCTCCAGGTAAAAACAGGCAACACAGAGAGCCTGAGAGAGCAAGATTCAGTGAGATTCAGAAGGGATTCAGTGGAGAATTCTGTGGACTTTTCTAAAGGGAATTCAAAGGAGAATTCCAGGGCAGGACGGCCCAGGAGCAGAAGGCTCCCAAGGGCAGGACATTCTCGCAGCGCACCTCCTGACCATCCTGAGACTCAGCCCGGACAACCACGGAACGGCCAGTGTGTCTGAGTGCCAGAACTTTCCTTTGTTCTAAGAGTCTAGAGTGGAGGTTGCCAGAGAGTAACCAGAGAATCCACCCGAGGTTAGCACCAGCAGCAAGCTTCATCAACAGGTCAGAACTGTGGACAGCTGAATCACTATTCAGAACTAGCTCTTCATCAGGAACGAACCGGTCCTCTTCCCGACTTGCTGGGACCCACAGTCATCTTTTCTCCTGTGCACAAACTTGGCTAGTTAAAGCCAACACTAACTAGCCGGTCAGTGAGCATCTGCAGCGCACCGTCGCAAGCCGCACAACACAGCCTGGCACCGAGCCAGAGAGCGCGGATTGGACAGCAACAACCTGCAACTGTTTCTTTGTGCCCGCAGGAGATCTGAATCCCCAGAGATTGGATGAGTATTCAACTTCACTGCATTACAGCTCAAGAATTCAATTGTTATCCAAACCAGTTGATATCAATTTAATTCCTAAGAGTTATGTACTTGTTTTGAGTATCTAATGTAGAAGTTGTAACCAAGATCACTTTACGAAACGGTCTAAATGAATGATATACTGAACGTATGTCCTCTTGATATGTGTAACACTTTGTAACTGACTGAATATATACATTTTGTATTCTGATAACCCTCTCGGTAAGATCTGTTAGTTTTATATGCATATCCTATGTATTAATAAATGTATCCTCGTGTATTAGTACCTGTGTGTGTGCGTTGTTCGAGTTATGTCGCATGATTGGATTCTAAAGCCATTAAAAGAATCAACTTTGTGATTTACTGCTTCAATTAATAATTGTCTCAGTAAATGCCCAAACCCTACAGAACTGTTGACTTCAGAGAGCCACTATGATTACATATTTGGCGTCCCTGAGCCGGTTTTCTTACAGATGTCAGGGCCATACGACAGTGCTTTTCGCAGAGAGTGGTGGGGGTGAGATGTCAGGGCCTGATGAGACTGCTTTATGCAGAGAGTGGAGGGGTGGGTGTTAGGGCCATACAACAATTCTTTACGGAGAGAGTGGTGAGGGTGGGATGTCAGGGCCTGACGATACTGCTTTACGCAGAGAGTGGAATGGTGGGTGTCAGGGCCATCCGAAAATTCTTTACGCAGAAAGTGGAGGGATTGGTGTCAGAGCCATACGACACTGCTTAACGCAGTGAGTGGCGGGGGAGGGATGTCAGGGCCATAAGACACTGCTTTACACAGATAGTGGCAGGGGTAGGATATCAGAGCTTGACGACACTGCTTTATGCAGAGAGTGGCGGGGGTGGGATGTCAGGGCCTGACAACACTGCTTAACGCAGAGAGTGGAGGGGTGGGTGTCAGGGCCATACGACACTTCTTTAGGCAGAGAGTGACAGGGGTGGGATGTCAGGGACTGACGAAACTGCTTTACGCAGAGAGTGGAGGGGTTCGATGTTAGGGTCATTCGACAGTGCTTTACGGAGAGAGTGGTGGGGGTGGGATATCAGGGCCTGATGAGACCGCTTTATGCAGAGAGTGGAGGGGTGGGTGTCAGTCCATACGACACTTCTTTACGCAGAGAGTGGCGGGGGTTGGATGTCAGGGCCATAAGACAGTGCTTTACGCAGAGAGTGGCGGGGGTGGGATGTCAAGGCTTGACGACACTGTTTTATGCAGAGATTGGAGGGGTGGGTGTCAGGGCCATACGACACTTCTTTACGCAGAGAGTGGCAGGGGTGGGATATCAGGGCCTGACATAACTGCTTTACGCAGAGAGTGGCGGGGTTGGATGTCAGGGCCATATGACAGTCCTTTACGCAGAGAGTGGCGGGGGTGGGATGTCAGGGCCTGACGATACTGCTTTAAGCAGAGAGTGGAATGGTGGGTGTCAGGGCCATGTGAAAATTCTTTACGCAGAAAGTGGAGGGATTGGTGTCAGGGCCATACGACAGTGCTTTACGCAGAGAGTGGCGGGGGTGGGATGTCAGGGCCTCATGAGACTGCTTTATGCAGAGAGTAGAGGGGTGGGTCATAGGGCCATACGACAATTCTTTACGCAGAGAGTGGCGGGGGTGGGATGTCAGGGCCATAAGACACTGCTTTACACAGATAGTGGCAGGGGTAGGATGTCAGAGCTTGACGACACTGCTTTATGCACAGAGTGGTGGAGTTGAGATGTCAGGGCCATAAGACACTCCTTTATGCAGAGAGTAGAGGGGTGGGTGATAGGGCCATACGACAATTCTTTACGCAGAGAGTGGTGAGGGTGGGATGTTAGGGCATGAAGACACTGCTTTATGCAGAGAGTTGAGTGGTGGGTGTCAGGGCCATGCGACAAATCTTTACGCAAAGAGTAGAGAGATTGGTGTCAAGGCCATATGACAGTGCTTTACGCAGTGAGTACAGGGGGTTGGATGTCAGGTCCATAAGACAGTGCTTTACGCAGAGAGTGGCGGGGGTGGGACTTCAGGGCTTGACGACACTGTTTTATGCAGAGAGTGGAGGGGTGGGTGTCAGGGCCATACGACACTTCTAATGCAGAGAGTGGCAGGGGTGGGATGTCAGGGTCTGACGACACTGCTTTATGCAGAGAGTGGCAGGGGTGGGATCTCAGGGCCTGACGAAACTGCTTTACGCAGAGAGTGGCGGGGTTGGATGTCACGGCCATAGGACAGTACTTTACGCAGAGAGTGGCAGGGGTGGGATGTCAGAGACTGCTTTATGCAGAGAGTAGAGCGGTGGGTGATAGGGCCATACGACAATTCTTTACGCAGAGAGTGGTGAGGGTGGGATGTCAGGGCCTGACGATACTGCTTTACGGAGAAAGTGGTGGGGGTGGGATGTCAGGGCTTGACGACACTGCTTTATGCAGAGAGTGGAGTGGTGAGTGTCAGGGCCATGCAACAATTCTTTACGCACAGAGTGGAGAGATTGGTGTCAGGGCCATACGACAGTGCTTTACGCAGAGAGTGGCGGGGGTGGGATGTCAGGGCTTGATGAGACTGCTTTATGCAGAGAGTAGAGGGGTGGGTGTCAGGGCCATACGACACTTCTTTACACAGAGAGTGGTTGGGATGGGATGTCAGGGCCTGACGACACTGCTTTATGCAGAGAGTGGCAGGGGTGGGATGTCAGGGCCTGACGAAACTGCTTTATGCAGAGAGTGGCAGGGGTGGGATGTCAGGGCCTGACGAAACTGCTTTATGCAGAGAGTGGATTGGTGGGTGTTAGGGCCATACGACAATTCTTTACGGAGAGAGTGTTGAGGGTGGGATGTCAGGGCCTGACGATACTGCTTTACGCAGAGAGTGGAATGGTGGGTGTCAGGGCCATGCGATAATTCCTTACGCAAAAAGTGGAGGGATTGGTATCAGGGCCATACGACAGTGCTTTACGCAATGAGTGGCGAGGCTTGGATGACACGGCCATACGACAGTGCTTTACACAGAGAGTGGCGGGGGTGGGATGTCAGGGCCTAACGATACTCCTTTACGCAAAGAGTGGTGGGGGTGGGATGTCAGGGCTTGACAACCCTGCCTTATGCAGGCAGTGGAGTGGTGGGTGTCAGGGTCATACGAAAATTCTTTACGCAGAGAGTGGAGAGATTGGTCTCATGGCCATACGATAGTACTTTACGCAGTGAGTGACGAGGCTTTAATGAAAGGGCCATACGACAGTGCTTTACGCAGAGATTGACAGGGGTGGGATGTAAGGGCCTGATGATACTGTTTTACGCTGAGAGTGGAGGGGTCGGTGTCAGGGCCTGACAATACTCCTTTACGCAGAGAGTGGCGAAGGTTGGACGTTAGGGCCATACGACAGTGCTTTACGCAGAGAGTTCTGGTGGTGGGATGCCAGGGCATGACAACACTGCTAAAAGCAGAGAGTGGAAGGGTGCGTGTCAGGGCCATATGACACTGCTTTACACAGAGAGTGGTGTGGGTGGGGTGTCAGAGCCATACGACACTGGTTTACGCAGAGTGTGGTGGCGGTGGGATGTCAGGGCCATACGACAGTGCTTTACGCAGAGAGTTCTGGTGGTGGGATGTCAGGGCCTGACTACACTGCTTAAAACAAGGAGTGTAGAGGTGGGTGTCAGGGCCATACGACACGTCTTTAGGCAGAGAGTGGCAGGGGTGGGATGTCAGGGCCATACGACAGTGCTTTATGCAGAGAGTGGAGGGGTGGGTCTCAGGGCCATACGACACATCTTTAGGCAGAGAGTGGCGGGGGTGGCAGGGCCTGACCATACTGCTTTATGCAGAGAGTGGCGGGGGTGGGATTTCAAGGCCATACGACACTTCTTTACGCAGAGAGTGGCAGGGGTGGGATGTCAGGGCCTGACAACACTGCTTAACGCAGAGAGTGGAGGGGTGGATATCAGGGCCTGACAACACTGCTTAACGCAGGGAGTGGAGGGGTCGGTGTCAGGGCCATACGACACGTCTTTAGGCAGAGAGTGGCAGGGGTGGAATGTCAGGGCCTGAGGAAACTGCTTTACGCAGAGAGTGGCGGGGTTGGGATGTCAGTGCTTTACGACACTGTTTTATTCAGAGAGTGGCGGGGTGGGATGTCAGGGCCTGATGATACTACTTTATGCAGAGAGTGGCGGGGGTGGGATGTCAGGGCTTAACGACACTGCATTATGCAGAGAGTGGCGGGGGTGGGATTTTAAGGCCATACGACACTTCTTTACGCAGAGAGTGGCAGGGGTGGGATGTCAGGGCCTGATGAAACTGCTTTATGCAGAGAGTGGCAGGGGTGGGATGTCAGGGCCTGACGAAACTGCTTTATGCAGAGTGTGGCGGGGTTGGATGTCAGGGCCATACGACAGTGCTTTACGCAGAGAGTGGCGGGGGTGGGATGTCAGGGCCTGACGATACTGCTTACGCAGAGAGTGGCGGGGTGGGATGTCAGGGCCTGACGATACTACTTTATGCAGAGAGTGGCGGGTGTGGGATGTCATGTCTTGACAACACTGCTTTATGCAGAGAGTGGCGGGGGTGGGATGGCAGGTCCATACGACACTTCTTTACGCAGAGAGTTACAGATGTGTGATGTCAGGGCCTGACGATACTGCTCTACACAGAGAGTGGAGGAGGTGGGATTTCAGGGCTTGACGACACTGCTTTATGCAGAAAGTGGAGGGGTGGGTGTCAGGGCCGTACGAGAGGGTTAACGCAGAGAGTGGCAGGGGTGGGAAATCAGGGCATGAAGACACTGCTTTACGCAGAGAGTGGCGGGGTTGGGACGTCAGAGCCTGACGATTCTGCTTTAAGCAGAGAGCGGGGTTGGGATGTCAGGGCTTAACGACACTGCATTATGCAGAGAGTGGCGAGGCTGGGATGTCAGGGCCATACGACACTTCTTTACGCAGAGAGTGGCAGGGTTGGGATGTCAGGGCCTGACAACACTGCTTAACGCAGAGAGTGGAGGGGTGGGTATCAGGGCCTGACAACACTGCTTGACGCAGAGAGTGGAGGGGTGGGTATCAGGGCCATACGACACTTCTTTACGCAGAGAGTTACAGGGGTGTGATGTCAGGGCCTGACGATACTGCTTTACGCAGAGAGTGGAGGGGTGGAATGTCAGGGCTTGACGACTCTGCTTTATGCAGAGAGTGGAGGGGTGGGTATCAGGGACATACGACACTGATTTACGCAGTGAGTTGCAAGGGTGGGATGTCAGGACCATACGACAGTGCTTTCTGCAGAGAGTGGAGGAGGTCGGATGTCAGTACCTGAGAACACCGCTTAACGCAGGGAGTGGAGGGGTGGGTGTCAGGGCCATACGACACGTCTTTAGGCAGAGAGTGGCAGGGGTGAGATGTCAGGGCCTGACGATACTGCTTTACGCAGAGAGTGGCGGGGTTGGGATGTCAGGGCTTCACGACACTGTTTTACGCAGAGAGTGGAGGAGGTTGGATTTCAGGGCTTGACGACAATGCTTTATGCAGAGAGTGGAGGGGTGGGTGACAGGGCCATACGACAGGGGTTAACGCAGAGAGTGGCAGGGGTGGGAAATCAGGGCATGAAGACACTGCTTTATGCAGAGAGTGGAGGGGTGGTTGTCAGGGCCATACGACACTTATTTACGTAGAGAGTGGCGGGGGTGGGACGTCAGAGCCTGACGATTCTGCTTTAAGCAGAGAATGGCTGGGGTGTGATGTCAGGGCCTGACGATACTACTTTACGCAGAGAGTGGAAGGTTGGAATGTCAGGGCTTGACGACACTGCTTTATGCAGAGAGTGGAGGGGTGGTTTTCAGGGACATACGACAGGGGTTAACGCAGAGAGTGGAAGGGGTGTGATGTCAGGGCGTGAAGACACTGCTTTACGCAGAGAGAGGAGGGGTGGGATTTCAAGGCCATACGACACTTCTTTACGCAGAGAGTGGCAGGGGTGGGATGTCAGGGCCTGACAACACTGCTTAACGCAGAGAGTGGAGGGGTGGATATCAGGGCCTGACAACACTGCTTAACGCAGGGAGTGGAGGGGTCGGTGTCAGGGCCATACGACACGTCTTTAGGCAGAGAGTGGCAGGGGTGGAATGTCAGGGCCTGAGGAAACTGCTTTACGCAGAGAGTGGCGGGGTTGGGATGTCAGTGCTTTACGACACTGTTTTATTCAGAGAGTGGCGGGGTGGGATGTCAGGGCCTGATGATACTACTTTATGCAGAGAGTGGCGGGGGTGGGATGTCAGGGCTTAACGACACTGCATTATGCAGAGAGTGGCGGGGGTGGGATTTTAAGGCCATACGACACTTCTTTACGCAGAGAGTGGCAGGGGTGGGATGTCAGGGCCTGATGAAACTGCTTTATGCAGAGAGTGGCAGGGGTGGGATGTCAGGGCCTGACGAAACTGCTTTATGCAGAGTGTGGCGGGGTTGGATGTCAGGGCCATACGACAGTTCTTTACGCAGAGAGTGGCGGGGGTGGGATGTCAGGGCCTGACGATACTGCTTACGCAGAGAGTGGCGGGGTGGGATGTCAGGGCCTGACGATACTACTTTATGCAGAGAGTGGCGGGTGTGGGATGTCATGTCTTGACAACACTGCTTTATGCAGAGAGTGGCGGGGGTGGGATGGCAGGTCCATACGACACTTCTTTACGCAGAGAGTTACAGATGTGTGATGTCAGGGCCTGACGATACTGCTCTACACAGAGAGTGGAGGAGGTGGGATTTCAGGGCTTGACGACACTGCTTTATGCAGAAAGTGGAGGGGTGGGTGTCAGGGCCGTACGAGAGGGTTAACGCAGAGAGTGGCAGGGGTGGGAAATCAGGGCATGAAGACACTGCTTTACGCAGAGAGTGGCGGGGTTGGGACGTCAGAGCCTGACGATTCTGCTTTAAGCAGAGAGCGGGGTTGGGATGTCAGGGCTTAACGACACTGCATTATGCAGAGAGTGGCGAGGCTGGGATGTCAGGGCCATACGACACTTCTTTACGCAGAGAGTGGCAGGGTTGGGATGTCAGGGCCTGACAACACTGCTTAACGCAGAGAGTGGAGGGGTGGGTATCAGGGCCTGACAACACTGCTTGACGCAGAGAGTGGAGGGGTGGGTATCAGGGCCATACGACACTTCTTTACGCAGAGAGTTACAGGGGTGTGATGTCAGGGCCTGACGATACTGCTTTACGCAGAGAGTGGAGGGGTGGAATGTCAGGGCTTGACGACTCTGCTTTATGCAGAGAGTGGAGGGGTGGGTATCAGGGACATACGACACTGATTTACGCAGTGAGTTGCAAGGGTGGGATGTCAGGACCATACGACAGTGCTTTCTGCAGAGAGTGGAGGAGGTCGGATGTCAGTACCTGAGAACACCGCTTAACGCAGGGAGTGGAGGGGTGGGTGTCAGGGCCATACGACACGTCTTTAGGCAGAGAGTGGCAGGGGTGAGATGTCAGGGCCTGACGATACTGCTTTACGCAGAGAGTGGCGGGGTTGGGATGTCAGGGCTTCACGACACTGTTTTACGCAGAGAGTGGAGGAGGTTGGATTTCAGGGCTTGACGACAATGCTTTATGCAGAGAGTGGAGGGGTGGGTGACAGGGCCATACGACAGGGGTTAACGCAGAGAGTGGCAGGGGTGGGAAATCAGGGCATGAAGACACTGCTTTATGCAGAGAGTGGAGGGGTGGTTGTCAGGGCCATACGACACTTATTTACGTAGAGAGTGGCGGGGGTGGGACGTCAGAGCCTGACGATTCTGCTTTAAGCAGAGAATGGCTGGGGTGTGATGTCAGGGCCTGACGATACTACTTTACGCAGAGAGTGGAAGGGTGGAATGTCAGGGCTTGACGACACTGCTTTATGCAGAGAGTGGAGGGGTGGTTTTCAGGGACATACGACAGGGGTTAACGCAGAGAGTGGAAGGGGTGTGATGTCAGGGCGTGAAGACACTGCTTTACGCAGAGAGAGGAGGGGTGAGATGTCAGGGCCATACGACAGTGCTTTACACAGAGAGTGGCAGGAGTGGGATGTCAGGGCTAAACGACAGTGCTTTACGCAGAGAGCCATGGGGTTCGGATGTCAGGACCATAAGACACTGCTTTATGGAGAGATGGAGGGATTAGTTTTCGGGCCATACGACACTGATTTACGCAGTGAGTGGCGAGGGTGGGATGTCAGGGCCATACGACACTTCTTAACGCAGAGAGTGGCAGGGGTGGGATGTCAGGGCCTGACGATACTGCTTAACTCAGAGAGTGGAGGGGTGGGTTTCAGGGCTATACGATACTGCTTTACGCAGAGAGTGTCGGGGGTGGGATTTCATGGTCTGACGAATCTTATTTACGTAGAGAGTGGCAGGGTTGGGATGTCATGGCCTTACGATGCTCATTTACGCAGAGAGTGGCGGGGGTGGGAAATCAAGCCTTGAGATCACTGCATCATGCAGAGAGTGGCGGAGGTGGGATGTCAGGGCCATACGACACATCTTTACGCAGAGAGTGGCAGGGTTGGGATGCCAGGGCCTTTTAACACTGCTTAACTCAGAGAGTGGAGGGGTGGGTTTCAGCGCTATACGATACTGCTTAACGCAGAGAGTGTTGGGGGTGGGATTTCATGGTCTGACAAATCTTCTTTATGCAGAGAGTGGAGGGGTGGGTGTCAGGGATTGACGACACTTATTTACGTGGAGAGTGGCAGGGGTGGGATGTATGGCTTGACAACATGGCTTAACGCAGAGAGTGGAGGGGTGGGTGTCAGGGCCATACGACAATTCTTTACGCAGAGAGTTACAGGGGTGTGATGTCAGGGCCTGACGATTCTGCTTTACGCAGTGAGTGGAGGAGGTTTGATGTCTGGGCTTAACGACACTGCTTTATGCAGAGAGTGGCGGGGGTGGGAAATCAAGCCTTGAGAACACTGCGTCATGCATAGAGTGGCGGAGGTGGGATGTCAGGGCCATACGACACATCTTTACGCTGAGAGTGGCAGGGTTGGGATGCCAGGGCCTTTTAACACTGCTTAACTCAGAGAGTGGAGGGGTGGGTTTCAGGGCTATATGATACTGCTTTACGGAGAGAGTGTTGGTGGTGGGATTTCATGGTCAGACGAATCTTCTTTATGCAGAGAGTATAGGAGTGGGTGTCAGGGATTGACGACACTTATTTACGTGGAGAGTGGCAGGGGTGGGATGTCAGGGCCTGAAAACATGGCTTAATGCAGAGAGTGGAGGGGTGGGTGTCAGGGCCGTATGACAATTCTTTACGCAGAGAGTTACAGGGGTGTGATGTCAGGGCCTGACGATACTGCTTTATGCAGAGAGTGGAGGGGGTGGGATGTCTGGGCTTAACGACACTGCTTTATTCAGAGAATGGCAGGGGTGGGATGTCAGAGCCTGCCAACACTGCTTAACGCACAGAGATGAGAGGTGGGTGTCAGGGCCACTCGACACTTCTTTACGCAGAGAGTGGAGGTGTGGGTGTCAGGGTCATACGACAATTGTTTATACAGAGAGTGGCAGGGGTGGGATGTCAGGGCCTGATGATACTGCTTTATGCAGAGAGTGGAGGGGTGGGTGTCAGAGTCATATGACAGTGCTTTAGGCAGAGAGTGGCGGGGGTGGGATTTCAGGGCCTGATGATAATGCTTTACACAGAGAGTGGCGGGGGTGGGATGTCAGGGCATGAAGACACTGCTTAACGCAGGGATTAGAGGGGTGGGTGTCAGAGTCATATGACAGTGCTTTAGGCAGAGAGTGGCGGGGGTGGGATTTCAGGGCATGACCATACTGCTTTATGCAGAGAGTGGCGGGGGTTGGATTTCAGGGCCATACGACACTTCTTTACGCAGTGACTGGCAAGGGTGGGATATCAGGGCTTGACGACCCTGCTTTATGCAGAGAGTGGAGGGGTGGGTGACAGAGCCATAAGACACTGCTTTATGTAGAGTGTGGAGGGATTTGTGTTAGGGCCTGACGATACTGCTTTACGCAGATAGTGGAGGGGCTGGGATGTTGGGGCCTTAAGATACAGCATTATGCAGAGAGTGGCGGGGGTGGGATGTCAGGGCCTGACGACACTTATTTACGTAGAGAGTGGCGGGGGTGGGATGTCAAAGCCATACGACACGTCTTTACGCAGAGAGTGGCAGGGGTGGGATGTCAATGCTTGATGACATTGCTTTATGCAGAGAGTGGAAGGGTGCGTGTCAGGGCCATACGACAGAGGTTAACGCAGAGAATGGTGTGGTTACGATGTCAGGGCATGAAGACACTGCTTTATGCATAGAGTGGAGGGGTGGGTTTCAGGGCTGAAGAAAGATGTGAAGACGGGGGTTTAAATTTAATCCTTTCTGTAGTGGGTGTCAGGGACATACGACATGGGTTAACGCAGAGAGTGGAGGGGGTGGGATGTCAGGGCCTGACGGTACTGCTTTACGGTGATAGTAGCGGGGGTGGGATGACAGGGCATGACCATACTGCTTTACGCAGAGAGTGGCGGGGGTGGGATGTCAGGGCCTGACGAGACTGTTTAATGCAGAGAGTGGAGCGGTGGATGTCAGGGCTATACGAAACTTTTTTATTTAGAGAGTGGCGGTGGTGGGATGTCAGGGCCTGAAGATACTGCTTTACGCAGAGATTGGTGGGGGTTGGATGTCAGGTCCTGACGATAGTGCTTTACGCAGAGAGTGCCAGGTGTTGGATGTCAGGGCGTGACGATAGTGCTTTATGCAGAGAGTGGCGGGGGTGGGATGTCAAGGCCTGATAAGACTGCTTTATGCAGAGAGTGGAGGGCTGGGTGTCAGGGCCATATGACACTTCTTTACGTAGACTGTGGCGGGGGTGGGATGTCAGGGATTGACGACACTGCTTAACGCAGACAGTGGAGGGGTGGGTTTCAGGGTTGAAGAAAGATGTGAAGACGGGGGTTTAAATTTAATCCTTTCTGTATGAGGTTTAGACTTCTAAATCACAAGCTGGGGTTTATGGCAGGAAAGGGGGTTAACTGATAAGGATTCCAGA
This sequence comes from Lepisosteus oculatus, assembly GCF_040954835.1. Taxonomy (NCBI): domain Eukaryota; kingdom Metazoa; phylum Chordata; class Actinopteri; order Semionotiformes; family Lepisosteidae; genus Lepisosteus; species Lepisosteus oculatus. Next base: position 59,805,940 of record NC_090709.1, on the reverse strand, counting down.
TGCGAGCTAGGCACCCCCCTGGGTGTAATCTTAAACTGACCATTAGGCCAGGACCTCTTAAACTGGCCAAATACCATGAACCCCCCTTTTTTTCCATCAGACCGAGTGACTTCAGAAACGGAGAAGAAGATACTATATAACTCAAAAGTTTGTACCGGTACGGGGAACAATACTTCGGTTTTGTTATTTCTTGCGGGAAACAAGACTTCGGCTTTATTGTTCCTTGTGTAGCGGCGAGGCTTATTAATAAGAAAGAATTAAGTGTTCTGAGCCTTCCCAAATGAGGCCCCATTTCTCTGTTCATCTCTGTGGTGCAGCCACAGAGACACTATTCATGCAAGATGTTTTCTTTTGATAAGGACAGCTCCAAAAGGGGGATGCACTTAGCTAAGCCTGTCTAGGGAGTGCCAGTTGGACATCTGGACTGCATTACTAAGTGTCAGGAGTAAGCGACTCATATCTCGCCTTGATCAACCAATCAGGGACTGGTAGGGCAGAGTAACCCACGTGGGACTCTGATGCCCATGGAACTTTCAGCCAATCAACGAGCTGAAGTTCCTCCAGGTAAAAACAGGCAACACAGTGTAGCGGCGAGGCTTAATAATAAGGCAGAATTAAGTGTTTCTGAGCTTTCCCAAATTAGGCCTCATTTCTCTGTTCATTCCAGGTAAAAACAGGCAACACAGAGAGCCTGAGAGATTCAGATTCAGATTCAGATTCAGACTGAGATTCAGATTCAACAATTCTAAAGGGAATTCAAAGGAGAATCCCAAGGGCAGGACATTCTCGCAGCGCGCCTCCTGACCATCCTGAGACTCAGCCCGGACAACCACAGAACGGCCAGTGTGTCCGAGCGCCAGAACTTTCCTTTGTTCTAAGAGTCTAGAGTGGAGGTTGCCAGAGAGTAACCAGCAGCAGGCCTCGTGAACAGGTCGGAACTGTGGACAGCTGAATCACTATTCAGAACTAGCTCTTCATTGTAAACGAACTGGTCCTCTTCCTGACTTGCTGGGACCCACAGTCATCTTTTCTCCTGTGCACAAACTGTGCTAGTTAAACAACACCAACTAGCCGGTCAGTGAGCATCAGCAGCGCACCGTCACAAGCCGCACAGCACAGCCTGGCACCGAGCCAGAGAGCGCGGATTGGACAGCAACAGCCTGCAACTGTTTCTTTGTGCCCGCAGGAGATCTGAATCCCCAAAGATTGGATGAGTATTCAACTTCAATGCATTACAGCTCGAGAACTCAGTTGTTATCCCAACCAGTTGATATCAATTTAATTCCTAAGAGTTATGTACTGGTTTGAGTATCTAATGTAGAAGCTGTAACCAAGTTCACTTTACGAAACGGTCTTAATGAATGATATACTGAACGTATGTCCTCTTGATATGTGTAACACTTTGTAACTGATTGAATATATATCTTTTGTATTCTGATAACCCTCTCGATAAGATCTGTTAGTTTTACATGCATATTCCATGTATTAATAAATGTATCCTCGTGTATTAGTACCTGTGTGTGCGCGTTGTTTGAGTTATGTCGCATGGTTGGATTCTAAAGCCATCAAAAGAATCAACTTTGTGATTTACTGCTACAATTAATAATTGTCTCAGTAAATGCCCAAACCCTACAGAACTGTTGCCTTCAGAGAGCCACTATGATTACATATTTGGCGTCCCTGAACCGGTTTTCTCTACAACAGAGAGCCTGAGAGAGTAAGATTCAGTGAGATTCAGAAGGGATTCAGTGGAGAATTCTGTGGACTTTTCTAAAGGGAATTCAAAGGAGAATTCCAGGGCAGGACGGCCCAGGAGCAGAAGGCTCCCAAGGGCAGGACATTCTCGCAGCGCACCTTCTGACCATCCTGAGACTCAGCCCGGACAACCACGGAACAGCCAGTGTGTCTGAGTGCCAAAACTTTCCTTTGTTCTAAGAGTCTAGAGTGGAGGTTGCCAGAGAGTAACTAGAGAATCCACCCGAGGTTAGCACCAGCAGCAAGCCTCATCAACAGGTCAGAACTGTAGAATGCTGAATCACTATTCAGAACTAGCTCTTCATCAGGAACGAACCGGTCCTCTTCCCGACTTGCTGGGACCCACAGTCATCTTTTCTCCTGTGCACAAACTTTGCTAGTTAAAGCCAACACTAACTAGCCGGTCAGTGAGCATCTGCAGCGCACAGTCGCAAGCTGCACATCACAGCCTGGCACCGAGCCAGAGAGCGCGGATTGGACAGCAACAGCCTGCAACTGTTTCTTTGTGCCCGCAGGAGATCTGAATCCCCAGAGATTGGATGAGTATTCAACTTCAATGCATTACAGCTCGAGAATTCAATTGTTATCCAAACCAGTTGATATCAATTTAATTCCTAAGAGTTATGTACTTGTTTTGAGTATCTAATGTAGAAGTTGTAACCAAGATCACTTTACGAAACGGTCTAAATGAATGATATACTGAACGTATGTCCTCTTGATATGTGTAACACTTTGTAACTGACTGAATATATACCTTTTGTATTCTGATAACCCTCTCGGTAAGATCTGTTAGTTTTATATGCATATTCTATGTATTAATAAATGTATCCTCGTGTATTAGTACCTGTGTGTGTGCGTTGTTTGAGTTATGTCAAATGGTTGGATTCTAAACCCATTAAAAGAATCAACTTTGTGATTTACTGCTTCAATTAATAATTGTCTCAGTAAATGCCCAAACCCTACAGAACTGTTGCCTTCAGAGAGCCACTATGATTACATATTTGGCGTCCCTGAGCCGGTTTTCTTACAGATGTCAGGGCCATACGACAGTGCTTTACGCAGAGAGTGGTGGGGGTGAGATGTCAGGGCCTGATGAGACTGCTTTATGCAGAGAGTGGAGGGGTGGGTGTTAGGGCCATACAACAATTCTTTACGGAGAGAGTGGTGAGGGTGGGATGTCAGGGCCTGACGATACTGCTTTATGCAGAAAGTGGAATGGTGGGTGTCAGGGCCATGCGAAAATTCTTTACGCAGAAAGTGGAGGGATTGGTGTCAGAGCCATACGACACTGCTTTACGCAGTGAGTGGCGGGGGAGGGATGTCAGGGTCATAAGACACTGCTTTACACAGATAGTGGCAGGGGTAGGATGTCAGAGCTTGACGACACTGCTTTATGCAGAAAGTGGTGGAGTTGAGATGTCAGGGCCATAAGACACTGCTTTATGCAGAGAGTGGAGGGATTGGTGTCAGGGCCATACAACACTTCTTTACGCAGAGAGTGGCGGGGGTGGGATGTCAGGGCCTGACAACACTGCTTAACGCAGAGAGTGGAGGGGTGGGTGTCAGGGCCATACGACACTTCTTTAGGCAGAGAGTGACAGGGGTGGGATATCAGGGACTGACGAAACTGCTTTACGCAGAGAGTGGAGGGGTTCGATATTAGGGCCATTCGACAGTGCTTTACGGAGAGAGTGGTGGGGGTGGGATATCAGGGCCTGATGAGACTGCTTTATGCAGAGAGTGGAGGGGTGGGTGTCAGGGCCATGCGACAAATCTTTACGCAAAGAGTAGAGAGATTGGTGTCAAGGCCATATGACAGTGCTTTACGCAGTGAGTACAGGGGGATGGATGTCAGGTCCATAAGAAAGTGCTTTACGCAGAGAGTGGCGGGAGTGGGATGTCAGGGCTTGACGACACTGTTTTATGCAGAGAGTGGAGGGGTGGGTGTCAGGGCCATACGACACTTCTTTACGCAGAGAGTGGCAGGGGTGGGATGTCAGGGTCTGACGACACTGCTTTATGCAGAGAGTGGCAGGGGTGGGATGTCAGGGCCTGACGAAACTGCTTTACGCAGAGAGTGGCGGGGTTGGATGTCATGGCCATAGTACAGTGCTTTATGCAGAGAGTGGTGGGGTGGGATTTCAGGGTTTGACGACACTGCTTCATGCAGAGATTTGCGGGGGTGGGATGTCAGAGCCTGAAAACACTGCTTAACGCAGAGAGTGGAGGGGTGGGATGTCATGGCCTGACGATACCGCTTTTCTCAGAGAGTGGCGGGGGTGGGATGTCAGGGCCATACCACCCTTCTTTACGCAGAGAATGGCGGGGGTTGAATGTCAAGGCCAAACGACAGTGCTTTACGTAGAGATTGGCGGGTGTGGGATGTCAGGGCTTGACGACACTGTTTTATGCAGAGAGTGGAGGGGTGGGTGTCAAGTCCATGCGACAAATCTTTATGCAAGAGTGGCGGGGGTAGGATGTCAGGGCCTGAAGATAGTGCTTTACGCAGAGAGTGGTGGGAGTGGGATGTCAGGGCATGACGACACTGCTTTATCCAAAGAGTGGTGGGGTGGGTGTCAGCGCCATACGACACTTCTTTACGCAGAGAGTAACAGGGGTGGGATGTCAGGACATGACGATACTGCTTTACCCAGAGAGTGGAGAGAGTGGAATGTCAGGGCTTGAAGACACTGCTTTATGCAGAGAGTGGCGAGGGATGGATGTTAGGGCCATATGACAGTGCTTTACGCAGAGAGTGGCGGGGGTGGGATGTCAGGGCCTGATGAGACTGCTTTATGCAAGGAGTGGAGGGGTGGGTGTCAGGGCCATACGACACTACTTTACGTTGACAGTGGCGGGGGTTGGATGTCAGGGCTGACATCACTGCTTAACGCAGAGAGTGGTGGGGCCGGTGTCAGGGCCATACGACACTTATTTATGTAGACAGTGGCGGGGGCAGGATGTCAGGGCCATACAACACTTCTTTACGCAGAGAGTGGCGGGGGTGGGATGTCAGGGCCTGACGATACTGCTTTACGCAGAGAATGGTGGGGGTGGGATGTCAGGGCAAAACGAAACTGCTTAACGCAGAGAGTGGTGGGGCCGGTGTCAGGGCCATACGACACTTATTTATGTAGACAGTGGCGGGGGCAGGATGTCAGGGCCATACAACACTTCTTTACGCAGAGAGTGGCGGGGGTGGGATGTCAGGGCCTGACGATACTGCTTTACGCAGAGAGTGGCGGGGGTGGGATGTCAAGGCCTGATGAGACTCCTTCATGCAGAGAGTGGAGGGGGTGGGATGTCAGAGCCTGACGATACTCCTTTCCGCAGAGGGTGGGATGTCAGGGCTTGACGACACTGCTTTACGCAGAAAGTGGAGGGGGTGGGATGTCAGGGCATGAGAACACTGCTTAACGCAGAGAGTGGAGAGGTGAGTGTCAGGAGAATACGACACTTCTTTAGGCAGAGAGTGGCATTGGTGGGATGTCAGGGCCTGACGATACAGCTTTAAGCAGAGAGTGGAGGGGGTGGGACGTCAAGACTTGACGACACTGCTTTATGCAGAGAGTGGAGGAGTGGGTGTGAGGGCCATACGACAATTCTTTACGCAGAGAGTGGTGGGGGTGGGATGTCAGGGCCTGACAACACTGCTTAACGCAGAGAATGGAGGGTATGGGTGTCAGGGCCATATGACTGTGCTTTAGGCAGAGAGTTGCGGGGGTGGGATGTCAGGGCCTGACGAAACTGTTTACGCAGAGAGTGGAGGGGGTGGGATGTCAAGGCTTGACGACACTGCTTTATGCAGAGAGTGGAGGGGTGGGTGGCAGGGACATACGACACTTATTTACATAGAAAGTAGCGGGGGTGGGATGTCAGGGCCATACGACAGTGCTTTATGCAGAGAGTGTAGGGGGTGGGATGTCAGGGCCTAACAACACTGCTTAACGCAGAGAGTTGAGGGTTGGGTGTTAGGGTCATACGACAATTCTTTATGCAGAGAGTGGAGGGATTGGTATCAGGGCCATATGACAGTGGTTTAGGCTCAGAGTGGATGGGGAAGGATGTCAGGGCCTGATGAGACTGCTTTATGCAGAGAGTTGAGGGGCGGGTGTCAGGGCCATACGACACATCTTAACGCAAAGAGTGGCAGGGGTAGAATGTCAGAGCCTGATGAAAGTGCTTTACGTAGAGAGTGGCGGGGGTTGGATATCAAGGCAATACGACAGTGATTTTCGCAAAGACTGGCGGGGGTGGAAAGTCAGGGCCTGATGAGACTGCTTTATGCAGAGAGTGGAGGGGTGGATGTCAGGTCCATACGACACTTCTTTACGTAGACAGTAGCGGGGGTGGTATGTCAGAGCCTTAGAACACTTCTTAACACAGGGAGTGGAGGAGTGGGTGTCAGGGCCAAATGACACTTCTTTACGCAGAGAGTGGCAGGGGTAGGATGTCAGAGTCTTATGATAGTGCTTTACGCAGAGAGTAGTGGGGGTTGGATAGCAGGGCGATACGACAGTGCTTTTCGCAAACACTGGCGGGGGTGGGAAGTCAGGGCCTGATGAGACTGCTTAACGCAGAGAGTGGAGGGGTGGGTGTCAGGGCAATACGACGGGTTAACTCAGAGAGTGGCGAGGGTGGGATTATAGGGCCATACAACAATTCTTTACGCAGGTCAGGATTGGTGTCAGGCCCATATGACAGTGCTTAACGCAGTGAGTGGAGAGGTTGGGATATTAGGGCCATACGACTGTGCTTTACGCAGAGAGTGGAGGGGGCGGGACGTCAGGGGCTGACAACACTACTTAACGCAGAGAGTGGAGGGGTGGGTATCAGGGCCATATATCAGTGCTTTAGGCAGAGAGTGGCAGGGGTAGGATGTCAGGGCCTGACCATACTGCTTTACGCAGAGAGTGGCGGGGGTGGGATTTCAGGGCCTGACCATACTGCTTTACGCAGAGTGTTGGAGGGGTGGTATGTCAAGGCTTGACGACACTGCTTTATGTAGAGAGTGGCGGGGGTGGGATGTCAGGGCCATACAACACTTCTTTACGTAGAGAGTGGCAAGGGTGCGATTTCAGGGCCTGACAACAGTGCTAAACGTAGAGAGTGAACGGGTGGGACTCAGGGCCAACTGACACTGCTTTATGCAGAGAGTGGCAGGGGTGGGATGTCAGGGTCTGATGAGACTGCATTATGCAGAGATTGGCGGGGGTGGGATGTCAGGGCTTGACGATACTGCTTTACGCAGATAGTGGCGGGGGTGGGATGTCAGGGCTTGACGACACTGCCTTATGCAGAAAGTGGAGGGGTGGGTGTCAGGGCCATACGACAGGGGTTAACGCAGAGAGTGACCGGGCTGGGATGTCAGGGCCTGACGAGACTGCTTTACGCAGAGATTGGCGGGGGTGGGATGTCAGAGCTTGACGAAACTGCTTCATGCAGAGAGTGGCGGTGGTGGGATGTCAGGGCTTGACGAAACTGCTTCATGCAGAGAGCGGCAGGGGTGGTATGTCAGGGCCTTACGACACTTCTTTACGCAGAGAGTGGAGAGGTGGGTGTAAGGGCCATAGGACACTTATTTACGCAGAGACTGGCGGAGGTGGGATGTCAGGTCTTGGCGACACTGTTTTATGCAGAGAGTGGCGGGGGTGGGATGTCAGGGCCTGACGATACTGCTATACGCAGAGAGTGGCAGGGGTTGGATGTCAGGGTCATAAGACATTGCTTTACGCAGAGAGCGGCGGGGGTGGGATGTCAGGGCCTGATGAGTCTGCTTTATGCAGAGAGTGGAAGGGTGGGTGTCAGGGCAATACGACATGGGTTAACGCAGAGAGTGGAGGGGGTGGGATGTCAGAGCCTGAAAGCACTGCTTAACTCAGAGAGTGGAGGGGTGGGTATCAGGGCTATACGACACTTCTTTACGCAGAGAGTGGCAGGGGTGGGATGTCAGGGCCTGACGATACTGCTTTACGCTGATAGTGGCGGGGGTGGGATGTCAGGGCTTGACGACACTGCTTTATGCAGATAGTGGAGGGCTGGGTGTCAGGGCCATACGACAGCGGTTAACGCAGAGAGTGACCGGGGTGGGATGTCAGGGCATGAGGACACTACTTTATGCAGAGAGATTTTAGGGGTTAGTGTCAGGGCCATACGACAGTGCTTAATGCAGTGAGTGGCGAGGCTGGGATGTCAGGCCCATACGACAGTGCTTTAGGCAGAGAGTGGCGAAGTTGGGATATTAGGGCCATATGACAGTGCTTTACGCAGAGAGTGGAGGGGGCGGGATGTCAGGGCCTGACACACTACTTAACGCGGAGAGTGGAGAGGTGGGTATCAGGGCCATATGTCAGTGCTTTATGCAGAGAGTGGCAGGGGTAGGATGTCAGGGCCTGACCATACTGCTTTACGCAGAGAGTGGCGGGGTTGGTAGGTCAGGGTCTGACCATACTGCTTTACGCAGAGAGTGGCGGGGGTGGGATGTCAAGGCTTGACAACACTGCTTTATGTAGACAGTGCCGGGGGTGGGATGTCAGGGCCACACAACACTTCTTTACGCAGAGAGTGGCAGGGGTGCGATGTCAGGGCCTGAGAACAGTGCTTAACGCAGAGAGTGGGGGGGTGGGACTCAGGGCAATACGACATTGCTTTATGCAGAGAGTGGAGGGGTGGTTCTCAGGGCCATACGACACTTCTTTATGCAGAGAGTGGCAGGGGTGGGATGTCAGGGCCTGACGATACTGCTATATGCAGAGAGTGGCAGGGGTTGGATGTCAGAGTCATAAGACATTGCTTTACGCAGAGGTTGGCGGGGGTGGGATGTCTGGGCCTGATGAGACTGCTTTACGCAGAGAGTGGAGGGGGTGGGATGTCAGGGCCTGACAACACTGCTTAACGCAGAGAGTGGAGGGGTGAGTGTCAGGGCCATATGACAGTGCTTTAGGCAGAGAGTGGCGTGGCTGGGATGGTAGGGCCTGACCATACTGCTTTACGGAGAGATTGGCGGGGGTGGGATGTCAGAGCTTGACGAAACTGCTTCATGCAGAGAGTGGCGGGGGTGGGATGTCAGGGCTTGAGGAAACTGCTTTATGCAGAGAGTGGCAGGGGTGGGATGTCAGGGTCATACGACACTTCTTTATGCAGAGTGTGGAGGGATGGGTGTCAGGGCCATACGACTCTTCTTTAAACAGAGAGTGGCAGGCGTAGGATATCAGGGCCTGACGATACTGCTTTACGCAGATAGTGGCGGGGGTGGGATGTCAGGGCTTGACGACACTACTTTATGCAGAGAGTGGAGGGGGTGGGATGTCAGGGTCATAAGACATTGCTTTACGCTGATAGTGGCGGGGGTGGGATGTCAGGGCCTTATGAGACTGTTTTATGCAGAGAGTGGAAGGGTGGGTGTCAGGGCCATACGACAGCGGTTAACGTAGAGAGTGACCGGGGTGGGATGTCAGGGCATGAGGACACTACTTTATGCAGTGAGATGTTAGGGGTGGGTGTCAGGGCCATACGCCAGTGCTAATTGCAGTGAATGGCGAGGCTGGGATGTCAGGCCCATACGACAGTGCTTAACGCAGAGAGTGGAGGGGGATGGATGTCAGGGCGATACGACAGTGCTTTACGCAGAGACTGGCGGGGTAGGGATGTCAGGGCTTGACGGTACTGGTTTACGGAGATAGTGGCGGGGGTGGGATGTCAGGGCTTGAAAACATTGCTTTATGCATAGAGTGGAAGGTTGTGTGTCAGGGCCATACGACAGGGGTTAACGCAGAGAGTGGGGAGGGTGGGATCTCAGGGCCATACGACAATTCTTTACGCAAAGAGTGGAGGAATTGGTGTCAGGCCCATACGACATTGCATAACGCAGTGAGTGGCGAGGCTGGGATGTCAGGGCCATACGACAGTGCTTTACGAAGACAGTGGAGGGGGAGGGATGTCAGGGCCTGACAACACTGCTTAACGCAGAGAGTGGAGAGGTGGGTGTCAGGTCCATAAGACTCTTCTTTACGCAGAGAGTGGCAGGGGTGCGATGTCAGGGCCTGACAACACTGCTTAACGCAGAGAGTGGAGGGGTGGGTCTATAGGCTATACGACACATCCTTAGGCAGAGAGTGGCGGGGGAGGGATGTCAGGGCGTGATCATACTGCTTTACGCAGATAGTGGCGGGGGTGGGTGTCAGGGCCATCCGACAATTCTTTACGCAGAGAGTGGAGGGATTGGTGTCAGGCCCATACGACAGTGCTTAACGCAGTGAGTAGAGGGGGCGGGATGTCAGGGCCTGACAACACTACTTAACGAAGAGAGTGGAGGGGTGGGTAATAGGGACAAATGTCAGTGCTTTAGGCAGAGAGTGGCAGGGGTAGGATGTCAGGGCCTGACCATACTGCTTTACACAGAGAGTGGCGGAGGTGGGATGTCAGGGCCTGACCATACTGCTTTACGCAGAGAGTGGCGGGGGTGGGATGTCAAGGCTTGACGACACTGCTTTATGTAGAGAGTGGCGGGGTGGGATGTCAGGGCCATACAACACATCTTTACGCAGAGAGTGGCAGTGGTGCGATGTCAGGGCCTGACAACAGTGCTTAACGCAGAGAGTGGGGGGGTGGGACACAGGGCCATACGACATTGCTTTATGCAGAGAGTGGAGGGGTGATTGTCAGGGCCATACGACACTTCTTTATGCAGAGAGTGGCAGGGGTGGGATGTCAGGGCCTGACGATACTGCTATATGCAGAGAGTGGCAGGGGTTGGATGTCAGGGTCATAAGACATTGCTTTACGCAGAGGTTGGCGGGGGTGGGATGTCTGGGCCTGATGAGACTGCTTTACGCAGAGAGTGGAGGGGGTGGGATGTCAGGGCCTGACAACACTGCTTAACGCAGAGAGTGGAGGGGTGAGTGTCAGGGCCATATGACAGTGCTTTAGGCAGAGACTGGCGTGGCTGGGATGTTAGGGCCTGACCATACTGCTTTACGGAGAGATTGGCGGGGGTGGGATGTCAGAGCTTGACGAAACTGCTTCATGCAGAGAGTGGCGGGGGTGGGATGTCAGGGCCTGACAACACTGCTTAACGCAGAGAGTGGAGGGGTGAGTGTCAGGCCCATATGACAGTGCTTTAGGCAGAGAGTGGCGTGGCTGGGATGTTAGGGCCTGACCATACTGCTTTACGCAGAGAGTGGCGGGGCTGGGATGTCAGGGCCTGACGAGGCTGCTTTACGCAGAGATTGGCGGGGTTCGGATGTCAGGTCCATACGACTGTGCTTTACGCAGAGAGTGGTGTGTGGGATGTCAGGGCCTGAGGAGACTGCTTTATGCAGAGATTGGAGGGGTGGGTGTCAGGGCCATACGAAACTTCTTTATGCAGAGTGTGGAGGGATGAGTGTCAGGGCCATACGACACTTCTTTAAACAGAGAGTGGCAGGGGTGGGATGTCAGGACCATACGACAGTGCTTTACGCAGATAGTGGAAGGGGTGGGATGTCAGGGCTTTACGACACTGCTTTATGCAGAGAGTGGAGGGGTGGGTTTCAGGGCCATACGACACTTCTTTACGCAGAGAGTGGCAGGCGTAGGATGTCAGGGCCTGACGATACTGCTTTACGCAGATAGTGGCGGGGGTCGGATGTCAGGGCTTGATGACACTGCTTTATGCAGAGAGTGACAGGGGTGGGATGTCAGGGCCTGACGATACTGCTTTACGCAGAGAATGGCGGTGGTTGGATGTAAGGTCTTGGCGAAACTGTTTTATGCAGAGAGCTGCGGGGGTCGGATGTCAGGGCTTGATGACACTTCTTTACGCAGAGAGTGGCAGGGGTGCGATGTCAGGGCCTGACAACACTGCTTAACTCAGAGAGTGGAGGGGTGGGTCTCAAAGCCATACGACATATCCTTAGGCAGAGAGTGGCGGGAGTGGGATGTCAGGGCGTGATCATACTGCTTCACGCAGATAGTGGCGGGGATGGGAGTCAGGGCCATCCGACAATTCTTTACGCAGAGAGTGGAGGGATTGGTGTCAGGCTCATACGACAGTGCTTAACGCAGTGAGTGGCGAGGTTGGGATATTAGGGCCATACGACAGTGCTTTACGCAGAGAGTGGAGGAATTGGTGTCAGGCCCATTCGACATTGCATAACGCAGTGAGTGGCGAGGCTGGGATGTCAGGGCCATACGACAGTGCTTTACGAAGACAGTGGAGGGGGAGGGATGTCAGGGCCTGACAACACTGCTTAACTCAGAGAGTGGAGGGGTGGGTATCAGGGCTATACGACACTTCTTTACGCAGAGAGTGGCAGGGGCGGGATATCAGGGCCTGACGATACTGCTTTACGCAGTTAGTGGCGGGGGTGGGATGTCAGGGCGATACGACAGTGCTTTACGCAGAGACTGGCGGGTGCTGTGAAGTCAGGGCCTGATGAGACTGCTTTTTGCAGAGAGAGTCGGGGGTGGGATGTCAGAGCCTGAGAACACTGCTTAACACAGAGAGCGGAGGGGTGGGTTTCAGGGCTATACGACACCTCCTTACGCAGGGAGTGGCAGGGGTAGGATGTCAGGGCTTGACAACATTGCTTTATGCAGAGAGTGGAAGGTTGGGTGTCAGGGCCATGCGACAGGGGTTAACGCAGAGAGTGGCGAGGGTTGGATCTCAGGGCCAAACGATAATTCTTTACGCAGAGAGTGGCGAGGGTGGGATGTCAGGGCTTGACGACACTTATTTATGCAAAGAGTGGCGGGGGTGGGATGTCAGGTCCATACGACACTTCTTTACGCAGGAAGTGGCAGAGGTGAGATTTAAGGGCCTGACAACACTGCTTAATGCAGAGAGTGGAGGGGTGGGTTTCAGTGTCATACGACACTTTTTTAGGCAGAGAATGGCGGGGTGGGATATCAGGGACTGACGATACTTCTTCACGCAGATAGTGGCGGAGGTGGGATGTCAGAGCCTGAAGAGACTGCTTTATGCAGAGAGTGGAAGGGTGGGTGTCAGGGACATACGACATGGGTTAACGCAGAGAGTGGAGGCGTGGGATGTCAGGGCCTGACGGTACTGCTTTATGGTGATAGTGGCGGGGGTGGGATGTCAGTTCTTGACGACACTGCTTTATGCAGAGAGTGGAGGGGTGGGTATCAGGGCCATACGACAGGGGTTAACGCAGAGAGTGACGGGGGTAGGGTGACACCCACCCCCCCGTCATGAAAACACTACTTTATGCAGAGAGTGGAGGGGTGGGTGTCAGGGCCATACGGCATGGGTTAACGCAGAGAGTGGAGGGGGTGGGATGTCAGGACCCTACGACAGTGCTTAACGCAGAGAGTGGCATGGGTGGGATGTCAGGGCTTGACGATTCTGCTTTACGCTGATAGTGGCGGGGTTGGGATGTCAGGGCTTGACGACACTGCTTTATGCAGAGAGTGTAGGGGTGGGTGTCAGGGCCATACGACAGGGGTTAATGCAGAGAGTGACGGGGGTGGGATGACAGGGCATGACCATACTGCTTTACGCAGAGAGTGGCGGGGGTGGGATGTCAGGGCCTGACGAGACTGTTTAATGCAGAGAGTGGAGCGGTGGATGTCAGAGCTATACGAAACGTATTTATTCAGAGAGTGGCGGTGGTGGGATGTCAGGGCCTTAAGATTCTGCTTTACGCTGAGAGTGGCGGGGGTGGGATGTCAGGGCCTGACGAGACTGTTTAATGCAGAGAGTGGAGCGGTGGATGTCAGGGCTATACGAAACTTATTTATTTAGAGAGTGGCGGTGGTGGGATGTCAGGGCCTGAAGATACTGCTTTACGCAGAGATTGGTGGGGGTTGGATGTCAGGGCGTGACGATAGTGCTTTATGCAGAGAGTGGCGGGGGTGGGATGTCAAGGCCTGATAAGACTGCTTTATGCAGAGAGTGGAGGGCTGGGTGTCAGGGCCATATGACACTTCTTTACGTAGACTGTGGCGGGGGTGGGATGTCAGGGCTTGACGATACTGCTTAACGCAGACAGTGGAGGGGTGGGTTTCAGGGCTGAAGAAAGATGTGAAGACATGGGTTTAAATTTAATCCTTTCTGTATGAGGTTTAGACTTCTAAATCACAAGCTGGGGTTTATGGCAGGAAAGGGGGTTAACTGATAAGGATTCCAGATGCGAGCTAGGAACCGCCCTGGGTGTAATCTTAAACTGACCATTAGGCCAGGACCTCTTAAACTGGCCAAATACCATGAACACCCCTCTTTACCATCAGACCGAGTGACGTCAGAAACGGAGAAGAAGATACTATATAACCCAAAAGTTTGTACCGGTACGGGGAACGAAACTTCGGTTTTGTTATTTCTTGTGGGAAACAAGACTTCGGCTTTATTGTTCCTTGTGTAGAGGCGAGGCTTATTAATAAGAAAGAATTAAGTGTTCTGAGCCTTCCCAAATGAGGCCCCATTTCTCTGTTCATCTCTGTGGTGCAGCCACAGAGAAACTATTCATGCAGGCTGATTTAAGGTTTCCTCTGATAAGGGACGGCTCCCAAAGGGGGATGCACTTAGCTAAAAAGTAATAGGTTTATTCCATGCTGAAAAAAAGAAGAAAGAGAACACAACGTTTCGGCCGTGGAGCCTTCTTCAGGTGTGAGGGCTCACACCTGAAGAAGGCTCCACGGCCGAAACGTTGTGTTCTCTTTCTTCTTTTTTTCAGCATGGAATAAACCTATTACTTGTTCCTTTGCAGCCTACGCATGCTGACGCAGCTACCCACCTGCACTTAGCTAAACCTGGCTATCATGATCAATGGTCATCCATTTGCGCCTGTCTGTCTAGGGAGTGCCAGATGGACATCTGGACTGCATTCCTAAGTGTCAGGCTTAAGTGACTCATATCTCACCTTGATCAACCAATCAGGGACTGGCAGGGCTGAGTAACCTATGTGGGACTCTGATGCCCATGGAACTTTCAGCCAATCAACGAGTTGAAGTTCCTCCAGGTAAAAACAGGCAACACAGAGAGCCTGAGAAGATTCAGTGAGAGATTCAGTAGATTCAGTGAGATTCTGGAGGGACTTCAGAGACTTTTCGAAAGGGAATTCAAAGGAGAATTCCAGGGCAGGACGGCCCAGGAGCAGAAGGCTCCCAAGGGCAGGACATTCTCGCAGCGCGCCTCCTGACCATCCTGAGACTCAGCCCGGACAACCACGGAACGGCCAGTGTGTCTGAGTGCCAGAACTTTCCTTTGTTCTAAGAGTCTAGAGTGGAGGTTGCCAGAGAGTAACCAGAGAATCCACCCGAGGTTAGCACCAGCAGCAAGCCTCATCAACAGGTCAGAACTGTGGACAGCTGAATCACTATTCAGAACTAGCTCTTCATCAGGAACGAACCGGTCCTCTTCCCGACTTGCTGTGACCCACAGTCATCTTTTCTCCTGTGCACAAACTTTGCTAGTTAAAGCCAACACTAACTAGCCGGTCAGTGAGCATCTGCAGCGCACCGTCGCAAGCCGCACAGCACAGCCTGGCACGGAGCCAGAGAGCGCGGATTGGACAGCAACAGCCTGCAACTGTTTCTTTGTGCCCGCAGGAGATCTGAATCCCCAGAGATTGGATGAGTATTCAACTTCAATGCATTACAGCTCGAGAATTCAATTGTTATCCCAACCAGTTGATATCAATTTAATTCCTAAGAGTTATGTACTTGTTTTGAGTATCTAATGTAGAAGTTGTAACCAAGTTCACTTTACGAAACGGTCTAAATGGATGATATACTGAACGTATCTCCTCTTGATATGTGTAACACTTTGTAACTGATTGAATATATATCTTTGTATTCTGATAACCCTCTCGATAAGATCTGTTAGTTTTACATGCATATTCTATGTATTAATAAATGTATCCTCGTGTATTAGTACCTGTGTGTGTGCGTTGTTTGAACTATATTGCATGGTTGGATTCTAAAGCCATCAAAAGAATCAACTTTGTGATTTACTGCTACAATTGATAATTGTCCCAGTAAACGCCCAAACCCTACAGAACTGGTGCCTTCAGAGAGCCACTATGATTACATATTTGGCGTCCCTGAACCGGTTTTCCCTACATTATTTGGCGTCCCTGGGTGGGCTTAATCTACATTATTTGGCGTCCCTGGCACGGGCATGGCAAGACTGAAATGAGTCAACCAAGCGGAATAATTCAATATAAAACGCCGCGGGTTTCATACACGACAATACAGTGTGCTGAAAGCCGAAAGGAAAAAAGTTCCCCTTGCTCTTTAAGCAGTGTTTGATTGTTTTGTGATCTTTTGCGATCTACCGGGTTGATTGCATACTTGATCTTGTGGTTTTCTGTGGTAAAACTGTGATTTCGTACTTAAAAGTAATACTCTTTAAGTTTAATGATGGTTGCTAAAAGGTCTGAATTCGAGTCGCTATTAAGCACTCTCTCTAGCAGCGACAAGTCTGACCACGATCTCTTCCATATCTCCGTCAGCGGAGAAGCTAGGAGAATAAATCTCCATTCTCTGAGAGAGCTAGCGAAGGACATAGAGAGATTTGACCCCGCAGTGTCAGAGAATAATATCGAGAGTTATATTCAAGACCTCAGGTATAACCTGCAGTACCTGCCAAACGCCACAGAACAGAAGAAAGTGTTTCTGGTCAGGAAAACTACCAGCAGAGCTGTACATGAGTGGATGGCTAGGCAGATGAAAGAAGTCTGTAATGATTTAGAGGAGCTGTGTCAAGCACTTATCGAAGAATACAGTACGTTTATTGACCCGACTGCCGGGATAGCCAACGCCCTTAACATTAAGCACGAGAGAGCAGAGTCCCCTCGCGAATATTACAAGAGACTTAGACGAACTTATTTTGCAGGGCGAAATGATGAGGGTTGCGAAGAGAACACACATTTCAAGGGTTTATTCATTGCGAATCTCCACCCGTCAGTCAGAAAGATGATCTTAATGCATACAGATGCACAGAACATGAAAATGACCGATATTATGAGATTTGTGCAGAAAGCCTGGGAGTATGATGTCCAAAGTCGCTCTGAGCAAAAAGCTGTTAAAGCGACTGTGTTCGCCGTCAGAGCCAGCAGGGTTAACTCCCTCCTGCTCTAAGGAGCACAGGCTCCTGAGCTGGCTAAGCCCCGTTCCAAAGCACTCACACAGGACCGCACCCAGCGTCCTAAGTGCCATGAGAACGCCGAGGGAGGGAAAGGGCTAGAAAAGGCTGAACAAAAGGATTCAGTAGCCGCCCGCCTGGCCAG
This sequence comes from Lepisosteus oculatus, assembly GCF_040954835.1. Taxonomy (NCBI): domain Eukaryota; kingdom Metazoa; phylum Chordata; class Actinopteri; order Semionotiformes; family Lepisosteidae; genus Lepisosteus; species Lepisosteus oculatus. The sequence goes on along the minus strand of NC_090709.1, from coordinate 59,788,955 downwards.
GCTTGAACAAGCTTTATTAGGACAGGGACAACCGCTCCCCAAGGCTGCCGGAAGCGTGAATGAGCTGATACTCTCCACTGGAGGAGGCGGAGACCCGCCCCCTCTCCCTCCCTCAGTCTATCTGATTGAGCGGAAGGGTTCCTGCCTGGATGAATTCAGCCACTCCCAAGTGAGTGCTGACTCCACCCCTGAAGTCACAGAGCAGGCAGTAAAACACAGAGGAAAAGCAAGAAGCTTTTACCTCAAGGCTGCCATGGGAGATGTCTTACCCAGTGAGACACTGATTGACACTGAGGTTGAAAGGTGTTTGATGTCACACGGCAAGCTCAAACGGGTAGAAAAAGAAAAGGGCATGCGACTCAGAGAGGAACCTTTGGTGGATCACCAGAAAGGCAAAGTGTGGAAAAAGGTCAAGGCTCCTAAGCCTTCTGTACAGAAGGAAAGGGGGGCCAAGAGGCAGACTGTGCTCACACAGTGCCCACCGAACACAGAAGCCTATGTGAAGATTCCTTCCGTTCCCTCTGGACAAGAAATAAAAATATTTCCTTGTTCCCCAGATATACAGGGAAGTCGTGTCCCGGCTGAGGTCACAACAGCCTCCCTGCCACAGGAGCGGTGCTCCGAGCAGCCGCCTGATCCACCAGGTAAAGCACACCCCTTCTACATCCCTAAAGAGGAGCAGATCTCCCCACATGGCGATGAGAAGGAGCTTTCCCTGTGCACCCTGGCACCCAAGAGGGTTCAGGAACACCACCCCGCAGTGGTGGAAGGGATCCAGATGGCAGGAGACCAGGTTGGTGATGTAGCCCTCACCCTTGGCCCTGAGAGGTCCTCTATTAGTGAGGATCTGCTTGAGCAGCTGTCACAGGGCCACCGCCAGGTGCCCCTAGTGCAACATTCACAGGTTAGACAGGAGGTCCAGCTGGACGCTGAGACTACTGCGCTGTGGACACACCTGATCCCAGATGCCGATTCCCTCTGCTTTGACCCAGGGAACCTGCAGTCAGGTAACATTATTTCTCACGACTACCAGGTAGTGAGTGAGACTGACCTGATTGTTCCTGCCTCAACGGCAGGGTTTCCAACACACCCAGTCCCCCAGAAGGGACAGGGAATGAAAGCCGAGCCGGTTTTCTTACAGCCACCAGCTCAGTCTGTCAGTCTGAGTCTGACCAACAGTGGTTCAGCCAGACTGGAGCTGGATGGTCAAGTCACCCGCCTGCCAGTGCAGGACATCGCAAAGAGAGGTGTCAGAATCCCCGCCTGCACTGACATGGGCCTGGTGAGTGATAGTAAGTTCAAAGACAGTGAACTAGCTAGATAATGTCTCCTACCGTGTTTATACATACTCCAGATGTTATTCATCCTGTTTGTATCCAATGCTGGTTCCAGTATGAATTCTCGAGGAGTAATGTGGACATTTAAGGTTAATGTTCTAATGGCAAGGGACATCACTTAACTCTGTTTTGTTTTGAAGGCAACAATGCCTCGGGACCTCGTGGCCTTCAAAAAGGGGGGATATGTAGCGGTGAGGCTTAATAATAATGCAGAATTAAGTGTTTCTGAGCTTTCCCAAATTAGGCCTCATTTCTCTGTTCATCTCTGTGGTGCAGCCACAGAGAAACCATTCATGCAAGGTGATTTAAGGTCCAAGGACAGCTCCCAAAGGGGGATGCACTTAGCTAAGCCTGGCTATCATGATCAATGGTCACCCATTGGCGCCTATCTGTCTAGGGAGTGCGAGTTGGACATCTGGATTGCATTCCTAAGTGTCAGGACTAAGTGACTCATATCTCACCTTGATCAACCAATCAGGGACTGGTAGGGCCGAGTAACCCACGTGGGACTCTGATGCCCATGGAACTTTCAGCCAATCAATGAGCTGAAGTTCCTCCAGGTAAAAACAGGCAACACAGAGAGCCTGAGAGATTCAGATTCAGATTCAGACTGAGATTGAGATTCAACAAGATTCAGATCCAACAATTCTAAAGGGAATTCAAAGGAGAATTCCAGGGCAGGACGGCCCAGGAGCAGAAGGCTCCCAAGGGCAGGACATTCTCGCAGCGCGCCTCCTGACCATCCTGAGACTCAGCCCGGACAACCACGGAACGGCCAGTGTGTCCGAGTGCCAGAACTTTCCTTTGTTCTAAGAGTCTAGAGTTGAGGTTGCCAGAGAGTAACCAGCAGCAGGCCTCGTGAACAGGTCGGAACTGTGGACAGCTGAATCACTATTCAGAACTAGCTCTTCATCAGGAACGAACCAGTCCTCTTCCTGACTTGCTGGGACCCACAGTCATCTTTTCTCCTGTGCACAAACTTTGCTAGTTAATGCCAACAGTGAGCATCAGCAGCGCACCGTCGCAAGCCGCACAGCACAGCCTGGCACGGAGCCAGAGAGCGCGGATTGGACAGCAACAGCCTGCAACTGTTCCTTTGTGCCCGCAGGAGATCTGAATCCCCAGAGATTGGATGAGTATTCAACTTCAATGCATTACAGCTCGAGAATTCAATTGTTATCCCAACCAGTTGATATCAATTTAATTCCTAAGAGTTATGTACTTGTTTTGAGTATCTAATGTAGAAGTTGTAACCAAGTTCACTTTACGAAACGGTCTTAATGAATGATATACTGAACGTATGTCCTCTTGATATGTGTAACACTTTGTAACTGATTGAATATATATCTTTTGTATTCTGATAACCCTCTCGATAAGATCTGTTAGGTTTATATGCATATTCTATGTATTAATAAATGTATCCTCGTGTATTAGTACCTGTGTGTGCGCGTTGTTTGAGTTATGTCGCATGGTTGGACTCTAAAGCCATCAAAAGAATCAACTTTGTGATTTACTGCTACAATTAATAATTGTCTCAGTAAATGCCCAAACCCTACAGAACTGGTGCCTTCAGAGAGCCACTTTTCTTACATATTTGGCGTCCCTGAACCGGTTTTCTCTACAATTGAAAGGGCCATATGACAGTGCTTTATGCAGAGATTGACAGGGGTGGGATGTAAGAGCCTGATGATACTGTTTTACGCTGAGAGTGGAAGGGTGGGTGTCAGGGCCTGACAATACTCCTTTACGCAGAGAGTGGCGAAGGATGGACGTTAGAGCCATACGACACTGGTTTACGCAGAGTGTGGTGGCGGTGGGATGTCATGGCCATAGGACAGTGCTTTACGCAGAGACTGGCGGAGGTGGGATGTCAGCGCTGTACGACAGTGCTTTACACAGAGAGTGGCGGGGGAGGGATGTCAGGGCCATAAGACACCGTTTTACACAGATAGTGGCAGGGGTGGCTGTCAGGGCAATACGACACTTCTTTACGCAGAGAGTAACAGGGGTGGGATGTCAGGACCTGATGAGACTGCTTTATGCAAAGAGTGGAGGGGTGGGATTTCAGGGTTTGACAACACTGCTTCATGCAGAGATTTGCGGGGGTGGGATGTCAGAGCCTGAAAACACTGCTTAAGGCAGAGAGTGGAGGGGTGGGATGTCATGGCCTGACGATACCGCTTTACTCAGAGAGTGGCGGGGATGGGATGTCAGGGCCATACCACCCTTCTTTACGCAGAGAATGGAGGGGGTTGAATGTCAAGCCCAAACGACAGTGCTTTACGTAGAGATTGGCAGGTGTGGGATGTCAGGGCTTGACGACACTGTTTTATGCAGAGAGTGGAGGGGTGGGTGGCAGGGACATACGACACTTATTTACGTAGAGAGTAGCGGGGGTGGGATGTCAGGGCCTGACGATACTGCTTTACGCAGATAGTGGCGGGGGTGGGATGTCAGGGCGTGAAGACACTGCTTTATGCAGAGAGTGGCGAGGGTTGGATATTAGGGCCATATGACAGTGCTTTACGCAGAGAGTGGCGGGGGTGGGATGTCAGTGCCTGATGAGACTGCTTTATGCAAGGAGTGGAGGGGTGGGTGTCAGGGCCATACGACACTTATTTATGTAGACAGTGGCGGGGGCAGGATGTCAGAGCCATACGACACTTCTTTACGCAGAGAGTGGCAGGGGTAGGAAGTCAGGGCCTGACAACACTGTTTAAAGCACAGAGTGGAGGAGTAGGTGTAAGGGCCATACGACACTTCTTTACGCAGAGAGTGGCAGGGGTGGAATGTCTGGGCCTGACGATACTGCTTTACGTAGAGAGTGGAGGGGGTGGGATGTCAGGGCTTGACGAAACTGCTTTATGCAGAGAGTGGCGGGGTGGGATTTCAAGGCCATACGACACTTCTTTTCGCAGAGAGTGGCAGGGGTGGGATGTCAGGGCCTGACAACATTGCTTAACGCAGAGAGTAGAGGGGTGGGTGTCAGGGCCATACGACACGTCTTTAGGCAGAGAGTGGCAGGGGTGGGATGTCAGTGCTTCACGACACTGTTTTATTCAGAGAGTGGCGGGGTGGGATGTCAGTGCTTCACGACACTGTTTTATTCAGAGAGTGGCGGGGTGGGATGTCAGGGCCTGACGATACTACTTTATGCAGAGAGTGGCGGGGGTGGGATGTCAGGGCTTAACGACACTGCATTATGCAGAGAGTGGCGGGGCTGGGATGTCAGGGCCGTACGACACTTCTTTACGCAGAGAGTGGCAGGGGCGGGATGTCAGGGCCTGACAACACTGCTTCACGCAGAGAGTGGAGGGGTGGATATCAGGGCCTGATATCAGGGCCTGATATCCACCCCTCCCCTCCACCCCTTATGCAGAGAGTGGAGAAGTGGAATGTCAGGGCTTGACGACACTGCTTTATGCAGAGAGTGGCAGAGGTGGGATGTCAGGGCCTGACAACACTGCTTAACGCAGAGAGTGGAGGGGGTGGTATGTCAGGGCCATACGAGTCTTCTTTACGCAGAGTGTGGCAGGGGTGGGATGTCAGGGCTTGACGATACTGCTTTATGCAGAGAGTGGCGGGGGTGGGATTTTAAGGCCATACGACACTTCTTTACGCAGAGAGTGGCAGGGGTGGGATGTCAGGGCCTGATGAAACTGCTTTATGCAGAGAGTGGCAGGGGTAGGATGTCAGGGCCTGACGAAACTGCTTTATGCAGAGAGTGGCGGGGTTGGATGTCAGGGCCATACGACAGTGCTTTACGCAGAGAGTGGCGGGGGTGGGATGTCAGGGCCTGACGATACTGCTTTACGCAGAGAGTGGAGGGGTGGTGTCAGGGCCATACGACACTTATTTACGTAGAGAGTGGCGGGGTTGGGATGTCAGAGCCTGACGATTCTGCTTTAAGCAGAGAGTGGCGGAGTTGGGATGTCTGGGCTAAACGACACTGCATTATGCAGAGAGTGGCAAGGCTGGGATGTCAGGGCCATACGACACTTCTTTACACAGAGAGTTATAGGGGTGTGATGTCAGGGCCTGACGATACTGCTTTACGCAGAGAGTGGAGGGGTGGAATGTCAGGGCTTGACGACACTGCTTTATGCAGAGAGTGGAGGGGTGGGTATCAGGGACTTACGACACTGATTTACGCAGTGTGTTGCGAGGGTGGGATGTCAGGGCCATACGACAGTGCTTTCTGCAGAGAGTGGAGGAGGTCGGATGTCAGTACCTGAGAACACCGCTTAACGCAGGGAGTGGAGGGGAGGGTGTCAGGGCCATACGACACGTCTTTAGGCAGAGAGTGGCGGGGTTGGGATGTCAGGGCTTGACGACAATGCTTTATGCAGAGAGTGGCAGGGGTGGGAAATCAGGGCATGAAGACACTGCTTTATGCAATGAGTGGAGGGGTGGTTGTCAGGGCCATACGACACTTATTTACGTAGAGAGTGGCGGGGGTGGGACGTCAGAGCCTGACGATTCTGCTTTAAGCAGAGAATGGCTGGGGTGTGATGTCAGGGCCTGACGATACTACTTTACGCAGAGAGTGGAAGGGTGGAATGTCAGGGCTTGACGACACTGCTTTATGCAGAGAGTGGAGGGGTGGTTTTCAGGGACATACGACAGGGGTTAACGCAGAGAGTGGAAGGGGTGTGATGTCAGGGCGTGAAGACACTGCTTTATGCAGAGAGTGGAGTGGTGGGTGTCAGGGCCATACGACACTTATTTACGTAGAGAGTGGCGGGGTGGGTGTCAGGGCCATACGACAGTGCTTTACACAGAGAGTGGAGGGGTGAGATGTCAGGGCCATACGACAGTGCTTTACACAGAGAGTGGCAGGAGTGGGATATCAGGGCTAAACGACAGTGCTTTACGCAGAGAGCGGTGGGGTTCGGATGTCAGGACCATAAGACACTGCTTTATGGAGAGATGGAGGGATTAGTTTTGGGGCCATACGACACTGATTTACGCAGTGAGTGGCGAGGGTGGGATGTCAGGGCCATACGACACTTCTTTACGCAGAGAGTGGCAGGGGTGGGATTTCAAGGCCATACGACACTTCTTTTCGCAGAGAGTGGCAGGGGTGGGATGTCAGGGCCTGACAACATTGCTTAACGCAGAGAGTAGAGGGGTGGGTGTCAGGGCCATACGACACGTCTTTAGGCAGAGAGTGGCAGGGGTGGGATGTCAGTGCTTCACGACACTGTTTTATTCAGAGAGTGGCGGGGTGGGATGTCAGTGCTTCACGACACTGTTTTATTCAGAGAGTGGCGGGGTGGGATGTCAGGGCCTGACGATACTACTTTATGCAGAGAGTGGCGGGGGTGGGATGTCAGGGCTTAACGACACTGCATTATGCAGAGAGTGGCGGGGCTGGGATGTCAGGGCCGTACGACACTTCTTTACGCAGAGAGTGGCAGGGGCGGGATGTCAGGGCCTGACAACACTGCTTCACGCAGAGAGTGGAGGGGTGGATATCAGGGCCTGATATCAGGGCCTGATATCCACCCCTCCCCTCCACCCCTTATGCAGAGAGTGGAGAAGTGGAATGTCAGGGCTTGACGACACTGCTTTATGCAGAGAGTGGCAGAGGTGGGATGTCAGGGCCTGACAACACTGCTTAACGCAGAGAGTGGAGGGGGTGGTATGTCAGGGCCATACGAGTCTTCTTTACGCAGAGTGTGGCAGGGGTGGGATGTCAGGGCTTGACGATACTGCTTTATGCAGAGAGTGGCGGGGGTGGGATTTTAAGGCCATACGACACTTCTTTACGCAGAGAGTGGCAGGGGTGGGATGTCAGGGCCTGATGAAACTGCTTTATGCAGAGAGTGGCAGGGGTAGGATGTCAGGGCCTGACGAAACTGCTTTATGCAGAGAGTGGCGGGGTTGGATGTCAGGGCCATACGACAGTGCTTTACGCAGAGAGTGGCGGGGGTGGGATGTCAGGGCCTGACGATACTGCTTTACGCAGAGAGTGGAGGGGTGGTGTCAGGGCCATACGACACTTATTTACGTAGAGAGTGGCGGGGTTGGGATGTCAGAGCCTGACGATTCTGCTTTAAGCAGAGAGTGGCGGAGTTGGGATGTCTGGGCTAAACGACACTGCATTATGCAGAGAGTGGCAAGGCTGGGATGTCAGGGCCATACGACACTTCTTTACACAGAGAGTTATAGGGGTGTGATGTCAGGGCCTGACGATACTGCTTTACGCAGAGAGTGGAGGGGTGGAATGTCAGGGCTTGACGACACTGCTTTATGCAGAGAGTGGAGGGGTGGGTATCAGGGACTTACGACACTGATTTACGCAGTGTGTTGCGAGGGTGGGATGTCAGGGCCATACGACAGTGCTTTCTGCAGAGAGTGGAGGAGGTCGGATGTCAGTACCTGAGAACACCGCTTAACGCAGGGAGTGGAGGGGAGGGTGTCAGGGCCATACGACACGTCTTTAGGCAGAGAGTGGCGGGGTTGGGATGTCAGGGCTTGACGACAATGCTTTATGCAGAGAGTGGCAGGGGTGGGAAATCAGGGCATGAAGACACTGCTTTATGCAATGAGTGGAGGGGTGGTTGTCAGGGCCATACGACACTTATTTACGTAGAGAGTGGCGGGGGTGGGACGTCAGAGCCTGACGATTCTGCTTTAAGCAGAGAATGGCTGGGGTGTGATGTCAGGGCCTGACGATACTACTTTACGCAGAGAGTGGAAGGGTGGAATGTCAGGGCTTGACGACACTGCTTTATGCAGAGAGTGGAGGGGTGGTTTTCAGGGACATACGACAGGGGTTAACGCAGAGAGTGGAAGGGGTGTGATGTCAGGGCGTGAAGACACTGCTTTATGCAGAGAGTGGAGTGGTGGGTGTCAGGGCCATACGACACTTATTTACGTAGAGAGTGGCGGGGTGGGTGTCAGGGCCATACGACAGTGCTTTACACAGAGAGTGGAGGGGTGAGATGTCAGGGCCATACGACAGTGCTTTACACAGAGAGTGGCAGGAGTGGGATATCAGGGCTAAACGACAGTGCTTTACGCAGAGAGCGGTGGGGTTCGGATGTCAGGACCATAAGACACTGCTTTATGGAGAGATGGAGGGATTAGTTTTGGGGCCATACGACACTGATTTACGCAGTGAGTGGCGAGGGTGGGATGTCAGGGCCATACGACACTTCTTTACGCAGAGAGTGGCAGGGGTGGGATGTCAGGGCCTGACGATACTGCTTAACTCAGAGATTGGAGGGGTGGGTTTCAGGGCTATACGATACTGCTTTACGCAGAGAGTGTTGGGGGTGTGATTTCATGGTCTGACGAATCTTATTTACGTAGAGAGTGGCAGGGGTGGGATGTCATGGCCTTACAATGCTGCTTTACGCAGAGAGTGGCAGGGGTGGGAAATCAAGCCTTGAGATCACTGCATCATGTAGAGAGTGGCGGAGGTGGGATGTCAGGGCCATACGACACATCTTTACGCAGAGAGTGGCAGCGTTGGGATGCCAGGGCCTTTTAACACTGCTTAACTCAGAGAGTGGAGGGGTGGGTTTCAGGGCTATACGTTACTGCTTCACGCAGAGAGTGTTGGGGGTGGGATTTCATGGTCTGACGAATCTTCTTTATGCAGAGAGTGGAGGGGTGGGTGTCAGGGATTGACGACACTTATTTACGTGGAGAGTGGCAGGGGTGGGATGTCAGGGCCTGACAACATGGCTTAACGCAGAGAGTGGAGGGGTGGGTGTCAGGGCCATACGACAATTCTTTACGCAGAGAGTTAGAGGGGTGTGATGTCAGGGCCTGACGATTCTGCTTTACGCAGAGAGTGGAGGAGGTGGGATGTCTGGGCTTAACGACACTGCTTTATGCAGAGAGTGGCGGGGGTGGGAAATCAAGCCTTGAGAACACTGCGTCATGCAGAGAGTGGCGGAGGTGGGATGTCAGGGCCATACGACACATCTTTACGCTGAGAGTGGCAGGGTTGGGATGCCAGGGCCTTTTAACACTGCTTAACTCAGAGAGTGGAGGGGTGGGTTTCAGGGCCATACGACAATTCTTTACGCAGAGAGTTAGAGGGGTGTGATGTCAGGGCCTGACGATTCTGCTTTACGCAGAGAGTGGAGGAGGTGGGATGTCTGGGCTTAACGACACTGCTTTATGCAGAGAGTGGCGGGGGTGGGAAATCAAGCCTTGAGAACACTGCGTCATGCAGAGAGTGGCGGAGGTGGGATGTCAGGGCCATACGACACATCTTTACGCTGAGAGTGGCAGGGTTGGGATGCCAGGGCCTTTTAACACTGCTTAACTCAGAGAGTGGAGGGGTGGGTTTCAGGGCTATACGATACTGCTTTATGCAGAGAGTGTTGGGGGTGGGATTTCATGGTCAGACGAATCTTCTTTATGCAGAGAGTGGAGGAGTGGGTGTCAGGGATTGACGACACTTATTTACGTGGAGAGTGGCAGGGGTGGGATGTCAGGGCCTGAAAACATGGCTTAATGCAGAGAGTGGAGGGGTGGGTGTCAGGGTCATATGACAATTCTTTACGCAGAGAGTTACAGGGGTGTGATGTCAGGGCCTGAAGATACTGCTTTATGCAGAGAGTGGAGGGGGTGGGATGTCTGGGCTTAACGACACTGCTTTATGCAGAGAATGGGAGGGGTGGGATGTCAGGGCCATATGACACTTATTTACGTAGAGAGTTGCAGGGGTGGGATGTCAGCGCCTGACAACACTGCTTAACGCACAGAGATGAGAGGTGGGTGTCAGGGCCACTCGACACTTCTTTACGCAGAGAGTGGCAGGGGTGGGTGTCAGGGTCATACGACAATTGTTTAAACAGAGAATGGCAGGGGTGGGATGTCAGGGCCTGACGATACTGCTATACGCAGAGAGTGGAGGGGTGGGTGTCAGAGTCATATGACAGTGCTTTAGGCAGAGAGTGGCGGGGGTGGGATTTCAGGGCCTGATGATAATGCTTTACACAGAGAGTGGCGGGGGTGGGATGTCAGGGCATGAAGACACTGCTTAACGCAGGGAGTGGAGGGGTGGGTGTCAGAGTCATATGACAGTGCTTTAGGCATAGAGTGGCGGGGGTGGGATTTCAGGGGATGACCATACTGCTTTACGTAGAGAGTGGCGGGGGTGGGATGTCAGAACCATACGACTGTGCTTTAGGCAGAGAGTTGCGGGGGTGGGATGTCAGGGGTGACGAAACTCCTTTACGCAGATAGTGGAGGGGGTGGGATATCAGGGCCTGAAAACACTGTTAACACACAGAGTGGAGGGGTGGGTGTCAGGACCATATGACACTTCTTTAGGCAGAGAGTGACAGGGGTGGGATATCAGGGCCTGGCGATACTTCTTTACGCAGAGAGTGGTGGGGGTTGGATGTCAGGACCATACGACTTTGCCTTACGCAGAAAGTGGCGGGGGTGGGATGTAAGGGCTTAACGACAATGTTTTATGCAGAGAGTGGCAGGGTTAGGATGTCAGGACTTGACGAAACTGATTCATGCAGAGAGTGGCGGGGGTGGGATGTCAGGGCCATACGACACTTCTTTACGCAGAGAGTCGCAGGGGTGGGATGTCAGGGCTTTACAGCACTGCTTAACGCAGAGTGTGGAGGGGGTGGGATGTCAGGACATGACAAAACTGCATAACGCAGAGAGTGGAGAGGTGGGTGTCAGGACCATACGACACTTCTTTAGGTAGAGAGTGGCAGGAGTGGGATGTCAGACCCTGACGATACTCCTTTCCGCAGAGGGTGGGGTGTCAGGGCTTGACGACACTGCTTTACGCAGAGAGTGGAGAGGTGGGTGTCAGGACCATACGACATTTCTTTAGGCAGAGAGTGGCAGGGGTGGGATGTCAGGGCCTGATGATACAGCTTTAAGCAGAGAGTGGAGGGGGTGGGATGTCAGGGCTTGACGACACTGCTTTATGCAGAGAGTGGAGGAGTGGGTGTGAAGGCCATAAGACAATTCCTTACGCACAGAGTGGTAGGGGTTGGATTTCAGGGCCATACGACAGTGCTTAACGTAGAGAGTGGCGGGGGTTGGATTTCAGGGCCATACGACAGTGGTTTACATAGAGAGTGGCGGGGGTGGGATGTCAGGGCATGACAGAACTGCTTAACGCAGAGAGTGGAGAGGTGGGTGTCAGGGCCATACGACAGGGGTTAACGCAGAGAGTGGCGGGGTTGGGATGTCAGGCCATGAAGACACTGTTTAACGCAGAGAATGGAGAGGTGGGTGTCAGGACCATATGACACTTCTTTAGGCAGAGAGTGGCAGGGGTGGGATGTCAAACCCTGACGATACTCCTTTCCGCAGAGGGTGGGATGTCAGGGCTTGACGACACTGCTTTACGCAGAAAGTGGAGGGGGTGGGATGTCAGGGCATGAGAACACTGCTTAACGCAGAGAGTGGAGAGGTGAGTGTCAGGAGAATACGACACTTCTTTAGGCAGAGAGTGGCATTGGTGGGATATCAGGGCCTGACAATACAGCTTTATGCAGAGAGTGGAGGAGTGGGTGTGAGGGCCGTACGACAATTCTTTACGCAGAGAGTGGTGGGGGTGGGATGTCAGAGCCTGACAGTGCTTTACGCAGAGAATGGCGGGGGTTGGATTTCAGGGCCATACGACAGTGCTTTACGTAGAGAGTGGCGGGGGTGGGATCTCAGGGGCTGATGAGACTGCTTTACGCATAGAGTGGAAGGGTGGGTGTCAGGGCCATACGACAGGGGTTAACGCAGAGAGTGGCGGGGGTGGGATGTCAGGCCATGAAGACACTGCTTTATGCAGAAAGTGGAGGGGTGGGTGTCAGGGCCATACGTCAATTCTTTACGTAGAGAGTGGCAGGGGTGGGATGTCAGGGCCTGAAAACACTGCTTAACGCAGAGAATGGAGGGTATGGGTGTCAGGCCCATATGACTGTGCTTTAGGCAGAGAGTTGCGGGGGTGGGATGTCAGGGCCTGAAGAAACATTTTACGCAGAGAGTGGAGGGGGTGGGATGTCAAGGCTTGACGAGACTGCTTTATGCAGAGAGTGGAGGGGTGGGTGGCAGGGACATACGACACTTATTTACGTAGAGAGTAGCAGGGGTGGGATGTCAGGGCCTGACGATACTGCTTTACGCAGATAGTGGCAGGGGTGGGATGTCAGGGCATGGAGACACTGCTTTATGCAGAGAGTGGAAGGGTGGGAGTCAGGACAATACGACAGAGCTTTACGCAGATAGTGGAGGGGGTGGGATGTCAGGGCTTAACAACACTGCTTAACGCAGAGAGTGGAGGGGTGGGTGTCAGGGCCTGACAACACTGCTTAACGCAGAGAGTGGAGGGGTGGGTGTCAGGGCCATACGACACTTCTTTAGGCAGAGAGTGGCAGGGGAGGGATATCACGGCCTGACGATACAGCTTTAAGCAGAGAGTGGAGGGGCGGGTGTCAGGGCCAAATGACTGTGCTTTAGGCAGAGAGTTGCGGGGGTGGGATGTCAGGGCCTGACGAAACTGCTTTACGCAGAGAGTGGAGGGGGTGGGATATCAGGGCCTGAAAACACTGCCTAACGCAGATAGTGGAGGTGTGGGTGTCAGGACCATATGACACTTCTTTAGGCAGAGAGTGGCAGGTGTGGGATGTCAGGGCCTGACGATACTGCTTTACGCAGAGAGTGGTGGGGGTCGGATGTCAGGACCATAGAACATTTCTTTACGCAGATAGTGGCGGGGGTGGGATGTCAGGGCTTGACAAAACTTTTTTACGCAGAGAGTGGCAGGGGTGGGATGTCAGGACTTGACGAAACTGCTTTATGCAGAGAGTGGCGGGGGTGGGATGTCAGGGCCATACGACACTTCTTTACGCAGAGAGTGGCAGGGGTGGGATGTCAAGGCCTGACAACACTGCTTAACGCAGAGAGTGGAGGGGTGGGTGTCAGAGCCATACGACACTTCTTTACGCAGAGAGTGGCAGGGGTGGGATGTCATGGCCTGAGAACACTGCTTAACGCAGAGAGTGGAGGGTTGGGTGTCAGGGCCATACGACACTTCTTTACGCAGAGAGTCGAGGGGTGGGTGTCAGGGTCTTACGACGATGCTTTATGCAGAGAGTGTAGGGGGTAGGATGTCAGGGCTTGACCATACTGCTTTACGCAGAGAGTGGCGGGGTGGGATGTCAGGGACTGACGATACTGCTTTACGCAGAGAGTGGAGGGGGGGTGTCAGTGCCATATGATAGTGCTTTAGGCAGAGAGTAGCAGGGGGGCAATGTCAGAGCCTGACAACACTGCTTAAGGCAGAGAGTGGCGGGGTGGGATGTCAGGGCTTGACGACACTGCTTTATCCAGAGAGTGGCTGGGGTGAGATGTCAGGGCCTGATCATACTGCATTACGCAGAGAGTGGCAGGGGTGGGATGTCAGGGACTGTTGATACTGCATTACGCAGATAGTGGCGGGGGTGGGTGTCAGGGCCATACGAATATTCTTTACGCAGAGAGTGGAGGGATTGTTGTCAGACCCATACAATAGTGATTTACGCAGTGAGTGGCGAGGCTGGGATGTCAGGGCCATACGACAGTTCTTAACACAGAGAGTGGAGTGGAGGGGGGGGTATGTCAGGGCCTGAAAATACTGCTTAAAGCAGAGAGTGGAGGGGTGGGTGTCAGGGCCATATGACAGTGCTTTAGGCAGAGAGTGGCGGGGGTAGGATGTCAAGTTCTGACCATACTGCTGTACGCAGAGAGTGGGGGGGTGGGATGTCAGTGCTTGAGGAAAATGCTTTATGCAGAGAGTGGCGGGGGTGGGATGTCAGTGCCATACGACACTTCTTTACGCAGAGAGTGGAGTGATTGGTTTCAGGGCCATACGAAAGTGCTTAACGCAGTGAGTGGTGAGGCTGGGATGTCACGGCCATAGGATAGTGCTTTACGCAGAGAGTGCAGGGGGAGGGATGTCAGGGCCTGACAACACTCCTTAATGCAGAGAGTGGAGAGGTGGGTAACAGGGCCATACGACACTTCTTTACGTAGACAGTGGCAGGGGTGGGATGTCAGAGCCTGAGAACACTGCTTAACGTAGAGAGTGGAGGGGTGGGTGTCAGGGACATATGGCAGTGCTTTAGGTTGAGAGTTGCGGGGGTGGGATGTCATGTCCTGACCATATTGCTCTACGCAGAGAGTGGCAGGGGTGTGATGTCAGGTATTGGCGACACTGTTTTATGCAGAGAGTGGCGGGGGTGGGATGTCAGGGCCTGATCATACTGCTTTACGCAGAGAGTGGCGGTGGTGGGTTATCAGGGCTTGACGACACTGCTTTAAGCAGAGAGTGGAGGGGTGGGTGTCAGAGCCATACGACACTTCTTTACGCAGAGAGTGGCAGGGGTGGGATGTTAGAGCCTGAGAACACTGCTTAACGCAGAGAGTGGAGGGTTGGGTGTCAGGGCCATACGACAATTCTTTAAGCAGAGAGTAGAGGGATTGGTTTCAGGGCCATACGAAAGTATGAACGATACTGCTTTACGCAGAGTGGGGGGGGTGGGATGTCAGGGCTTGAAGAGTCTGCTTTATGCAGAGAGTGGCGAGGGTTGGATGTTAGGGCCATATGAAAGTGCTTTACGCAGAGAGTGGCGTTGATGGGATGTCAGGGACTGATGAGACTGCTTTATGCAAAGAGTGGAGGGGTGGGTGTCAGGGCCATACGACACTTATTTATGTAGACAGTGGCGGGGGCGGGATGTCAGGGCCATACGACACTTCTTTACGCAGAGAGTGGCAGGTGTAGTAAGTCAGGGCCTGACAACACTGCTTTAAGCACAGAGTTGAGGTGTAGGTGTAAGGGCCATACGACACTTCTTTACGCAGAGAGTGGCAGGGGTGGGATGTCAGGGCCTGACGATACTGCTTTACGCAGAGAGTGGAGGGGGTGGGATGTCAGGGCCTGACTACACAGCTCAACGGAGAGAATGGAGGGGTGGGTGTCAGGGCCATACGACAGTGCTTTACGCAGAGAGTGGCGGGGTTGGGATGTCAGGGCCTGACGATACTGCTTTTCGATGAGAGTGGCGGGGGTAGGATGTAAGGGCCTGACTAGACTACTTCATGCAGAGAGTGTAAAGCTGGGTGTCAGGGCCATACGACACTTATTTACGTTGAGAGTGGCTGGGGTGGGATGTCAGACCCTGACGATACTCCTTTACGCAGAGAGTGGCATTGGTGGGAAGTCAGGGCCTGACAACACTGCTTAACGCAAAGAGAGGAGGGGTGGTTGTCAGGGCCATACGACACTTCTGTAAGCAGAGAGTTACAGGGGTGTGATGTCAGGGCCTGACGATAATGCTTTATGCAGAGAGTGGAAGGGTGGGTGTCAGGGCCATACGACTTCTTAAGGCAGAGATTGGCGGGGGTGGGATGTCAGAGCCTGAGAATACTTCTTTACGAAGAGAGTGGAGGGGTGGGTGTCAGGGCCATACGACACTTCTTTAGGCAGAGATTGGCGGGATTGGGATGTCAGGGCCTGACGATACTTCTATACGAGGACAGTGGAGGGGGTGGGATGTCAGGGCCTGACTACACAGCTTAACGGAGAGAATGGAGGGGTGGGTGTCAGGGCCATACGACAGTGCTTTACGCAGAGAGTGGCGGGGTTGGGATGTCAGGGCCTGACGATACTGCTTTTCGATGAGAGTGGCGGGGGTGGGATGTCAGGGCATGAAGACACAGTTTTATGCAGAGAGTGGAGGGGTGGGTTTTAGGGCCATACGACACTTATACTCGTAGATAGTGTGGGATGTCAGGGCCTGACGATACTCCTTTACGCAGAGAGTGCCGGGGGTGGGATGTCAGGGCATGAAGACACAGCTTTATGCAGAGAGTGGAGGGGTGGGTTTTAGGGCAATACGACACTTATACTCGTAGATAGTGGCGGGGGTGGGATGTCAGGGCCTGACGATACTGCTTTACGCAGAAAGTGGCATTGGTGGGATGTCAGGGCCTGACAACACTGCTTAACGAAAAGAGAGGAGGGGTGGTTGTCAGGGCCATACGACACTTCTTTAAGCAGAGAGTTACAGGGGTGGGATGTTAGGGCCTGACGATAATGCTTTACGCAGAGAGTGGAGGAGATGGGATGTCAGGGCTTGACGACACTGCTTTATGCAGAGAGTGGAGGGGTGGGTGTCAGGGCCATACGACACTTCTTTAGGCAGAGATTGGCGGGGGTGGGATGTCAGCGCCTGACGATACTTCTTTACGAACAGTTTGGAGGGGTGGGTGTCGGGGCCATCCGACACTTCTTTACGCTGAGAGTGACAGGGGTGGGATGTTAGGGCCTGACGTTACTGCTTTACGTAGAGAGTGGCGGGGATGGGATGTCAGGGCTTGACGACACTGCGTTATGCAAAGAGTGGAGGGGTGGGTGTCAGGGCCATATGGCACTTCTTTACACAGAGAGTGGCAGGGGAGGGATGTCAGGGCCTGACGATACTCCTTTACGCAGAGAGTGGCAGGGGTGGGATATCAGGGCTTGACGACACAGCTTCATGCAGAGAATGGAGGGGTGGGTGTCAGGGCCATACAACACTTCTTTACATAAACAGTGGCGGGGGTGGGATGTGAAATCCTGAGAACACTGCTTAATGCAGAGAGTGTAGGGGTGGGATGTCAGGGCCATACGACACTTCTTTACACAGAGAGTGGCAGGGGTGGGATGTCAGAGCCTGACGATACTGCTTTACGCAGATAGTGGCGTTGGTTGGATGTCATTGCCATACGACAGTGCTTTACGCAGAGAGTGGCGGGGGTGGGATGTCTAGGCCTGATGAGACTGCTTCATGCAGAGAGTGGAGGGGTGGGTGTCAGGGCCGTATGACGCTTCTTTACGCAGAGAGTGACAGGGGTGGGATGTCAGGACCTGATGATACTGCTTTACGCAGATAGTGGCGGGGGTGGGATATCAGGTTATGAAGACACTGCTTCATGCAGAGAGTGGAGGGGTGGGTGCCAGGGCCATACAACAATTCTTTACGCACAGAGTGGAGGGATTGGTGTCAGGGCCATACGAAAGTGCATAACGCACTGAGTGGCGAGGCTGGGATATCAGGGCCATATGACAGTGCTTTACGCAGAGAGTTGAGGGGGTTGGATGTCAGGGCCATACGACAGTGCTTTACGCAGAGAGAGTCGGGGGGGGATGTCAAGGCCTGATGAGACAGCTTCATGCAGAGAGTGGAGGGGTGGGTGTCAGGGCATGAAGACACTGCTTTACGCAGAGAGTGGCAGGGGTGGGATGTCAGGGCATGAAGACACTGCTTTACGCAGAGAGTGGAGGGGTGGGTGTCAGAGTCATATGACAGTGCTTTAGGCAGAGAGTGGCGGGGGTGGGATTTCAGGGCCTGATAATACTGCTTTACACAGAGAGTGGCGGGTGTGGGATGTCAGGGCCTGACGATACTACTTTACGCAGAAAGTGGCGGGGGTGTGTGTCAAGGCCATACGATATTCTTTATGCAGAAAGTGGAGGGATTGGTGTCAGGCCCATACGACAGTGCTTAACGCAGTGATTTGCGAGGCTTGGATGTCAGAGCCACACGACAGTGCTTTACGCAGAAAGTGGAGGATGCGGTATGTCAGGGCCTGACAACACTGCTTAACGCAGAGAGTGGAGGGGTGCGATGTCAGGGCCTGACCATACTGCTTTACGCAGAGAGTGGCGGGGGTGGGATGTAAGGGCCATATGACACTTCTTTAAGCAGAGAGTGGCAGGGGGGCAATGTCAGGGCCTGACAACACTGCTTAACGCAACGAGTAGAGGGGTGGGATGTCAGGGCCTGACCATACTGCTTTACGCAGAGAGTGGCGTGGGTGGGATGTCAGGGCTTGAGGACACTGCATTATGCAGAGTGTGGAGGGGTGGGTGTCAGGGCCGTACGACACTTCTTCACGCAGAGAGTGGCAGGGGTGGGATGTCAGGGCCATACGACAGTGCTTTACGTAGATAGTGGCGGGTGTGGGATATTAGAGCCTGAGAACACTGCTTAACGCACTGAGTGGAGGGGTGGGTGTCAGGGCCATACAACACTTCTTTAGGCAGAGAGTATCAGGGGTGGGATGTCAGAGCCTGAAGACACTGCTTTTCACGGAAAGTGGTGGGGGTGGGATGTCAGGGCCTGAAGACACTGCATTTCGTAGAAAGTTCTGTTGGTGGGATGTCAGAGCCTGACGACAGTGCTTAACGCAGAGAGTGGAAGGGTGCGTGTCAGGGCCATATGACACTGCTTTATGCAGAGACTACCAGAAGTGGGATGTCAGGGCATGACGATACTACTTTACGCTGATAGTGGGGGGGGGGGTGGGATGTCAGGGCATGAATACACTGCTTTATGCAGAGAGTGTTGGGGTGGGTGTCAGGGCCTTACGACAATTCATTACGCAGAGATTTTAGGGATTGGTTTCAGGGCCATACGAAAGTACTTAACGTAATGAGTGGCGAGGCTGGGATGTCAGGACCATACGACAGTGCTTTACGCAGAAAGTGGAGGGTGCGGTATGTCAGGGCCTGACTACACTGCTTAACGCAGAGAGTGGAGGGTTGGTTGTCAAGGCCCTATGACAGTGCTTTATGCAGAGAGTGTAGGGGGTGGGATGTCAGGGCTTAACAACACTGCTTAACGCAGAGAGTGTAGGGTTGGGTGTCAGGGCCCTATGACAGTGCTTTAGGCAGAGAGTGGCGGGGGTGGGATGTAAGGGCCTGACCGTAATGCTTTACTCAGAGAGTGGCGGGGGTGGGATGTCAGGGCCATACGACAGTGCTTTATGCAGAGAGTGCAGGGGATGGGATGTCAGGGCCTAACAACACTGCTTAACGCAGAGAGTTGAGGGTTGGGTGTTAGGGTCATACGACAATTCTTTATGCAGAGAGTGGAGGGATTGGTATCAGGGCCATATGACAGTGCTTTAGGCTCAGAGTGGAGGGGGAAGGATGTCAGGGCCTGATGAGACTGCTTTATGCAGAGAGTTGCGGGGCGGGTGTCAGGGCCATACGACACATCTTAACGCAAAGAGTGGCTGGGGTAGAATGTCAGAACCTGATGAAAGTGCTTTACGTAGAGCGTGGCGGGGGTTGGATGTCAGGGCAATACGACAGTGCTTTTCGCAAAGACTGGCGGGGGTGGAAAGTCAGGGCCTGATGAGACTGCTTTATGCAGAGAGTGGAGGGGTGGGTGTCAGGTCAATACGACACTTCTTTACGTAGACAGTAGCGGGGGTGGGATGTCAGAGCCTTAGAACACTTCTTAACACATGGAGTGGAGGAGTGGGTGTCAGGGCCAAATGACACTTCTTTACGCAGAGAGTGGCAGGGGTGGGAAGTCAGGGCCTGATGAGACTGCTTAACGCAGAGAGTGGAGGGGTGGGTGTCAGGGCCATATGACACTTCTTTACGCTGATAGTGGCAGGGTTGGGATGTCAGGACTTGACAACATTGCTATATGCAGAGAGTGGAAGGTTGGGTGTCAGGGCCATACGACGGGTTAACGCAGAGAGTGGCGAGGGTGGGATGTTAGGGCCATACTACAATTCTTTACGCAGGTCAGGATTGGTGTCAGGCCCCTACGACAGTGCTTAACCCTAACCCTAACCCTAACCCTAACCCTAACCCTAACCCTAACCCTAACCCTAACCCTTACCCTTACCCTTACCCTTACCCTTACCCTTACCCTTACCCTAACCCTAACCCTAACCCTAACCCTAACCCTAACCCTAACAACGCCTGAAGAAGACCCAGGCAGGTCGAAACGTCGCGACACAAAGAAAAGCAAGATTGCCTTTTCACGGAGCCACAGACTCTACAGAGGTAAATTGCCTAACAGTGGAAACCTAACGGTGCCAACGAAGCTTTAGGCATTTTACTGGTAAGTATGGATCGTTATGGTATGCGTCAACCCAGAGTTGACAACGCACGCTGCCGTACGGTCACTCTCCACACCGCCGCCCACACCGCCTACACACCAAACCACACCACATCAAACACATCAAACAGACAGGATACCTTCCAACTAGGAACCAGGATCATCTACAAAATGATCCAGACAGTCCACCACCTAAAAAACACAGCAGTTTCCGGAGGGGAGAACCAGGCACCCGCCAGCCTACGACGGAAGACAGAGGAACTCAAGCACCTCATAAGACCGGCCAACCCAACCGCACTCACATGTTTGAAGCTAGTAAGCAATGCCAAAAACTGGCTCCACACCTCATTGCAGATCCTCGAAGAGCACTACGAGGAAACTCTCACACATCTGTCCAGACGACTGGAGGACCTGGAGCTTCCCCGCTGGGAACAAGCTTTCGCGGTTGCCTCCAACTGGGCAAAGAAAAATTATGGGAGGAAAATACAGAAGGACACGTTAGACCATACACAAGCTATGGTTACTGCTACACTTAGCAACAAGGAATCCACTATCCCCACGTCTCCAAACAGATTCCAAATACTCGACACACTAATCAGGGAAGAGGTAAATGGCTCGGAAGAGACATACGTAACCCAGGCAGAATCCCATCCAGAACCAGTGAAGAGACACTGGGAAAGCAGACATCCAACCCAGAAATCTGGCCCCATGAGAGCCAGAGCATATACTCCGGAAATAGATGACTTTCCTCCGATCCCCATGCCACAAAGGATCCGAAGAGAGCAGAGAAGACAAGAGGGAACCATGAGAACCACCCTAACTGGAATCTGTATCCCAAACAGCACCACCAGGGTACACCTCTCCCAGGACTCTAGCTCTGACCCTAACCTCAGCCCTAACCCTAACGCTTATACTGACGTTAACACCAACCCCGACACCAACCCTAACCCTAACCTTATCCCCAACCCTAATCCTAACCCTGACATTAACCCCGATCCTAACCCCGACCCTGATCCTAACCCTAACCCTAATACTAACACTGACATTAACCCTGATCCTAACCCCGACCCTGACCCTAACCCTAACCCTAATACTAACACTGACATTAACCCTGATCCTAACCCCGACCCTGATCCTAACCCTAACCCTAATCTTAACCCTGACATCAACCCTGATCCTAACCCCGACCCTGATCCTAACCCTGACTCCGACCCCAACTATTACCCCCCCACACCACCACCAGCCCAACCAAGATACAGACCACACCGACATGACAAGACCACAAGAAAGCTAACGGACTGGAAGCTGGAAACCCACAAACGCTGGCTCTGCATAGGGGACTCCAATTTATCAAGAATACCCCCCTATGAAAATCCAGATCTACAGATAGAAAGCTACCCAGGAGCATCATTTTACAATGCAGCAAACCTCCTACAACACACCCCCCGGAACACAGGAGTGGAGAAAATCATTCTGTCCTTTGGAATCAATAACAAGGCACAAAAAGCAAAGGAAACAGCCATCAAACAACTACAACAGATGCTACGGGAAGCTAAGGGAACCTTCCCATCTGCAGAAATATACATCCCACTGATTAATTACTCCAGAGACCTGGAACCAGGATTCAGGAAAAACCTGGACACAATAAACAATCACATACAGCAAAACATGCCATACCTCCCCAAACTGGAAGAAGCCCTTTTCAAGACAGAAAGAGATGGAATTCACTGGACCACCGCAACAGCTCAAAAAATGCTAGACCACTGGTCACAACATTTAAACTGGTAAGCCCCAAAGCCGCAGAACAAGATGGGGACAAGAACAACAAAAACATTGTAAATCTAAGCAACAACTTCCACCCCACAACTGAACAAATAAACCTCCTCAATAAGGGCTTATCATTTGTCCCCACAGTAGGGACAAAGAAAGGTCAGAAAACCCGACTGAAAAGCGAAATCCGACAATACCACCGTCGCCTTAAACTGACCGCCTTCTTTGGGGATAAAGACACCGACACAGAAAGGGTTCCCTTCCTGCCTAAATCCAGTTGGGAACCAAGGGAAAACCAACTGCCACCAGAAATCCAGGAAATAATCCAAGAGGACAACACAATTCTACAAAAACTCCGACCATACAGGGACTCACACAACATAACAAAGGAGGAAACCGTAGCCTTAAAACATTTAAAGGAAAACAAACATATAGTCATAAAACCAGCAGACATAGGGAGTGCAATAGTTATCATGGATAGAGAACAATACATTGCAGAAGCACACAGACAATTAAATAATCAGGAACACTATACTACTTTGGAAGAACCGCTGTACAAACAAACAGCACTAGAAATAGGGCAAATCCTACAAACTCTGGTTGAACTAAAACACCTAACAAAAAAACAGGCATTCTACCTAAGAGGAGAGGAATCACCACGACCGAGGATCTTCTACCTCCTCCCAAAAATTCATAAAGCCCCAGAAACATAGCCACTCCCCTACGAAATTCCACCTGGGAGGCCCATAGTGTCCGACTGCAACAGTGAATCCTACAGAATAGCAGAATATCTAGACCATTTCCTCAACCCCATTTCTAAACACCACCCAAGTTACATCAAAGACACCTATGACTTTGTAGCCAAAGTCAAAAATGCTACAATACAACAGGAAGCCTTCCTGTTCACCATTGACATTGACAGTTTATACACCAACATTGAAACTACGGAGGGACTGAAAGCAGTCCGGGAGTGGTTTCTCAAATACCCTGACCGCAACAGACCAGAAACCCAAATTCTGAAGCTATTGGAAATTAGCCTCAACAAAAACGATTTTGAATTTGAAGAGCATCACTACTTACAAATAAAAGGAACTGCTATGGGGAAGCGCTTTGCTCCGGCCTATGCTGACATCTATATGGCCCATTGGGAAGCCACAGTATTCCCAAAATGCACACACAAACCTACACACTACTTCAGGTACCTCGACGACATCTGGGGAACCTGGACGCACGGCCCACAGGCCTTTCAAGAATTCATTAACACCCTCAACACACACCACAGGTCCATTAAACTCAAATACACCAAGCAGGAAAACCAGATAGATTTCCTAGACACCACCACATACAAGGGTTCCTCCTTCAACAACACAGGCAAACTGGACATTAAGGTATATTTCAAAGACACGGACACACACGGCTTACTGCACAAAGACAGCTTCCATCCAAAACATACTTTCAAAGGACTGGTAAAATCACAACTCCTACGCTTCCACAAAATCTGCACACAACAACAAGACTTTGAGGAAGCCAAACACACACTCTTCCAAGCTCTACGCCTGAGAGGATACACACGAAGTTTCCTCAGAAATGTGGCACAAACATTTCTAAACAGAAAAACACCTGATGACAGCAAAATAATACCCCTCATCACAACATACTCCCAACTCAGCGTAATAACCAACCAAAAACTAAAGTCTACATTCACCACGATATTAGAAAACACAAACCTACTGAGGGAACACAAAATCATATCTGCATATAGAAAAAACAAAAACCTACAGGATTATTTAGTCCAAAGCAAACTAAAACCTGTACAAAACAGATCAAATACACCAAAAGCCAAACACTTCAAACAGAAAACAACGATCCAAAACAACAAAACCAAAGAAATCTTCCAGTTGCAAAGGGCGCTCTCAGAAAACACCAATAACGCTGTCTATGGCATCCAGTGCAAAACGTGCGGGGTGACCTATGTGGGGGAAACAGGTAACTCCATCCGAACCCGACTGGCACAACACAGGTACAACATCCGGAACCAGCGGGAAAGGAGGACTCACCTGGTGGCACACTTCCTACAGCATGGGCTGGAAGCGCTGGAGGCCACAGGACTGGAGAGCAACCCCAACTGGACAGAGATGGAAAGAAAGAAAAAGGAAACGGAGTGGATCAAAAGACTTCATACTACCTTTCCACAAGGCCTGAACATCAGAAAATAAACTGGGAGGGTTTCAGTCGTTGGAAGGAGAGTGCAACACTCCTTGTCCCAGATGGTCCCTTTTTGGAGAAAATCTGGGAGAAAGAGCTTTGTTCCCCTACCCTAACCCTAACCCTAACCCTAACCCTAACCCTAACCCTAACAACGCCTGAAGAAGACCCAGGCAGGTCGAAACGTCGCGACACAAAGAAAAGCAAGATTGCCTTTTCACGGAGCCACAGACTCTACAGAGGTAAATTGCCTAACAGTGGAAACCTAACGGTGCCAACGAAGCTTTAGGCATTTTACTGGTAAGTATGGATCGTTATGGTATGCTTCAACCCAGAGTTGACAACGCACGCTGCCGTACGGTCACTCTCCACACCGCCGCCCACACCGCCTACACACCAAACCACACCACATCAAACACATCAAACAGACAGGATACCTTCCAACTAGGAACCAGGATCATCTACAAAATGATCCAGACAGTCCACCACCTAAAAAACACAGCAGTTTCCGGAGGGGAGAACCAGGCACCCGCCAGCCTACGACGGAAGACAGAGGAACTCAAGCACCTCATAAGACCGGCCAACCCAACCGCACTCACATGTTTGAAGCTAGTAAGCAATGCCAAAAACTGGCTCCACACCTCATTGCAGATCCTCGAAGAGCACTATGAGGAAACTCTCACACATCTGTCCAGACGACTGGAGGACCTGGAGCTTCCCCGCTGGGAACAAGCTTTCGCGGTTGCCTCCAACTGGGCAAAGAAAAATTATGGGAGGAAAATACAGAAGGACACGTTGGACCATACACAAGCTATGGTTACTGCTACACTTAGCAACAAGGAATCCACTATCCCCACGTCTCCAAACAGATTCCAAATACTCGACACACTAATCAGGGAAGAGGTAAATGGCTCGGAAGAGACATACGTAACCCAGGCAGAATCCCATCCAGAACCAGTGAAGAGACACTGGGAAAGCAGACATCCAACCCAGAAATCTGGCCCCATGAGAGCCAGAGCATATACTCCGGAAATAGATGACTTTCCTCCGATCCCCATGCCACAAAGGATCCGAAGAGAGCAGAGAAGACAAGAGGGAACCATGAGAAACACCCTAACTGGAATCTGTATCCCAAACAGCACCACCAGGGTACACCTCTCCCAGGACTCTAGCTCTGACCCTAACCTCAGCCCTAACCCTAACGCTTATACTGACGTTAACACCAACCCCGACACCAACCCTAACCCTAACCTTATCCCCAACCCTAATCCTAACCCTGACATTAACCCCGATCCTAACCCCGACCCTGATCCTAACCCTAACCCTAATACTAACACTGACATTAACCCTGATCCTAACCCCGACCCTGATCCTAACCCTAACCCTAATACTAACACTGACATCAACCCTGATCCTAACCCCGACCCTGATCCTAACCCTGACTCCGACCCCGACTATTACCCCCCCACACCACCACCAGCCCAACCAAGATACAGACCACACCGACATGACAAGACCACAAGAAAGCTAACGGACTGGAAGCTGGAAACCCACAAACGCTGGCTCTGCATAGGGGACTCCAATTTATCAAGAATACCCCCCTATAAAAATCCAGATCTACAGATAGAAAGCTACCCAGGAGCATCATTTTACAATGCAGCAAACCTCCTACAACACACCCCCCGGAACACAGGAGTGGAGAAAATCATTCTGTCCTTTGGAATCAATAACAAGGCACAAAAAGCAAAGGAAACAGCCATCAAACAACTACAACAGATGCTACGGGAAGCTAAGGGAACCTTCCCATCTGCAGAAATATACATCCACCTGATTAATTACTCCAGAGACCTGGAACCAGGATTCAGGAAAAACCTGGACACAATAAACAATCACATACAGCAAAACATGCCATACCTCCCCAAACTGGAAGAAGCCCTTTTCAAGACAGAAAGAGATGGAATTCACTGGACCACCGCAACAGCTCAAAAAATGCTAGACCACTGGTCACAACATTTAAACTGGTAAGCCCCAAAGCCGCAGAACAAGATGGGGACAAGAACAACAAAAACATTGTAAATCTAAGCAACAACTTCCACCCCACACCTGAACAAATAAACCTCCTCAATAAGGGCTTATCATTTGTCCCCACAGTAGGGACAAAGAAAGGTCAGAAAACCCGACTGAAAAGCGAAATCCGACAATACCACCGTCGCCTTAAACTGACTGCCTTCTTTGAGGATAAAGACACCGACACAGAAAGGGTTCCCTTCCTGCCTAAATCCAGTTGGGAACCAAGGGAAAACCAACTGCCACCAGAAATCCAGGAAATAATCCAAGAGGACAACACAATTCTACAGAAACTCCGACCATACAGGGACTCACACAACATAACAAAGGAGGAAACCGTAGCCTTAAAACATTTAAAGGAAAACAAACATATAGTCATAAAACCAGCAGACAAAGGGAGTGCAATAGTTATCATGGATAGAGAACAATACATTGCAGAAGCACACAGACAATTAAACAATCAGGAACACTATACTACTTTGGAAGAACCGCTGTACAAACAAACAGCACTAGAAATAGGGCAAATCCTACAAACTCTGGTTGAACTAAAACACCTAACAATAAAACAGGCATTCTACCTAAGAGGAGAGGAATCACCACGACCGAGGATCTTCTACCTCCTCCCAAAAATTCATAAAGCCCCAGAAACATGGCCACTCCCCTACGAAATTCCACCTGGGAGGCCCATAGTGTCCGACTGCAACAGTGAATCCTACAGAATAGCAGAATATCTAGACCATTTCCTCAACCCCATTTCTAAACACCACCCAAGTTACATCAAAGACACCTATGACTTTGTAGCCAAAGTCAAAAATGCTACAATACAACAGGAAGCCTTCCTGTTCACCATTGACATTGACAGTTTATACACCAACATTGAAACTACGGAGGGACTGAAAGCAGTCCAGGAGTGGTTTCTCAAATACCCTGACCGCAACAGACCAGAAACCCAAATTCTGAAGCTATTGGAAATTAGCCTCAACAAAAACGATTTTGAATTTGAAGAGCATCACTACTTACAAATAAAAGGAACTGCTATGGGGAAGCGCTTTGCTCCGGCCTATGCTGACATCTATATGGCCCATTGGGAAGCCACAGTATTCCCAAAATGCACACACAAACCTACACACTACTTCAGGTACCTCGACGACATCTGGGGAACCTGGACGCACGGCCCACAGGCCTTTCAAGAATTCATTAACACCCTCAACACACACCACAGGTCCATTAAACTCAAATACACCAAGCAGGAAAACCAGATAGATTTCCTAGACACCACCACATACAAGGGTTCCTCCTTCAACAACACAGGCAAACTGGACATTAAGGTATATTTCAAAGACACGGACACACACGGCTTACTGCACAAAGACAGCTTCCATCCAAAACATACTTTCAAAGGACTGGTAAAATCACAACTCCTACGCTTCCACAAAATCTGCACACAACAACAAGACTTTGAGGAAGCCAAACACACACTCTTCCAAGCTCTACGCCTGAGAGGATACACACGAAGTTTCCTCAGAAATGTGGCACAAACATTTCTAAACAGAAAAACACCTGATGACAGCAAAATAATACCCCTCATCACAACATACTCCCAACTCAGCGTAATAACCAACCAAATACTAAAGTCTACATTCACCACGATATTAGAAAACACAAACCTACTGAGGGAACACAAAATCATATCTGCATATAGAAAAAACAAAAACCTACAGGATTATTTAGTCCAAAGCAAACTAAAACCTGTACAAAACAGATCAAATACACCAAAAGCCAAACACTTCAAACAGAAAACAACGATCCAAAACAACAAAACCAAAGAAATCTTCCAGTTGCAAAGGGCGCTCTCAGAAAACACCAATAACGCTGTCTATGGCATCCAGTGCAAAACGTGCGGGGTGACCTATGTGGGGGAAACAGGTAACTCCATCCGAACCCGACTGGCACAACACAGGTACAACATCCGGAACCAGCGGGAAAGGAGGACTCACCTGGTGGCACACTTCCTACAGCACGGGCTGGAAGCGCTGGAGGCCACAGGACTGGAGAGCAACCCCAACTGGACAGAGATGGAAAGAAAGAAAAAGGAAACGGAGTGGATCAAAAGACTTCATACTACCTTTCCACAAGGCCTGAACATCAGAAAATAAACTGGGAGGGTTTCAGTCGTTGGAAGGAGAGTGCAACACTCCTTGTCCCAGATGGTCCCTTTTTAGAGAAAATCTGGGAGAAAGAGCTTTGTTCCCCTACCCTAACCCTAATACTAACACTGACATTAACCCTGATCCTAACCCCGACCCTGATCCTAACCCTAACCCTAATACTAACACTGACATCAACCCTGATCCTAACCCCGACCCTGATCCTAACCCTGACTCCGACCCCGACTATTACCCCCCCACACCACCACCAGCCCAACCAAGATACAGACCACACCGACATGACAAGACCACAAGAAAGCTAACGGACTGGAAGCTGGAAACCCACAAACGCTGGCTCTGCATAGGGGACTCCAATTTATCAAGAATACCCCCCTATAAAAATCCAGATCTACAGATAGAAAGCTACCCAGGAGCATCATTTTACAATGCAGCAAACCTCCTACAACACACCCCCCGGAACACAGGAGTGGAGAAAATCATTCTGTCCTTTGGAATCAATAACAAGGCACAAAAAGCAAAGGAAACAGCCATCAAACAACTACAACAGATGCTACGGGAAGCTAAGGGAACCTTCCCATCTGCAGAAATATACATCCCACTGATGAATTACTCCAGAGACCTGGAACCAGGATTCAGGAAAAACCTGGACACAATAAACAATCACATACAGCAAAACATGCCATACCTCCCCAAACTGGAAGAAGCCCTTTTCAAGACAGAAAGAGATGGAATTCACTGGACCACCGCAACAGCTCAAAAAATGCTAGACCACTGGTCACAACATTTAAACTGGTAAGCCCCAAAGCCGCAGAACAAGATGGGGACAAGAACAACAAAAACATTGTAAATCTAAGCAACAACTTCCACCCCACAACTGAACAAATAAACCTCCTCAATAAGGGCTTATCATTTGTCCCCACAGTAGGGACAAAGAAAGGTCAGAAAACCCGACTGAAAAGCGAAATCCGACAATACCACCGTCGCCTTAAACTGACTGCCTTCTTTGAGGATAAAGACACCGACACAGAAAGGGTTCCCTTCCTGCCTAAATCCAGTTGGGAACCAAGGGAAAACCAACTGCCACCAGAAATCCAGGAAATAATCCAAGAGGACAACACACTTCTACAAAAACTCCGACCATACAGGGACTCACACAACATAACAAAGGAGGAAACCGTAGCCTTAAAACATTTAAAGGAAAACAAACATATAGTCATAAAACCAGCAGACAAAGGGAGTGCAATAGTTATCATGGATAGAGAACAATACATTGCAGAAGCACACAGACAATTAAATAATCAGGAACACTATACTACTTTGGAAGAACCTCTGTACCAACAAACAGCACTAGAAATAGGGCAAATCCTACAAACTCTGGTTGAACTAAAACACCTAACAAAAAAACAGGCATTCTACCTAAGAGGAGAGGAATCACCACGACCGAGGATCTTCTACCTCCTCCCAAAAATTCATAAAGCCCCAGAAACATGGCCACTCCCCTACGAAATTCCACCTGGGAGGCCCATAGTGTCCGACTGCAACAGTGAATCCTACAGAATAGCAGAATATCTAGACCATTTCCTCAACCCCATTTCTAAACACCACCCAAGTTACATCAAAGACACCTATGACTTTGTAGCCAAAGTCAAAAATGCTACAATACAACAGGAAGCCTTCCTGTTCACCATTGACATTGACAGTTTATACACCAACATTGAAACTACGGAGGGACTGAAAGCAGTCCGGGAGTGGTTTCTCAAATACCCTGACCGCAACAGACCAGAAACCCAAATTCTGAAGCTATTGGAAATTAGCCTCAACAAAAACGATTTTGAATTTGAAGAGCATCACTACTTACAAATAAAAGGAACTGCTATGGGGAAGCGCTTTGCTCCGGCCTATGCTGACATCTATATGGCCCATTGGGAAGCCACAGTATTCCCAAAATGCACACACAAACCTACACACTACTTCAGGTACCTCGACGACATCTGGGGAACCTGGACGCACGGCCCACAGGCCTTTCAAGAATTCATTAACACCCTCAACACACACCACAGGTCCATTAAACTCAAATACACCAAGCAGGAAAACCAGATAGATTTCCTAGACACCACCACATACAAGGGTTCCTCCTTCAACAACACAGGCAAACTGGACATTAAGGTATATTTCAAAGACACGGACACACACGGCTTACTGCACAAAGACAGCTTCCATCCAAAACATACTTTCAAAGGACTGGTAAAATCACAACTCCTACGCTTCCACAAAATCTGCACACAACAACAAGACTTTGAGGAAGCCAAACACACACTCTTCCAAGCTCTACGCCTGAGAGGATACACACGAAGTGTCCTCAGAAATGTGGCACAAACATTTCTAAACAGAAAAACACCTGATGACAGCAAAATAATACCCCTCATCACAACATACTCCCAACTCAGCGTAATAACCAACCAAAAACTAAAGTCTACATTCACCACGATATTAGAAAACACAAACCTACTGAGGGAACACAAAATCATATCTGCATATAGAAAAAACAAAAACCTACAGGATTATTTAGTCCAAAGCAAACTAAAACCTGTACAAAACAGATCAAATACACCAAAAGCCAAACACTTCAAACAGAAAACAACGATCCAAAACAACAAAACCAAAGAAATCTTCCAGTTGCAAAGGGCGCTCTCAGAAAACACCAATAACGCTGTCTATGGCATCCAGTGCAAAACGTGCGGGGTGACCTATGTGGGGGAAACAGGTAACTCCATCCGAACCCGACTGGCACAACACAGGTACAACATCCGGAACCAGCGGGAAAGGAGGACTCACCTGGTGGCACACTTCCTACAGCACGGGCTGGAAGCGCTGGAGGCCACAGGACTGGAGAGCAACCCCAACTGGACAGAGATGGAAAGAAAGAAAAAGGAAACGGAGTGGATCAAAAGACTTCATACTACCTTTCCACAAGGCCTGAACATCAGAAAATAAACTGGGAGGGTTTCAGTCGTTGGAAGGAGAGTGCAACACTCCTTGTCCCAGATGGTCCCTTTTTAGAGAAAATCTGGGAGAAAGAGCTTTGTTCCCTAACCCTAACCCTAACCCTAACCCTAATTTCAAAAAGCATTTTCTGCACATATTTACTGACTACACTACACCGGTATAAATAAAGTTTTCAATACTGTGGACTTTTTTCTGCATCACTTAAAAATGAACAAATTAACCTCAAAGAATAAGGTTACATACAGAAATTTTTTAACGTAGTGAGTGGAGAGGTTGGGATATTAGGGCCATACGACTGTGCTTTACGCAGAGAGTGGAGGGGGCGGGACGTCAGGGGCTGACAACACTACTTAACGCAGAGAGTGGCGGGGGTGGGATTTCAGGGCCTGACCATACTGCTTTACGCAGAGTGTGGCAGGGGTGGTATGTCAAGGCTTGACGACACTGCTTTATGTAGAGAGTGGCGGGGGTGGGATGCCAGGGCCATACAACACTTCTTTACGCAGAGAGTGGCAGGGGTGCGATGTCAGGGCCTGACAACAGTGCTAAACGTAGAGAGTGAAGGGGTGAGACTCAGGGCCATACGACACTGCTTTATGCAGAGAGCGGCGGGGGTGGGATGTCAGGGCCTGAAAGCACTTCTTAACTCAGAGAGTGGAGGGGTGGGTATCAGGGCTATACGACACTTCTTTATGCAGAGAGTGGCAGGGGTGGGATGTCAGGGCTTGACGATACTGCTTTACGCATATAGTGGCGGGGGTGGGATGTCAGGGCTTGGCGACACTGCTTTATGCAGAAAGTGGAGGTGTGGGTTTCAGGGCCATACGACAGGGGTTAACGCAGAGAGTGACCGGGCTGGGATGTCAGGACCTGACGAGACTGCTTTACGCAGAGATTGGCGGGGGTGGGATGTCAGAGCTTGACGAAACTGCTTCATGCAGAGAGTGGCGGTGGTGGGATGTCAGGGCTTGACGAAACTGCTTTTTGCAGAGAGTGGCAGGGGTGGGATGTCAGGGCCATACGACAGGGGTTAACGCAGAGAGTGGCGAGGTGGGATGTCAGGGCTTGACGAAACTGCTTCATGCCGAGAGTGGCAGGGGTGGGATGTCAGGGCCTGACCATACTGCTTTACGCAGAGAGTGGCGGGGGTGGGATGTCAGGGCCTGACCATACTGCTTTACACAGAGAGTGGCGGGGTCGGGATGTCAAGGCTTGACGACACTGCTTTATGTAGAGAGTGGCGGGGGTGGGATGTCAGGGCCATACAACACTTCTTTATGCTGAGAGTGGCAGGGGTGCGATGTCAGAGCCTGAAAACAGTGCGCAAAGCAGAGAGTGGAGGGGTGGGACTCAGGGCCATACGACACTGCTTTATGCAGAGAGTGGAGGGGTGGTTGTCAGGGCCATACGACACTTATTTACGTAGAGAGTGGCGGGGGTGGGATGTCAGGGCCTGATGATACTGCTTTACGCAGGAAGTGGCAGGGGAGGGATGTCAGGGCATGAAGACACTGCTTTATGCAAAGAGTGGAGTGGTGGATGTCTGGTCCATGTGACAATTCTTTACGCAGAGAGTGGAGGGATTGGTGTCAGGGCCATACGACAGTGCTTTACGCAGTGAGTGGCGAGGCTTGGATGAAAGGGCCATACGACAGTGCTTTACGCAGAGAGTAGAGGGGGTGGGATGTCAGAAACTGACAACACTGCTTAACGCAGAGAGTGGAGGGGTGGGTGTCAGGGCCATACGACACTTATTTACGTAGAGAGTGGCGGGGGTGGGATGTCAGGGCCTGACGAAACTGCGTAACGCAGAGAGTGGCGGGGTTCGATGTCAGGGCCATACGACAATTCTTTACGCAGAGAGTGGCAGGGTTGGGATGTCAGGGCCTGACTATACTGCTTTATGCAGAGAGTGGGGTGGTGGATGTCAGGGCCATGCGACAATTCTTTACGCAGAGAGTGGTAGGGGTAGGATGTCAGAGCTTGACGACACTGCTTTATACAGAGAGTGGTGGAGTTGAGATGTCAGGGCCATAAGACACTGCTTTATTCAGAGAGTGGAGGGATTGGTGTCAGGGCCATACAACACTTCTTTATGCAGAGAGTGGCAGGGGTGGGATGTCAGGGCCTGAAGATACTTCTTTACGCAGAGAGTGGCAGGGGTGGGATGTCAGGGCCTGACGAAACTGCTTTACGCAGAGAGTGGCGGGGTTGGATGTCATGGCCATAGGACAGTACTTTACGCAGAGAGTGGCGGAGGTGGGATGTCAGAGACTGCTTTATGCAGAGAGTAGAGGGGTGGGTGATAGGGCCATACGACAATTCTTTACGCATAGAGTGGTGAGGGTGGGATGTCAGGGCCTGACGATACTGCTTTACGCAGGAAGTGGCAGGGGAGGAATGTCAAGGCATGAATACACTGCTTTATGCAGAGAGTGGAGTGGTAGATGTCAGGGCCATGTGACAATTCTTTACGCAGAGAGTGGAGGGGTGTGTGTCAGGGCCTGACAACACTTATTTACGTAGAGAGTGGCGGGGGTGGGATGTCAGGGCCTGACGATACTCCTTGGGATGTTAGGGCATGAAGACACTGCTTTATGCAGAGAGTTGAGTGGTGGGTGTCAGGGCCATGCAACAATTCTTTACGCACAGAGTGGAGAGATTGGTGTCAGGGCCATACGACAGTGCTTTACGCAGAGAGTGGCGGGGGTGGGATGTCAGGGCCTGATGAGACTGCTTTATGCAGAGAGTGGATTGGTGGGTGTTAGGGCAATACGACAATTCTTTACGGAGAGAGTGGTGAGGGTGGGATGTCAGGGCCTGACGATACTGCTTTACGCAGAGAGTGGAATGGTGGGTGTCAGGGATATGCGATAATTCTTTACGCAAAAAGTGGAGGGATTGGTGTCAGGGCCATACGACAGTGCTTTACGCAATGAGTGGCGAGGCTTGGATGACAGGGCCATACGACAGTGCTTTACACAGAGAGTGGCGGGGGTGGGATGTCAGGGCCTAACGATACTCCTTTACGCAAAGAGTGGTGGGGGTGGGATGTCAGGGCTTGACGACCCTGCCTTATGCAGGCAGTGGAGTGGTGGGTGTCAGGGTCATATGAAAATTCTTTACGCAGAGAGTGGAGAGATTGGTCTCAGGGCCATACGATAGTACTTTACGCACTGAGTGACGAGGCTTTAATGAAAGGGCCATACAACAGTGCTTTACGCAGAGATTGACAGGGGTGGGATATAAGGGCCTGATGATACTGTTTTACGCTGAGAGTGGAGGGGTGGGTGTCAGGGCCTGACAATACTCCTTTACGCAGAGAGTGGCAAAGGTGGGACGTTAGGGCCATACGACAGTGCTTTACGCAGAGAGTGGCGGGGGTGAATTGTCAGGGCCTGAAGACACTTCTTTTCACAGAGAGTGGCGGGGGTGGGATGTCATTGCCTGAAGACACTGCATTTCGCAGAGAGTTCTGGTGGTGGGATGCCAGGGCATGACAACACTGCTAAAAGCAGAAAGTGGAAGGGTGCGTGTCAGGGCCATATGACACTGCTTTACGCAGCGAGTGGTGTGTGTGGGGTGTCAGAGCCATATGACACTGGTTTACGCAGAGTGTAGTGGCGGTGGGATGTCAGGGCCATACGACAGTGCTTAACGCAGAGACTGGCGGAGGTGGGATGTCAGCGCTGTACGACAGTGCTTCACGCAGAGAGTGGCGGGGGAGGGATGTCAGGGCCATAAGACACCGCTTTACACAGATAGTGGCAGGGGTGGTTTTCAGGGCCGTACGACACTTCTTTATGCAGAGAGTGGCGGGGGTGGGATGTCAGGGCCTGACGATACTGCTTTACGCAGAGAGTGGTGGGGGTGGGATGTCAGGGCATGACGAAACTGCTTTATGCAAAGAGTGGTGGGGTGGGTGTCAGGGCCATATGACACTTCTTTACGCAGAGAGTAACAGGGGTGGGATGTCAGGACCTGACGATACTGCTTTACACAGAGAGTGGAGGGGGTGGGATGTCAGGGCTTGAACACACTGCTTAACGCAGAGAGTGGCGAGGGTTGGATGTTAGGGCCATATGACAGTGCTTTATGCAGAGAGTGGTGGGGGTGGGATGTCAGGGCCTGATGAGACTGCTTTATGCAAAGAGTGGTGTGGTGGGATTTCAGGGTTTGACAACACTGCTTCATGCAAAGATTTGCGGGGGTGGGATGTCAGAGCCTGAAAACACTGCTTAACGCAGACAGTGGAGGGGTGGGATGTCATGGCCTGACGATACCGCTTTACTCAGAGAGTGGCGGGGGTGGGATGTCAGGGCCATACCACCCTTCTTTACGCAGAGAGTGGCGGGGGTTGGATGTCAAGGCCAAACGACAGTGCTTTACGCTGAGACTGGCGGGTGTGGGATGCCAGGGCTTGACGAAACTGTTTTATGCAGAGAGTGGAGGGGTGGGTGTCAGGTCCATACGTCAAATCTTTATGCAAGAGTGGCGGGGGTAGGATGTCAGGGCCTGAAGATACTGCTATACGCAGAGAGTGGTGGGAGTGGGATGTCAGGGCATAACGACACTGCTTTATCCAAAGAGTGGTGGGTTGGGTGTCAGAGCCATACGACACTTCTTTACGCAGAGAGTAACAGGGGTGGGATGTCAGGACATGACGATACTGCTTTACCCAGAGAGTGGAGGGGGTGGGATGTCAGGGCTTGAAGACACTGCTTTATGCAGAGAGTGGCGAGGGTTGGATGTTAGGGCCATATGACAGTGCTTTACGCAGAGAGTGGCGGGGGTGGGATGTCACGGCCTGATGAGACTGCTTTATGCAAGGAGTGGAGGGGTGGGACTCAGGGCCATACGACACTTATTTATGTAGACAGTGGCAGGGGTGGGATGTCAGGGCCTTACGATACTGCTTTACGTAGAGAGTGGAGGGGGTGGGATGTCAGGGCCTGACTACACTGCTTAACGGAGAGAATGGAGGGGTGGGTGTCAGGGCCATACGACACTTCTTTACGCAGAGTGTGGCAGGGGTGGGATGTCAGGGCCTGACAACATTGCTTAACGCAGCGAGTAGAGGGGTGGGTGTCAGGGCCTGACAACACTGCTTTATGTAGAAAGTGGAGGTGTGGGTGTCAGGGCCATACGACAGGGGTTAACGCAGATAGTGACCGGGCTGGGATGTCAGGGCCTGACGAGACTGCTTTACGCAGAGATTGGCTGTGGTGGGATGTCAGAGCTTGAGGAAACTGCTTCATGCAGAGAGTGGCAGGGGTGGGATGTCAGGGCCTTACGACACTTCTTTACGCAGAGAGTGGAGAGATTGGTGTCAGGGCCATACGACAGGGGTTAACGCAGAGAGTGGCGAGGTGGGATGTCAGGGCCTTACGACACTTCTTTACGCAGAGAGTGGAGAGGTGGGTGTCAGGGCCATAGGACACTTATTTACGCAGAGACTGGCGGAGGTGGGATGTCAGGTCTTGGCGACACTGTTTTATGCAGAGAGTGGCGGGGGTGGGATGTCAGGGCCTAACAACACTTCTTTACGCAGATAGTGGCAGGGTTGGGATGTCAGGACTTGACAACATTGCTATATGCAGAGAGTGGAAGGTTGGGTGTCAGGGCCATGCGATGGGTTAACGTTGAGAGTGGTGAGGGTGGGATGTTAGGGCCATACGACAGTGCTTTACGCAGAGAGTGGAGGGGGCGGGATGTCAGGGGCTGACAACACTACTTAACGCAGAGAGTGGAGGGGTGAGTATCAGGGCCATATGTCAGTGCTTTCCGCAGAGAGCGGCAGGGGTAGGATGTCAGGGCCTGACCATACTGCTTTACGCAGAGAGTGGCGGGGGTGGGATGTCAGGGCTTGACGACACTGCTTTATGTAGAGAGTGGCGGGGGTGGGACTCAGGGCCATACGACACTGCTTTATGCAGAGAGTGGAGGGGTGGTTGTCAGGCCCATACGACACTTCTTTATGCAGAGAGTGGCAGGGGTGGGATGTCAGGGCCTGACGAAACTGCTTTACGCAGAGAGTGGCGGGGTTGGATGTCAGGGTCATAAGACATTGCTTTACGTAGAGAGCGGCGGGGCTGGGATGTCAGGGCCTGATGAGACTGCTTTATGCAGAGAGTGGA
This sequence comes from Lepisosteus oculatus, assembly GCF_040954835.1. Lineage (NCBI taxonomy): Eukaryota > Metazoa > Chordata > Actinopteri > Semionotiformes > Lepisosteidae > Lepisosteus > Lepisosteus oculatus. Next base: position 59,751,384 of record NC_090709.1, on the reverse strand, counting down.
AGGGTTGGTGTCAGGGCAATACGACATGGGTTAACGCAGAGAGTGGAGGGGGTGGGATGTCAGAGCCTGAAAGCACTGCTTAACTCAGAGAGTGGAGGGGTGGGTATCAGGGCTATACGACACTTCTTTACGCAGAGAGTGGCAGGGGTGGGATGTCAGGGCCTGACGATACTGCTTTACGCTTATAGTGGCGGGGGTGGGATGTCAGGGCTTGACGACACTGCTTTATGCAGAAAGTGGAGGGCTGGGTGTCAGGGCCATACGACAGCGGTTAACGCAGAGAGTGACCGGGGTGGGATGTCAGGGCATGAGGACACTACTTTATGCAGAGAGATTTTAGGGGTTAGTGTCAGGGCCATACGACAGTGCTAAATGCAGTGAGTGGCGAGGCTGGGATGTCAGGCCCATACGACAGTGCTTTACGCAGAGAGTGGAGGGGGCGGGATGTCAGGGCCTGACAACAATTCTTAACGCAGAGAGTGGAGGGGTGGGTATCAGGGCCATATGTCAGTGCTTTAGGCAGAGAGTTGCAGGGGTAGGATGTCAGGGCCTGACCATACTGCTTTACGCAGAGAGTGGCGGGGATGGGATGTCAGGGCCTGACCATGCTGCTTTACACAGAGAATGGCGGGGGTGGTATGTAAAGGCTTGACGACACTGCTTTATGTAGAGAGTGGCGGGGGTGAGATGTCAGGGCCATACAACACTTCTTTACACAGAGAGTGGCAGGGGTGGGATGTCAGGGCATGACGATACTGCTATACGCAGAGAGTGGCAGGGGTTGGATGTCAGGGTCATAAGACATTGCTTTACGCAGAGAGTGGCGGGGGTGGGATGTCAGGGCCATACGACATGGGTTAACGCAGAGAGTGGAGGGGTGGGTATCGGGGCTATACGACACGTCTTTACGCAGAGAGTGGCAGGGGTGGGATGTCAGGGCCTGACGATACTACTTTACGCAGATAGTGGCGGGGGTGGGATGTCAGGGCTTGACGACACTGCTTTATGCAGAGAGTGGAGGGGGTGGGATGTCAGGGCCTGACAACACTGCTTAACGCAGAGAGTGGAGGGGTGAGTGTCAGGGCCATATGACAGTGCTTTAGGCAGAGAGTGGCGTGGCTGGGATGTTAGGGCCTGACCATACTGCTTTACGCAGAGATTGGTGGGAGTGGGATGTTGGACCTTGACGAAACTGCTTCATGCAGAGAGTGGCGGGGGTGGGATGTTAGGGCTTGACGAAACTGCTTTATGCAGAGAGTGGCAGGGGCGGGATGTCAGGGCCTTACGACACTTCTTTACGTAGAGAGTGGTAGGGGTGGGATTTCAGGGCCTGACAACACTGCTTAAAGCAGAGAGTGGAGAGGTGGGTGTCAGTGCCATACGACACTAATTTACGCAGAGACTGGCGGGGGTGGGATGTCAGGTCTTGGCGACACTGTTTTATGCAGAGAGTGGCGGGGGTGGGATGTCAGGGCCTAACAACACTGCTTAACGCAGAGAGTGGTGGGGTGGGATGTCAGGGCTTGACGACACTACTTTATGCAGAGAGTGGAGGGTTGGGTATCAGGGCTATACGACAATTCCTTATGCAGAGAGTGGAGCGATTGGTGTCAGGGCCATACGACAGTGCGTTACGCTTAGAGTGGAGGGGGATGGATGTTAGGGCTTGACGGTACTGGTTTACGGAGATAATGGCGGGGATGGGATGTCAGGGCTTGACAACATTGCTTTATGCATAGAGTGGAACGTTGTGTGTCAGGGCCATACGACAGTGCTAAATGCAGTGAGTGGCGAGGCAGGGATGTCAGGCCCATACAATACTGCTTTACGCAGAGAGTGGAGGGGCTGGGGTGTTAAGGCCTGACAACATTGCTTAACGCAGAGAGTGGAGGGGTGAGTGTCAGGGCCATATGACAGTGCTTTAGGCAGAGAGTGGCGTGGCTGGGATATTAGGGCCTGACGAAACTGCTTTACGCATTTAGTGGCGGGGCTGGGATGTTAGAGCTTGACGAAACTGCTTCATGCAGAGAGTGGCGGGGGTGGGATGTCAGGGCTTGACGAAACTGCTTTATGCAGAGAGTGGCGGGGGTGGGATGTTAGGGCTTGACGAAACTGCTTCATGAAGAGAGTGGCAGGAGTGGGATGTCAGGGCCATATGACAGGGGTTAACGCAGAGAGTGGCAGAGGTGGGATGTCAGGGCTTGACGAAACTGCTTCATGAAGAGAGTGGCGGGGGTGGGATGTTAGGGCTTGACGAAACTGCTTTATGCAGAGAGTGGCAGGAGTGGGATGTCAGGGCCTTACGACACTTCTTTACGCAGAGAGTGGTATTGGTGGGATGTCGGAGCCTGACAACACTGCTTAAAGCAGAGAGTGGAGAGGTGGGTGTCAGGGCCATACGACACTAATTTACGAAGAGACTGGCGGGGGTGGGATGTCAGGACTTGGCGACACTGTTTTATGCAGAGAGTGGCGGGGGTGGGATGTCAGGGCCTGACGATACTGCTTTACGCAGGAAGTGGCGGGGGAGGGATGTCAGGGCATGAAGACACTGCTTTATGCAGAGAGTGGAGTGGTGGATGTCTGGGCAATGTGACAATTCTTTACGCAGAGAGTGGAGGGATTGGTGTCAGGGCCATACGACAGTGCTTTACGCAGTGAGTGGCGAGGCTTGGATGAAAGGGCCATACGACAGTGCTTTACGCAGAGAGTAGAGGGGGTGGGATGTCAGGGCCTGACAACAATGCTTAACGCAGAGAGTGGAGGGGTGGGTGTCAGGGCCATACGACACTTATTTACGTAGAGAGTGGCGGGGGTGGGATGTCAGGCCCTGACGAAACTGCTTAACTCAGAGAGTGGCGGGGTTCGATGTCAGGGCCATACGACAATTCTTTACGCAGAGAGTGGCAGGGTTGGGATGTCAGGGCCTGACGATACTGCTTTATGCAGAGAGTGGAGTGGTGGATGTCAGGGCCATACGACAATTCTTTACACAGAGAGTGGAGAGATTGGTGTCAGGGCCATGCGACAGTGCTTTACGCAGAGAGTGGCGGGGGTGGGATGTCAGGGCCATAAGACACTGCTTTACACAGATATTGGCAGGGGTAGGATGTCAGAGCTTGACGACACTGCTTTATGCAGAGAGTGGTGGAGTTGAGATGTCAGGGCCATAAGACACTGCTTTATGCAGAGAGTGGAGGGATTGGTGTCAGGGCCCTACAACAATTCTTTATGCAGAGAGTGGCAGGGGTTGGATGTCAGGGCCTGACGATCCTGCTTTACGCAGAGAGTGGCAGGGGTGGGATGTCAGGGCCTAACGACACTGCTTTATGCAAGAGTGGAGGGGTGGGTGTAAGGGCCATACGACAATTCTATACGCAGAGAAAGGTGAGGGTGGGATGTCAGAGCCTGACGATACTGCTTGACGCAGAGAGTGTCAGGGGTGGGATATTAGGGCATGAAGGCACTGCTTTATGCAGAGAGTGGAGTGGTGGGTGTCAGGGCCATACAACAGTGCTTTACGCAGTGAGTGGCGAGGCTTGGATGAAAGGGCCATACGAAAGTGCTGTACGAAGAGAGTAGAGGGGGTGAGTGTCAGGGCCATACGACACTTCTTTAGGCAGAGAGTGACAGGGGTGGGATGTCAGGGCCAGACGAAACTACTTTACGCAGAGAGTGGCGGGATTTGATGTCAGGGCCATACGACAGTGCTTTACGCAGAGAGTGGCGGGGGTGGGATGTCAGGGCTTGATGAGACTGCTTTATGCAGAGAGTAGAGGGGTGGGTGATAGGGCAATACGACAATTCTTTACGCAGAGAGTGGTGAGGGTGGGATGTTAGGGCATGAAGACACTGCTTTATGCAGAGAGTTGAGTGGTGGGTGTCAGGGCCATGCGACAAATCTTTACGCAAAGAGTAGAGAGATTGGTGTCAAGGCCATATGACAGTGCTTTACGCAGTGAGTACAGGGGGTTGGATGTCAGGTCCATAAGACAGTGCTTTACGCAGAGAGTGGCGGGGGTGGGATGTCAGGGCTTGACGACACTGTTTTATGCAGAGAGTGGAGGAGTGGGTGTAAGGGCCATACGACACTTCTTTACGCAGAGAGTGGCTGGGGTGGAATGTCTGGGCCTGACGATACTGCTTTACGTAGAGAGTGGAGGGGGTGGGATGTCAGGGCTCGACGAAACTGCTTTATGCAGAGAGTGGCGGGGGTGGGATTTCAAGGCCATACGACACTTCTTTTCGCAGAGAGTGGCAGGGGTGGGATGTCAGGGCCTGACAACATTGCTTAACGCAGAGAGTAGAGGGGTGGGTGTCAGGGCCTGACAACACTGCTTAACACAAGGAGTGGAGAGGTGGGTGTCAGGGCCATACGACACGTCTTTAGGCAGAGAGTGGCAGGGGTGGGATGTCAGGGCCTGAGGATACTGCTTTACGCAGAGAGTGGCGGGGTTGGGATGTCAGTGCTTCACGACACTGTTTTATTCAGAGAGTGGCGGGGTGGGATGTCAGGGCCTGACGATACTACTTTATGCAGAGAGTGGCGGGGCTGGGATGTCAGGGCCGTACGACACTTCTTTACGCAGAGAGTGGCAGGGGCGGGATGTCAGGGCCTGACAACACTGCTTAACGCAGAGAGTGGAGGGGTGGATATCAGGGTCTGACAACACTGCTTTATGCAGAGAGTGGAGAAGTGGAATGTCAGGGCTTGACGACACTGCTTTATGCAGAGAGTGGCAGAGGTGGGATGTCAGGGCCTGACAACACTGCTTAACGCAGAGAGTGGAGGGGGTGGTATGTCAGGGCCATACGACACTTCTTTACGCAGAGTGTGGCAGGGGTGGGATGTCAGGGCTTGACGATACTGCTTTATGCAGAGAGTGGCGGGGGTGGGATTTTAAGGCCATACGACACTTCTTTACGCAGAGAGTGGCAGGGGTGGGATGTCAGGGCCTGACGAAACTGCTTTATGCAGAGAGTGGAGGGGTGGGTGTCAGGGCCATACGACACTTATTTACGTAGAGAGTGGCAGGGGTTGGATGTCAGGGCCATACGACAGTGCTTTACGCAGAGAGTGGCGGGGGTGGGATGTCAGGGCCTGACGATACTGCTTTACGCAGAGAGTGGAGGGGTGGGTGTCAGGGCCATACGACACTTATTTACGTAGAGAGTGGCGGGGTTGGGACGTCAGAGCCTGACGATTCTGCTTTAAGCAGAGAGTGGCGGGGTTGGGATGTCTGGGCTAAACGACACTGCATTATGCAGAGAGTGGCAAGGCTGGGATGTCAGGGCCATACGACACTTCTTTACGCAGAGAGTTACAGGGGTGTGATGTCAGGGCCTGACGATACTGCTTTACGCAGAGAGTGGAGGGGTGGAATGTCAGGGCTTGACGACACTGCTTTATGCAGAGAGTGGAGGGGTGGGTATCAGGGACTTACGACACTGATTTACGCAGTGTGTTGCGAGGGTGGGATGTCAGGGCCATACGACAGTGCTTTCTGCAGAGATTGGAGGAGGTCGGATGTCAGTACCTGAGAACACCGCTTAACGCAGGGAGTGGAGGGGTGGGTGTCAAGGTCATCCGACACGTCTTTAGGAAGAGAGTGGCAGGGGTGGGATGTCAGGGCCTGACGATACTGCTTTACGCAGAGAGTGGCGGGGTTGGGATGTCAGAGCCTGACGATTCTGCTTTAAGCAGAGAATGGCTGGGGTGTGATGTCAGGGCCTGACGATACTACTTTACGCAGAGAGTGGAAGTGTGGAATGTCAGGGCTTGACGACACTGCTTTATGCAGAGAGTGGAGGGGTGGTTTTCAGGGACATACGACAGGGGTTAACGCAGAGAGTGGAAGGGGTGTGATGTCAGGGCGTGAAGACACTGCTTTATGCAGAGAGTGGAGTGGTGGGTGTCAGGGCCATACGACACTTATTTACGTAGAGAGTGGCGGGGTGGGTGTCAGGGCCATACGACAGTGCTTTACGCAGAGAGTGGAGGGGTGAGATGTCAGGGCCATACGACAGTGCTTTACACAGAGAGTGGCAGGAGTGGGATATCAGGGCTAAACGACAGTGCTTTACGCAGAGAGCGGTGGGGTTCGGATGTCAGGACCATAAGACACTGCTTTATGGAGAGATGGAGGGATTAGTTTTGGGGCCATACGACACTGATTTACGCAGTGAGTGGCGAGGGTGGGATGTCAGGGCCATACGACACTTCTTTACGCAGAGAGTGGCAGGGGTGGGATGTCAGGGCCTGACGATACTGCTTAACTCAGAGATTGGAGGGGGTGTGATTTCATGGTCTGACGAATCTTATTTACGTAGAGAGTGGCAGGGGTGGGATGTCATGGCCTTACGATGCTGCTTTACGCAGAGAGTGGCGGGGGTGGGAAATCAAGCCTTGAGAGCACTGCATAATGCAGAGAGTGGCGGAGGTGGGATGTCAGGGCCATACGACACATCTTTACGCAGAGAGTGGCAGCGTTGGGATGCCAGGGCCTTTTAACACTGCTTAACTCAGAGAGTGGAGGGGTGGGTTTCAGGGCTATACGATACTGCTTCACGCAGAGAGTGTTGGGGGTGGGATTTCATGGTCTGACGAATCTTCTTTATGCAGAGAGTGGAGGGGTGGGTGTCAGGGATTGACGACACTTATTTACGTGGAGAGTGGCAGGGGTGGGATGTCAGGGCCTGACAACATGGCTTAACGCAGAGAGTGGAGGGGTGGGTGTCAGGGTCATACGACAATTCTTTACGCAGAGAGTTAGAGGGGTGTGATGTCAGGGCCTGACGATTCTGCTTTACGCAGAGAGTGGAGGAGGTGGGATGTCTGGGCTTAACGACACTGCTTTATGCAGAGAGTGGCGGGGGTGGGAAATCAAGCCTTGAGAACACTGCGTCATGCAGAGAGTGGTGGAGGTGGGATGTCAGGGCCATACGACACATCTTTACGCTGAGAGTGGCAGGGTTGGGATGCCAGGGCCTTTTAACACTGCTTAACTCAGAGAGTGGAGGGGTGGGTTTCAGGGCTATACGATACTGCTTTATGCAGAGAGTGTTGGGGGTGGGATTTCATGGTCAGACGAATCTTCTTTATGCAGAGAGTGGAGGAGTGGGTGTCAGGGATTGACGACACTTATTTACGTGGAGAGTGGCAGGGGTGGGATGTCAGGGCCTGAAAACATGGCTTAATGCAGAGAGTGGAGGGGTGGGTGTCAGGGTCATATGACAATTCTTTACGCAGAGAGTTACAGGGGTGTGATGTCAGGGCCTGAAGATACTGCTTTATGCAGAGTGTGGAGGGGGTGGGATGTCTGGGCTTAACGACACTGCTTTATGCAGAGAATGGGAGGGGTGGGTGTCAGGGCCACTCGACACTTCTTTACGCAGAGAGTGGCAGGGGTGGGATGTCTGGGCATGAAGACACTGCTTTATGCAGAGAGTGGAGGTGTGGGTGTCAGGGTCATACGACAATTGTTTATACAGAGAATGGCAGGGGTGGGATGTCAGGGCCTGACGATACTGCTATACGCAGAGAGTGGAGGGGTGGGTGTCAGAATCATATGACAGTGCTTTAGGCAGAGAGTGGCGGGGGTGGGATTTCAGGGCCTGATGATAATGCTTTACACAGAGAGTGGAGGGGTGGGATGTCAGGGCATGAAGACACTGCTTAACGCAGGGAGTGGAGGGGTGGGTGTCAGAGTCATATGACAGTGCTTTAGGCAGAGAGTGGCGGGGGTGGGATTTCAGGGCATGACCATACTGCTTTACGTAGAGAGTGGCGGGGGTGGGATGTCAGGACCTGACGAGACTGCTTCATGCAGAGAGTGGTGGGGGTGGGATGTCAGGGCCTGACGATACTCCTTTACGCAGAGAGTGGCAGTTGTGGGATATCAGGGCTTGAAGACACTGCTTTATGCAGAGAGTGGCGGGGGTGGGATTTCAGGGCCATACGACACTTCTTCACGCAGAGAATGGCAGGGGTGGGATGTCAGGGCCTGACGATACTCCTTTACGCAGTGAGTTGCGAGGGTGGGATATCAGGGCTTGACGACCCTGCTTTATGCAGAGAGTGGAGGGGTGGGTGTCAGAGCCATAAGACACTGCTTTATGTAGAGAGTGGAGGGGCTGGGATGTTGGGGCCTTAAGATACCGCATTAAGCAGAGAGTGGCGGGGGTGGGATGTCAGGGCCTGACGACACTTATTTACGTAGAGAGTGGCGGGGGTGGGATGTCAAAGCCATATGACAAGTCTTTATGCAGAGAGTGGCAGGGGTGGGATGTCAGGGCCTGACGATACTCCATACGCAGAGAGTGGCAGGGATGGGATATCAGGGTTTGACGACACGGCTTTATGCAGAGAGTGGACGGGGTGGGATGTCAGGGTCTGACGATACTCCTTAACGCAGTGAGTGGCGAGGGTGGGATGTCAGGGACATACGACAGTGCTTTACATAGAGAGTGGAGGGGTGGGATATCAGGGCCATACGACAGTGCTTCACGCAGAGAGTGGCAGGAGTGAGATGTCAGGGCCCTACGACACAATTTTACGCAGTTAGTGGTGAGGGTGGGATGTCAGGGATTGACGACTCTGCTTCATGCAGAGAGTGGAGGGGTGAGTGTCAGGGCCATACAGGACTTCTTTACACAGAGAGTGGCAGAGGTGGGATGTCAGAGCCTGACGATACTGCTTAACGCAGATAGTGGCGGGGGGGGGGATGTCTGGGCATGAAGACAAGGCTTTATGCACAGAGTGGAGTGGTGGGTGTCAGGGCCATACGACAATTGTTTACGCAGAGAGTGAAGGGATTGGTGTCAGGGCCATACGAAAGTGCTTAACGCAGTGAGTGGAGAGGCTGGGATATCAGGGCCATATGACACTACTTAACGCAGAGAGTTGAGGTGTGGGTGTCAGGGTCATACGACACTTCTTTACGCAGAGAGTGGCAGGGGTGGGATGTCAGGGCCTGACGATACTGTTTTACGCAGATAGTGGCGGGGGTGGGATGACAAGGCATGAAGACACTGCTTCATGCAGAGAGGGGAGGGGTGGTTGTCAGGGCCATACGACAATTCTTTACGCAGAGAGTAGCCGGATTGGTGTCAGAGCCATACGAAAGTGCTGAACGCAGTGAGTGGCGATGCTGGGATATCAAGGCCTGACCATACTGCTTTACGCAGAGAGTGGAGAGTTGGGTGTCAGGGCCGTTCGACACTGTTTTAAGCAGAGAGTGGAGGGGGTGGGATGTCAGGGCTTGACGACACTGCTTTACGCAGAAAGTGGAGGGGGTGGGATGTCAGGGCATGAGAACACTGCTTAACGCAGAGAGTGGAGAGGTGAGTGTCAGGAGAATACGACACTTCTTTAGGCAGAGAGTGGCATTAGTGGGATGTCAGGGCCTGACGATACAGCTTTAAGCAGAGAGTGGAGGGGGTGGGACGTCAGGACTTGACGACACTGCTTTATGCAGAGAGTGGAGGAGTGGGTGTGAGGGCCATACGACAATTCTTTACGCAGAGAGTGGTGGGGGTGGGATGTCAGAGCCTGACGATAGTGCTTTACGCAGAGAATGGCGGGGGTTGGATTTCAGGGCCATACGATAGTGCTTTAATTAGAGAGTGGCGGGGGTGGGATATCAGGGCTTGAAGACACTGTTTTATGCAGAGAGTGGAAGGGTGGTTGTCAGGGCCATACGACAGGGGTTAACGCAGAGAGTGGCGGGGGTGGGATGTCAGGCCATGAAGACACTGCTTTATGCAGAAAGTGGAGGGGTGGGTGTCAGGGCCATACGTCAATTCTTTACGCAGAGAGTGGCAGGGGTGGGATGTCAGGGCCTGACGAAACTGTTTACGCAGAGAGTAAAGGGGGTGGGATGTCAAGGCTTGACGACACTGCTTTATGCAGAGAGTGGCGTGGTGGGTGGCAGGGACATACGACACTTATTTACATAGAAAGTAGCAGGGGTGGGATGTCAGGGCCTGACGATACTGCTTTACGCAGATAGTGGCGGGGGTGGGATGTCAGGGCATGAAGACACTGCTTTATGCAGAGAGTGGAGGGGTGGGTGTCAGGGCCATTCAATAGTGCATAACGCAGTGAGTAGCAGGGGTGGGATGTCAGGGCCTGACGATACAGCTTTAAGCAGAGAGTGGAGGGAGTGGGATGTCAGGGCTTGACGACACTGCTTAACACAGAGAGTGGAGGGGTGGGTGTCAGGGCCATATGACTGTGCTTTAGGCAGAGAGTTGCGGGGGTGGGATGTCAGGGCCTGAAGAAATTGCTTTACGCAGAGAGTGGAGGGGGTGGGATGTCAGGGCCTGACAACACTGCTTAACGCAGAGAGTGGAGGGGTCGGTGTCAGGACCATATGACACTTCTTTAGGCAGAGAGTGGCAGGGGTGGGATAACAGGGCCTGACGATACTGCTTTACGAAGAGAGTGGTGGGGGTCGGATGTCAGGACCATAGAACATTGCTTTACGCAGATAGTGGCGGGGGTGGGATGTCAGGGCTTGACGACACTGTTTTATGCAGAGAGTGGAGGGGTGGGTGTCAGGGCCATACGAATGGGGTTAACGCAGAGAGTGGCAGGGGTGAGATGTCAGGACTTGACGAAACTGCTTTATGCAGAGAGTGGCGGGGGTGGGATGTCAGGGCCATACTACACTTCTTTACGCAGAGAGTGGCAGGGGTGGGATGTCAGGACTTGACGAAACTGCTTTATGCAGAGAGTGGCGGGGATGGGATGTCAGGGCCATACTACACTTCTTTACGCAGAGAGTGGCAGGGGTGGGATGTCAGGGCCTGACAACACTGCTTAACGCAGAGAGTGGAGGGGTGGGTGTCAGGGCCTGACGATACTGCTTTACGCAGAGAGTGGCAGGTGTGAGATGTCATGGCCTGACGATACTGCTTTACGCAGAGAGTGGAGGGGGTGGGATGTCAGGGTTTGACGACACTGCTTTATGCAGAGAGTGGCGGGGGTGGGTGTCAGGGCTGGACGACAATGTTTTAAGCAGAGAGTGGAGGGGGTTTGATGTCAGGGCCGTACGACACTTCCTTAGGCAGACAGTGGCAGGGGTTGGATGTTAGGGTTCTGAAAACAATCATTAACGCAGAGAGTGGAGGGGTTGGATGTCAGGGCCATATAACAGTGCTTTAGGCAGAGAGTGGCGGGGGTGGGATGTCATAGCCTGACCATACTGCTTTACGCAGAGAGTGACGGGGGTGGGATGTCAGGGCCTGACAACACTCCTTAACGCAGAGAGTGGAGAGGTGGGTATCAGGGCCATATGACGGTGCTTTAGGCAGAGATTCCTTCTGTTCCCTCTGGACAAGAAATAAAAATATTTTCTTGTTCCCCGGATATACAGGGAAGTCGTGTGCCGGCTGAGGTCACAACAGCCTCCCTGCCACAGGAGCGGTGCTCCAAGCAGCCGCCTGATCCACCAGGTAAAGCACACACCTTTTACATCCCTAAAGAGGAGCAGATCTCCCCACCTGGCGATGAAAAGGAGCTTTCCCTGTGCACCCTGGCACCCAAGAGGGGTCAGGACCACCACCCTGCAGTGGTGGAAGGGATCCAGATGGCAGGAGAGCAGGTTGGTGATGTAGCCCTCACCCTTAGCCCTGAGAGGTCCTCTATCAGTGAGGATCTGCTTGAGCAGCTGTCACAGGGCCACCGCCAGGTGCCCCTGGTGCAACATTCACAGGTTAGACAGGAGGTCCAGCTGGACGCTGAGACTACTGCGCTGTGGACACACCTGATCCCAGATGCAGATTCCCTCTGCTGTGACCCAGGGAACCTGCAGTCATGTAACATTATTTCTCACAACTACCAGGTAGTGAGTGAGACTGACCTGATTGTTCCTGCCTCAACGGTAGGGTTGCCAACACACCCAGTCCCCCAGAAGGGACAGGGAATGAAAGCCGAGCCGGTTTTCTTACAGCCACCAGCTCAGTCTGTCAGTCTGAGTCCGACCAACAGTGGTTCAGCCAGACTGGAGCTGGATGGTCAAGTCACCTGCCTGCCAGTGCAGGACATCGCAAAGAGGGGTCTCAGAATCCCCGCCTGCACTGACATGGGCCTGGTGAGTGATAGTAAGTTCAAAGACAGTGAACTAGCTATCCCAGTGCTGGGGCAGCTCCCTGAACCCCTAGCGAGGGAAGGGGGGAGCGAGCAGGTGTCCTACACCCATGCCCAGCGAACGACTGTAAACATGCCGATAGAGGGATTCCTCAATCAGGAGGTGTGCAGGGTGGACCTGAACAGTGAGAATGGGATAACAATCCCAGATCACTCAGGTGCTCCAGATGACCACTCAGCCGAGGGTCAGGCATGCTCCACCGCTGCACCGCCCCCTGCAGGGTTCCTAGAGCACAGGCATGAACAAAGCGAAAAAGCAGATGCCCTGGAAAAGGAGGAGCAGCATCAGCAGCTGTGTCAGATCTCCCCAGATTTCCAGGATGTTGGTGCCCAAGATGCCACATGGCATACTGAGAAAGACACCATGTACACGCTGCGCCAGCTTAGAAAGGCAACAGTCACTCAGAAGGAGATGACTGGGATCAGCCACCCGAAAAGACTTTTGGGAGGACTGATTGCTGCCGCCACTGTTGCACGTTTGCTTTTTCTGGTAGGTTTGTGTGCTACTGGCACTCTCACCCTGACTGCCCCAAGAAGGCAGGTGTCAGAGATGCCAGAGGGTAGTGAGAGACTGTATCGACAGCAGCAAACGTTGGAAAGCTTAGGGAAAACCCTACAGCCAACTTCCTATGCAACAGGGTTAAACCTTATTCCCCAACCAGTGGACATGATTGTTGGTGTTATACAGTGGGTTTATGCTTGTGTGCAACAGGCCAGAATGTTGACACAAGACCTGTTAAGGGAGTTTAGTGCCACTGTAGCCAGCCTAGCTATGGCACAATTCCCAACCCACTTGATTCCACTCTTCTCAGTAGAGGAGTATGTGACATTAACCCCATCGATCATAGCTCACCCAGAAGGCAATCCAAGATTGAATTCGGTTCCAAATCTTGAGATGGGTATGGCTACCAAAGCTATCCATTGGCTGTGTCTAAACGATTCACCAATGAAGGGTGTAAAGCTACTAACGAGCAGAGGGAGGTTAATGAACCCCATGAAGAGCAGGTGGGAAGTAAATGGCTGGTCAGCACACCACATTTAACTGTCACTATGACTTGTGACAGGCATGATACAGCTACCACAATGCAGCTACCTAATCAAACAGTTTTCCTGTAAGTTCCCGAGGAGGCCATAGTACAGCTTGAACTTAACACTGTACTGTCTAGAACCAGACAACATAAGACCAAACTTGAGGTCGTGGATGCCTTCAGGTGCCACACTATTGAATTGGATAGAAATCCAAGAAACAGTAAGCCCTGAAGAGGTACAGGAGGTACGCCTCAGGACCTCGTGACCTTCAAAAAGGGGGGATATGTAGCGGCGAGGCTTATTAATAAGAAAGAATTAAGTGTTCTGAGCCTTCCCAAATGAGGCCCCATTTCTCTGTTCATCTCTGTGGTGCAGCCACAGAGAAACTATTCATGCAGGCTGATTTAGGGTTCCTTTGAAAAGGACAGCTCCCAAAGGGGGATGCACAAAGCTAAGCCTGGCTATCATGATCAATGGTCATCCATTGGCGCCTATCTGTCTAGGGAGTGCCAGATGGACATCTGGACTGCATTCCTAGGTGTCAGGAGTAAGTGACTCATATCTCACCTTGATCAACCAATCAGGGACTGGTAGGGCCGAGTAACCCACGTGGGACTCTGATGTCCATGGAACTTTCAGCCAATCAACGAGCTGAAGTTCCTCCAGGTAAAAACAGGCAACACAGAGAGCCTGAGAGAGTAAGATTCAGTGAGATTCAGAAGGGATTCAGTGGAGAATTCTGTGGACTTTTCTAAAGGGAATTCAAAGGAGAATTCCAGGGCAGGACGGCCCAGGAGCAGAAGGCTCCCAAGGACAGGACATTCTCGCAGCGCGCCTCCTGACCATCCTGAGACTCAGCCCGGACAACCACGGAACGGCCAGTGTGTCTGAGTGCCAGAACTTTCCTTTGTTCTAAGAGTCTAGAGTGGAGGTTGCCAGAGAGTAACCAGAGAATCCACCCGAGGTTAGCACCAGCAGCAAGCCTTATCAACAGGTCAGAACAGTGGACAGCTGAATCACTATTCAGAACTAGCTCTTCATCAGGAACGAACCGGTCCTCTTCCCTACTTGCTGGGACCCACAGTCATCTTTTCTCCTGTGCACAAACTTTGCTAGTTAAAGCCAACACTAACTAGCCGGTCAGTGAGCATCTGCAGCGCACCGTCGCAAGCCGCACAACACAGCCTGGCACCGAGTATTCAACTTCAATGCATTACAGCTCGAGAATTCAATTGTTATCCAAACCAGTTGATATCAATTTAATTCCTAAGAGTTATGTACTTGTTTTGAGTATCTAATGTAGAAGTTATAACCAAGGTCATTTATGAAACGGTCTTAATGAATGATATACTGAACGTATGTCCTCTTGATATGTGTAACACTTCGTAACTGACTGAATATATATCTTTTGTATTCTGATAACCCTCTCGTTAAGATCTCTTAGGATTATATGCATATTCTATATATTAATAAATGTATCCTCGTGTATTAGTACCTGTGTGTGTGCGTTGTTTGAACTATATCGCATGGTTGGATTCTAAAGCCATCAAAAGAATCAATTTTGTGATTTACTGCTACAATTGATAATTGTCCCAGTAAATGCCCAAACCCTACAGAACTGGTGCCTTCAGAGAGCCACTATGATTACATATTTGGCGTCCATGAGCCGGTTTTCTTACAGATGTCAGGGCCATACGACAGTGCTTTACGCAGAGAGTGGCGGGGTTGGGATGTCAGTGCTTCACGACACTGTTTTATTCAGAGAGTGGCGGGGTGGGATGTCAGGGCTTGACGATACTACTTTATGCAGAGAGTGGAGGGGGTGGGATGTCAGGGTTTAACGACACTGCATTATGCAGAGAGTGGCGGGGCTGGGATGTCAGGGCCGTACGACACTTCTTTACGCAGAGAATGGCAGGGGTGGGATGTCAGGGCCTGACAACACTGCTTAACGCAGAGAGTGGAGGGGTGGATATCAGGGCCTGACAACACTGCTTAACGCAGGGAGTGGAGGGGTCGATGTCAGGGCCATACGACACGTCTTTAGGCAGAAAGTGGTAGGGGTGGGATGTGAGGGCCTGACGATACTGCCTTACGCAGAGAGTGGAGGGGTGGAATGTCAGGGCTTGACGACACTGCTTTATGCAGAGAGTGGCAGAGGTGGGATGTCAGGGCCTGACAACACTGCTTAACGCAGAGAGTGGAGGGGGTGGGATGTCAGGGCCATACGACACTTCTTTACGCAGAGAGTGGCAGGGGTGGGATGTCAGGGCTTGACAATACTGCTTTACGCAGAGAGTGGCGGGGGTGGGATTTTAAGGCCATATGACACTTCTTTACGCAGAGAGTGGCAGGGGTGGGATGTCAGGGCCTGACGAAACTGCTTCATGCAGAGAGTGGCAGGGTTGGATGTCAGGGCCATACGACAGTGCTTTACGCAGAGAGTGGCGGGGGTTGGATGTCATTGCCATACGACAGTGCTTTGGGCAGAGAGTGGCGGGGGTGGGTTGTCAAGGCCTGATGAGACTCCTTCATGCAGAGAGTGGAGAGGTGGGTGTCAGGGCCATACAACACTTCTTTACGCAGAGAGTGGCAGGGGTGGGATGTCAGGGGTTGACAACACTGTTTAACGCAGAGAGTGGCAGGGGTGGGATGTCAGGTCCTGACGATACAGCTTTAAGCAGAGAGTGGAGTTGGTGGGATGTCAGGGCTTGACGACACTGCTTTATGCAGAGAGTGGAGGAGTGGGTGTGAGGGCAATACGACAATTCTTTACGCAGAGAGTGGTAGGGGTGGGATGTCAGAGCCTGACGATAGTGCTTTATGCAGAGAGTGGAAGGGTGGGTGTCAGGGCCATACGACTGGGGTTAACGCAGAGAGTGGCGGGGTTGGGATGTCAGGCCATGAAGACACTGTTTAACGCAGAGAATGGAGAGGTGGGTGTCAGGACGATATGACACTTCTTTAGGCAGAGAGTGGTAGGGGTGGGATGTCAGACCCTGACGATACTCCTTTCCGCAGTGGGTGGGATGTCAGGGCTTGACGACACTGCTTTACGCAGAAAGTGGAAGGGGTGGGATGTCAGGGCATGAGAACACTGCTTAACGCAGAGAGTGGAGAGGTGAGTGTCAGGAGAATACGACACTTCTTTAGGCAGAGAGTGGCATTGGTGGGGTGTCAGGGCCTGACGATACAGCTTTAAGCAGAGAGTGGAGGGGGTGGGACGTCAGGACTTGACGACACTGCTTTATGCAGAGAGTGGAGGAGTGGGTGTGAGGGCCATACGACAATTGTTTACGCAGAGAGTGGTGGGGGTGGGATGTCAGAGCCTGACGATAGTGCTTTACGCAGAGAATGGCAGGGGTTGGATTTCAGGGCCATACGACAGTGCTTTACGTAGAGAGTGGCGGGGGTGGGATGTCAGGGCCTGACAACACTCCTTAACGCAGAGAGTGGAGAGGTGGGTATCAGGGCCATATGACGGTGCTTTAGGCAGAGAATGGCGGGGTTGCGATGTCATGGCCTGACCATACTGCTTTACGCAGAGAGTGGCGGGGGTGGGATGTCAGGGCCATCCAACAGTGCTTTATGCAGAGAGTGTAGGGGAGGGATGTTAGAGCCTGAGAACACTGCTTAACGCAGAGAGTGGAGGGTTGGGTGTCAGGGCCATACGACAATTCTTTAAGCAGAGAGTGGAGGGATTGGTTTCAGGGCCATACGAAAGTGCTTAACGCAGTGAGCGGGTCGGGTGGGATGTCAGGGCCATACGACAATGCTTTATGCAGAGAGTGTAGGGGGAAGGATCTCAGGGCCTGACCATACTGCTTTACGCAGAGAGTGGCGGGGTGGGATTTCAGGGCTTGACAACACTGCTTTATGCAGAGAGTGGCGGGGTGGGATGTCAGGGCCATACGACAATGCTTTATGCAGAGAGTGTAGGGGGTAGGATCTCAGGGCCTGACCATACTGCTTTACGCAGAGAGTGGCGGGTTGGGATTTCAGGGCTTGACAACACTGCTTTATGCAGAGAATGGCGGGGTGGGATGTCAGGGCCATACGACACTTCTTTACGCAGAGAGTAGAGGGGTGGGTCTCAGGGCCTTATCATACCGCTTTACGCAGTGAGTGGCGGGGATGAGATGTCTGGGACTGCCGATACTGCTTTACGCAGATAGTGGCGGGGGTGTGTGTCAGGGCCATAAGACAATTCTTTACGCAGAAAGTGGAGGGATTGGTGTCAGGCCCATACGACAGTGCTTAACGCAGTGAGTGGCGAGGCTTGGATGTCAGGGCCACACGACAGTGCTTAACGCAGAGAGTGGAGGGGTGCGATGTCGGGGCCTGACCATACTGCTTTATGCAGAGAGTGGCGGGGCTGGGATGTCAGGGCATGACGACACTGCTTTATGCAATGAGTAGTGGGGTGGGTGTCAGGGCCATACGACACTTATTTATGTAGACAGTGGCAGGGGCGGGATGTCAGGGCCATACGACACTTCTTTACGCAGAGAGTGGCAGGGGTAGGAAGTCAGGGCCTGACAACACTGCTTAAAGCACAGAGTGGAGGTGTAGGTGTAAGGGCCATACGACACTTCTTTACGCAGAGAGTGGCGGGGTTGGGATGTCAGGGCCTGACGATATTGCTTTTCGATGAGAGTGGCGGGGGTGGGATGTCAGGGCCTGACTAGACTACTTCATGCAGAGAGTGTAAAGGTGGGTGTCAGGGCCATACGACACTTATTTACGTTGAGAGTGGCTGGGGTGGGATGTCAGACCCTGACGATACTCCTTTACGCAGAGAGTGGCATTGGTGGGATGTCAGGGCCTGACAACACTGCTTAACGCAAAGAGAGGAGGGGTGGTTGTCAGGGCCTTACGACACTTCTTTAAGCAGAGAGTTACAGGGGTGTGATGTCAGGGCCTGACGATAATGCTTTATGCAGAGAGTGGAGGGGTGGGTGTCAGGGCCATACGACTTCTTAAGGCAGAGATTGGCGGGGGTGGGATGTCAGAGCCTGACAATACTTCTTTACAAAGAGAGTGGAGGGGTGGGTGTCAGGGCCATACGACACTTCTTTAGGCAGAGATTGGCGGGGATGGGATGTCAGGGCCTGACGATACTTCTTTACGAAGAGAGTGGAGGGGTGGGTGTCAGGGCCATAGGACACTTCTTTACACAGGGAGTGGCAGGGGTGGGATGTCAGGGCCTGACGATACTGCTTTACGCAGAGAGTGGCGGAGGTAGGATGTCAGGGCCTTATGTGACTGCTTTATGCAGAGAGTGGAGGGGTGCGTGTCAGGGCCATACGACACTTCTTTACGTTGACAGTGGCGGGGGTGGGATGTCAGAAACTTACAACACTGCTTAACGCACAGAGTGGAGGGGTGGGTGTCAGGGCCATACGACACTTCTTTACGCAGAGTGTGGCAGGGGTGGTATGTCAGGGCCTGATGATACTGCTTTACGCAGAGAGTGGCGGGGAATCAACTTCAGGACCATACGACAGTGCTTTAAGCAGAGAGTGGAGGGGTGGGTGTCAGGGCCATACGACAGTGGTTAACGCAGTGAGTGGCAGGGGTGGGATGTCATGGTCTGACGAATCTTCTTTATGCAGAGAGTGGCGGGGGTGGGATGTCATGACCTGATGGTACTGCTTTACTCAGAGAGTAGCGGGGGTGGGATGTCAGGGCTTGATGAAACTGCTTTATGCAGAGAGTGGCGGGGGTTGAATGTCAGGGCCATATGACACTGCTTAACGCAAAGAGTGGAGGGGTGGATGTGAGGGCCATACGACACTTCTTTACGCAGAGAGAGGCAGGGGTGGGATGTCAGGGCTTGACAACACTACTTAACGCAGAGAGTAGAGGGGTGGGTGTCAGGGCCTGACAACACTGCTTAACGCAGAGAGTGGAGGGGTGGGTGTCATGGCCATACGACACTTCTTTAGGCAGAGAGTGGCGGGGTTGGGATGTCACGGCTTGACTACACTGTTTTATGCAGAGAGTGGCAGGGGTGGGTGTCAGGGCCATACGATACTTCTTTAGGCAGAGAGTTGCAGTGGTGGGATGTCACGGCCTGATGATACTGCTTTACGCAGAGAGTGGCTGGGATTCGATGTCAGGACCATACGACAGTGCTTTCAGCAGAGAGTGGTGGGGGTGGGATGTTAAGGCCATACGACACTTCTTTACGCAGAGAGTGGCAGGGGTGGGATGTCAGGGCATGACTATACTGCTTTACGCAGAGAATGGAGGGGTGGGTGTCAGGGCCATATGACACTTCTTTAAGCAGAGAGTTACAGGTGTGTGATGTCAGGGGATGACGATAATGCTTTATGCAGAGAGTGGAGGAGGTGGGATGTCAGGGCTTGATGACACTGCTTTATGCAGAGAGTGGAGGGGTTGGATGTCAGGGCCATACGACCTTTCTTTAGGCAGAGAGTGACAGTGTTGGAATGTCAGGGCCTGACGAAACTGCTTTACACAGAGAGTGGTGGGAGTTGGATGTCAGGGCTTGACGACACTGCTACATGCAGAGAGTGGCGGGGGTGGGATGTTAGGGCCTGATGAGACTACTTTATGCAGAGAGTGGAGGGATGGGCGTCAGGGCCATACGACACTTCTTTACGTAGAGAGTGGTAGGGGTGGGATTTCAGTGCCTGACGATACTGCTGTACGCAGAGAGTGGCAGGGGTTTTATGTCAGGGCCAAATGACAGTGCTTTACGCAGAGATTGGCGGGTGTGGGATGTCAGGGCTTGACGACACTGTTTTATACAGAGAGTGGAGGGGTGGGTGTCAGGTCCATACGACACTTCTTTACGCAGAGAGTGGCGAGGGTTGGATGTTAGGTCCATATGACAGTGCTTTATGCAGAGAGTGGCGGGGTGGGATGTCAGGGCCTGATGAGAATGCTTTACGCAGAGAGTGGCGGGGGTGGGATGTCAGGAACTGATGAGAATGCTTTATGTAAAGAGTGGAGGGCTGAGTGTCAGGGCCATACGACACTTATTTATGTAGACAGTGGCGGGGGCGGGATGTCAGGGCCATACGACACTTCTTTACGCAGAGAGTGGCAGGGGTAGGAAGTCAGGGCCTGACAACACTGCTTAAAGCACAGAGTGGAGGTGTAGGTGTAAAGGCCATACGACACTTCTTTACGCAGAGAGTGGCAGGGGTGGGATGTCAGGGCCTGACTACACAGCTTAACGGAGAGAATGGAGGGGTGGGTGTCAGGGCCATACGACAGTGTTTTACGCAGAGAGTGGCGGGGTTGGGATGTCACGGCCTGACGATACTGCTTTTCGATGAGAGTGGCGGGGGTGGGATGTCAGGGCCTGACGAGACTACTACATACAGAGAGTGTAAAGGTGGGTGTCAGGGCCATACGACACTTATTTACGTAGAGAGTGGCGGGGGTGGGATGTCAGACCCTGACGGTACTCCTTTACGCAGAGAGTGCCGGGGGTGGGATGTCAGGGCATGAAGACACAGCTTTATGCAGAGAGTGGAGGGGTGGGTTTTAGGGCCATACGACACTTATACTCGTAGATAGTGGCGGGGGTGGGATGTCAGGGCCTGACGATACTGCTTTACGCAGAAAGTGGCATTGGTGGGATGTCAGGGCCTGACAACACTGTTTAACGACAAGAGAGGAGGGGTGGTTGTCAGGGCCTGACGATAATGCTTAACGCAGAGAGTGGAGGAGGTGGGATGTCAGGGCTTGACGACACTGCTTTATGCAGAGAGTGGAGGGGTAGGTTTCAGGGCCATACGACTTCTTAAGGCAGAGATTGGCGGGGTTGGGATGTCAGAGCCTGACAACACTTCTTTACGAAGAGAGTTGAGGGTGTGGGTGTCAGGGCCATACGACACTTCTTTACGCTGAGAGTGAAAGGGGTGGGATGTCAGGGCCTGACGTTACTGTTTTACGTAGAGAGTGGCGGGGATGGGATGTCAGGGCTTGACGACACTGCGTTATGCAGAGAGTGGAGGGGTGGGTGTCAGGGCCATATGGCACTTCTTTACACAGAGAGTGGCAGGGGAGGGATGTCAGGGCCTGACGATACTCCTTTACGTAGAGAGTGGCAGGGGTGGGATATCAGGGCTTGACGACACTGCTTCATGCAGAGAATGGAGGGGTGGGTGTCAGGGCCATACAACACTTCTTTACATAAACAGTTGCGGGGATGGGATGTGAAAACCTGAGAACACTGCTTAATGCAGAGAGTGTAGGGGTGGGATGTCAGGGCCATACGACACTTCTTTACACAGAGAGTGGCAGGGGTGGGATGTCAGAGCCTGACGATACTTCTTTACGCATATAGTGGCGTTGGTTGGATGTCATTGCCATACGACAGTGCTTTACGCAGAGAGTGGCGGGGGTGGGATATCAGGGTATGAAAACACTGCTTCATGCAGAGAGTGGAGGGGTGGGTGCCAGGGCCATACGACAATTCTTTACGCACAGAGTGGAGGGATTGGTGTCAGGGCCATACGAAAGTGCATAACGCACTGAGTGGCGAGGCTGGGATATCAGGGCCATATGACAGTGCTTTACGCAGAGAGTGGAGGGTTGGATGTCAGGGCCATATGACAGTGCTTTACGCAGAGAGAGTCATGGGTGGGATGTCAAGGCCTGATGAGACAGCTTCATGCAGAGAGTGGAGGGGTGGGTGTCAGGGCATGAAGACACTGCTTTACGCAGAGAGTGGCAGGGGTGGGATGTCAGGATATGAAGACACTGCTTTACGCAGAGAGTGGAGGGGTGGGTGTCAGAGTCATATGACAGTGCTTTAGGCAGAGAGTGGCGGGGGTGGGATTTCAGGGCCTGATGATACTGCTTTACACAGAGAGTGGCGGGGGTGGGATGTCAGGGCATGAAGACACTGCTTTATGCAGAGAGTGTAGGGTGGGTGTCAGGGCCATAAGACAGTGCTTTACGCAGAGAGTGGCGGGGGTGGGATATCAGGGCCTGATGAGACTGCTTTATGCAGAGAGTGGAGTGGTGGGTGCTTGTGCCGACAATTCCTTACGCAGAGAGTGGTGAGGGTGGGATGTCAGGGCCTGACGATACTACTTTACGCAGAAAGTGGCGGGGATGTGTGTCAGGCCCATACGACAGTGCTTAACGCAGTGAGTGGCGAGGCTTGGATGTCAGGGCCACACGACAGTGCTTTACGCAGATAGTGGAGGATGCGGTATGTCAGGGCCTGACAACACTGCTCAACGCAGAGAGTGGAGGGGGGGTGTCAGTGCCATATGACAGTGCTTTAGGCAGAGAGTGGCGGGGGTAGGATGTCAGGGCCTGACCATACTGCTTTACGCAGAGAGTGGCGGGGGTGGGATGTCAGGGCTTTACGACACTGCTTTATGCAGAGAGTGGCGGGAGTGGGATGTAAGGGCCATATGACACTTCTTTAAGCAGAGAGTGGCAGGGGGGCAATGTCAGGGCCTGACAACACTGCTTAACGCAAAGAGTAGAGGGGTGGGATGTCAGGGACTGACCATACTGCTTTACGCAGATAGTGGCGTGGGTGGGATATCAGGGCTTGAGGACACTGCATTATGCAGAGAGTGGAGGGGTGGGTGTCAGGGCCATACGACACTTCTTCACGCAGAGAGTGGCAGGGGTGGGATGTCAGGGCCATACGACAGTGCTTTACGTAGATAGTGGCGGGTGTGGGATATCAGAGCCTGAGAACACTGCTTAACGCACTGATTGGAGGGGTGGGTGTCAGGGCCATACAACACTGCTTAACTCAGAGAGTGGAAGGGTGCGTGTCAGGGCCATATGACACTGCTTTACGCAGAGAGTTCCAGAGGTGGGATATCAGGGCATGACGATACTACTTTACGCTGATAGTGGGGGGGGGTGGGATGTCAGGGCATGAATACACTGCTTTATGCAGAGAGTGTCGGGGTGGGTGTCAGGGCCTTACGACAATTCTTTACGCAGAGATTTTAGGGATTGGTTTCAGGGCCATACGAAAGTACTTAACGTAGTGAGTGGCGAGGCTGGGATGTCAGGACCATACGACAGTGCTTTACGCAGAAAGTGGAGGGTGCGGTATGTCAGGGCCTGACTACACTGCTTAACGCAGAGAGTGTAGGGTTGGGTGTCAAGGCCCGATGACAGTGCTTTAGGCAGAGAGTGGCGGGGGTGGGATGTAAGGGCCTCACCGTAATGCTTTACTCAGAGAGTGGCGGGGGTGGGATGTCAGGGCCATACGACAGTGCTTTATGCAGAGAGTGTAGGGGGTGGGATGTCAGGACCTAACAACACTGCTCAACGCAGAGAGTTGAGGGTTGGGTGTTAGGGTCATACGACAATTCTTTATGCAGAGAGTGGAGGGATTGGTATCAGGGCCATATGACAGTGCTTTAGGCTCAGAGTGGATGTGGTAGAATGTCAGAGCCTGATGAAAGTGCTTTACGTAGAGAGTGGCGGGGGTTGGATGTCAGGGCAATACGACAGTGCTTTTGACAAAGACTGGCGGGGGTGGAAAGTCAGGGCCTGATGAGACTGCTTTATGCAGAGAGTGGAGGGGTGGATGTCAGGTCCATACGACACTTCTTTACGTAGACAGTCGCGGGGGTGGTATGTCAGAGCCTTAGAACACTTCTTAACACAGGGAGTGGAGGGGTGGGTGTCAGGGCTATATGACACTTCTTTACGCAGATAGTGGCAGGGTTGGGATGTCACGACTTGACAACATTGCTATATGCAGAGAGTGGAAGGTTGGGTGTCAGGGCCATACGACGGGTTAACGCAGAGAGTGGCGAGGGTGGGATATTAGGGCCATACTACAATTCTTTACGCAGGTCAGGATTGGTGTCAGGCCCATACGACAGTGCTTAACGCAGTGAGTGGAGAGGTTGGGATATTAGGGCCATACGACTGTGCTTTACGCAGAGAGTGGAGGGGGCGGGACGTCAGGGGCTGACAACACTACTTAACGCAGAGAGTGGAGGGGTGGGTATCAGGGCCATATATCAGTGCTTTAGGCAGAGAGTGGCAGGGGTAGGATGTCAGGGCCTGACCATACTGCTTTACGCAGAGAGTGGCGGGGGTGGGATTTCAGGGCCTGACCATACTGCTTTACGTAGAGTGTGGCAGGGGTGGTATGTCAAGGCTTGACGACACTGCTTTATGTAGAGAGTGGCGGAGGTGGGATGTCAGGGCCATACAACACTTCTTTACGCAGATAGTGGCAGGGGTGCGATGTCAGGGCCTGACGATACTGCTTTACGCTGATAGTGGCGGGGGTGGGATGTCAGGGCTTGACGACACTGCTTTATGCAGAGAGTGAAGGGGTGGGACTCAGGGCCATACGACACTGCTTTATGCAGAGAGTGGCAGGTGTGGGATGTCAGGGCCTGATGAGACTGCTTAATGCAGAGAGTGGAGGGGTGGGTGTCACGGCAATATGACATGGGTTAACGCAGAGAGTGGAGGGGGTGGGATGTCAGAGCCTGAAAGCACTGCTTAACTCAGAGAGTGGAGGGGTGGGTATCAGGGCTATACGACACTTCTTTACGCAGAGAGTGGCAGGGGTGGGATGTCAGGGCTTGACGAGACTGCTTTACGCAGAGATTGGCGGGGGTGGGATGTCAGAGCTTGACGAAACTGCTACATGCAGAAAGTGGCGGTGGTGGGTTGTCAGGGCTTGACGAAACTGCTTTTTGCAGAGAGTGGCAGGGGTGGGATGTCAGGGCCATACGACAGGGGTTAACGCAGAGAGTGGCGAGGTGGGATGTCAGGGCTTGACGAAACTGCTTCATGCAGAGAGTGGCGGTGGTGGGATGTCAGGGCTTGTCGAAACTGCTTTTTGCAGAGAGTGGCAGGGGTGGGATGTCAGGGCTATACGACACTTATTTATTTAGAGAGTGGCGGGGGTTGGATGTCAGGGCCATACGACACGTCTTTAGGCAGAGAGTGGCAGGGGTGGGATGTCAGGGCCTGACGATACTGCTTTACGCAGAGAGTGGCGGGGTTGGGAAGTCAGGGCTTCACGACACTGTTTTATGCAGAGAGTGGAGGGGTGGGTGACAGGGCCATACGACAGGGGTTAACGTAGAGAGTGGCAGGGGTGGGAAATCAGGGCATGAAGACACTGCTTTATGCAGAGAGTGGAGGGGTGGTTGTCAGGGCCATACGACACTTATTTACGTAGAGAGTGGCGGGGGTGGGTGTCAGGGCCATACGACAGTGCTTTACGCAGAGAGTGGAGGGGTGAGATGTCAGGGCCATACGACAGTGCTTTACACAGAGAGTGGCAGGAGTGGGATGTCAGGGCTAAACGACAGTGCTTTACGCAGAGAGCGGTGGGGTTCGGATGTCAGGACCATAAGACACTGCTTTATGGAGAGATGGAGGGATTAGTTTTGGGGCCATACGACACTGATTTACGCAGTGAGTGGCGAGGGTGGGATGTCAGGGCCATACGACACTTCTTTACGCAGAGAGTGGCAGGGGTGGGATGTCAGGGCCTGACGATACTGCTTAACTCAGAGAGTGGAGGGGTGGGTTTCAGGGCTATACGATACTGCTTTACGCAGAGAGTGTTGGGGGTGGGATTTCATGGTCAGACGAATCTTCTTTATACAGAGAGTGGAGGAGTGTGTGTCAGGGATTGACGACACTTATTTACGTGGAGAGTGGCAGGGGTGGGATGTCAGGGCCTGAAAACATGGCTTAACGCAGAGAGTGGAGGGGTGGGTGTCAGGGCCATATGACAATTCTTTACGCAGAGAGTTACAGGGATGTGATGTCAGGGCCTGACGATACTGTTTTATGCAGAGAGTGGAGGGGGTGGGATGTCTGGGCTTAACGACACTGCTTTATGCAGAGAATGGCAGGGGTGGGATGTCAGGGCCATATGACACTTATTTACGTAGAGAGTGGCAGGGGTGGGATGTCAGAGTCTGACAACACTGCTTAACGCACAGAGATGAGAGGTGGGTGTCAGGGCCACTCGACACTTCTTTACGCAGAGAGTGTTAGGGGTGGGATGTCTGGGCATGAAGACACTGCTTTATGCAGATAGTGGAGGTGTGGGTGTCAGGGTCATACGACAATTGTTTATACAGAGAGTGGCAGGGGTGGGATGTCAGGGCCTGACGATACTGCTTTACGCAGAGAGTGGAGGGGTGGGTGTCAGAGTCATATGACAGTGCTTTAGGCAGAGAGTGGCGGGGATGGGATTTCAGGGCCTAATGATAATGCTTTACACAGAGAGTGGCGGGGGTGGGATGTCAGGGCATGAAGACACTGCTTAACGCAGGGAGTGGAAGGGTGGGTGTCAGAGTCATATGACAGTGCTTTAGGCAGAGAGTGGCGGGGGTGGGATTTCAGGGCATGACCATACTGCTTTACATAGAGAATGGCGGGGGTGGGATGTCAGGGCCTGACGACACTTACTTACGTAGAGAATGGTGGGGGTGGGATGTCAAAGCCATACGACACGTCTTTACACAGAGAGTTGCAGGGGTGGGATGTCAGGGCCTGACGATACTCCATACGCAGAGAGTGGCAGGGATGGGATATCAGGGTTTGACGACACGGCTTTATACAGAGAGTGGCCGGGGTGGGATGTCAGGGCCTGACGATACTCCTTAACACAGTGAGTGGCGAGGGTGGGATGTCAGGGGCATACGACAGTGCTTTACATAGAGAGTGGAGGGGTGGGATATCAGGGCCATACGACAGTGCTTCACACAGAGAGTGGCAGGAGTGAGATGTCAGGGCCCTACGACACAATTTTACGCAGTGAGTGGCGAAGGTGGGATGTCAGGGATTGACATTCAACACTTACTACACAACATACAACACTTCTTTACATAAACAGTGGCGGGGGTGGAATGTGAGAACCTGAGAACACAGCTTAATGCAGAGAGTGTAGGGGTGGGTGTCAGAGCCATACGACACTTCTTTATGCAGAGAGTGGCAGGGGTGGGATGTCAGAGCCTGACGATACTGCTTAACACAGATAGTGGCGGGGGTTGGATGTCATTGCCATACGACAGTGCTTTACGCAGAGAGTGGCGGGGGTGGGATGTCAAGGCCTGATGAGACTCCTTCATGCAGAGAGTGGAGGGGTGGGTATCAGGGCCATATGTCAGTGCTTTAGGCAGAGAGTGGCAGGGGTAGGATGTCAGGGCCTGACCATACTGCTTTACGCAGAGCGTGGCGGGTTTGGGAGGTCGGGGCCTGACCATACTGCTTTACGCAGAGAGTGGCGGGGGTGGGATGTCAAGGTTTGACGACACTGCTTTATGTAGAGAGTGGCGGGGGTGGGATGTCAGGGCCATACAACACTTCTTTACGCAGAGAGTGGCAGGGGTGCGATGTCAGGGCCTGACAACAGTGCTTAACGCAGAGAGTGGAGGGGTGGGACTCAGGGCAATATGACACTGCTTTATGCAGAGAGTGGAGGGGTGGTTGTCAGGGCCATACGACAGGGGTTAACGCAGAGAGTGGCGGGGGTGGGATGTCAGGCCATGAAGACACTGCTTTATGCAGAGAGTGGAGGGGTGGGTGTCAGGACCATACGACAATTCTTTACGCAGAGAGTGGCAGGGGTGGCATGTCAGGGCCTGACAACACTGCTTAACACAGAGAGTGGTGGGGGTTGGATGTCAGAACCATACGACTGTGCTTTAGGCAGAGAGTTGCGGGGGTGGGATGTCAGGGGTGACGAAACTCCTTTACGCAGATAGTGGAGGGGGTGGGATATCAGGGCCTGAAAACACTGTTAACACACAGAGTGGAGGCGTGGGTGTCAGGACCATATGACACTTCTTTAGGCAGAGAGTGACAGGGGTGGGATATCAGGGCCTGGCGATACTTCTTTACGCAGAGAGTGGTGGGGGTTGGATGTCAGGACCATACGACTTTGCCTTACGCAGAAAGTGGCGGGGGTGGGATGTAAGGGCTTAACGACACTGTTTTATGCAGAGAGTGGCAGGGTTAGGATGTCAGGACTTGACGAAACTGATTCATGCAGAGAGTGGCGGGGGTGGGATGTCAGGGCCATACGACACTTCTTTACGCAGAGAGTCGCAGGGGTGGGATGTCAGGGCTTTACAGCACTGCTTAACGCAGACTGTGGAGGGGGTGGGATGTCAGGACATGACAAAACTGCATAACGCAGAGAGTGGAGAGGTGGGTGTCAGGACCATACGACACTTCTTTAGGTAGAGAGTGGCAGGAGTGGGATGTCAGACCCTGACGATACTCCTTTCCGCAGAGGGTGGGGTGTCAGGGCTTGACGACACTGCTTTACGCAGAGAGTGGAGAGGTGGGTGTCAGGACCATACGACATTTCTTTAGGCAGAGAGTGGCAGGGGTGGGATGTCAGGGCCTGATGATACAGCTTTAAGCAGAGAGTGGAGGGGGTGGGATGTCAGGGCTTGACGACACTGCTTTATGCAGAGAGTGGAGGAGTGGGTGTGAAGGCCATAAGACAATTCCTTACGCACAGAGTGGTAGGGGTTGGATTTCAGGGCCATACGACAGTGCTTTACGTAGAGAGTGGCGGGGGTTGGATTTCAGGGCCATACGACAGTGGTTTACATAGAGAGTGGCGGGGGTGGGATGTCAGGGCATGACAGAACTGCTTAACGCAGAGAGTGGAGAGGTGGGTGTCAGGGCCATACGACAGGGGTTAACGCAGAGAGTGGCGGGGTTGGGATGTCAGGCCATGAAGACACTGTTTAACGCAGAGAATGGAGAGGTGGGTGTCAGGACCATATGACACTTCTTTAGGCAGAGAGTGGCAGGGGTGGGATGTCAAACCCTGACGATACTCCTTTCCGCAGAGGGTGGGATGTCAGGGCTTGACGACACTGCTTTACGCAGAAAGTGGAGGGGGTGGGATGTCAGGGCATGAGAACACTGCTTAACGCAGAGAGTGGAGAGGTGAGTGTCAGGAGAATATGACACTTCTTTAGGCAGAGAGTGGCATTGGTGGGATATCAGGGCCTGACAATACAGCTTTATGCAGAGAGTGGAGGAGTGGGTGTGAGGGCCGTACGACAATTCTTTACGCAGAGAGTGGTGGGGGTGGGATGTCAGAGCCTGACAGTGCTTTACGCAGAGAATGGCGGGGGTTGGATTTCAGGGCCATACGACAGTGCTTTACGTAGAGAGTGGCGGGGGTGGGATCTCAGGGGCTGATGAGACTGCTTTACGCATAGAGTGGAAGGGTGGGTGTCAGGGCCATACGACAGGGGTTAACGCAGAGAGTGGCGGGGGTGGGATGTCAGGCCATGAAGACACTGCTTTATGCAGAAAGTGGAGGGGTGGGTGTCAGGGCCATACGTCAATTCTTTACGTAGAGAGTGGCAGGG
This sequence comes from Lepisosteus oculatus, assembly GCF_040954835.1. NCBI lineage: Eukaryota > Metazoa > Chordata > Actinopteri > Semionotiformes > Lepisosteidae > Lepisosteus > Lepisosteus oculatus. The sequence goes on along the minus strand of NC_090709.1, from coordinate 59,721,852 downwards.
GTGGGATGTCAGGGCCTGAAAACACTGCTTAACGCAGAGAATGGAGGGTATGGGTGTCAGGCCCATATGACTGTGCTTTAGGCAGAGAGTTGCGGGGGTGGGATGTCAGGGCCTGAAGAAACATTTTACGCAGAGAGTGGAGGGGGTGGGATGTCAAGGCTTGACGAGACTGCTTTATGCAGAGAGTGGAGGGGTGGGTGGCAGGGACATACGACACTTATTTACGTAGAGAGTAGCAGGGGTGGGATGTCAGGGCCTGACGATACTGCTTTACGCAGATAGTGGCGGGGGTGGGATGTCAGGTTATGGAGACACTGCTTTATGCAGAGAGTGGAAGGGTGGGAGTCAGGACCATACGACAGAGCTTTACGCAGATAGTGGAGGGGGTGGGATGTCAGGGCTTAACAACACTGCTTAACGCAGAGAGTGGAGGGGTGGGTGTCAGGGCCTGACAACACTGCTTAACGCAGAGAGTGGAGGGGTGGGTGTCAGGGCCATACGACACTTCTTTAGGCAGAGAGTGGCAGGGGAGGGATATCACGGCCTGACGATACAGCTTTAAGCAGAGAGTGGAGGGGCGGGTGTCAGGGCCAAATGACTGTGCTTTAGGCAGAGAGTTGCGGGGGTGGGATGTCAGGGCCTGACGAAACTGCTTTACGCAGAGAGTGGAGTGGGTGGGATATCAGGGCCTGAAAACACTGCCTAACGCAGATAGTGGAGGTGTGGGTGTCAGGACCATATGACACTTCTTTAGGCAGAGAGTGGCAGGTGTGGGATGTCAGGGCCTGACGATACTGCTTTACGCAGAGAGTGGTGGGGGTCGGATGTCAGGACCATAGAACATTTCTTTACGCAGATAGTGGCGGGGGTGGGATGTCAGGGCTTGACAAAACTTTTTTACGCAGAGAGTGGCAGGGGTGGGATGTCAGGACTTGACGAAACTGCTTTATGCAGAGAGTGGCGGGGGTGGGATGTCAGGGCCATACGACACTTCTTTACGCAGAGAGTGGCAGGGGTGGGATGTCAAGGCCTGACAACACTGCTTAACGCAGAGAGTGGAGGGGTGGGTGTCAGAGCCATACGACACTTCTTTACGCAGAGAGTGGCAGGGGTGGGATGTCATGGCCTGAGAACACTGCTTAACGCAGAGAGTGGAGGGTTGGGTGTCAGGGCCATACGACACTTCTTTACGCAGAGAGTCGAGGGGTGGGTGTCAGGGTCTTACGACGATGCTTTATGCAGAGAGTGTAGGGGGTAGGATGTCAGGGCTTGACCATACTGCTTTACGCAGAGAGTGGCGGGGTGGGATGTCAGGGACTGACGATACTGCTTTACGCAGAGAGTGGAGGGGGGGTGTCAGTGCCATATGATAGTGCTTTAGGCAGAGAGTAGCAGGGGGGCAATGCCAGAGCCTGACAACACTGCTTAAGGCAGAGAGTGGCGGGGTGGGATGTCAGGGCTTGACGACACTGCTTTATCCAGAGAGTGGCTGGGGTGAGATGTCAGGGCCTGATCATACTGCATTACGCAGAGAGTGGCGGGGGTGGGATGTCAGGGCCATACGAATATTCTTTACGCAGAGAGTGGAGGGATAGTTGTCAGACCCATACAATAGTGATTTACGCAGTGAGTGGCGAGGCTGGGATGTCAGGGCCATACGACAGTTCTTAACACAGAGAGTGGAGTGGAGGGGGGGGTATGTCAGGGCCTGAAAATACTGCTTAAAGCAGAGAGTGGAGGGGTGGGTGTCAGGGCCATATGACAGTGCTTTAGGCAGAGAGTGGCGGGGGTAGGATGTCAAGTTCTGACCATACTGCTGTACGCAGAGAGTGGGGGGGTGGGATGTCAGTGCTTGAGGAAAATGCTTTATGCAGAGAGTGGCGGGGGTGGGATGTCAGTGCCATACGACACTTCTTTACGCAGAGAGTGGAGTGATTGGTTTCAGGGCCATACGAAAGTGCTTAACGCAGTGAGTGGTGAGGCTGGGATGTCACGGCCATAGGATAGTGCTTTACGCAGAGAGTGCAGGGGGAGGGATGTCAGGGCCTGACAACACTCCTTAATGCAGAGAGTGGAGAGGTGGGTAACAGGGCCATACGACACTTCTTTACGTAGACAGTGGCAGGGGTGGGATGTCAGAGCCTGAGAACACTGCTTAACGTAGAGAGTGGAGGGGTGGGTGTCAGGGACATATGGCAGTGCTTTAGGTTGAGAGTTGCGGGGGTGGGATGTCATGTCCTGACCATATTGCTCTACGCAGAGAGTGGCAGGGGTGTGATGTCAGGTATTGGCGACACTGTTTTATGCAGAGAGTGGCGGGGGTGGGATGTCAGGGCCTGATCATACTGCTTTACGCAGAGAGTGGCGGTGGTGGGTTATCAGGGCTTGACGACACTGCTTTAAGCAGAGAGTGGAGGGGTGGGTGTCAGAGCCATACGACACTTCTTTACGCAGAGAGTGGCAGGGGTGGGATGTTAGAGCCTGAGAACACTGCTTAACGCAGAGAGTGGAGGGTTGGGTGTCAGGGCCATACGACAATTCTTTAAGCAGAGAGTAGAGGGATTGGTTTCAGGGCTATACGAAAGTATGAACGATACTGCTTTACGCAGAGTGGGGGGGGTGGGATGTCAGGGCTTGAAGAGTCTGCTTTATGCAGAGAGTGGCGAGGGTTGGATGTTAGGGCCATATGAAAGTGCTTTACGCAGAGAGTGGCGTTGATGGGATGTCAGGGACTGATGAGACTGCTTTATGCAAAGAGTGGAGGGGTGGGTGTCAGGGCCATACGACACTTATTTATGTAGACAGTGGCGGGGGCGGGATGTCAGGGCCATACGACACTTCTTTACGCAGAGAGTGGCAGGTGTAGTAAGTCAGGGCCTGACAACACTGCTTTAAGCACAGAGTTGAGGTGTAGGTGTAAGGGCCATACGACACTTCTTTACGCAGAGAGTGGCAGGGGTGGGATGTCAGGGCCTGACGATACTGCTTTACGCAGAGAGTGGAGGGGGTGGGATGTCAGGGCCTGACTACACAGCTCAACGGAGAGAATGGAGGGGTGGGTGTCAGGGCCATACGACAGTGCTTTACGCAGAGAGTGGCGGGGTTGGGATGTCAGGGCCTGACGATACTGCTTTTCGATGAGAGTGGCGGGGGTAGGATGTAAGGGCCTGACTAGACTACTTCATGCAGAGAGTGTAAAGCTGGGTGTCAGGGCCATACGACACTTATTTACGTTGAGAGTGGCTGGGGTGGGATGTCAGACCCTGACGATACTCCTTTACGCAGAGAGTGGCATTGGTGGGAAGTCAGGGCCTGACAACACTGCTTAACGCAAAGAGAGGAGGGGTGGTTGTCAGGGCCATACGACACTTCTGTAAGCAGAGAGTTACAGGGGTGTGATGTCAGGGCCTGACGATAATGCTTTATGCAGAGAGTGGAAGGGTGGGTGTCAGGGCCATACGACTTCTTAAGGCAGAGATTGGCGGGGGTGGGATGTCAGAGCCTGAGAATACTTCTTTACGAAGAGAGTGGAGGGGTGGGTGTCAGGGCCATACGACACTTCTTTAGGCAGAGATTGGCGGGATTGGGATGTCAGGGCCTGACGATACTTCTATACGAAGACAGTGGAGGGGGTGGGATGTCAGGGCCTGACTACACAGCTTAACGGAGAGAATGGAGGGGTGGGTGTCAGGGCCATACGACAGTGCTTTACGCAGAGAGTGGCGGGGTTGGGATGTCAGGGCCAGACGATACTGCTTTTCGATGAGAGTGGCGGGGGTGGGATGTCAGGGCATGAAGACACAGTTTTATGCAGAGAGTGGAGGGGTGGGTTTTAGGGCCATACGACACTTATACTCGTAGATAGTGTGGGATGTCAGGGCCTGACGATACTCCTTTACGCAGAGAGTGCCGGGGGTGGGATGTCAGGGCATGAAGACACAGCTTTATGCAGAGAGTGGAGGGGTGGGTTTTAGGGCAATACGACACTTATACTCGTAGATAGTGGCGGGGGTGGGATGTCAGGGCCTGACGATACTGCTTTACGCAGAAAGTGGCATTGGTGGGATGTCAAGGCCTGACAACACTGCTTAACGAAAAGAGAGGAGGGGTGGTTGTCAGGGCCATCCGACACTTCTTTATGCTGAGAGTGACAGGGGTGGGATGTTAGGGCCTGACGTTACTGCTTTACGTAGAGAGTGGCGGGGATGGGATGTCAGGGCTTGACGACACTGCGTTATGCAAAGAGTGGAGGGGTGGGTGTCAGGGCCATATGGCACTTCTTTACACAGAGAGTGGCAGGGGAGGGATGTCAGGGCCTGACGATACTCCTTTACGCAGAGAGTGGCAGGGGTGGGATATCAGGGCTTGACGACACAGCTTCATGCAGAGAATGGAGGGGTGGGTGTCAGGGCCATACAACACTTCTTTACATAAACAGTGGCGGGGGTGGGATGTGAAATCCTGAGAACACTGCTTAATGCAGAGAGTGTAGGGGTGGGATGTCAGGGCCATACGACACTTCTTTACATAGAGAGTGGCAGGGGTGGGATGTCAGAGCCTGACGATACTGCTTTACGCAGATAGTGGCGTTGGTTGGATGTCATTGCCATACGACAGTGCTTTACGCAGAGAGTGGCGGGGGTGGGATGTCTAGGCCTGATGAGACTGCTTCATGCAGAGAGTGGAGGGGTGGGTGTCAGGGCCGTATGACGCTTCTTTACGCAGAGAGTGACAGGGGTGGGATGTCAGGACCTGATGATACTGCTTTACGCAGATAGTGGCGGGGGTGGGATATCAGGTTATGAAGACACTGCTTCATGCAGAGAGTGGAGGGGTGGGTGCCAGGGCCATACAACAATTCTTTACGCACAGAGTGGAGGGATTGGTGTCAGGGCCATACGAAAGTGCATAACGCACTGAGTGGCGAGGCTGGGATATCAGGGCCATATGACAGTGCTTTACGCAGAGAGTTGAGGGGGTTGGATGTCAGGGCCATACGACAGTGCTTTACGCAGAGAGAGTCGGGGGGGGATGTCAAGGCCTGATGAGACAGCTTCATGCAGAGAGTGGAGGGGTGGGTGTCAGGGCATGAAGACACTGCTTTACGCAGAGAGTGGCAGGGGTGGGATGTCAGGGCATGAAGACACTGCTTTACGCAGAGAGTGGAGGGGTGGGTGTCAGAGTCATATGACAGTGCTTTAGGCAGAGAGTGGCGGGGGTGGGATTTCAGGGCCTGATAATACTGCTTTACACAGAGAGTGGCGGGGGTGGGATGTCAGGGCCTGATGAGACTGCTTTATGCAGAGAGTGGAGTGGTGGGTGCTTGTGCCATACGACAATTCCTTACGCAGAGAGTGATGAGGGTGGGATGTCAGGGCCTGACGATACTACTTTACGCAGAAAGTGGCGGGGGTGTGTGTCAAGGCCATACGATATTCTTTATGCAGAAAGTGGAGGGATTGGTGTCAGGCCCATACGACAGTGCTTAACGCAGTGATTTGCGAGGCTTGGATGTCAGAGCCACACGACAGTGCTTTACGCAGAAAGTGGAGGATGCGGTATGTCAGGGCCTGACAACACTGCTTAACGCAGAGAGTGGAGGGGTGCGATGTCAGGGCCTGACCATACTGCTTTACGCAGAGAGTGGCGGGGGTGGGATGTAAGGGCCATATGACACTTCTTTAAGCAGAGAGTGGCAGGGGGGCAATGTCAGGGCCTGACAACACTGCTTAACGCAAAGAGTAGAGGGGTGGGATGTCAGGGCCTGACCATACTGCTTTACGCAGAGAGTGGCGTGGGTGGGATGTCAGGGCTTGAGGACACTGCATTATGCAGAGTGTGGAGGGGTGGGTGTCAGGGCCGTACGACACTTCTTCACGCAGAGAGTGGCAGGGGTGGGATGTCAGGGCCATACGACAGTGCTTTACGTAGATAGTGGCGGGTGTGGGATATTAGAGCCTGAGAACACTGCTTAACGCACTGAGTGGAGGGGTGGGTGTCAGGGCCATACAACACTTCTTTAGGCAGAGAGTATCAGGGGTGGGATGTCAGAGCCTGAAGACACTGCTTTTCACGGAAAGTGGTGGGGGTGGGATGTCAGGGCCTGAAGACACTGCATTTCGTAGAATGTTCTGTTGGTGGGATGTCAGAGCCTGACGACAGTGCTTAACGCAGAGAGTGGAAGGGTGCGTGTCAGGGCCATATGACACTGCTTTATGCAGAGACTACCAGAAGTGGGATGTCAGGGCATGACGATACTACTTTACGCTGATAGTGGGGGGGGGGGTGGGATGTCAGGGCATGAATACACTGCTTTATGCAGAGAGTGTTGGGGTGGGTGTCAGGGCCTTACGACAATTCATTACGCAGAGATTTTAGGGATTGGTTTCAGGGCCATACGAAAGTACTTAACGTAATGAGTGGCGAGGCTGGGATGTCAGGACCATACGACAGTGCTTTACGCAGAAAGTGGAGGGTGCGGTATGTCAGGGCCTGACTACACTGCTTAACGCAGAGAGTGGAGGGTTGGTTGTCAAGGCCCTATGACAGTGCTTTATGCAGAGAGTGTAGGGGGTGGGATGTCAGGGCTTAACAACACTGCTTAACGCAGAGAGTGTAGGGTTGGGTGTCAGGGCCCTATGACAGTGCTTTAGGCAGAGAGTGGCGGGGGTGGGATGTAAGGGCCTGACCGTAATGCTTTACTCAGAGAGTGGCAGGGGTGGGATGTCAGGGCCATACGACAGTGCTTTATGCAGAGAGTGCAGGGGATGGGATGTCAGGGCCTAACAACACTGCTTAACGCAGAGAGTTGAGGGTTGGGTGTTAGGTTCATACGACAATTCTTTATGCAGAGAGTGGAGGGATTGGTATCAGGGCCATATGACAGTGCTTTAGGCTCAGAGTGGAGGGGGAAGGATGTCAGGGCCTGATGAGACTGCTTTATGCAGAGAGTTGCGGGGCGGGTGTCAGGGCCATACGACACATCTTAACGCAAAGAGTGGCTGGGGTAGAATGTCAGAACCTGATGAAAGTGCTTTACGTAGAGCGTGGCGGGGGTTGGATGTCAGGACAATACGACAGTGCTTTTCGCAAAGACTGGCGGGGGTGGAAAGTCAGGGCCTGATGAGACTGCTTTATGCAGAGAGTGGAGGGGTGGGTGTCAGGTCAATACGACACTTCTTTACGTAGACAGTAGCGGGGGTGGGATGTCAGAGCCTTAGAACACTTCTTAACACATGGAGTGGAGGAGTGGGTGTCAGGGCCAAATGACACTTCTTTACGCAGAGAGTGGCAGGGGTGGGAAGTCAGGGCCTGATGAGACTGCTTAACGCAGAGAGTGGAGGGGTGGGTGTCAGGGCCATATGACACTTCTTTACGCTGATAGTGGCAGGGTTGGGATGTCAGGACTTGACAACATTGCTATATGCAGAGAGTGGAAGGTTGGGTGTCAGGGCCATACGACGGGTTAACGCAGAGAGTGGCGAGGGTGGGATGTTAGGGCCATACTACAATTCTTTACGCAGGTCAGGATTGGTGTCAGGCCCCTACGACAGTGCTTAACCCTAACCCTAACCCTAACCCTAACCCTAACCCTAACCCTAACCCTAACCCTTACCCTTACCCTTACCCTTACCCTTACCCTAACCCTAACCCTAACCCTAACCCTAACCCTAACCCTAACCCTAACAACGCCTGAAGAAGACCCAGGCAGGTCGAAACGTCGCGACACAAAGAAAAGCAAGATTGCCTTTTCACGGAGCCACAGACTCTACAGAGGTAAATTGCCTAACAGTGGAAACCTAACGGTGCCAACGAAGCTTTAGGCATTTTACTGGTAAGTATGGATCGTTATGGTATGCGTCAACCCAGAGTTGACAACGCACGCTGCCGTACGGTCACTCTCCACACCGCCGCCCACACCGCCTACACACCAAACCACACCACATCAAACACATCAAACAGACAGGATACCTTCCAACTAGGAACCAGGATCATCTACAAAATGATCCAGACAGTCCACCACCTAAAAAACACAGCAGTTTCCGGAGGGGAGAACCAGGCACCCGCCAGCCTACGACGGAAGACAGAGGAACTCAAGCACCTCATAAGACCGGCCAACCCAACCGCACTCACATGTTTGAAGCTAGTAAGCAATGCCAAAAACTGGCTCCACACCTCATTGCAGATCCTCGAAGAGCACTACGAGGAAACTCTCACACATCTGTCCAGACGACTGGAGGACCTGGAGCTTCCCCGCTGGGAACAAGCTTTCGCGGTTGCCTCCAACTGGGCAAAGAAAAATTATGGGAGGAAAATACAGAAGGACACGTTGGACCATACACAAGCTATGGTTACTGCTACACTTAGCAACAAGGAATCCACTATCCCCACGTCTCCAAACAGATTCCAAATACTCGACACACTAATCAGGGAAGAGGTAAATGGCTCGGAAGAGACATACGTAACCCAGGCAGAATCCCATCCAGAACCAGTGAAGAGACACTGGGAAAGCAGACATCCAACCCAGAAATCTGGCCCCATGAGAGCCAGAGCATATACTCCGGAAATAGATGACTTTCCTCCGATCCCCATGCCACAAAGGATCCGAAGAGAGCAGAGAAGACAAGAGGGAACCATGAGAAACACCCTAACTGGAATCTGTATCCCAAACAGCACCACCAGGGTACACCTCTCCCAGGACTCTAGCTCTGACCCTAACCTCAGCCCTAACCCTAACGCTTATACTGACGTTAACACCAACCCCGACACCAACCCTAACCCTAACCTTATCCCCAACCCTAATCCTAACCCTGACATTAACCCCGATCCTAACCCCGACCCTGATCCTAACCCTAACCCTAATACTAACACTGACATTAACCCTGATCCTAACCCCAACCCTGATCCTAACCCTAACCCTAATACTAACACTGACATTAACCCTGATCCTAACCCCGACCCTGATCCTAACCCTAACCCTAATACTAACACTGACATCAACCCTGATCCTAACCCCGACCCTGATCCTAACCCTAACCCTAATACTAACACTGACATCAACCCTGATCCTAACCCCGACCCTGATCCTAACCCTGACTCCGACCCCGACTATTACCCCCCCACACCACCACCAGCCCAACCAAGATACAGACCACACCGACATGACAAGACCACAAGAAAGCTAACGGACTGGAAGCTGGAAACCCACAAATGCTGGCTCTGCATAGGGGACTCCAATTTATCAAGAATACCCCCCTATGAAAATCCAGATCTACAGATAGAAAGCTACCCAGGAGCATCATTTTACAATGCAGCAAACCTCCTACAACACACCCCCCGGAACACAGGAGTGGAGAAAATCATTCTGTCCTTTGGAATCAATAACAAGGCACAAAAAGCAAAGGAAACAGCCATCAAACAACTACAACAGATGCTACGGGAAGCTAAGGGAACCTTCCCATCTGCAGAAATATACATCCCACTGATTAATTACTCCAGAGACCTGGAACCAGGATTCAGGAAAAACCTGGACACAATAAACAATCACATACAGCAAAACATGCCATACCTCCCCAAACTGGAAGAAGCCCTTTTCAAGACAGAAAGAGATGGAATTCACTGGACCACCGCAACAGCTCAAAAAATGCTAGACCACTGGTCACAACATTTAAACTGGTAAGCCCCAAAGCCGCAGAACAAGATGGGGACAAGAACAACAAAAACATTGTAAATCTAAGCAACAACTTCCACCCCACACCTGAACAAATAAACCTCCTCAAGGGCTTATCATTTGTCCCCACAGTAGGGACAAAGAAAGGTCAGAAAACCCGACTGAAAAGCGAAATCCGACAATACCACCGTCGCCTTAAACTGACCGCCTTCTTTGAGGATAAAGACACCGACACAGAAAGGGTTCCCTTCCTGCCTAAATCCAGTTGGGAACCAAGGGAAAACCAACTGCCACCAGAAATCCAGGAAATAATCCAAGAGGACAACACAATTCTACAGAAACTCCGACCATACAGGGACTCACACAACATAACAAAGGAGGAAACCGTAGCCTTAAAACATTTAAAGGAAAACAAACATATAGTCATAAAACCAGCAGACATAGGGAGTGCAATAGTTATCATGGATAGAGAACAATACATTGCAGAAGCACACAGACAATTAAATAATCAGGAACACTATACTACTTTGGAAGAACCGCTGTACAAACAAACAGCACTAGAAATAGGGCAAATCCTACAAACTCTGGTTGAACTAAAACACCTAACAAAAAAACAGGCATTCTACCTAAGAGGAGAGGAATCACCACGACCGAGGATCTTCTACCTCCTCCCAAAAATTCATAAAGCCCCAGAAACATAGCCACTCCCCTACGAAATTCCACCTGGGAGGCCCATAGTGTCCGACTGCAACAGTGAATCCTACAGAATAGCAGAATATCTAGACCATTTCCTCAACCCCATTTCTAAACACCACCCAAGTTACATCAAAGACACCTATGACTTTGTAGCCAAAGTCAAAAATGCTACAATACAACAGGAAGCCTTCCTGTTCACCATTGACATTGACAGTTTATACACCAACATTGAAACTACGGAGGGACTGAAAGCAGTCCGGGAGTGGTTTCTCAAATACCCTGACCGCAACAGACCAGAAACCCAAATTCTGAAGCTATTGGAAATTAGCCTCAACAAAAACGATTTTGAATTTGAAGAGCATCACTACTTACAAATAAAAGGAACTGCTATGGGGAAGCGCTTTGCTCCGGCCTATGCTGACATCTATATGGCCCATTGGGAAGCCACAGTATTCCCAAAATGCACACACAAACCTACACACTACTTCAGGTACCTCGACGACATCTGGGGAACCTGGACGCACGGCCCACAGGCCTTTCAAGAATTCATTAACACCCTCAACACACACCACAGGTCCATTAAACTCAAATACACCAAGCAGGAAAACCAGATAGATTTCCTAGACACCACCACATACAAGGGTTCCTCCTTCAACAACACAGGCAAACTGGACATTAAGGTATATTTCAAAGACACGGACACACACGGCTTACTGCACAAAGACAGCTTCCATCCAAAACATACTTTCAAAGGACTGGTAAAATCACAACTCCTACGCTTCCACAAAATCTGCACACAACAACAAGACTTTGAGGAAGCCAAACACACACTCTTCCAAGCTCTACGCCTGAGAGGATACACACGAAGTTTCCTCAGAAATGTGGCACAAACATTTCTAAACAGAAAAACACCTGATGACAGCAAAATAATACCCCTCATCACAACATACTCCCAACTCAGCGTAATAACCAACCAAAAACTAAAGTCTACATTCACCACGATATTAGAAAACACAAACCTACTGAGGGAACACAAAATCATATCTGCATATAGAAAAAACAAAAACCTACAGGATTATTTAGTCCAAAGCAAACTAAAACCTGTACAAAACAGATCAAATACACCAAAAGCCAAACACTTCAAACAGAAAACAACGATCCAAAACAACAAAACCAAAGAAATCTTCCAGTTGCAAAGGGCGCTCTCAGAAAACACCAATAACGCTGTCTATGGCATCCAGTGCAAAACGTGCGGGGTGACCTATGTGGGGGAAACAGGTAACTCCATCCGAACCCGACTGGCACAACACAGGTACAACATCCGGAACCAGCGGGAAAGGAGGACTCACCTGGTGGCACACTTCCTACAGCACGGGCTGGAAGCGCTGGAGGCCACAGGACTGGAGAGCAACCCCAACTGGACAGAGATGGAAAGAAAGAAAAAGGAAACGGAGTGGATCAAAAGACTTCATACTACCTTTCCACAAGGCCTGAACATCAGAAAATAAACTGGGAGGGTTTCAGTCGTTGGAAGGAGAGTGCAACACTCCTTGTCCCAGATGGTCCCTTTTTAGAGAAAATCTGGGAGAAAGAGCTTTGTTCCCCAACCCTAACCCTAACCCTAACCCTAACCCTAATTTCAAAAAGCATTTTCTGCACATATTTACTGACTACACTACACCGGTATAAATAAAGTTTTCAATACTGTGGACTTTTTTCTGCATCACTTAAAAATGAACAAATTAACCTCAAAGAATAAGGTTACATACAGAAATTTTTTAACGTAGTGAGTGGAGAGGTTGGGATATTAGGGCCATACGACTGTGCTTTACGCAGAGAGTGGAGGGGGCGGGAAGTCAGGGGCTGACAACACTACTTAACGCAGAGAGTGGAGGGGTGGGTATCAGGGCCATATATCAGTGCTTTAGGCAGAGAGTGGCAGGGGTAGGATGTCAGGGCCTGACCATACTGCTTTACGCAGAGAGTGGCGGGGGTGGGATTTCAGGGCCTGACCATACTGCTTTACGCAGAGTGTGGCAGGGGTGGTATGTCAAGGCTTGACGACACTGCTTTATGTAGAGAGTGGCGGGGGTGGGATGCCAGGGCCATACAACACTTCTTTACGCAGAGAGTGGCAGGGGTGCGATGTCAGGGCCTGACAACAGTGCTAAACGTAGAGAGTGAAGGGGTGGGACTCAGGGCCATACGACACTGCTTTATGCAGAGAGCGGCGGGGGTGGGATGTCAGGGCCTGATGAGACTGCTTTATGCAGAGAGTGGAAGGGTGGGAGTCAGGGCAATACGACATGGGTTAACGCAGAGAGTGGAGGGGGTGGGATGTCAGAGCCTGAAAGCACTGCTTAACTCAGAAAGTGGAGGGGTGGGTTTCAGGGCCATACGACAGGGGTTAACGCAGAGAGTGACCGGGCTGGGATGTCAGGACCTGACGAGACTGCTTTACGCAGAGATTGGCGGGGGTGGGATGTCAGAGCTTGACGAAACTGCTTCATGCAGAGAGTGGCGGTGGTGGGATGTCAGGGCTTGACGAAACTGCTTTTTGCAGAGAGTGGCAGGGGTGGGATGTCAGGGCCATACGACAGGGGTTAACGCAGAGAGTGGCGAGGTGGGATGTCAGGGCTTGACGAAACTGCTTCATGCCGAGAGTGGCAGGGGTGGGATGTCAGGGCCTGACCATACTGCTTTACGCAGAGAGTGGCGGGGGTGGGATGTCAGGGCCTGACCATACTGCTTTACGCAGAGAGTGGCGGGGTCGGGATGTCAAGGCTTGACGACACTGCTTTATGTAGAGAGTGGCGGGGGTGGGATGTCAGGGCCATACAACACTTCTTTATGCTGAGAGTGGCAGGGGTGCGATGTCAGAGCCTGAAAACAGTGCGCAAAGCATGTAGAGAGTGGAGGGGTGGGACTCAGGGCCATACGACACTGCTTTATGCAGAGAGTGGAGGGGTGGTTGTCAGGGCCATACGACACTTATTTACTTAGAGAGTGGCGGGGGTGGGATGTCAGGGCCTGATGATACTGCTTTACGCAGGAAGTGGCAGGGGAGGGATGTCAGGGCATGAAGACACTGCTTTATGCAGAGAGTGGAGTGGTGGATGTCTGGGCCATGTGACAATTCTTTACGCAGAGAGTGGAGGGATTGGTGTCAGGGCCATACGACAGTGCTTTACGCAGTGAGTGGCGAGGCTTGGATGAAAGGGCCATACGACAGTGCTTTACGCAGAGAGTAGAGGGGGTGGGATGTCAGAAACTGACAACACTGCATAACGCAGTGAGTGGAGGGGTGGGTGTCAGGGCCATACGACACTTATTTACGTAGAGAGTGGCGGGGGTGGGATGTCAGGGCCTGACGAAACTGCTTAACGCAGAGAGTGGCGGGGTTCGATGTCAGGGCCATACGACAATTCTTTACGCAGAGAGTGGCAGGGTTGGGATGTCAGGGCCTGACTATACTGCTTTATGCAGAGAGTGGGGTGGTGGATGTCAGGGCCATGCGACAATTCTTTACGCAGAGAGTGGAGAGATTGGTGTCAGGGCCATACGACAGTGCTTTACGCAGAGAGTGGCGGGGGTAGGATGTCAGGGGCATACGACACTGCTTTACACAGATAGTGGCAGGGGTAGGATGTCAGAGCTTGACGACACTGCTTTATACAGAGAGTGGTGGAGTTGAGATGTCAGGGCCATAAGACACTGCTTTATTCAGAGAGTGGAGGGATTGGTGTCACGGCCATACAACACTTCTTTATGGAGAGAGTGGCAGGGGTGGGATGTCAGGGCCTGAAGATACTGCTTTACGCAGAGAGTGGCGGGGGTGGGATGTCAGGACTTGACGACACTTCTTTACGCAGAGAGTGGCAGGGGTGGGATGTCAGGGCCTAACGACACTGCTTTATGCAAGAGTGGAGGGGTGGGTGTAAGGGCCATACGACAATTCTATACGCAGAGAGTGGTGAGGGTGGGATGTCAGAGCCTGACAATACTGCTTGACGCAGAGAGTGTCAGGGGTGGGATATTAGGGCATGAAGGCACTGCTTTATGCAGAGAGTGGAGTGGTGGGTATCAGGGCCATGCGACATTTCTTTACGCAGAGAGTGGAGGGATTGGTGTCAGGGCCATACAACAGTGCTTTACGCAGTGAGTGGCGAGACTTGGATGAAAGGGCCATATGAAAGTGCTGTACGCAGAGAGTAGAGGGGGTGGGATGTCAGGGCCTGACAACACTGCTTAACGCAGAGAGTGGAGGGGTGGGTGTCAGGGCCATACGACACTTCTTTAGGCAGAGAGTGACAGGGGTGGGATGTCAGGGCCTGACGAAACTGCTTTACGCAGAGAGTGGCGGGGTTTGATGTCAGGGCCATACGACACTTCTTTACGCAGAGAGTGGCAGGGGTGGGATGACAGGGCCTGACGACACTGCTTTATGCAGAGAGTGGCAGGGGAGGGATGTCACGGCCATAGGACAGTACTTTATGCAGAGAGTAAAGAGGTGGGTGATAGGGCAATACGACAATTCTTTACGCAGAGAGTGGTGAGGGTGGGATGTTAGGGCATGAAGACACTGCTTTATACAGAGAGTTGAATGGTTGGTGTCAGGGCCATGCAACAATTCTTTACGCACAGAGTGGAGAGATTGGTGTCAGGGCCATACGACAGTGCTTTACGCAGAGAGTGGCGAGGCTTTAATGAAAGGGCCATACGACAGTGCTTTACGCAGAGATTGACAGGGGTGGGATGTAAGGGCCTGATGATACTGTTTTACGCTGAGAGTGGAGGGGTGGGTGTCAGGGCCTGACAATACTCCTTTACGCAGAGAGTGGCAAAGGTGGGACGTTAGGGCCATACGACAGTGCTTTACGCAGAGAGTGGCGGGGGTGGGATGTCAGGGCCTGAAGACACTTCTTTTCACAGAGAGTGGCGGGGGTGGGATGTCATTGCCTGAAGACACTGCATTTCGCAGAGAGTTCTGGTGGTGGGATGCCAGGGCATGACAACACTGCTAAAAGCAGAAAGTGGAAGGGTGCGTGTCAGGGCCATATGACACTGCTTTACGCAGAGAGTGGTGTGGGTGGGGTGTCAGAGCCATATGACACTGGTTTACGCAGAGTGTAGTGGTGGTGGGATGTCAGGGCCATACGACAGTGCTTAACGCAGAGACTGGCGGAGGTGGGATGTCAGCGCTGTACGACACTGCTTCACGCAGAGAGTGGCGGGGGAGGGATGTCAGGGCCATAAGACACCGCTTTACACAGAGAGTGGTGGGGGTGGGATGTCAGGGCCTGATGAGACTGCTTTATGCAAAGAGTGGTGGGGTGGGATTTCAGGGTTTGACAACACTGCTTCATGCAAAGATTTGCGTGGGTGGGATGTCAGAGCCTGAAAACACTGCTTAACGCAGACAGTGGAGGGGTGGGATGTCATGGCCTGACGATACCGCTTTACTCAGAGAGTGGCGGGGGTGGGATGTCAGGGCCATACCACCCTTCTTTACGCAGAGAGTGGCGGGGGTTGGATGTCAAGGCCAAACGACAGTGCTTTACGCAGAGACTGGCGGGTTTGGGATGTCAGGGCTTGACGACACTGTTTTATGCAGAGAGTGGAGGGGTGGGTGTCAGGTCCATACGTCAAATCTTTATGCAAGAGTGGCGGGGGTAGGATGTCAGGGCCTGAAGATACTGCTATACGCAGAGAGTGGTGGGAGTGGGATGTCAGGGCATGACGACACTGCTTTATCCAAAGAATGGTGGGTTGGGTGTCAGAGCCATACGACACTTCTTTACGCAGAGAGTAACAGGGGTGGGATGTCAGGACATGACGATACTGCTTTACCCAGAGAGTGGAGGGGGTGGGATGTCAGGGCTTGAAGACACTGCTTTATGCAGAGAGTGGCGAGGGTTGGATGTTTGGGCCATATGACAGTGCTTTACGCAGAGAGTGGCGGGGGTGGGATGTCACAGCCTGATGAGACTGCTTTATGCAAGGAGTGGAGGGGTGGGACTCAGGGCCATACGACACTTATTTATGTAGACAGTGGCGGGGGCAGGATGTCAGGGCCATACGACACTTCTATACGCAGAGAGTGGCAGGGGTAGGAAGTCAGGGCCTGACAACACTGCTTAAAGCACAGAGTGGAGGAGTAGGTGTAAGGGCCATACGACACTTCTTTACGCAGAGAGTGGCAGGGGTGGGATGTCAGGGCCTTACGATACTGCTTTACGTAGAGAGTGGAGGGGGTGGGATGTCAGGGCCTGACTACACTGCTTAACGGAGAGAATGGAGGGGTGGGTGTCAGGGCCATACGACACTTCTTTACGCATAGTGTGGCAGGGGTGGGATGTCAGGGCCTGACAACATTGCTTAACGCAGAGAGTAGAGGGGTGGGTGTCAGGGCCTGACAACACTGCTTTATGCAGAAAGTGGAGGTGTGGGTGTCAGGGCCATACGACAGGGGTTAACGCAGAGAGTGGCGAGGTGGGATGTCAGGGCTTGACGAAACTGCTTCATGCAGAGAGTGGCAGGGGTGGGATGTCAGGGCCTTACGACACTTCCTTACGCAGAGAGTGGAGAGGTGGGTGTCAGGGCCATAGGTGTTGCACTATTTACGCAGAGACTGGCGGAGGTGGGATGTCAGGTCTTGGCGACACTGTTTTATGCAGAGAGTGACGGGGGTGGGATGTCAGGGCCTAACAACACTTCTTTACGCAGATAGTGGCAGGGTTGGGATGTCAGGACTTGACAACATTGCTATATGCAGAGAGTGGAAGGTTGGGTGTCAGGGCCATGCGATGGGTTAACGTTGAGAGTGGTGAGGGTGGGATGTTAGGGCCATACGACAGTGCTTTACGCAGAGAGTGGAGGGGGCGGGATGTCAGGGGCTGACAACACTACTTAACGCAGAGAGTGGAGGGGTGGGTATCAGGGCCATATGTCAGTGCTTTCCGCAGAGAGCGGCAGGGGTAGGATGTCAGGGCCTGACCATACTGCTTTACGCAGAGAGTGGCGGGGGTGGGATGTCAGGGCTTGACGACACTGCTTTATGTAGAGAGTGGCGGGGGTGGGACTCAGGGCCATACGACACTGCTTTATGCAGAGAGTGGAGGGGTGGTTGTCAGGCCCATACGACACTTCTATATGCAGAGAGTGGCAGGGGTGGGATGTCAGGGCCTGACGAAACTGCTTTACACAGAGAGTGGCGGGGTTGGATGTCAGGGTCATAAGACATTGCTTTACGCAGAGAGCGGCGGGGCTGGGATGTCAGGGCCTGACGATACTGCTTTACGCTGATAGTGGCGGGGGTGGGATGTCAGGGCTTGACGACACTGCTTTATGCAGAAAGTGGAGGGCTGGGTGTCAGGGCCATACGACAGCGGTTAACGCAGAGAGTGACCGGGGTGGGATGTCAGGGCATGAGGACACTACTTTATGCAGAGAGATTTTAGGGGTTAGTGTCAAGGCCATACGACAGTGCTAAATGCAGTGAGTGGCGAGGCTGGGATGTCAGGCCCATACGACAGTGCTTTACGCAGAGAGTGGAGGGGGCGGGATGTCAGGGCCTGACAACAATTCTTAACGCGAGGGTGGAGGGGTGGGTATCAGAGCCATATGTCAGTGCTTTAGGCAGAGAGTTGCAGGGGTAGGATGTCAGGGCCTGACCATACTGCTTTACGCAGAGAGTGGCGGGGATGGGATGTCAGGGCCTGACCATGCTGCTTTACACAGAGAATGGCGGGGGTGGTATGTAAAGGCTTGACGACACTGCTTTATGTAGAGAGTGGCGGGGGTGAGATGTCAGGGCCATACAACACTTCTTTACACAGAGAGTGGCAGGGGTGCGATGTCACGGCCTGACAACACTGCTTAACGCAGAGAGTGGAGGAGTGGGACTCAGGGCCATACGACACTGCCTTATGCAGAGAGTGGCAGGGGTGGGATGTCAGGGCATGACGATACTGCTATACGCAGAGAGTGGCAGGGGTTGGATGTCAGGGTCATAAGACATTGCTTTACGCAGAGAGTGGCGGGGGTGGGATGTCAGGGCCATACGACATGGGTTAACGCAGAGAGTGGAGGGGTGGGTATCGGGGCTATACGACACGTCTTTACGCAGAGAGTGGCAGGGGTGGGATGTCAGGGCCTGACGATACTACTTTACGCAGATAGTGGCGGGGGTGGGATGTCAGGGCTTGACGACACTGCTTTATGCAGAGAGTGGAGGGGGTGGGATGTCAGGGCCTGACAACACTGCTTAACGCAGAGAGTGGAGGGGTGAGTGTCAGGGCCATATGACAGTGCTTTAGGCAGAGAGTGGCGTGGCTGGGATGTTAGGGCCTGACCATACTGCTTTACGCAGAGAGTGGCGGGGCTGGTATGTCAGGGCCTGACGAGACTGCTTTACGCAGAGATTGGCGGGAGTGGGATGTTGGACCTTGACGAAACTGCTTCATGCAGAGAGTGGCGGGGGTGGGATGTTAGGGCTTGACGAAACTGCTTTATGCAGAGAGTGGCAGGGGCGGGATGTCAGGGCCTTACGACACTTCTTTTCGTAGAGAGTGGTAGGGGTGGGATTTCAGGGCCTGACAACACTGCTTAAAGCAGAGAGTGGAGAGGTGGGTGTCAGTGCCATACGACACTAATTTACGCAGAGACTGGCGGGGGTGGGATGTCAGGTCTTGGCGACACTGTTTTATGCAGAGAGTGGCGGGGGTGGGATGTCAGGGCCTAACAACACTGCTTAACGCAGAGAGTGGTGGGGTGGGATGTCAGGGCTTGACGACACTACTTTATGCAGAGAGTGGAGGGTTGGGTATCAGGGCTATACGACAATTCCTTATGCAGAGAGTGGAGGGATTGGTGTCAGGGCCATACGACAGTGCGTTACGCTGAGAGTGGAGGGGGATGGATGTTAGGGCTTGACGGTACTGGTTTACGGAGATAATGGCGGGGATGGGATGTCAGGGCTTGACAACATTGCTTTATGCATAGAGTGGAACATTGTGTGTCAGGGCCATACGACAGTGCTAAATGCAGTGAGTGGCGAGGCTGGGATGTCAGGCCCATACAATACTGCTTTACGCAGAGAGTGGAGGGGCTGGGGTGTTAAGGCCTGACAACATTGCTTAACGCAGAGAGTGGAGGGGTGAGTGTCAGGGCCATATGACAGTGCTTTAGGCAGAGAGTGGCGTGGCTGGGATATTAGGGCCTGACGAAACTGCTTTACGCATTTAGTGGCGGGGCTGGGATGTTAGAGCTTGACGAAACTGCTTCATGCAGAGAGTGGCGGGGGTGGGATGTCAGGGCTTGACGAAACTGCTTTATGCAGAGAGTGGCAGGAGTGGGATGTCAGGGCCTTACGACAGGGGTTAACGCAGAGAGTGGCAGAGGTGGGATGTCAGGGCTTGACGAAACTGCTTCATGAAGAGAGTGGCGGGGGTGGGATGTTAGGGCTTGACGAAACTGCTTTATGCAGAGAGTGGCAGGAGTGGGATGTCAGGGCCTTACGACACTTCTTTACGCAGAGAGTGGTATTGGTGGGATGTCGGAGCCTGACAACACTGCTTAAAGCAGAGAGTGGAGAGGTGGGTGTCAGGGCCATACGACACTAATTTACGAAGAGACTGGCGGGGGTGGGATGTCAGGTCTTGGCGACACTGTTTTATGCAGAGAGTGGCGGGGGTGGGATGTCAGGGCCTGACGATACTGCTTTACGCAGGAAGTGGCGGGGGAGGGATGTCAGGGCATGAAGACACTGCTTTATGCAGAGAGTGGAGTGGTGGATGTCTGGGCAATGTGACAATTCTTTACGCAGAGAGTGGAGGGATTGGTGTCAGGGCCATACGACAGTGCTTTACGCAGTGAGTGGCGAGGCTTGGATGAAAGGGCCATACGACAGTGCTTTACGCAGAGAGTAGAGGGGGTGGGATGTCAGGGCCTGACAACAATGCTTAACGCAGAGAGTGGAGGGGTGGGTGTCAGGGCCATACGACACTTATTTACGTAGAGAGTGGCGGGGGTGGGATGTCAGGCCCTGACGAAACTGCTTAACTCAGAGAGTGGCGGGGTTCGATGTCAGGGCCATACGACAATTCTTTACGCAGAGAGTGGCAGGGTTGGGATGTCAGGGCCTGACGATACTGCTTTATGCAGAGAGTGGAGTGGTGGATGTCAGGGCCATACGACAATTCTTTACACAGAGAGTGGAGAGATTGGTGTCAGGGCCATGCGACAGTGCTTTACGCAGAGAGTGGCGGGGGTGGGATGTCAGGGCCATAAGACACTGCTTTACACAGATATTGGGAGGGGTAGGATGTCAGAGCTTGACGACACTGCTTTATGCAGAGAGTGGTGGAGTTGAGATGTCAGGGCCATAAGACACTGCTTTATGCAGAGAGTGGAGGGATTGGTGTCAGGGCCCTACAACAATTCTTTATGCAGAGAGTGGCAGGGGTGGGATGTCAGGGCCTGACGATCCTGCTTTACGCAGAGAGTGGCAGGGGTGGGATGTCAGGGCCTAACGACACTGCTTTATGCAAGAGTGGAGGGGTGGGTGTAAGGGCCATACGACAATTCTATACGCAGAGAAAGGTGAGGGTGGGATGTCAGAGCCTGACGATACTTCTTGACGCAGAGAGTGTCAGGGGTGGGATATTAGGGCATGAAGGCACTGCTTTATGCAGAGAGTGGAGTGGTGGGTGTCAGGGCCATACAACAGTGCTTTACGCAGTGAGTGGCGAGGCTTGGATGAAAGGGCCATACAAAAGTGCTGTACGAAGAGAGTAGAGGGGGTGGGTGTCAGGGCCATACGACACTTCTTTAGGCAGAGAGTGACAGGGGTGGGATGTCAGGGCCTGACGAAACTGCTTTACGCAGAGAGTGGCGGGATTTGATGTCAGGGACATACGACAGTGCTTTACGCAGAGAGTGGCGGGGGTGGGATGTCAGGGCTTGATGAGACTGCTTTATGCAGAGAGTAGAGGGGTGGGTGATAGGGCAATACGACAATTCTTTACGCAGAGAGTGGCGGGGGTGGGATGTCAGGGCTTGATGAGACTGCTTTATGCAGAGAGTTGAGTGGTGGGTGTCAGGGCCATGCGACAAATCTTTACGCAAAGAGTAGAGAGATTGGTGTGAAGGCCATATGACAGTGCTTTACGCAGTGAGTACAGGGGGTTGGATGTCAGGTCCATAAGACAGTGCTTTACGCAGAGAGTGGCGGGGGTGGGATGTCAGGGCTTGACGACACTGTTTTATGCAGAGAGTGGAGGAGTGGGTGTCTGGGCCATACGACACTTCTTTACGCAGAGAGTGGCGGGGGTGGGATGTCAGGGCTTGATGAGACTGCTTTATGCAGAGAGTTGAGTGGTGGGTGTCAGGGCCATGCGACAAATCTTTACGCAAAGAGTAGAGAGATTGGTGTCAAGGCCATATGACAGTGCTTTGCGCAGTGAGTACAGGGGGTTGGATGTCAGGTCCATAAGACAGTGCTTTACGCAGAGAGTGGCAGGGGTGGGATGTCAGGGTCTGACGACACTGCTTTATGCAGAGAGTGGCAGGGGTGGGATGTCAGGGCCTGACGAAACTGCTTTACGCAGAGAGTGGCGGGGTTTGATGTCACGGCCATAGGACAGTACTTTACGCAGAGAGTGGCGGGGGTGGGATGTCAGAAACTGCTTTATGCAGAGAGTAGAGGGGTGGGTGATAGGGCCATACGACAATTCTTTACGCAGAAAGCGGTGAGGGTGGGATGTCAGGGCCTAACGATACTGCTTTACGCAGGAAGTGGCAGGGGAGGGATGTCAAGGCATGAATACACTGCTTTATGCAGAGAGTGGAGTGGTAGATGTCAGGGCCATGTGACAATTCTTTACGCAGAGAGTGGAGGGGTGTGTGTCAGGGCCTGACAACAGTTATTTACGTAGAGAGTGGCGGGGGTGGGATGTCAGGGCCTGACGATACTCCTTTACGGAGAGAGTGGTGGGGGTGGGATGTCAGGGCTTGACGACATTGCTTTATGCAGAGAGTGGAGTGGTGGGTGTCAGGGCCATGCCACAATTCTTTACGCACGGAGTGGAGAGATTGGTCTCAGGGCCATACGACAGTGCTTTATGCAGAGAGTGGCGAGGGTGGGATGTCAGGGCTTGATGAGACTGCTTTATGCAGAGAGTAGAGGGGTGGGTGTCAGGACCTGACGAAACTGCTTTATGCAGAGAGTGGCGGGGTTGGATGTCAGGGCCATACGACAGTGCTTTACGCAGAGAGTGGCGGGGGTGGGATGTCAGGGCCTGATGAGACTGCTTTATGCAGAGAGTGGATTGGTGGGTGTTAGGGCCATACGACAATTCTTTACGGAGAGAGTGGTGAGGGTGGGATGTCAGGGCCTGACGATACTGGTTTACGCAGAGAGTGGAATGGTGGGTGTCAGGGCCATGCGATAATTCCTTACGCAAAAAGTGGAGGGATTGGTGACAGGGCCATACGACAGTGCTTTACGCAATGAGTGGCGAGGCTTCGATGACAGGGCCATACGACAGTGCTTTACAGAGAGAGTGGCGGGGGTGGGATGTCAGGGCCTAACGATACTCCTTTACGCAATGAGTGGTGGGGGTGGGATGTCAGGGCTTGACGACCCTGCTTTATGCATGCACTGGAGTGGTGGGTGTCAGGGTCATACGACAATTCTTTACGCAGAGAGTGGAGAGATTGGTCTCAGGGCCATACGATAGTACTTTACGCAGTGAGTGACGAGGCTTTATTGAAAGGGCCATACGAAAGTGCTTTATGCAGAGATTGACAGGGGTGGGATGTAAGAGCCTGATGATACTGTTTTACGCTGAGAGTGGAGGGGTGGGTGTCAGGGCCTGACAATACTCCTTTACGCAGAGAGTGGCGAAGGTGGGACGTTAGAGCCATACGACACTGGTTTACGCAGAGTGTGGTGGCGGTGGGATGTCAGGGCCATACGACAGTGCTTTACGCAGAGACTGGCGGAGGTGGGATGTCAGCGCTTTACGACAGTGCTTTACGCAGTGAGTGGCGGGGGAGGAATGTCAGGGCCATAAGACACCGTTTTACACAGATAGTGGCAGGGGTGGCTGTCAGGGCCGTACGACACTTCTTTATGCAGAGAGTGGCGGGGGTGGGATGTCAGGGCCTGACGATACTGCTTTATGCAGAGAATGGTGGGGGTTGGATGTCAGGGCATGACGAAACTGCTTTACGCAGAGAGTGGAATGGTGGGTGTCAGGGCCATGCGATAATTCCTTACGCAAAAAGTGGAGGGATTGGTGACAGGGCCATACGACAGTGCTTTACGCAATGAGTGGCGAGGCTTCGATGACAGGGCCATACGACAGTGCTTTACAGAGAGAGTGGTGGGGGTGGGATGTCAGGGCTTGACGACCCTGCTTTATGCATGCAGTGGAGTGGTGGGTGTCAGGGTCATACGACAATTCTTTACGCAGAGAGTGGAGAGATTGGTCTCAGGGCCATACGATAGTACTTTACGCAATGAGTGACGAGGCTTTATTGAAAGGGCCATATGACAGTGCTTTATGCAGAGATTGACAGGGGTGGGATGTAAGAGCCTGATGATACTGTTTTACGCTGAGAGTGGAGGGGTGGGTGTCAGGGCTTGACAATACTCCTTTACGCAGAGAGTGGCGAAGGATGGACGTTAGAGCCATACGACACTGGTTTACGCAGAGTGTGGTGGCGGTGGGATGTCATGGCCATAGGACAGTGCTTTACGCAGAGACTGGCGGAGGTGGGATGTCAGCGCTGTACGACAGTGCTTTACGCAGAGAGTGGCGGGGGAGGGATGTCAGGGCCATAAGACACCGTTTTACACAGATAGTGGCAGGGGTGGCTGTCAGGGCAATACGACACTTCTTTACGCAGAGAGTAACAGGGGTGGGATGTCAGGACCTGATGAGACTGCTTTATGCAAAGAGTGGAGGGGTGGGATTTCAGGGTTTGACAACACTACTTCATGCAGAGATTTGCGGGGGTGGGATGTCATAGCCTGAAAACACTGCTTAACGCAGAGAGTGGAGGGGTGGGATGTCATGGCCTGACGATACCGCTTTACTCAGAGAGTGGCGGGGATGGGATGTCAGGGCCATACCACCCTTCTTTACGCAGAGAATGGAGGGGGTTGAATGTCAAGCCCAAACGACAGTGCTTTACGTAGAGATTGGCGGGTGTGGGATGTCAGGGCTTGACGACACTGTTTTATGCAGAGAGTGGAGGGGTGGGTGTCAAGTCCATGCGACAAATCTTTACACAAGAGTGGCGGGGGTAGGATGTCAGGGCCTGAAGATAGTGCTTTACGCAGAGAGTGGTGGGAGTGGGATGTCAGGGCATGACGACACTGCTTTATCCAAAGAGTGGTGGGGTGGGTGTCAGCGCCATACGACACTTCTTTACGCAGAGAGTAACAGGGGTGGGATGACAGGGCTTGAAGACACTGCTTTATGCAGAGAGTGGCGAGGGTTGGATGTTAGGGCCATATGACAGTGCTTTACGCAAACAGTGGCGGGGGTGGGATGTCAGGGCCTGATGAGACTGCTTTATGCAAGGAGTGGAGGGGTGGGTGTCAGGGCCATACGACACTACTTTACGTTGACAGTGGCGGGGGTTGGATGTCAGGGCTGACATCACTGCTTAACGCAGAGAGTGGTGGGGCCGGTGTCAGGGCCATACGACACTTATTTATGTAGACAGTGGCGGGGGCAGGATGTCAGAGCCATACGACACTTCTTTACGCAGAGAGTGGCAGGGGTAGGAAGTCAGGGCCTGACAAACACTGCTTAAAGCACAGAGTGGAGGAGTAGATGTAAGGGCCATATGACACTTCTTTACGCAGAGAGTGGCAGGGGTGGAATGTCTGGGCCTGACGATACTGCTTTACGTAGAGAGTGGAGGGGGTGGGATGTCAGGGCTCGACGAAACTGCTTTATGCAGAGAGTGGCGGGGGTGGGATTTCAAGGCCATACGACACTTCTTTTCGCAGAGAGTGGCAGGGGTGGGATGTCAGGGCCTGACAACATTGCTTAACGCAGAGAGTAGAGGGGTGGGTGTCAGGGCCTGACAACACTGCTTAACACAAGGAGTGGCGGGGTTGGGATGTCAGTGCTTCACGACACTGTTTTATTCAGAGAGTGGCGGGGTGGGATGTCAGGGCCTGACGATACTACTTTATGCAGAGAGTGGCGGGGGTGGGATGTCAGGGCTAAACGACACTGCATTATGCAGAGAGTGGCGGGGCTGGGATGTCAGGGCCGTACGACACTTCTTTACGCAGAGAGTGGCAGGGGCGGGATGTCAGGGCCTGACAACACTGCTTAACGCAGAGAGTGGAGGGGTGGATATCAGGGCCTGACAACACTGCTTTATGCAGAGAGTGGAGAAGTGGAATGTCAGGGCTTGACGACACTGCTTTATGCAGAGAGTGGCAGAGGTGGGATGTCAGGCCCTGACAACACTGCTTAACGCAGAGAGTGGAGGGGGTGGTATGTCAGGGCCATACGACACTTCTTTACGCAGAGTGTGGCAGGGGTGGGATGTCAGGGCTTGACGATACTGCTTTATGCAGAGAGTGGCGGGGGTGGGCTTTTAAGGCCATACGACACTTCTTTACGCAGAGAGTGGCAGGGGTGGGATGTCAGGGCCTGATGAAACTGCTTTATGCAGAGAGTGGCAGGGGTGGGATGTCAGGGCCTGACGAAACTGCTTTATGCAGAGAGTGGAGGGGTGGGTGTCAGGGCCATACGACACTTATTTACGTAGAGAGTGGCAGGGGTTGGATGTCAGGGCCATACGACAGTGCTTTACGCAGAGAGTGGCGGGGGTGGGTTGTCAGGGCCTGACGATACTGCTTTACGCAGAGAGTGGAGGGGTGGGTGTCAGGGCCATACGACACTTATTTACGTAGAGAGTGGCGGGGTTGGGATGTCTGGGGCTAAACGACACTGCATTGCAGAGAGTGGCAAGGCTGGGATGTCAGGGCCATACGACACTTCCTTACGCAGAGAGTTACAGGGGTGTGATGTCAGGGCCTGACGATACTGCTTTACGCAGAGAGTGGAGGGGTGGAATGTCAGGGCTTGACGACACTGCTTTATGCAGAGAGTGGAGGGGTGGGTATCAGGGACTTACGACACTGATTTACGCAGTGTGTTGCGAGGGTGGGATGTCAGGGCCATACGACAGTGCTTTCTGCAGAGAGTGGAGGAGGTCGGATGTCAGTACCTGAGAACACCGCTTAACGCAGGGAGTGGAGGGGTGGGTGTCAGGGCCATCCGACACGTCTTTAGGCAGAGAGTGGCAGGGGTGGGATGTCAGGGCCTGACGATACTGCTTTACGCAGAGAGTGGCGGGGTTGGGATGTCAGGGCTTGACGACAATGCTTTATGCAAAGAGTGGAGGGGTGGTTGTCAGGGCCATACGACACTTATTTACGCAGCGAGTGGCGAGGGTGGGATGTCAGGGCCATACGACACTTCTTAACGCAGAGAGTGGCAGGGGTGGGATGTCAGGGCCTGACGATACTGCTTAACTCAGAGATTGGAGGGGTGGGTTTCAGGGCTATACGATACTGCTTAACGCAGAGAGTGTTGGGGGTGTGATTTCATGGTCTGACGAATCTTATTTACGTAGAGAGTGGCAGGGGTGGGATGTCATGGCCTTACGATGCTGCTTTACGCAGAGAGTGGCGGGGGTGGGAAATCAAGCCTTGAGATCACTGCATTATGAAGAGAGTGGCGGAGGTGGGATGTCAGGGCCATACGACACATCTTTACGCAGAGAGTGGCAGCGTTTGGATTCCAGGGCCTTTTAACACTGCTTAACTCAGAGAGTGGAGGGGTGGGTTTCAGGGCTATACGATACTGTTACACGCATAGAGTGTTGGGGGTGGGATTTCATGGTCTGACGAATCTTCTTTATGCAGAGAGTGGAGGGGTGGGTGTCAGGGATTGACGACACTTATTTACGTGGAGAGTGGCAGGGGTGGGATGTCAGGGCCTGACAACATGGCTTAACGCAGAGAGTGGAGGGGTGGGTGTCAGGGTCATACGACAATTCTTTACGCAGAGAGTTAGAGGGGTGTGATGTCAGGGCCTGACGATTCTGCTTTACGCAGAGAGTGGAGGAGGTGGGATGTCTGGGCTTAATGACACTGCTTTATGCAGAGAGTGGCGGGGGTGGGAAATCAAGCCTTGAGAACACTGCGTCATGCAGAGAGTGGCGGAGGTGGGATGTCAGGGCCATACGACACATCTTTACGCTGAGAGTGGCAGGGTTGGGATGCCAGGGCCTTTTAACACTGCTTAACTCAGAGAGTGGAGGGGTGGGTTTCAGGGCTATACGATACTGCTTTATGCAGAGAGTGTTGGGGGTGGGATTTCATGGTCAGACGAATCTTCTTTATGCAGAGAGTGGAGGAGTGGGTGTCAGGGATTGACGACACTTATTTACGTGGAGAGTGGCAGGGGTGGGATGTCAGGGCCTGAAAACATGGCTGGGATGTTGGGGCCTTAAGATACCGCATTAAGCAGAGAGTGGCGGGGGTGGGATGTCAGGGCCTGACGACACTTATTTACGTAGAGAGTGGCGGGGGTGGGATGTCAAAGCCATATGACAAGTCTTTATGCAGAGAGTGGCAGGGGTGGGATGTCAGGGCCTGACGATATTCCATACGCAGAGAGTGGCAGGGATGGGATATCAGGGTTTGACGACACGGCTTTAGGCAGAGAGTGGACGGGGTGGGATGTCAGGGTCTGACGATACTCCTTAACGCAGTGAGTGGCGAGGGTGGGATGTCAGGGACATACGACAGTGCTTTACATAGAGAGTGGAGGGGTGGGATATCAGGGCCATACGACAGAGCTTCACGCAGAGAGTGGCAGGAGTGAGATGTCAGGGCCCTACGACACAATTTTACGCAGTTAGTGGTGAGGGTGGGATGTCAGGGATTGACGACTCTGCTTCATGCAGAGAGTGGAGGGGTGGGTGTCAGGGCCATACGGGACTTCTTTACACAGAGAGTGGCAGAGGTGGGATGTCAGAGCCTGACGATACTGCTTAACGCAGATAGTGGCTGGAGGGGGGAATTTTTGGGCATGAAGACAAGGCTTTATGCACAGAGATGAGGGGTGGGTGTCAGGGCCATACGACAATTGTTTACGCAGAGAGTGAAGGGATTGGTGTCAGGGCCATACGAAAGTGCTTAACGCAGAGAGTGGAGAGGCTGGGATATCAGGGCCATATGACACTACTTAACGCAGAGAGTGGCAGGGGTGGGATGTCAGGGCCTGACGATACTGTTTTACGCAGATAGTGGCGGGGGTGGGATGACAAGGCATGAAGACACTGCTTCATGCAGAGAGGGGAGGGGTGGTTGTCAGGGCCATACGACAATTCTTTACGCAGAGAGTAGCCGGATTGGTGTCAGAGCCATACGAAAGTGCTGAACGCAGTGAGTGGCGATGCTGGGATATCAAGGCCTGACCATACTGCTTTACGCAGAGAGTGGAGAGTTGGGTGTCAGGGCCGTTCGACACTGTTTTAAGCAGAGAGTGGAGGGGGTGGGATGTCAGGGCTTGACGACACTGCTTTACGCAGAAAGTGGAGGGGGTGGGATGTCAGGGCATGAGAACACTGCTTAACGCAGAGAGTGGAGAAGTGAGTGTCAGGAGAATACGACACTTCTTTAGGCAGAGAGTGGCATTGGTGGGATGTCAGGGCCTGACGATACAGCTTTAAGCAGAGAGTGGAGGGGGTGGGACGTCAGGACTTGACGACACTGCTTTATGCAGAGAGTGGAGGAGTGGGTGTGAGGGCCATACAACAATTCTTTACGCAGAGAGTGGTGGGGGTGGGATGTCAGAGCCTGACGATAGTGCTTTACGCAGAGAATGGCGGGGGTTGGATTTCAGGGCCATACGATAGTGCTTTACGTAGAGAGTGGCGGGGGTGGGATCTCAGGGCCTGATGAGACTGCTTTATGCAGAGAGTGGAAGGGTGGTTGTCAGGGCCATACGACAGGGGTTAACGCAGAGAGTGGCGGGGGTGGGATGTCAGGCCATGAAGACACTGCTTTATGCAGAAAGTGGAGGGGTGGGTGTCAGGGCCATACGTCAATTCTTTACGCAGAGAGTGGCAGGGGTGGGATGTCAGGGCCTGACGAAACTGTTTACGCAGAGAGTAGAGGGGGTGGGATGTCAGGGCATGAAGACACTGCTTTATGCAGAGAGTGGAGGGGTGGGTGTCAGGGCCATTCAATAGTGCATAACGCAGTGAGTGGCGAGGCTGGGATGTCAGGGACATACGACAGAGCTTTACGCAGATAGTGGAGGGGGTGGGATGTCAGGGCTTGACGACACTGCTTAACGCAGAGAGTGGAGGGGTGGGTGTCAGGGCCATATGACTGTGCTTTAGGCAGAGAGTTGCGGGGGTGGGATGTCAGGGCCTGACGAAATTGCTTTACGCAGAGAGTGGAGGGGGTGGGATGTCAGGGCCTGACAACACTGCTTAACGCAGAGAGTGGAGGGGTCGGTGTCAGGACCATATGACACTTCTTTAGGCAGAGAGTGGCAGGGGTGGGATAACAGGGCCTGACGATACTGCTTTACGAAGAGAGTGGTGGGGGTCGGATGTCAGGACCATAGAACATTGCTTTACGCAGATAGTGGCGGGGGTGGGATGTCAGGGCTTGACGACACTGTTTTATGCAGAGAGTGGAGGGGTGGGTGTCAGGGCCATACGAATGGGGTTAACGCAGAGAGTGGCAGGGGTGGGATGTCAGGACTTGACGAAACTGCTTTATGCAGAGAGTGGCGGGGGTGGGATGTCAGGGCCATACTACACTTCTTTACGCAGAGAGTGGCAGGGGTGGGATGTCAGGACTTGACGAAACTGCTTTATGCAGAGAGTGGCGGGGGTGGGATGTCAGGGCCATACTACACTTCTTTACGCAGAGAGTGGCAGGGGTGGGATGTCAGGGCCTGACAACACTGCTTAACGCAGAGAGTGGAGGGGTGGGTGTCAGGGCCTGACGATACTGCTTTACGCAGAGAGTGGCAGGTGTGAGATGTCATGGCCTGACGATACTGCTTTACGCAGAGAGTGGAGGGGGTGGGATGTCAGGGTTTGACGACACTGCTTTATGCAGAGAGTGGCGGGGGTGGGTGTCAGGGCTGGACGACACTGTTTTAGGCAGAGAGTGGAGGGGGTGGGATGTCAGGGCCGTACGACACTTCTTTAGGCAGACAGTGGCAGGGGTTGGATGTTAGGGCCTGAAAACAATCATTAACGCAGAGAGTGGAGGGGTTGGATGTCAGGGCCATATAAAAGTGCTTTAGGCAGAGAGTGGCGGGGGTGGGATGTCATAGCCTGACCATACTGCTTTACGCAGAGAGTGACGGGGGTGGGATGTCAGGGCCTGACAACACTCCTTAACGCAGAGAGTGGAGAGGTGGGTATCAGGGCCATATGACGGTGCTTTAGGCAGAGATTCCTTCTGTTCCCTCTGGACAAGAAATAAAAATATTTTCTTGTTCCACGGATATACAGGGAAGTCGTGTGCCGGCTGAGGTCACAACAGCCTCCCTGCCACAGGAGCGGTGCTCCAAGCAGCCGCCTGATCCACCAGGTAAAGCACACACCTTTTACATCCCTAAAGAGGAGCAGATCTCCCCACCTGGCGATGAAAAGGAGCTTTCCCTGTGCACCCTGGCACCCAAGAGGGGTCAGGACCACCACCCTGCAGTGGTGGAAGGGATCCAGATGGCAGGAGAGCAGGTTGGTGATGTAGCCCTCACCCTTAGCCCTGAGAGGTCCTCTATCAGTGAGGATCTGCTTGAGCAGCTGTCACAGGGCCACCGCCAGGTGCCCCTGGTGCAACATTCACAGGTTAGACAGGAGGTCCAGCTGGACGCTGAGACTACTGCGCTGTGGACACACCTGATCCCAGATGCAGATTCCCTCTGCTGTGACCCAGGGAACCTGCAGTCATGTAACATTTTTTCTCACAACTACCAGGTAGTGAGTGAGACTGACCTGATTGTTCCTGCCTCAACGGTAGGGTTGCCAACACACCCAGTCCCCCAGAAGGGACAGGGAATGAAAGCCGAGCCAGTTTTCTTACAGCCACCAGCTCAGTCTGCCAGTCTGAGTCCGACCAACAGTGGTTCAGCCAGACTGGAGCTGGATGGTCAAGTCACCCGCCTGCCAGTGCAGGACATCGCAAAGAGGGGTGTCAGAATCCCCGCCTGCACTGACATGGGCCTGGTGAGTGATAGTAAGTTCAAAGACAGTGAACTAGCTATCCCAGTGCTGGGGCAGCTCCCTGAACCCCTAGCGAGGGAAGGGGGGAGCGAGCAGGTATCTTACACCCATGCCCAGCGAACGACTGTAAACATGCCGATAGAGGGATTCCTCAATCAGGAGGTGTGCAGGGTGGACCTGAACAGTGAGAATGGGATAACAATCCCAGATCACTCAGATGCTCCAGATGACCACTCAGCCGAGGGTCAGGCATGCTCCACCGCTGCACCGCCCCCTGCAGGGTTCCTAGAGCACAGGCATGAACAAATCGAAAAAGCAGATGCCCTGGAAAAGGAGGAGCAGCATCAGCAGCTGTGTCAGATCTCCCCAGATTTCCAGGATGTTGGTGCCCAAGATGCCACATGGCATACTGAGAAAGACACCATGTACACGCTGCGCCAGCTTAGAAAGGCAACAGTCACTCAGAAGGAGATGACTGGGATCAGCCACCCGAAAAGACTTTTGGGAGGACTGATTGCTGCCGCCACTGTTGCACGTTTGCTTTTTCTGGTAGGTTTGTGTGCTACTGGCACTCTCACCCTGACTGCCCCAAGAAGGCAGGTGTCAGAGATGCCAGAGGGTAGTGAGAGACTGTATCGACAGCAGCAAAAGTTGGAAAGCTTAGGGAAAACCCTACAGGCAACTTCCTATGCAACAGGGTTAAACCTTATTCCCCAACCAGTGGACATGATTGTTGGTGTTATACAGTGGGTTTATGCTTGTGTGCAACAGGCCAGAATGTTGACACAAGACCTGTTAAGGGAGTTTAGTGCCACTGTAGCCAGCCTAGCTATGGCACAATTCCCAACCCACTTGATTCCACTCTTCTCAGTAGAGGAGTATGTGACATTAACCCCATCGATCATAGCTCACCCAGAAGGCAATCCAAGATTGAATTCGGTTCCAAATCTTGAGATGGGTATGGCTACCAAAGCTATCCATTGGCTGTGTCTAAACGATTCACCAATGAAGGGTGTAAAGCTACTAACGAGCAGAGGGAGGTTAATGAACCCCATGAAGAGCAGGTGGGAAGTAAATGGCTGGTCAGCACACCACTTTTATCTGTCACCATGACTTGTGACAGGCATGATACAGCTACCACAATGCAGCTACCTAATCAAACAGTTTTCCTGTAAGTTCCCGAGGAGGCCATAGTACAGCTTGAACTTAACACTGTACTGTCTAGAACCAAACAACATAAGACCAAACTTGAGGTCGTGGATGCCTTCAGGTGCCACACTATTGAATTGGATAGAAATCCAAGAAACAGTAAGCCCTGAAGAGGTACAGGTAGTTGAGTTTGCTTTAATGGAACAAACCTCCAAATCACCCTAGCAGATACCCAACACAGGTGCCGTGGGTCATCAGGGGGGCTGGGAACAGGAACCGTTGTTATTGTTATACTGCTGCTGGGTAGCTGGATCATGACTGACAGTGTACTCTGAATGCTGTACTCTCACATCAAGATGTACTCTGGGTAGCACGAATGAGTCAAAGGTAGCATGTCAAAAGAAAGGAAGTGACTTCTCCCCAAATATCTACTACAGAGGTATCAGATATTGACAGTGAACTTCCTGATGTGTAATTCCTAGACACAGATAATGTCTCCTACCGTGTTTATACATACTCCAGATGTTATTCATCCTGTTTGTTCCCAATGCTGGTTCCAGTATGAATTCTCGTGGAGTAATGTGGACATTTAAGGTTAATGTTCTAATGGCAAGGTGTCACGCCCTCTGCAGCCAGGGGGCGCTCCTTCTCTGTCCTGTCCCTAGTTTCCGGTCTGCTGTCCTTTCTGTCCCTCTCTTTCCCTTGGGCTATATATTTCCGGGTCTTGCACTCTGTCCTCGCTCAGCATTGATGTTCGGATGTCCTGAGACCCGCCTAGCACCAGGGCACCCCACGTCCGCTCCCTGAGGGCATAGGTTTCTATACGGCATTCCTGAACTCTTTGCACTAATGAGCCGGGGCCTTTTTCCCGTCTCCCCGCTACGCATATGGGTCTTTTTCTGCTCTCCGGCTCCCCACGGTTAGTCCCTTTGGACGTCCGTGACACAAGGGACATCACTTAACTCTGTTTTGTTTTGAAGGAAACAACGCCTCAGGACCTCGTGACCTTCAAAAAGGGGGGATATGTAGCGGCGAGGCTTATTAATAAGAAAGAATTAAGTGTTCTGAGCCTTCCCAAATGAGGCCCCATTTCTCTGTTCATCTCTGTGGTGCAGCCACAGAGAAACTATTCATGCAAGCTGATTTAGGGTTCCTCTGAAAAGGACAGCTCCCAAAGGGGGATGCACTTAGATAAGCCTGGCTATCATGATCAATGGTCATCTATTGGCGCCTATCTGTCTAGGGAGTGCCAGATGGACATCTGGACTGCATTCCTAGGTGTCAGGAGTAAGTGACTCATATCTCACCTTGATCAACCAATCAGGGACTGGTAGGGCCGAGTAACCCACGTGGGACTCTGATGCCCATGGAACTTTCAGCCAATCAACGAGCTGAAGTTCCTCCAGGTAAAAACAGGCAACACAGAGAGCCTGAGAGAGTAAGATTCAGTGAGATTCAGAAGGGATTCAGTGGAGAATTCTGTGGACTTTTCTAAAGTGAATTCAAAGGAGAATTCCAGGGCAGGACGGCCCAGGAGCAGAAGGCTCCCAAGGGCAGGACATTCTCGCAGCGCGCCTCCTGACCATCCTGAGACTCAGCCCGGACAACCACGGAACGGCCAGTGTGTCTGAGTGCCAGAACTTTCCTTTGTTCTAAGAGTCTAGAGTGGAGGTTGCCAGAGAATAACCAGAGAATCCACCCGAGGTTAGCACCAGCAGCAAGCCTCATCAACAGGTCAGAACTGTGGACAGCTGAATCACTATTCAGAACTAGCTCTTCATCAGGAACGAACCGGTCCTCTTCCCGACTTGCTGGGACCCACAGTCATCTTTTCTCCTGTGCACAAACTTGGCTAGTTAAAGCCAACACTAACTAGCTGGTCAGTGAGCATCTGCAGCGCACCGTCGCAAGCCGCACAACACAGCCTGGCACCGAGCCAGAGAGCGCGGATTGGACAGCAACAGCCTGCAACTGTTTCTTTGTGCCCGCAGGAGATCTGAATCCCCAGAGATTGGATGAGTATTCAACTTCACTGCATTACAGCTCGAGAATTCAATTGTTATCCAAACCAGTTGATATCAATTTAATTCCTAAGAGTTCTGTACTTGTTTTGAGTATCTAATGTAGAAGTTGTAACCAAGATCACTTTACGAAACGGTCTAAATGAATGATATACTGAATGTATGTCCTCTTGATATGTGTAACACTTTGTAACTGACTGAATATATACCTTTTGTATTCTGATAACCCTCTCGGTAAGATCTGTTAGTTTTATATGCATATTCTATGTATTAATAAATGTATCCTCGTGTATTAGTACCTGTGTGTGTGCGTTGTTTGAGTTATGTCGCATGGTTGGATTCTAAAGCCATTAAAAGAATCAACTTTTTGATTTACTGCTTCAATTAATAATTGTCTCAGTAAATGCCCAAACCCTACAGAGCTGGTGCCTTCAGAGAGCCACTATGATTACATATTTGGCGTCCCTGAGCCTGTTTTCTTACAGATGTCAGGGCCATACGACAGTGCTTTACGCACAGAGTGGTGGGGGTGAGATGTCAGGGCCTGATGAGACTGCTTTATGCAGAGAGTGGAGGGGTGGGTGTTAAGGCCATACAACAATTCTTTACGGAGAGAGTGGTGAGGGTTGGATGTCAGGGCCTGACGATACTGCTTTACGCAGAGAGTGGAATGGTGGGTGTCAGGGCCATGCGAAAATTCTTTACGCAGAAAGTGGAGGGATTGGTGTCAGAGCCATACGACACTGCTTTACGCAGTGAGTCGCGGGGGAGGGATGTCAGGGCCATAAGACACTGCTTTACACAGATAGTGGCAGGGGTAGGATGTCAGAGCTTGACGACACTGCTTTATGCAGAGAGTGGAGGGATTGGTGTCAGGGCCATACAACACTTCTTTAAGCAGAGAGTGGCAGGGGTGGGATGTGGGGGCCTGACGATACTGCTTTACGCAGAGAGTGGCGGGGGTTGGATGTCAGGGCCAAACGACAGTGCTTTACGCAGAGAGTGGCGGGGGTGGGATGTCAGGGCCTGACAACACTGCTTTACGCAGAGAGTGGCGGGGGTTCGATGTTAGGGCCATTCGACAGTGCTTTACGGAGATTGTGGTGGGGGTGGGATATCAGGGCCTGATGAGACTGCTTTATGCAGAGAGTGGAGGGGTGGGTGTCAGTCCATACGTCACTTCTTTACGCAGAGAGTGGCGGGGGTTGGATGTCTGGGCCGTAGGACAGTGCTTTACGCAGAGAGTGGCGGGGGTGGGATGTCAGGGCTTGACGACACTGTTTTATGCAGAGAGTGGAGGGGTGGGTGTCAGGGCCATACGACACTTCTTTACGCAGAGAGTG
Source organism: Lepisosteus oculatus (assembly GCF_040954835.1). NCBI lineage: Eukaryota > Metazoa > Chordata > Actinopteri > Semionotiformes > Lepisosteidae > Lepisosteus > Lepisosteus oculatus. Next base: position 59,685,670 of record NC_090709.1, on the reverse strand, counting down.
GCAGGGGTGGGATGTCAGGGCCTGACAACACTGCTTAACGCAGAGAGTGGAGGGGAGGGTGTAAGGGCCATACGGCACTTCTTTTCGCAGAGAGTGACAGGTGTGGGATGTCAGGGCAAACCATACTGCTTTACGCAGAGAGTGCAAGGGGAAGGGATGTCAGGGCTTGACGACACTGTTTTATGCAGAGAGTGGAGGGGTGGGTGTCAGGGCCATACGAATGGGGTTAACGCAGAGAGTGGCAGGGGTGGGATGTCAGGACTTGACGAATTTGCTTTATGCAAAGAGTGGCGGGGGTGGGATGTCAGGGCCATACGACACTTCTTTACGCAGAGAGTGGCAGGGGTGGGATGTAATGGCCTGACAACACTGCTTAACGCAGAGAGTGGAAGGGTGGGTGTCAAGGCCTGACGATACTGCTTTACGCAGAGAGTGGCAGGTGTGAGATGTCATGGCCTGACGATACTGCTTTACGCAGAGAGTGGAGGGGGTGGGTTGTCAGGGTTTGACGACACTGCTTTATGCAGAGAGTGGCGGGGGTGGGTGTCAGGGCTGGACGACACTGTTTTAAGCAGAGAGTGGAGGGGGTGGGATGTCAGGGACTGACGATACTGCTTTACGCAGATAGTGGTGGGGGTGTGTGTCAGGGCCATACGACAATTCTTTACGCAGAAAGTGGAGGGATTGGTGTCAGGCCCATACGACAGTGCTTAACGCAGTGAGTGGAGAGGCTTGGATGTCAGGGCCACATGACAGTGCTTTATGAAGAAAGTGGAGGATGGGGTATGTCAGGGCCTGACAACACTGCTTAACGCAGCGAGTGGAGGGGGGGTGTCAGTGCCATATGATAGTGCTTTAGGCAGAGAGTAGCAGGGGGGCAATGCCAGAGCCTGACAACACTGCTTAACGCAGAGAGTGGAGGGGTGGTTGTCAGGGCCATACGACACATCTTTAGGCAGAGAGTGGCTGGGGTGAGATGTCAGGGCCTGATCATACTGCATTACGCAGAGAGTGGCGGGGGTGGGATGTCAGGGACTGTTGATACTGCATTACGCAGATAGTGGCGGGGGTGGGTTTTCAGGGCCATACGACAATTCTTTACGCAGAGAGTGGAGGGATTGGTGTCAGAGCCATACAATAGTGATTTATAGCAGTGAGTGGCGAGGCTGGGATGTCAGGGCCATACGACAGTTCTTAACACAGAGAGTGGAGGTGCGGGTGTCAGGGCCATATGACAGTGCTTTAGGCAGAGAGTGGCGGGGGTAGGATGTCAAGTTCTGACCATACTGCTTTACGCAGAGAGTGGGGGGGTGGGATGTCAGGGCTTGAGGAAAATGCTTTATGCAGAGAGTGGCGGGGGTGGGATGTCAGTGCCATACGCCACTTCTTTACGCAGAGAGTGGAGGGATTGGTTTCAGGGCCATACAAAAGTGCTTAACGCAGTGAGTGGTGAGGCTGGGATGTCACGGCCATAGGATAGTGCTTTACGCAGAGAGTGCAGAGGGAGGGATGTCAGGGCCTGACAACACTCCTTAACGCAGAGAGTGGAGAGGTGGATATCAGGGCCATATGACGGTGCTTTAGGCAGAGAATGGCGGGGGTGCGATGTCATGGCCTGACCATACTGTTTTACGCAGAGAGTGGCGGGGGTGGGATGTCAGGTCTTGGCGACACTGTTTTATACAGAGAGTGGCGGGGGTGGGATGTCAGGGCCATACGACAGTGCTTTATGCAGAGAGTGTAGGGGGAGGGATGTCAGGGCCATACGACACTTCTTTACGTAGACAGTGGCAGGGGTGGGATATCAGAGCCTGAGAACACTGCTTAACGCAGAGAGTGGAGGGGTGGGTGTCAGGGACATATGGCAGTGCTTTAGGTTGAGAGTTGCGGGGGTGGGATGTCATGTCCTGACCATATTGCTTTACGCAGAGAGTGGCAGGGGTGAGATGTCAGGTATTGGCGACACTGTTTTATGCAGAGAGTGGCGGGGGTGGGATGTCAGGGCCTGATCATACTGCTTTACGCAGAGAGTGGCGGTGGTGGGTTATCAGGGCTTGACGACACTGCTTTAAGCAGAGAGTGGAGGGGTGGGTGTCAGAGCCATACGACACTTCTTTACGCAGAGAGTGGCAGGGGTGGGATGTTAGAGCCTGAGAACACTGCTTAACGCAGAGAGTGGAGGGTTGGGTGTCAGGGCCATACGACAATTCTTTAAGCAGAGAGTGGAGGGATTGGTTTCAGGGCCATACGAAAGTGCTTAACGCAGTGAGCGGGTCGGGTGGAATGTCAAGGCCATACGACAATGCTTTATGCAGAGAGTGTAGGGGGTAGGATGTCAGGGCCTGACCATACTGCTTTACGCAGAGAGTGGCGGGGTGGGATTTCAGGGCTTGACGACACTGCTTTATGCAGAGAGTGGCGGGGTGGGATGTCAGGGCCATACTACACTTCTTTACGCAGAGAGTGGAGGGGTGGGTCTCAGGGCCTTATCATACTGCTTTACGCAGTGAGTGGCGGGGGTGAGATGTCTGGGACTGACGATACTGCTTTACGCAGATAGTGGCGGGGGTGTGTGTCAAGGCCATACGACAATTCTTTACGCAGAAAGTGGAGGGATTGGTGTCAGGCCCATACGACAGTGCTTAACGCAGTGAGTGGCGAGGCTTGGATGTCAGGGCCACACTACAGTGCTTTACGCAGATAGTGGAGGATGCGGTATGTCAGGGCCTGACAACACTGCTTAACGCAGAGAGTGGAGGGGTGCGATGTCAGGGCCTGACCATACTGCTTTACGCAGAGAGTGGCGGGGGTGGGATGTCAGGGTATGACGACACTGCTTTATGCAATGAGTAGTGGGGTGGGTGTCAGGGCCATACGACACTTCTTTACGCAGAGAGTAACAGGGCTGGGATGTCAGGACCTAACGATACTGCTTTACGCAGAGTGGTGGGGGTGGGATGTCAGGGCTTGAAGACTCTGCTTTATGCAGAGAGTGGCGAGGGTTGGATGTTAGGGCCATATGACAGTGCTTTACGCAGAGAGTGGCGTTGATGGGATGTCAGGGCCTGATGAGACTGCTTTTTGCAAGGAGTGGAGGGGTGGGTGTCAGGGCCATACGACACTTATTTATGTAGACAGTGGCAGGGGCGGGATGTCAGGGCCATACGACACTTCTTTACGCAGAGAGTGGCAGGGGTAGGAAGTCAGGGCCTGACAACACTGCTTGAAGCACAGAGTGGAGGTGTAGGTGTAAGGGCCATACGACACTTCTTTACGCAGAGAGTGGCAGGGGTGGGATGTCAGGGCCTGACGATACTGCTTTTCGATGAGAGTGGCGGGGGTGGGATGTCAGGGCCTGACTAGACTACTTCATGCAGAGAGTGTAAAGGTGGGTGTCAGGGCCATACGACACTTGTTTACGTTGAGAGTGGCTGGGGTGGGATGTCAGACCCTGACGATACTCCTTTACGCAGAGAGTGGCATTGGTGGGATGTCAGGGCCTGACAACACTGCTTAACGCAAAGAGAGGAGGGGTGGTTGTCAGGGCCATACGACACTTCTTTAAGCAGAGAGTTACAGGGGTGTGATGTCAGGGCCTGACGATAATGCTTTATGCAGAGAGTGGAGGGTTGGGTGTCAGGGCCATACGACTTCTTAAGGCAGAGATTGGCGGGGGTGGGATGTCAGAGCCTGACAATACTTCTTTACGAAGAGAGTGGAGGGGTGGGTGTCAGGGCCATACGACACTTCTTTAGGCAGAGATTGGCGGGGATGGGATGTCAGGGCCTGACGATACTTCTTTACGAAGAGAGTGGAGGGGTGGGTGTCAGGGCCATAGGACACTTCTTTACACGGGGAGTGGCAGGGGTGGGATGTCAGGGCCTGACGATACTGCTTTACGCAGAGTGTGGCAGGGGTGGGATGTCAGGGCCTGACAACACTGCTTAACGCAGGCAGTGGAGGGGTGGGTGTCTGCACCATACGACATTTCTTTAGGCAGAATATGGCAGGGGTGGGATGTCAGGGCCTGATGATACTGCTTTACGCAGAGTGTGGCGCGGGTTCAACGTCAGGACCATACGACAGTGCTTTAAGCAGAGAGTGGAGGGGGTGGGATGTCAGGGCCCGACAACACTGCTTAACGCAGAGAGTGGAGGGGTGAGTGTCAGGGCCATATGACAGTGCTTTAGGCAGAGAGTGGCAGGGGTGGGATGTCAAGGCCTGACTAGACTACTTCATGCAGAGAGTGGAAGGGTGGGTGTCAGGGCAATACGACATGGGTTAACGCAGAGAGTGGAGGGGGTGGGATGTCAGAGCCTGAAAGCACTGCTTAACTCAGAGAGTGGAGGGGTGGGTATCAGGGCTATACGACACTTCTTTACGCAGAGAGTGGCAGGGGTGGGATGTCAGGGCCTGACGATACTGCTTTACGCTGATAGTGGTGGGGGTGGGATGTCAGGGCTTGACGACACCGCTTTATGCAGGTAGTGGAGGGCTGGGTGTCAGGGCCATACGACAGCGATTAACGCAGAGAGTGACCGGGGTGGGATGTCAGGGCATGAGGACACTACTTTATGCAGAGAGATTTTAGGGGTTGGTGTCAGGCCCATACGACAGTGCTAAATGCAGTGAGTGGCGAGGCTGGGATGTCAGGCCCATACGACAGTGCTTTACGCTGAGAGTGGAGGGGGATGGATGTCAGGGCGATACGACAGTGCTTTTCGCAGAGACTGGCGGGGTAGGGATGTCAGGGCTTGACGGTACTGGTTTACGGAGATAGTGGCGGGGGTGGGATGTCAGGGCTTGAAAACTTTGCTTTATGCATAGAGTGGAAGGTTGTGTGTCAGGGCCATACGACAGGGGTTAACGCAGAGAGTGGGGAGGGTGGGATGTCAGGATGTGATCATACTGCTTTACGCAGATAGTGGCGGGGGTTGGTGTCAGGGCCATCCGACAATTCTTTAAGCAGAGAATGGAGGGATTGGTGTCAGGCCCATACGACAGTGCTTAACGCAGTGAGTGGCGAGGTTGGGATATTAGGGCCAAACGACAGTGCTTTACGCAGAGAGTGGAGGGGGCGGGATGTCAGGGCCTGACAACACTACTTAACGCAGAGAGTGGAGGGGTGGGTAATAGGGCCATATGACAGTGCTTTAGGCAGAGAGTGGCAGGGGTAGGATGTCAGGGCCTGACCATACTGCTTTACACAGAGAGTGGCGGAGGTGGGATGTCAGGGCCTGACCATACTGCTTTCCGCAGAGAGTGGCGGGGGTGGGATGTCAAGGCTTGACGACACTGCTTTATGTAGAGAGTGTCGGGGTGGGATGTCAGGGCCATACAACACATCTTTACATAGAGAGTGGCAGGGGTGCGATGTCAGGGCTTGACGACACTACTTTATGCAGAGAGTGGAGGGGGTGGGATGTCAGGGCCTGACAACACTGCTTAACGCAGAGAGTGGAGGGGTGAGTGTCAGGGCCATATGACAGTGCTTTAGGCAGAGAGTGGCGTGGCTGGGATGCTAGGGCCTGACCATACTGCTTTACGCAGAGAGTGGCGGGGCTGGGATGTCAGGGCCTGACGAGGCTGCTTTACGCAGAGATTGGCGGGGTTTGGATGTCAGGGCCATACGACTGTGCTTTACGCAGAGAGTGGTGGGTGTGGGATGTCAGGGCCTGAGGAGACTGCTTTATGCAGAGATAGGAGGGGGTGGGTGTCAGGGCCATACGACACTTCTTTATGCAGAGTGTGGAGGGATGGGTGTCAGGGCCATACGACCCTTCTTTAAACAGAGAGTGGCAGGGGTGGGATGTCAGGACCATACGACAGTGCTTTACGCAGATAGTGGAAGGGGTGGGATGTCAGGGCTTGACGACACTGCTTTATGCAGAGAGTGGAAGGTTGTGTGTCAGGGCCATACGACAGGGGTTAACGCAGAGAGTGGGGAGGGTGGGATCTCAGGGCCATACGACAATTCTTTACGCAGGGAGTGGAGGAATTGGTGTCAGGCCCATTCGACATTGCTTAGCGCAGTAAGTGGCGAGGCTGGGATGTCAGGGCCATACGACAGTGCTTTACGAAGACAGTGGAGGGGGAGGGATGTCAGGGCGTGACAACACTGCTTAACGCAGAGAGTGGAGAGGTGGGTGTCAGGGCCATAAGACACTTCTTTACGCAGAGAGTGGCAGGGGTGCGATGTCAGGGCCTGACAACACTGCTTAACGCAGAGAGTGGAGGGGTGGGTCTATAGGCCATACGACACATCCTTAGGCAGAGAGTGGCGGGGGTGGGATGTCAGGGTGTGATCATACTGCTTTACGCAGAGAGTGGAGGGGGCGGGATGTCAGGGCCTGACAACACTACTTAACGCAGAGAGTGGAGGGGTGGGTAATAGGGCCATATGACAGTGCTTTAGGCAGAGAGTGGCAGGGGTAGGATGTCAGGGCCTGACCATACTGCTTTACACAGAGAGTGGCGGAGGTGGGATGTCAGGGCCTGACCATACTGCTTTACGCAGAGAGTGGCGGGGGTGGGATGTCAAGGCTTGACGACACTGCTTTATGTAGAGAGTGTCGGGGTGGGATGTCAGGGCCATACAACACATCTTTACGTAGAGAGTGGCAGGGGTGCGATGTCAAGGCCTGACAACAGTGCTTAACGCAGAGAGTGGGGGGGTGGAACACAGGGCCATACGACATTGCTTTATGCAGAGAGTGGAGAGGTGGCCATACGTCAAGGCCATACGACACTTCTTTATGCAGAGAGTGGCAGGGGTGGGATGTCAGGGCCTGACGATACTGCTATATGCAGAGAGTGGCAGGGGTTGGATGTCAGGGCCTGACAACACTGCTTAACACAGAGAGTGGAGGGGTGAGTGTCAGGGCCATATGACAGTGGTTTAGGCAGAGAGTGGCGTGGCTGGGATGTTAGGGCCTGACCATACTGCTTTACGCAGAGATTGGCGGCGGTGGGATGTCAGAGCTTGACGAAACTGCTTCATACAGAGAGTGGCGGGGGTGGGATGTCAGGGCTTGAGGAAACTGCTTTATGCAGAGAGTGGCAGGGGTGGGATGTCAGGGTCATACGACACTTCTTTATGCAGAGTGTGGAGGGATGGTTGTCAGGGCCATACGACTCTTCTTTAAACAGAGAGTGGCAGGCGTAGGATGTCAGGGCCTGACGATACTGCTTTACGCATATAGTGGCGGGGGTGGGATGTCAGGGCTTGACGACACTACTTTATGCAGAGAGTGGAGGGGGTGGGATGTCAGGGCCTGACAACACTGCTTAACGCAGAGAGTGGAGGGGTGAGTGTCAGGGCCATATGACAGTGTTTTAGGCAGAGAGTGGCGTGGCTGGGATGCTAGGGCTGACCATACTGCTTTACGCAGAGAGTGGCGGGGCTGGGATGTCAGGGCCTGACGAGGCTGCTTTACGCAGAGATTGGCGGGGTTTGGATGTCAGGGCCATATGACTGTGCTTTACGCAGAGAGTGGTGGGTGTGGGATGTCAGGGCCTGAGGAGACTGCTTTATGCAGAGATAGGAGGGGTGGGTGTCGGGGCCATACGACACTTATTTATGCAGAGTGTGGAGGGATGGGTGTCAGGGCCATACGACACTTCTTTAAAGAGAGAGTGGCAGGGGTGGGATGTCAGGACCATACGACAGTGCTTTACGCAGATAGTGGAAGGGGTGGGATGTCAGGGCTTGACGACACTGCTTTATGCAGAGAGTGGAGGGGTGGGTTTCAGGGCCATACGACACTTCTTTACGCAGAGAGTGGCAGGCGTAGGATGTCAGGGCTTGACGACACTGATTTATGCAGAGAGTGGCGGGGGTGGGATGTCAGGGCCATACGACACTTCTTTACGCAGAGAGTGGCAGGGGTGCGATGTCAGGGCCTGACAACACTGCTTAACTCAGAGAGTGGAGGGGTGGGTCTCAAAGCCATACGATACATCCTTAGGCAGAGAGTGGTGGGGATGGGATGTCAGGGCGTGATCATACTGCTTCACGCAGATAGTGGCGGGGGTGGGTGTCAGGGCCATCCGACAATTCTTTACGCAGAGAGTGGAGGGATTGGTGTCAGGCTCATACGACAGTGCTTAACGCAGTGAGTGGCGAGGTTGGGATATTAGGGCCATACAACAGTGCTTTACGCAGAGAGTGGAGGGGGCGGATTGTCAGGGCCTGACAACACTACTTAACGCAGAGAGTGGAGGGGTGGGTATCAGGGCCATATGTCAGTGCTTTAGGCAGAGAGTGGCAGGGGTAGGATGTCAGGGCCTGACCATACTGCTTTACGCAGAGAGTGGCGGGGGTGGGATGTCAAGGCTTGACGACACTGCTTTATGCATAGAGTGGAGGGGTGGTTGTCAGAGTCATAAGATACTGCTTAATGCAGAGAGTGGTGGGGGAGGGATGTCAGGGCCATACAACACTTCTTTACGCAGAGAGTGGCAGGGGTGCGATGTCAGGGCCTGACAACAGTGCTTAACGCAGAGAGTGGATGGGTGGGACTCAGGGCCATACGACACTTCTTTATGCAGAGAGTGGCAGGGGTTGGATGTCAGAGCCTGAAAGCACTGCTTAACTCAGAGAGTGGAGGGGTGGGTATCAGGGCTATACGACACTTCTTTACGCAGAGAGTGGCAGGGGTGGGATGTCAGGGCCTGACGGTACTGCTTTACGCAGTTAGTGGCGGGGGTGGGATGTCAGGGCTTGACGATACTGCTTTACGCAGTTAGTGGCGGGGGTGGGATGTCAGGGCCATACGACAGGGGTTAACGCAGAGAGTGACCGGGGTGGAATGTCAGGGCATGAAGACACTACTTTATGCAGAAAGTGGAGGGTTGGGTGTCAGGGCCATACGATAATTCTTTACGCAGAGAGTGGCAGGGGAAGGATGTCAGGGCCTGACAATACTGCTTTACGCAGAGATTGGCGGGGGTTGGATGTCAGGGCGATACGACAGTGCTTTACACAGAAACTGGCGGGGCTGTGAAGTCAGGGCCTGATGAGAATGCTTTTTGCAGAGAGTGTATGGGTGGGTGTCAGGGCCATACCACACTTCTTTACGTAGACAATGGCAGGGGTAGGATGTCAGGGCTTGACAACATTGCTTTATGCAGAGAGTGGAAGGTTGGGTGTCAGGGCCATAGGACAGGGGTTAACGCAGAGAGTGGCGAGGGTGGGATCTCAGGGCCAAACGACAATTCTTTACGCAGAGAGTGGCGAGGGTGGGATGTCAGGGCTTGACGACACTGATTTATGCAAAGAGTGGCGGGTGTGGGATGTCAGGGCCATACGACACTTCTTTACGCAGGAAGTGGCAGAGGTGAGATTTCAGGGCATGACAACACTGCTTAACGCAGAGAGTGGAGGGGTGGGTTTCAGGGTCATACGACACTTTTTTAGGCAGAGAGTGGCGGGGTGGGTTATCAGGGACTGACGATACTTCTTCACGCAGATAGTGGCGGAGGTGGGATGTCAGAGCCTGAAGAGACTGCTTTATGCAGAGTGTGGAAGGGTGGGTGTCAGGGACATATGACATGGGTTAACACAGAGAGTGGAGGGGGTGGGATGTCAGGGCCTGACGGTACTGCTTTATGGTGATAGTGGCGGGGGTGGGATATCAGTTCTTGACGACACTGCTTTATGCAGAGAGTGGAGGGGTGGGTATCAGGGCAATACGACAGGGGTTAACGCAGAGAGTGACGGGGTTAGGGTGACAGGGCATGAAAACACTACTTTACGCAGAGAGTGGAGGGGTGGGTGTCAGGGCCATACGACATGGGTTAACGCAGAGAGTGGAGGGGGTGGGATGTCAGTACCCTACGACAGTGCTTAACGCAGAGAGTGGCATGGGTGGGATGTCAGGGCTTGACGATACTGCTTTACGCTGATAGTGGCGGGGTTGGGATGTCAGGGCTTGACGACACTGCTTTATGCAGAGAGTGGAGGGGTGGGTGTCAGGGCCATACGACAGGGGTTAATGCAGAGAGTGACGGGGGTGGGATGACAGGGCATGACCATACTGCTTTACGCAGAGAGTGGCGGGGGTGGGATGTCAGGGCCTGACGAGACTGTTTAATACAGAGAGTGGACCGGTGTATGTCAGGGCTATACGAAACTTATTTATTCAGAGAGTGGCGGTGGTGGGATGTCAGGGCCTGAAGATTCTGCTTTACGCAGAGAGTGGCGGGGGTGGGATGTCAGGGCCTGACGAGACTGTTTAATGCAGAGAGTGGAGCGGTGGATGTCAGGGCTATACGAAACTTTTTTATTTAGAGAGTGGCGGTGGTGGGATGTCAGGGCCTGAAGATACTGCTTTACGCAGAGATTGGTGGGGGTTGGATGTCAAGTCCTGACGATAGTGCTTTACGCAGAGAGTGCCAGGTGTTGGATGTCAGGGCGTGACGATAGTGCTTTATGCAGAGAGTGGCGGGGGTGGGATGTCAAGGCCTGATAAGACTGCTTTATGCAGAGAGTGGAGGGCTGGGTGTCAGGGCCATATGACACTTCTTTACGTAGACTGTGGCGGGGGTGGGATGTCAGGGCTTGACGACACTGCTTAACGCAGACAGTGGAGGAGTGGGTTTCAGGGCTGAAGAAAGATGTGAAGACGGGGGTTTAAATTTAATCCTTTCTGTATGAGGTTTAGACTTCTAAATTACAAGCTGGGGTTTATGGCAGGAAAGGGGGTTAACTGATAAGGATTCCAGATGCGAGCTAGGAACCGCACAGGGTGTAATCTTAAACTGACCATTAGGACAGGACCTCTTAAACTGGCCAAATACCATGAACCCCCCTTTTTTTCCATCAGACCGAGTGACTTCAGAAACGGAGAAGAAGATACTATATAACTCAAAAGTTTGTATCGGTACGGGGAACAATACTTCGGTTTTGTTATTTCTTGCGGGAAACAAGACTTCGGCTTTATTGTTCCTTGTGTAGCGGCGAGGCTTATTAATAAGAAAGAATTAAGTGTTCTGAGCCTTCCAAAATGAGGCCCCATTTCTCTGTTCATCTCTGTGGTGCAGCCACAGAGAAACCATTCATGCAAGATGTTTTCTTTTGATAAGGACAGCTCCAAAAGGGGGATGCACTTAGCTAAGCCTGTCTAGGGAGTGCCAGTTGGACATCTGGACTGCATTACTAAGTGTCAGGAGTAAGCGACTCATATCTCACCTTGATCAACCAATCAAGGACTGGTAGGGCCGAGTAACCCACGTGGGACTCTGATGCCCATGGAACTTTCAGCCAATCAATGAGCTGAAGTTCCTCCAGGTAAAAACAGGCAACACAGAGAGCCTGAGTGATTCAGATTCAGATTCAGATTCAGACTGAGATTCAGATTCAACAATTCTAAAGGGAATTCAAAGGAGAATCCCAAGGGCAGGACATTCTCGCAGCGCGCCTCCTGACCATCCTGAGACTCAGCCCGGACAACCACAGAACGGCCAGTGTGTCCGAGCGCCAGAACTTTCCTTTGTTCTAAGAGTCTAGAGTGGAGGTTGCCAGAGAGTAACCAGCAGCAGGCCTCGTGAACAGGTCGGAACTGTGGACAGCTGAATCACTATTCAGAACTAGCTCTTCATCGTAAACGAACTGGTCCTCTTCCTGACTTGCTGGGACCCACAGTCATCTTTTCTCCTGTGCACAAACTGTGCTAGTTAAACAACACCAACTAGCCGGTCAGTGAGCATCAGCAGCGCACCGTCGCAAGCCGCACAGCACAGCCTGGCACCGAGCCAGAGAGCGCGGATTGGACAGCAACAGCCTGCAACTGTTTCTTTGTGCCCGCAGGAGATCTGAATCCCCAAAGATTGGATGAGTATTCAACTTCAATGCATTACAGCTCGAGAACTCAGTTGTTATCCCAACCAGTTGATATCAATTTAATTCCTAAGAGTTATGTACTGGTTTGAGTATCTAATGTAGAAGCTGTAACCAAGTTCACTTTACGAAACGGTCTTAATGAATGATATACTGAACGTATGTCCTCTTGATATGTGTAACACTTTGTAACTGATTGAATATATATCTTTTGTATTCTGATAACCCTCTCGATAAGATCTGTTAGTTTTACATGCATATTCCATGTATTAATAAATGTATCCTCGTGTATTAGTACCTGTGTGTGCGCGTTGTTTGAGTTATGTCGCATGGTTGGATTCTAAAGCCATCAAAAGAATCAACTTTGTGATTTACTGCTACAATTAATAATTGTCTCAGTAAATGCCCAAACCCTACAGAACTGTTGCCTTCAGAGAGCCACTATGATTACATATTTGGCGTCCCTGAACCGGTTTTCTCTACAACAGAGAGCCTGAGAGAGTAAGATTCAGTGAGATTCAGAAGGGATTCAGTGGAGAATTCTGTGGACTTTTCTAAAGGGAATTCAAAGGAGAATTCCAGGGCAGGACGGCCCAGGAGCAGAAGGCTCCCAAGGGCAGGACATTCTCGCAGCGCACCTTCTGACCATCCTGAGACTCAGCCCGGACAACCACGGAACAGCCAGTGTGTCTGAGTGCCAAAACTTTCCTTTGTTCTAAGAGTCTAGAGTGGAGGTTGCCAGAGAGTAACTAGAGAATCCACCCGAGGTTAGCACCAGCAGCAAGCCTCATCAACAGGTCAGAACTGTAGAATGCTGAATCACTATTCAGAACTAGCTCTTCATCAGGAACGAACCGGTCCTCTTCCCGACTTGCTGGGACCCACAGTCATCTTTTCTCCTGTGCACAAACTTTGCTAGTTAAAGCCAACACTAACTAGCCGGTCAGTGAGCATCTGCAGCGCACAGTCGCAAGCTGCACATCACAGCCTGGCACCGAGCCAGAGAGCGCGGATTGGACAGCAACAGCCTGCAACTGTTTCTTTGTGCCCGCAGGAGATCTGAATCCCCAGAGATTGGATGAGTATTCAACTTCAATGCATTACAGCTCGAGAATTCAATTGTTATCCAAACCAGTTGATATCAATTTAATTCCTAAGAGTTATGTACTTGTTTTGAGTATCTAATGTAGAAGTTGTAACCAAGATCACTTTACGAAACGGTCTAAATGAATGATATACTGAACGTATGTCCTCTTGATATGTGTAACACTTTGTAACTGACTGAATATATACCTTTTGTATTCTGATAACCCTCTCGGTAAGATCTGTTAGTTTTATATGCATATTCTATGTATTAATAAATGTATCCTCGTGTATTAGTACCTGTGTGTGTGCGTTGTTTGAGTTATGTCAAATGGTTGGATTCTAAACCCATTAAAAGAATCAACTTTGTGATTTACTGCTTCAATTAATAATTGTCTCAGTAAATGCCCAAACCCTACAGAACTGTTGCCTTCAGAGAGCCACTATGATTACATATTTGGCGTCCCTGAGCCGGTTTTCTTACAGATGTCAGGGCCATACGACAGTGCTTTACGCAGAGAGTGGTGGGGGTGAGATGTCAGGGCCTGATGAGACTGCTTTATGCAGAGAGTGGAGGGGTGGGTGTTAGGGCCATACAACAATTCTTTACGGAGAGAGTGGTGAGGGTGGGATGTCAGGGCCTGACGATACTGCTTTATGCAGAAAGTGGAATGGTGGGTGTCAGGGCCATGCGAAAATTCTTTACGCAGAAAGTGGAGGGATTGGTGTCAGAGCCATACGACACTGCTTTACGCAGTGAGTGGCGGGGGAGGGATGTCAGGGTCATAAGACACTGCTTTACACAGATAGTGGCAGGGGTAGGATGTCAGAGCTTGACGACACTGCTTTATGCAGAAAGTGGTGGAGTTGAGATGTCAGGGCCATAAGACACTGCTTTATGCAGAGAGTGGAGGGATTGGTGTCAGGGCCATACAACACTTCTTTACGCAGAGAGTGGCGGGGGTGGGATGTCAGGGCCTGACAACACTGCTTAACGCAGAGAGTGGAGGGGTGGGTGTCAGGGCCATACGACACTTCTTTAGGCAGAGAGTGACAGGGGTGGGATATCAGGGACTGACGAAACTGCTTTACGCAGAGAGTGGAGGGGTTCGATATTAGGGCCATTCGACAGTGCTTTACGGAGAGAGTGGTGGGGGTGGGATATCAGGGCCTGATGAGACTGCTTTATGCAGAGAGTGGAGGGGTGGGTGTCAGGGCCATGCGACAAATCTTTACGCAAAGAGTAGAGAGATTGGTGTCAAGGCCATATGACAGTGCTTTACGCAGTGAGTACAGGGGGATGGATGTCAGGTCCATAAGAAAGTGCTTTACGCAGAGAGTGGCGGGAGTGGGATGTCAGGGCTTGACGACACTGTTTTATGCAGAGAGTGGAGGGGTGGGTGTCAGGGCCATACGACACTTCTTTACGCAGAGAGTGGCAGGGGTGGGATGTCAGGGTCTGACGACACTGCTTTATGCAGAGAGTGGCAGGGGTGGGATGTCAGGGCCTGACGAAACTGCTTTACGCAGAGAGTGGCGGGGTTGGATGTCATGGCCATAGTACAGTGCTTTATGCAGAGAGTGGTGGGGTGGGATTTCAGGGTTTGACGACACTGCTTCATGCAGAGATTTGCGGGGGTGGGATGTCAGAGCCTGAAAACACTGCTTAACGCAGAGAGTGGAGGGGTGGGATGTCATGGCCTGACGATACCGCTTTTCTCAGAGAGTGGCGGGGGTGGGATGTCAGGGCCATACCACCCTTCTTTACGCAGAGAATGGCGGGGGTTGAATGTCAAGGCCAAACGACAGTGCTTTACGTAGAGATTGGCGGGTGTGGGATGTCAGGGCTTGACGACACTGTTTTATGCAGAGAGTGGAGGGGTGGGTGTCAAGTCCATGCGACAAATCTTTATGCAAGAGTGGCGGGGGTAGGATGTCAGGGCCTGAAGATAGTGCTTTACGTAGAGAGTGGTGGGAGTGGGATGTCAGGGCATGACGACACTGCTTTATCCAAAGAGTGGTGGGGTGGGTGTCAGCGCCATACGACACTTCTTTACGCAGAGAGTAACAGGGGTGGGATGTCAGGACATGACGATACTGCTTTACCCAGAGAGTGGAGAGAGTGGGATGTCAGGGCTTGAAGACACTGCTTTATGCAGAGAGTGGCGAGGGATGGATGTTAGGGCCATATGACAGTGCTTTACGCAGAGAGTGGCGGGGGTGGGATGTCAGGGCCTGATGAGACTGCTTTATGCAAGGAGTGGAGGGGTGGGTGTCAGGGCCATACGACACTACTTTACGTTGACAGTGGCGGGGGTTGGATGTCAGGGCTGACATCACTGCTTAACGCAGAGAGTGGTGGGGCCGGTGTCAGGGCCATACGACACTTATTTATGTAGACAGTGGCGGGGGCAGGATGTCAGGGCCATACAACACTTCTTTACGCAGAGAGTGGCGGGGGTGGGATGTCAGGGCCTGACGATACTGCTTTACGCAGAGAATGGTGGGGGTGGGATGTCAGGGCAAAACGAAACTGCTTTATGCAAAGAGTGGTGGGGTGGGTGTCAGGGCAATACGACACTTCTTTACGCAGAGAGTAACAGGGGTGGGATGTCAGGACCTGACGATACTGCTTTATGCAGAGAGTGGCGGGGGTGGGATGTCATGGCCTTACGATACTCCTTTACGCAGTGAGTGGCGAGGGTGGGATGTCAGGGGCATACAACAGTGCTTCACGCAGAGAGTGGCAGGAGTGAGATGTCAGGGCCCTACGACACATTTTTACGCAGTGAGTGGCGAGGGTGGGATGTCAGGAATTGACATTCAACACTTACTACACAACATACAACACTTCTTTACATAAACTGTGGCGGGGGTGGAATGTGAGAACCAGAGAACACAGCTTAATGCAGAGAGTGTAGGGGTGGGTGTCAGAGCCTGACGATACTGCTTAACGCAGATAGTGGCGGGGGTTGGATGTCATTGCCATACGACAGTGCTTTACGCAGAGAGTGGCGGGGGTGGGATGTCAAGGCCTGATGAGACTCCTTCATGCAGAGAGTGGAGGGGGTGGGATGTCAGAGCCTGACGATACTCCTTTCCGCAGAGGGTGGGATGTCAGGGCTTGACGACACTGCTTTACGCAGAAAGTGGAGGGGGTGGGATGTCAGGGCATGAGAACACTGCTTAACGCAGAGAGTGGAGAGGTGAGTGTCAGGAGAATACGACACTTCTTTAGGCAGAGAGTGGCATTGGTGGGATGTCAGGGCCTGACGATACAGCTTTAAGCAGAGAGTGGAGGGGGTGGGACGTCAAGACTTGACGACACTGCTTTATGCAGAGAGTGGAGGAGTGGGTGTGAGGGCCATACGACAATTCTTTACGCAGAGAGTGGTGGGGGTGGGATGTCAGGGCCTGACAACACTGCTTAACGCAGAGAATGGAGGGTATGGGTGTCAGGGCCATATGACTGTGCTTTAGGCAGAGAGTTGCGGGGGTGGGATGTCAGGGCCTGACGAAACTGTTTACGCAGAGAGTGGAGGGGGTGGGATGTCAAGGCTTGACGACACTGCTTTATGCAGAGAGTGGAGGGGTGGGTGGCAGGGACATACGACACTTATTTACATAGAAAGTAGCGGGGGTGGGATGTCAGGGCCATACGACAGTGCTTTATGCAGAGAGTGTAGGGGGTGGGATGTCAGGGCCTAACAACACTGCTTAACGCAGAGAGTTGAGGGTTGGGTGTTAGGGTCATACGACAATTCTTTATGCAGAGAGTGGAGGGATTGGTATCAGGGCCATATGACAGTGGTTTAGGCTCAGAGTGGATGGGGAAGGATGTCAGGGCCTGATGAGACTGCTTTATGCAGAGAGTTGAGGGGCGGGTGTCAGGGCCATACGACACATCTTAACGCAAAGAGTGGCAGGGGTAGAATGTCAGAGCCTGATGAAAGTGCTTTACGTAGAGAGTGGCGGGGGTTGGATATCAAGGCAATACGACAGTGCTTTTCGCAAAGACTGGCGGGGGTGGAAAGTCAGGGCCTGATGAGACTGCTTTATGCAGAGAGTGGAGGGGTGGATGTCAGGTCCATACGACACTTCTTTACGTAGACAGTAGCGGGGGTGGTATGTCAGAGCCTTAGAACACTTCTTAACACGGGGAGTGGAGGAGTGGGTGTCAGGGCCAAATGACACTTCTTTACGCAGAGAGTGGCAGGGGTAGGATGTCAGAGTCTTATGATAGTGCTTTACGCAGAGAGTGGTGGGGGTTGGATAGCAGGGCGATACGACAGTGCTTTTCGCAAACACTGGCGGAGGTGGGAAGTCAGGGCCTGATGAGACTGCTTAACGCAGAGAGTGGAGGGGTGGGTGTCAGGGCAATACGACGGGTTAACTCAGAGAGTGGCGAGGGTGGGATTATAGGGCCATACAACAATTCTTTACGCAGGTCAGGATTGGTGTCAGGCCCATATGACAGTGCTTAACGCAGTGAGTGGAGAGGTTGGGATATTAGGGCCATACGACTGTGCTTTACGCAGAGAGTGGAGGGGGCGGGACGTCAGGGGCTGACAACACTACTTAACGCAGAGAGTGGAGGGGTGGGTATCAGGGCCATATATCAGTGCTTTAGGCAGAGAGTGGCAGGGGTAGGATGTCAGGGCCTGACCATACTGCTTTACGCAGAGAGTGGCGGGGGTGGGATTTCAGGGCCTGACCATACTGCTTTACGCAGAGTGTTGGAGGGGTGGTATGTCAAGGCTTGACGACACTGCTTTATGTAGAGAGTGGCGGGGGTGGGATGTCAGGGCCATACAACACTTCTTTACGTAGAGAGTGGCAAGGGTGCGATTTCAGGGCCTGACAACAGTGCTAAACGTAGAGAGTGAACGGGTGGGACTCAGGGCCAACTGACACTGCTTTATGCAGAGAGTGGCAGGGGTGGGATGTCAGGGTCTGATGAGACTGCATTATGCAGAGATTGGCGGGGGTGGGATGTCAGGGCTTGACGATACTGCTTTACGCAGATAGTGGCGGGGGTGGGATGTCAGGGCTTGACGACACTGCCTTATGCAGAAAGTGGAGGGGTGGGTGTCAGGGCCATACGACAGGGGTTAACGCAGAGAGTGACCGGGCTGGGATGTCAGGGCCTGACGAGACTGCTTTACGCAGAGATTGGCGGGGGTGGGATGTCAGAGCTTGACGAAACTGCTTCATGCAGAGAGTGGCGGTGGTGGGATGTCAGGGCTTGACGAAACTGCTTCATGCAGAGAGCGGCAGGGGTGGTATGTCAGGGCCTTACGACACTTCTTTACGCAGAGAGTGGAGAGGTGGGTGTAAGGGCCATAGGACACTTATTTACGCAGAGACTGGCGGAGGTGGGATGTCAGGTCTTGGCGACACTGTTTTATGCAGAGAGTGGCGGGGGTGGGATGTCAGGGCCTGACGATACTGCTATACGCAGAGAGTGGCAGGGGTTAGATGTCAGGGTCATAAGACATTGCTTTACGCAGAGAGCGGCGGGGGTGGGATGTCAGGGCCTGATGAGTCTGCTTTATGCAGAGAGTGGAAGGGTGGGTGTCAGGGCAATACGACATGGGTTAACGCAGAGAGTGGAGGGGGTGGGATGTCAGAGCCTGAAAGCACTGCTTAACTCAGAGAGTGGAGGGGTGGGTATCAGGGCTATACGACACTTCTTTACGCAGAGAGTGGCAGGGGTGGGATGTCAGGGCCTGACGATACTACTTTACGCTGATAGTGGCGGGGGTGGGATGTCAGGGCTTGACGACACTGCTTTATGCAGATAGTGGAGGGCTGGGTGTCAGGGCCATACGACAGCGGTTAACGCAGAGAGTGACCGGGGTGGGATGTCAGGGCATGAGGACACTACTTTATGCAGAGAGATTTTAGGGGTTAGTGTCAGGGCCATACGACAGTGCTTAATGCAGTGAGTGGCGAGGCTGGGATGTCAGGCCCATACGACAGTGCTTTACGCAGAGAGTGGCGAAGTTGGGATATTAGGGCCATATGACAGTGCTTTACGCAGAGAGTGGAGGGGGCGGGATGTCAGGGCCTGACACACTACTTAACGCGGAGAGTGGAGAGGTGGGTATCAGGGCCATATGTCAGTGCTTTATGCAGAGAGTGGCAGGGGTAGGATGTCAGGGCCTGACCATACTGCTTTACGCAGAGAGTGGCGGGGTTGGTAGGTCAGGGTCTGACCATACTGCTTTACGCAGAGAGTGGCGGGGGTGGGATGTCAAGGCTTGACAACACTGCTTTATGTAGACAGTGCCGGGGGTGGGATGTCAGGGCCACACAACACTTCTTTACGCAGAGAGTGGCAGGGGTGCGATGTCAGGGCCTGAGAACAGTGCTTAACGCAGAGAGTGGGGGGGTGGGACTCAGGGCAATACGACATTGCTTTATGCAGAGAGTGGAGGGGTGGTTCTCAGGGCCATACGACACTTCTTTATGCAGAGAGTGGCAGGGGTGGGATGTCAGGGCCTGACGATACTGCTATATGCAGAGAGTGGCAGGGGTTGGATGTCAGAGTCATAAGACATTGCTTTACGCAGAGGTTGGCGGGGGTGGGATGTCTGGGCCTGATGAGACTGCTTTACGCAGAGAGTGGAGGGGGTGGGATGTCAGGGCCTGACAACACTGCTTAACGCAGAGAGTGGAGGGGTGAGTGTCAGGGCCATATGACAGTGCTTTAGGCAGAGAGTGGCGTGGCTGGGATGTTAGGGCCTGACCATACTGCTTTACGGAGAGATTGGCGGGGGTGGGATGTCAGAGCTTGACGAAACTGCTTCATGCAGAGAGTGGCGGGGGTGGGATGTCAGGGCTTGAGGAAACTGCTTTATGCAGAGAGTGGCAGGGGTGGGATGTCAGGGTCATACGACACTTCTTTATGCAGAGTGTGGAGGGATGGGTGTCAGGGCCATACGACTCTTCTTTAAACAGAGAGTGGCAGGCGTAGGATATCAGGGCCTGACGATACTGCTTTACGCAGATAGTGGCGGGGGTGGGATGTCAGGGCTTGACGACACTACTTTATGCAGAGAGTGGAGGGGGTGGGATGTCAGGGTCATAAGACATTGCTTTACGCTGATAGTGGCGGGGGTGGGATGTCAGGGCCTTATGAGACTGTTTTATGTAGAGAGTGGAAGGGTGGGTGTCAGGGCCATACGACAGCGGTTAACGTAGAGAGTGACCGGGGTGGGATGTCAGGGCATGAGGACACTACTTTATGCAGTGAGATGTTAGGGGTGGGTGTCAGGGCCATACGCCAGTGCTAATTGCAGTGAATGGCGAGGCTGGGATGTCAGGCCCATACGACAGTGCTTAACGCAGAGAGTGGAGGGGGATGGATGTCAGGGCGATACGACAGTGCTTTACGCAGAGACTGGCGGGGTAGGGATGTCAGGGCTTGACGGTACTGGTTTACGGAGATAGTGGCGGGGGTGGGATGTCAGGGCTTGAAAACATTGCTTTATGCATAGAGTGGAAGGTTGTGTGTCAGGGCCATACGACAGGGGTTAACGCAGAGAGTGGGGAGGGTGGGATCTCAGGGCCATACGACAATTCTTTACGCAAAGAGTGGAGGAATTGGTGTCAGGCCCATACGACATTGCATAACGCAGTGAGTGGCGAGGCTGGGATGTCAGGGCCATACGACAGTGCTTTACGAAGACAGTGGAGGGGGAGGGATGTCAGGGCCTGACAACACTGCTTAACGCAGAGAGTGGAGAGGTGGGTGTCAGGTCCATAAGACACTTCTTTACGCAGAGAGTGGCAGGGGTGCGATGTCAGGGCCTGACAACACTGCTTAACGCAGAGAGTGGAGGGGTGGGTCTATAGGCTATACGACACATCCTTAGGCAGAGAGTGGCGGGGGAGGGATGTCAGGGCGTGATCATACTGCTTTACGCAGATAGTGGCGGGGGTGGGTGTCAGGGCCATCCGACAATTCTTTACGCAGAGAGTGGAGGGATTGGTGTCAGGCCCATACGACAGTGCTTAACACAGTGAGTAGAGGGGGCGGGATGTCAGGGCCTGACAACACTACTTAACGAAGAGAGTGGAGGGGTGGGTAATAGGGACAAATGTCAGTGCTTTAGGCAGAGAGTGGCAGGGGTAGGATGTCAGGGCCTGACCATACTGCTTTACACAGAGAGTGGCGGAGGTGGGATGTCAGGGCCTGACCATACTGCTTTACGCAGAGAGTGGCGGGGGTGGGATGTCAAGGCTTGACGACACTGCTTTATGTAGAGAGTGGCGGGGTGGGATGTCAGGGCCATACAACACATCTTTACGCAGAGAGTGGCAGTGGTGCGATGTCAGGGCCTGACAACAGTGCTTAACGCAGAGAGTGGGGGGGTGGGACACAGGGCCATACGACATTGCTTTATGCAGAGAGTGGAGGGGTGGTTGTCAGGGCCATACGACACTTCTTTATGCAGAGAGTGGCAGGGGTGGGATGTCAGGGCCTGACGATACTGCTATATGCAGAGAGTGGCAGGGGTTGGATGTCAGGGTCATAAGACATTGCTTTACGCAGAGGTTGGCGGGGGTGGGATGTCTGGGCCTGATGAGACTGCTTTACGCAGAGAGTGGAGGGGGTGGGATGTCAGGGCCTGACAACACTGCTTAACGCAGAGAGTGGAGGGGTGAGTGTCAGGGCCATATGACAGTGCTTTAGGCAGAGACTGGCGTGGCTGGGATGTTAGGGCCTGACCATACTGCTTTACGGAGAGATTGGCGGGGGTGGGATGTCAGAGCTTGACGAAACTGCTTCATGCAGAGAGTGGCGGGGGTGGGATGTCAGGGCCTGACAACACTGCTTAACGCAGAGAGTGGAGGGGTGAGTGTCAGGCCCATATGACAGTGCTTTAGGCAGAGAGTGGCGTGGCTGGGATGTTAGGGCCTGACCATACTGCTTTACGCAGAGAGTGGCGGGGCTGGGATGTCAGGGCCTGACGAGGCTGCTTTACGCAGAGATTGGCGGGGTTCGGATGTCAGGTCCATACGACTGTGCTTTACGCAGAGAGTGGTGTGTGGGATGTCAGGGCCTGAGGAGACTGCTTTATGCAGAGATTGGAGGGGTGAGTGTCAGGCCATACGAAACTTCTTTATGCAGAGTGTGGAGGGATGAGTGTCAGGGCCATACGACACTTCTTTAAACAGAGAGTGGCAGGGGTGGGATGTCAGGACCATACGACAGTGCTTTACGCAGATAGTGGAAGGGGTGGGATGTCAGGGCTTGACGACACTGCTTTATGCAGAGAGTGGAGGGGTGGGTTTCAGGGCCATACGACACTTCTTTACGCAGAGAGTGGCAGGCGTAGGATGTCAGGGCCTGACGATACTGCTTTACGCAGATAGTGGCGGGGGTCGGATGTCAGGGCTTGATGACACTGCTTTATGCAGAGAGTGACAGGGGTGGGATGTCAGGGCCTGACGATACTGCTTTACGCAGAGAATGGCGGTGGTTGGATGTAAGGTCTTGGCGAAACTGTTTTATGCAGAGAGCTGCGGGGGTCGGATGTCAGGGCTTGATGACACTTCTTTACGCAGAGAGTGGCAGGGGTGCGATGTCAGGGCCTGACAACACTGCTTAACTCAGAGAGTGGAGGGGTGGGTCTCAAAGCCATACGACATATCCTTAGGCAGAGAGTGGCGGGAGTGGGATGTCAGGGCGTGATCATACTGCTTCACGCAGATAGTGGCGGGGATGGGAGTCAGGGCCATCCGACAATTCTTTACGCAGAGAGTGGAGGGATTGGTGTCAGGCTCATACGACAGTGCTTAACGCAGTGAGTGGCGAGGTTGGGATATTAGGGCCATACGACAGTGCTTTACGCAGAGAGTGGAGGAATTGGTGTCAGGCCCATTCGACATTGCATAACGCAGTGAGTGGCGAGGCTGGGATGTCAGGGCCATACGACAGTGCTTTACGAAGACAGTGGAGGGGGAGGGATGTCAGGGCCTGACAACACTGCTTAACTCAGAGAGTGGAGGGGTGGGTATCAGGGCTATACGACACTTCTTTACGCAGAGAGTGGCAGGGGCGGGATGTCAGGGCCTGACGATACTGCTTTACGCAGTTAGTGGCGGGGGTGGGATGTCAGGGCGATACGACAGTGCTTTACGCAGAGACTGGCGGGTGCTGTGAAGTCAGGGCCTGATGAGACTGCTTTTTGCAGAGAGAGTCGGGGGTGGGATGTCAGAGCCTGAGAACACTGCTTAACACAGAGAGCGGAGGGGTGGGTTTCAGGGCTATACGACACCTCCTTACGCAGGGAGTGGCAGGGGTAGGATGTCAGGGCTTGACAACATTGCTTTATGCAGAGAGTGGAAGGTTGGGTGTCAGGGCCATGCGACAGGGGTTAACGCAGAGAGTGGCGAGGGTTGGATCTCAGGGCCAAACGATAATTCTTTACGCAGAGAGTGGCGAGGGTGGGATGTCAGGGCTTGACGACACTTATTTATGCAAAGAGTGGCGGGGGTGGGATGTCAGGTCCATACGACACTTCTTTACGCAGGAAGTGGCAGAGGTGAGATTTAAGGGCCTGACAACACTGCTTAATGCAGAGAGTGGAGGGGTGGGTTTCAGTGTCATACGACACTTTTTTAGGCAGAGAATGGCGGGGTGGGATATCAGGGACTGACGATACTTCTTCACGCAGATAGTGGCGGAGGTGGGATGTCAGAGCCTGAAGAGACTGCTTTATGCAGAGAGTGGAAGGGTGGGTGTCAGGGACATACGACATGGGTTAACGCAGAGAGTGGAGGCGTGGGATGTCAGGGCCTGACGGTACTGCTTTATGGTGATAGTGGCGGGGGTGGGATGTCAGTTCTTGACGACACTGCTTTATGCAGAGAGTGGAGGGGTGGGTATCAGGGCCATACGACAGGGGTTAACGCAGAGAGTGACGGGGGTAGGGTGACAGGGCATGAAAACACTACTTTATGCAGAGAGTGGAGGGGTGGGTGTCAGGGCCATACGGCATGGGTTAACGCAGAGAGTGGAGGGGGTGGGATGTCAGGACCCTACGACAGTGCTTAACGCAGAGAGTGGCATGGGTGGGATGTCAGGGCTTGATGATTCTGCTTTACGCTGATAGTGGCGGGGTTGGGATGTCAGGGCTTGACGACACTGCTTTATGCAGAGAGTGTAGGGGTGGGTGTCAGGGCCATACGACAGGGGTTAATGCAGAGAGTGACGGGGGTGGGATGACAGGGCATGACCATACTGCTTTACGCAGAGAGTGGCGGGGGTGGGATGTCAGGGCCTGACGAGACTGTTTAATGCAGAGAGTGGAGCGGTGGATGTCAGGGCTATACGAAACGTATTTATTCAGAGAGTGGCGGTGGTGGGATGTCAGGGCCTTAAGATTCTGCTTTACGCTGAGAGTGGCGGGGGTGGGATGTCAGGGCCTGACGAGACTGTTTAATGCAGAGAGTGGAGCGGTGGATGTCAGGGCTATACGAAACTTATTTATTTAGAGAGTGGCGGTGGTGGGATGTCAGGGCCTGAAGATACTGCTTTACGCAGAGATTGGTGGGGGTTGGATGTCAGGGCGTGACGATAGTGCTTTATGCAGAGAGTGGCGGGGGTGGGATGTCAAGGCCTGATAAGACTGCTTTATGCAGAGAGTGGAGGGCTGGGTGTCAGGGCCATATGACACTTCTTTACGTAGACTGTGGCGGGGGTGGGATGTCAGGGCTTGACGATACTGCTTAACGCAGACAGTGGAGGGGTGGGTTTCAGGGCTGAAGAAAGATGTGAAGACATGGGTTTAAATTTAATCCTTTCTGTATGAGGTTTAGACTTCTAAATCACAAGCTGGGGTTTATGGCAGGAAAGGGGGTTAACTGATAAGGATTCCAGATGCAAGCTAGGAACCGCCCTGGGTGTAATCTTAAACTGACCATTAGGCCAGGACCTCTTAAACTGGCCAAATACCATGAACACCCCTCTTTACCATCAGACCGAGTGACGTCAGAAACGGAGAAGAAGATACTATATAACCCAAAAGTTTGTACCGGTACGGGGAACGAAACTTCGGTTTTGTTATTTCTTGTGGGAAACAAGACTTCGGCTTTATTGTTCCTTGTGTAGAGGCGAGGCTTATTAATAAGAAAGAATTAAGTGTTCTGAGCCTTCCCAAATGAGGCCCCATTTCTCTGTTCATCTCTGTGGTGCAGCCACAGAGAAACTATTCATGCAGGCTGATTTAAGGTTTCCTCTGATAAGGGACGGCTCCCAAAGGGGGATGCACTTAGCTAAAAAGTAATAGGTTTATTCCATGCTGAAAAAAAGAAGAAAGAGAACACAACGTTTCGGCCGTGGAGCCTTCTTCAGGTGTGAGGGCTCACACCTGAAGAAGGCTCCACGGCCGAAACGTTGTGTTCTCTTTCTTCTTTTTTTCAGCATGGAACAAACCTATTACTTGTTCCTTTGCAGCCTACGCATGCTGACGCAGCTACCCACCTGCACTTAGCTAAACCTGGCTATCATGATCAATGGTCATCCATTTGCGCCTGTCTGTCTAGGGAGTGCCAGATGGACATCTGGACTGCATTCCTAAGTGTCAGGCTTAAGTGACTCATATCTCACCTTGATCAACCAATCAGGGACTGGCAGGGCTGAGTAACCTATGTGGGACTCTGATGCCCATGGAACTTTCAGCCAATCAACGAGTTGAAGTTCCTCCAGGTAAAAACAGGCAACACAGAGAGCCTGA
Organism: Lepisosteus oculatus; assembly: GCF_040954835.1. Taxonomy (NCBI): domain Eukaryota; kingdom Metazoa; phylum Chordata; class Actinopteri; order Semionotiformes; family Lepisosteidae; genus Lepisosteus; species Lepisosteus oculatus. Next base: position 59,659,999 of record NC_090709.1, on the reverse strand, counting down.
GAAGATTCAGTGAGAGATTCAGTAGATTCAGTGAGATTCTGGAGGGACTTCAGAGACTTTTCGAAAGGGAATTCAAAGGAGAATTCCAGGGCAGGACGGCCCAGGAGCAGAAGGCTCCCAAGGGCAGGACATTCTCGCAGCGCGCCTCCTGACCATCCTGAGACTCAGCCCGGACAACCACGGAACGGCCAGTGTGTCTGAGTGCCAGAACTTTCCTTTGTTCTAAGAGTCTAGAGTGGAGGTTGCCAGAGAGTAACCAGAGAATCCACCCGAGGTTAGCACCAGCAGCAAGCCTCATCAACAGGTCAGAACTGTGGACAGCTGAATCACTATTCAGAACTAGCTCTTCATCAGGAACGAACCGGTCCTCTTCCCGACTTGCTGTGACCCACAGTCATCTTTTCTCCTGTGCACAAACTTTGCTAGTTAAAGCCAACACTAACTAGCCGGTCAGTGAGCATCTGCAGCGCACCGTCGCAAGCCGCACAACACAGCCTGGCACCGAGCCAGAGAGCGCGGATTGGACAGCAACAGCCTGCAACTGTTTCTTTGTGCCCGCAGGAGATCTGAATCCCCAGAGATTGGATGAGTATTCAACTTCAATGCATTACAGCTCGAGAATTCAATTGTTATCCAAACCAGTTGATATCAATTTAATTCCTAAGAGTTATGTTCTTGTTTTGAGTATCTAATGTAGAAGTTATAACCAAGTTCATTTATGAAACGGTCTTAATGAATGATATACTGAACGTATGTCCTCTTGATATGTGTAACACTTCGTAACTGACTGAATATATATCTTTTGTATTCTGATAACCCTCTCGTTAAGATCTCTTAGGATTATATGCATATTCTATATATTAATAAATGTATCCTCGTGTATTAGTACCTGTGTGTGTGCGTTGTTTGAACTATATCGCATAGTTGGATTCTAAAGCCATCAAAAGAATCAATTTTGTGATTTACTGTGTAGCGGCGAGGCTTAATACTAAGGCAGAATTAAGTGTTTCTGAGCTTCCCAAATGAGGCCCCATTTCTCTGTTCATCTCTGTGGTGCAGCCACAGAGAAACTATACATGCAAGATGTTTTCTTTTGATAAGGACAGCTCCCACAGGGGGATGCACTTAGCTAAGCCTGGCTATCATGATCAATGGTCATCCATTGGCGCCTATCTGTTTAGGGAGTGCCAGTTGGACATCTGGACTGCATTACTAAGTGTCAGGAGTAAGTGACTCATATCTCACCTTGATCAACCAATCAGGGACTGGTAGGGCCGAGTAACCCACGTGGGACTCTGATGCCCATGGAACTTTCAGCCAATCATTGAGCTGAAGTTCCTCCAGGTAAAAACAGGCAACACAGAGAGCCTGGGAGATTCAGATTCAGACTCAGATTCAACAATTCTAAAGGGAATTCAAAGGAGAATCCCAAGGGCAGGACATTCTCGCAGCGCGCCTCCTGACCATCCTGAGACTCAGCCCGGACAACCACGGAACGGCCAGCTGAATCACTATTCATCAGGAACGAACCGGTCCTCTTCCTGACTTGCTGGGACCCACAGTCATCTTTTCTCCTGTGCACAAACTTTGCTAGTTAAAGCCAACACTAACTAGCCGGTCAGTGAGCATCTGCAGCGCACCGTCGCAAGCCGCACAGCACAGCCTGGCACGGAGCCAGAGAGCGCGGATTGGACAGCAACAGCCTGCAACTGTTTCTTTGTGCCCGCAGGAGATCTGAATCCCCAGAGATTGGATGAGTATTCAACTTCAATGCATTACAGCTCGAGAATTCAATTGTTATCCCAACCAGTTGATATCAATTTAATTCCTAAGAGTTATGTACTTGTTTTGAGTATCTAATGTAGAAGTTGTAACCAAGTTCACTTTACGAAACGGTCTAAATGGATGATATACTGAACGTATCTCCTCTTGATATGTGTAACACTTTGTAACTGATTGAATATATATCTTTTGTATTCTGATAACCCTCTCGATAAGATCTGTTAGTTTTACATGCATATTCTATGTATTAATAAATGTATCCTCGTGTATTAGTACCTGTGTGTGTGCGTTGTTTGAACTATATTGCATGGTTGGATTCTAAAGCCATCAAAAGAATCAACTTTGTGATTTACTGCTACAATTGATAATTGTCCCAGTAAACGCCCAAACCCTACAGAACTGGTGCCTTCAGAGAGCCACTATGATTACATATTTGGCGTCCCTGAACCGGTTTTCCCTACATTATTTGGCGTCCCTGGGTGGGCTTAATCTACATTATTTGGCGTCCCTGGCACGGGCATGGCAAGACTGAAATGAGTCAACCAAGCGGAATAATTCAATATAAAACGCCGCGGGTTTCATACACGACAATACAGTGTGCTGAAAGCCGAAAGGAAAAAAGTTCCCCTTGCTCTTTAAGCAGTGTTTGATTGTTTTGTGATCTTTTGCGATCTACCGGGTTGATTGCATACTTGATCTTGTGGTTTTCTGTGGTAAAACTGTGATTTCGTACTTAAAAGTAATACTCTTTAAGTTTAATGATGGTTGCTAAAAGGTCTGAATTCGAGTCGCTATTAAGCACTCTCTCTAGCAGCGACAAGTCTGACCACGATCTCTTCCATATCTCCGTCAGCGGAGAAGCTAGGAGAATAAATCTCCATTCTCTGAGAGAGCTAGCGAAGGACATAGAGAGATTTGACCCCGCAGTGTCAGAGAATAATATCGAGAGTTATATTCAAGACCTCAGGTATAACCTGCAGTACCTGCCAAACGCCACAGAACAGAAGAAAGTGTTTCTGGTCAGGAAAACTACCAGCAGAGCTGTACATGAGTGGATGGCTAGGCAGATGAAAGAAGTCTGTAATGATTTAGAGGAGCTGTGTCAAGCACTTATCGAAGAATACAGTACGTTTATTGACCCGACTGCCGGGATAGCCGACGCCCTTAACATTAAGCACGAGAGAGCAGAGTCCCCTCGCGAATATTACAAGAGACTTAGACGAACTTATTTTGCAGGGCGAAATGATGAGGGTTGCGAAGAGAACACACATTTCAAGGGTTTATTCATTGCGAATCTCCACCCATCAGTCAGAAAGATGATCTTAATGCATACAGATGCACAGACCATGAAAATGACTGATATTAAGAGATTCGTGCAGAAAGCCTGGGAGTATGATGTCAAAAGTCGCTCTGAGCGAAAAGCTGTTAAAGCGACTGTGTTCGCCGTCAGAGCCAGCAGGGTTAACTCCCTCCTGCTCGAAGGAGCACAGGCTCCTGAGCTGGCTAAGCCCCGTTCCAAAGCACTCACACAGGACCGCACCCAGCGTCCTAAGTGCCATGAGAACACCGGGGGAGGGAAAGGGCTAGAAAAGGCTGAACAAAAGGATTCAGTAGCCGCCCGCCTGGCCAGGCTTGAACAAGCTTTATTAGGACAGGGACAACCGCTCCCCAAGGCTGCCGGAAGCGTGAATGAGCTGATACTCTCCACTGGAGGAGGCGGAGACCCGCCCCCTCTCCCTCCCTCAGTCTATCTGATTGAGCGGAAGGGTTCCTGCCTGGATGAATTCAGCCACTCCCAAGTGAGTGCTGACTCCACCCCTGAAGTCACAGAGCAGGCAGTAAAACACAGAGGAAAAGCAGGAAGCTTTTACCTCAAGGCTGCCATGGGAGATGTCTTACCCAGTGAGACACTGATTGACACTGAGGTTGAAAGGTGTTTGATGTCACACGGCAAGCTCAAACGGGTAGAAAAAGAAAAGGGCATGCGACTCAGAGAGGAACCTTTGGTGGATCACCAGAAAGGCAAGGTGTGGAAACAGGTCAAGGCTCCTAAGCCTTCTGTACAGAAGGAAAGGGGGGCCAAGAGGCAGACTGTGCTCAGACAGGGCCCACCGAACACAGAAGCCTATGCGGAGATTCCTTCTGTTCCCTCTGGACAAGAATTAAAAATATTTCCTTGTTCCCCAGAAATACAGGGAAGTCGTGTCCCGGCTGAGGTCACAACAGCCTCCCTGCCACAGGAGCGGTGCTCCAAGCAGCCGCCTGATCCACCAGGTAAAGCACACACCTTTTACATCCCTAAAGAGGAGCAGATCTCCCCACCTGGCGATGAAAAGGAGCTTTCCCTGTGCACCCCGGCACCCAAGAGGGGTCAGGACCACCACCCTGCAGTGGTGGAAGGGATCCAGATGGCAGGAGAGCAGGTTGGTGATGTAGCCCTCACCCTTAGCCCTGAGAGGTCCTCTATTAGTGAGGATCTGCTTGAGCAGCTGTCACAGGTCCACCGCCAGGTGCCCCTGGTGCAACATTCACAGGTTGGACAGGAGGTCCAGCTGGACGCTGAGACTACTGCGCTGTGGACACACCTGATCCCAGATGCAGATTCCCTCTGCTGTGACCCAGGGAACCTGCAGTCATGTAACATTATTTCTCACAACTACCAGGTAGTGAGTGAGACTGACCTGATTGTTCCTGCCTCAACGGTAGGGTTGCCAACACACCCAGTCCCCCAGTAGGGACAGGGAATGAAAGCCGAGCCGGTTTTCTTACAGCCACCAGCTCAGTCTGTGAGTCTGAGTCTGACCAACAGTGGTTCAGCCAGACTGGAGCTGGATGGTCAAGTCACCCGCCTGCCAGTGCAGGACATCGCAAAGAGAGGTGTCAGAATCCCCGCCTGCACTGACATGGGCCTGGTGAGTGATAGTAAGTTCAAAGACAGTGAACTAGCTATCCCAGTGCTGGGGCAGCTCCCTGAACCCCTAGCGAGGGAAGGGGGGAGCGAGCAGGTGTCCAACACCCATGCCCAGCGAACGACTGTAATCATGCCGCTAGAGGGATTCCTCAATCAGGAGATGTGCAGGGTGGACCTGAACAGTGAGAATGGGATAACAATCCCAGACCACTCAGCCGAGGGTCAGGCATGCTCCACCGCTGCACCGCCCCCTGCAGGGTTCCTAGAGCACAGGCATGAACAAATCGAAAAAGCAGATGCCCTGGAAAAGGAGGAGCAGCATCAGCAGCTGTGTCAGATCTCCCCAGATTTCCAGGATGTTGGTGCCCAAGATGCCACATGGCATACTGAGAAAGACACCATGTACACGCTGCGCCAGCTTAGAAAGGCAACAGTCACTCAGAAGGAGATGACTGGGATCAGCCACCCGAAAAGACTTTTGGGAGGACTGATTGCTGCCGCCACTGTTGCACGTTTGCTTTTTCTGGTAGGTTTCTTGTGCTACTGGCACTCTCACCCTGACTGCCCCAAGAAGGCAGGTGTCAGAGATGCCAGAGGGTAGTGAGAGACTGTATCGACAGCAGCAAAAGTTGGAAAGCTTAGGGAAAACCCTACAGGCAACTTCCTATGCAACAGGGTTAAACCTTATTCCCCAACCAGTGGACATGATTGTTGGTGTTATACAGTGGGTTTATGCTTGTGTGCAACAGGCCAGAATGTTGACACAAGACCTGTTAAGGGAGTTTAGTGCCACTGTAGCCAGCCTAGCTATGGCACAATTCCCAACCCACTTGATTCCACTCTTCTCAGTAGAGGAGTATGTGACATTAACCCCATCGATCATAGCTCACCCAGAAGGCAATCCAAGATTGAATTCGGTTCCAAATCTTGAGATGGGTATGGCTACCAAAGCTATCCATTGGCTGTGTCTAAACGATTCACCAATGAAGGGTGTAAAGCTACTAACGAGCAGAGGGAGGTTAATGAACCCCATGAAGAGCAGGTGGGAAGTAAATGGCTGGTCAGCACACCACTTTTAACTGTCACCATGACTTGTGACAGGCATGATACAGCTACCACAATGCAGCTACCTAATCAAACAGTTTTCCTGTAAGTTCCCGAGGAGGCCATAGTACAGCTTGAACTTAACACTGTACTGTCTAGAACCAAACAACATAAGACCAAACTTGAGGTCGTGGATGCCTTCAGGTGCCACACTATTGAATTGGATAGAAATCCAAGAAACAGTAAGCCCTAAAGAGGTACAGGTAGTTGAGTTTGCTTTAATGGAACAGACCTCCAAATCACCCTAGCAGATACCCAACACAGGTGCCGTGGGTCATCAGGGGGGCTGGGAACAGGAACCGTTGTTATTGTTATACTGCTGCTGGGTAGCTGGATCATGACTGACAGTGTACTCTGAATGCTGTACTCTCACATCAAGATGTACTCTGGGTAGCACGAATGAGTCAAAGGTAGCATGTCAAAAGAAAGGAAGTGACTTCTCCCCAAATATCTACTACAGAGGTATCAGATATTGACAGTGAACTTCCTGATGTGTAATTCCTAGACACAGATAATGTCTCCTACCGTGTTTATACATACTCCAGATGTTATTCATCCTGTTTGTTCCCAATGCTGGTTCCAGTATGAATTCTCGTGGAGTAATGTGGACATTTAAGGTTAATGTTCTAATGGCAAGGTGTCACGCCCTCTGCAGCCAGGGGGCGCTCCTTCTCTGTCCTGTCCCTAGTTTCCGGTCTGCTGTCCTTTCTGTCCCTCTCTTTCCCTTGGGCTATATATTTCCGGGTCTTGCACTCTGTCCTCGCTCAGCATTGATGTTCGGATGTCCTGAGACCCGCCTAGCACCAGGGCACCCCACGTCCGCTCCCTGAGGGCATAGGTTTCTATACGGCATTCCTGAACTCTTTGCACTAATGAGCCCGGGCCTTTTTCCCGTCTCCCCGCTACGCATATGGGTCTTTTTCTGCTCTCCGGCTCCCCACGGTTAGTCCCTTTGGACGTCCGTGACACAAGGGACATCACTTAACTCTGTTTTGTTTTGAAGGAAACAACGCCTCAGGACCTCGTGACCTTCAAAAAGGGGGGATATGTAGCGGCGAGGCTTATTAATAAGAAAGAATTAAGTGTTCTGAGCCTTCCCAAATGAGGCCCCATTTCTCTGTTCATCTCTGTGGTGCAGCCACAGAGAAACTATTCATGCAAGCTGATTTAGGGTTCCTCTGAAAAGGACAGCTCCCAAAGGGGGATGCACTTAGCTAAGCCTGGCTATCATGATCAATGGTCATCTATTGGCGCCTATCTGTCTAGGGAGTGCCAGATGGACATCTGGACTGCATTCCTAGGTGTCAGGAGTAAGTGACTCATATCTCACCTTGATCAACCAATCAGGGACTGGTAGGGCCGAGTAACCCACGTGGGACTCTGATGCCCATGGAACTTTCAGCCAATCAACGAGCTGAAGTTCCTCCAGGTAAAAACAGGCAACACAGAGAGCCTGAGAGAGTAAGATTCAGTGAGATTCAGAAGGGATTCAGTGGAGAATTCTGTGGACTTTTCTAAAGGGAATTCAAAGGAGAATTCCTGGGCAGGACGGCCCAGGAGCAGAAGGCTCCCAAGGGCAGGACATTCTCGCAGCGCGCCTCCTGACCATCCTGAGACTCAGCCCGGACAACCACGGAACGGCCAGTGTGTCCGAGTGCCAGAACTTTCCTTTGTTCTAAGAGTCTAGAGTGGAGGTTGCCAGAGAGTAACCAGAGAATCCACCCGAGGTTAGCAGCAGCAGCAAGCCTCATCAACAGGTCAGAACTGTGGACAGCTGAATCACTATTCAGAACTAGCTCTTCATTAGGAACGAACCGGTCCTCTTCCCGACTTGCTGGGACCCACAGTCATCTTTTCTCCTGTGCACAAACTTTGCTAGTTAAAGCCAACACTAACTAGCCGGTCAGTGAGCATCTGCAGCGCACCGTCGCAAGCCGCACAACACAGCCTGGCACCGAGCCAGACTGCGCGGATTGGACAGCAACAGCCTGCAACTGTTTCTTTGTGCCCGCAGGAGATCTGAATCCCCAGAGATTGGATGAGTATTCAACTTCACTGCATTACAGCTCAAGAATTCAATTGCTATCCAAACCAGTTGATATCAATTTAATTCCTAAGAGTTATGTACTTGTTTTGAGTATCTAATGTAGAAGTTGTAACCAAGATCACTTTACGAAACGGTCTAAATGAATGATATACTGAACGTATGTCCTCTTGATATGTGTAACACTTTGTAACTGACTGAATATATACCTTTTGTATTCTGATAACCCTCTCGGTAAGATCTGTTAGTTTTATATGCATATTCTATGTATTAATAAATGTATCCTCGTGTATTAGTACCTGTGTGTGTGCGTTGTTTGAGTTATGTCGCATGGTTGGATTCTAAAGCCATTAAAAGAATCAACTTTGTGATTTACTGCTTCAATTAATAATTGTCTCAGTAAATGCCCAAACCCTACAAAGCTGGTGCCTTCAGAGAGCCACTATGATTACATATTTGGCGTCCCTGAGCCGGTTTTCTTACAGATGTCAGGGCCATACGACAGTGCTTTACGCAGAGAGTGGTGGGGGTGAGATGTCAGGGCCTGATGAGACTGCTTTATGCAGAGAGTGGAGGGGTGGGTGTTAAGGCCATACAACAATTCTTTACGGAGAGAGTGGTGAGGGTGGGATGTCAGGGCCTGACGATACTGCTTTACGCAGAGAGTGGAATGGTGGGTGTCAGGGCCATGCGAAAATTCTTTACGCAGAAAGTGGAGGGATTGGTGTCAGAGCCATACAACACTTCTTTAAGCAGAGAGTGGCGGGGGTGGGATGTCAGGGCCTGACAACACTGCTTAAAGCAGAGAGTGGAGGGGTGGGTGTCAGGGCCATACGACACTGCTTTACACAGATAGTGGCAGGGGTAGGATGTCAGAGCTTGACGACACTGCTTTATGCAGAGAGTGGAGGGATTGGTGTCAGGGCCATACAACACTTCTTTAAGCAGAGAGTGGCGGGGGTGGGATGTCAGGGCCTGACAACACTGCTTAAAGCAGAGAGTGGAGGGGTGGGTGTCAGGGCCATACGACACTGCTTTACACAGATAGTGGCAGGGGTAGGATGTCAGAGCTTGACGACACTGCTTTATGCAGAGAGTGGAGGGATTGGTGTCAGGGCCATACAACACTTCTTTAAGCAGAGAGTGGCGGGGGTGGGATGTCAGGGCCTGACAACACTGCTTAAAGCAGAGAGTGGAGGGGTGGGTGTCAGGGCCATACGACACTGCTTTACACAGATAGTGGCAGGGGTAGGATGTCAGAGCTTGACGACACTGCTTTATGCAGAGAGTGGAGGGGTGGGTGTCAGGGCCATACGACACTTCTTTAGGCAGACAGTGACAGGGGTGGGATATCAGGGACTGACGAAACTGCTTTACGCAGAGAGTGGAGGGGTTCGATGTTAGGGCCATTCGACAGTGCTTTACGGAGAGAGTGGTGGGGGTGGGATATCAGGGCCTGATGAGACTGCTTTATGCAGAGAGTGGAGGGGTGGGTGTCAGTCCATACGACACTTCTTTACGCAGAGAGTGGCGGGGGTTGGATGTCAGGGCCATACGACACTTCTTTACGCAGAGAGTGGCAGGGGTGGGATGTCAGGGCCTGACAATACTGCTTTACGCAGAGAGTGGAGGGGGTGGGATGTCAGGGCCTGACTACACAGCTTAACGGAGAGAATGGAGGGGTGGGTGTCAGGGCCATACGACACTTCTTTACGCAGAGAGTGGCAGGGGTGGGATGTCAGGGCCTGACAACACTGCTTAACACAGAGAGTGGAGGGGAGGGTGTAAGGGCCATAGGACACTTCTTTTCGCAGAGAGTGACAGGTGTGGGATGTCAGGGCAAACCATACTGCTTTACGCAGAGAGTGCAAGGGGAGGGGATGTCAGGGCTTGACGACACTGTTTTATGCAGAGAGTGGAGGGGTGGGTGTCAGGGCCATACGAATGGGGTTAACGCAGAGAGTGGGGAGGTGGGATGTCAGGGCTTGAGGAAAATGCTTTATGCAGAGAGTGGCGGGGGTGGGATGTCAGTGCCATATGCCACTTCTTTACGCAGAGAATGGAGGGATTGGTTTCAGGGCCATACAAAAGTGCTTAACGCAGTGAGTGGTGAGGCTGGGATGTCACGGCCATAGGATAGTGCTTTACGCATAGAGTGCAGGGGGAGGGATGTCAGGGTCTGACAACACTCCTTAACGCAGAGAGTGGAGAGGTGGGTACCAGGGCCATATGACGGTGCTTTAGGCAGAGAATGGCGGGGGTGCGATGTCATGGCCTGACCATACTGTTTTACGCAGAGAGTGGCGGGGGTGGGATGTCAGGTCTTGGCGACACTGTTTTATACAGAGAGTGGCGGGGGTGGGATGTCAGGGCCATACGAAAGTGCTTTATGCAGAGAGTGTAGAGGGAGGGATGTCAGGGCCATACGACACTTCTTTACGTAGACAGTGGCAGGGGTGGGATGTCAGTGCCTGAGAACACTGCTTAACGCCGAGAGTGGAGGGGTGGGTGTCAGGGACATATGGCAGTGCTTTAGGTTGAGAGTTGCGGGGGTGGGATGTCATGTCCTGACCATATTGCTTTACGCAGAGAGTGGCAGGGGTGAGATGTCAGGTATTGGCGACACTGTTTTATGCAGAGAGTGGCGGGGGTGGGATGTCAGGGCCTGATCATACTGCTTTACGCAGAGAGTGGCGGTGGTGGGTTATCAGGGCTTGACGACACTGCTTTAAGCAGAGAGTGGAGGGGTGGGTGTCAGAGCCATACGACACTTCTTTACGCAGAGAGTGGCAGGGGTGGGATGTTAGAGCCTGAGAACACTGCTTAACGCAGAGAGTGGAGGGTTCGGTGTCAGGGCCATACGACAATTCTTTAAGCAGAGAGTGGAGGGATTGGTTTCAGGGCCATACGAAAGTGCTTAACGCAGTGAGCGGGTCGGGTGGGATGTCAGGGTCATACGACAATGCTTTATGCAGAGAGTGTAGGGGGTAGGATGTCAGGGCCTGACCATACTGCTTTACGCAGAGAATGGCGGGGTGGGATTTCAGGGCTTGACGACACTGCTTTATGCAGAGAGTGGCGGGGTGGGATGTCAGGGCCATACGACACTTCTTTACGCAGAGAGTGGAGGGGTGGGTCTCAGGGCCTTATCATACTGCTTTACGCAGTGAGTGGCGGGGGTGAGATGTCTGGGACTGACGATACTGCTTTACGCAGATAGTGGCGGGGGTGTGTGTCAGGGCCATACGACAATTCTTTACGCAGAAAGTGGAGGATGCGGTATGTCAGGGCCTGACAACACTGCTTAACGCAGAGAGTGGAGGGGTGCGATGTCAGGGCCTGACCATACTGCTTTACGCAGAGAGTGGCGGGGGTGGGATGTCAGGGCCACACGACAGTGCTTTACGCAGATAGTGGAGGATGCGGTATGTCAGGGCCTGACAACACTGCTTAACGCAGAGAGTGGAGGGGTGCGATGTCAGGGCCTGACCATACTGCTTTACGCAGAGAGTGGCGGGGGTGGGATGTCAGGGTATGACGACACTGCATTATGCAATGAGTAGTGGGGTGGGTGTCAGGGCCAAACGACACTTCTTCACGCAGAGAGCAACAGGGGTGGGATGTCAGGACCTAACGATACTGCTTTACGCAGAGTGGTGGGGGTGGGATTTCAGGGCTTGAAGACTCTACTTTATGCAGAGAGTGGCGAGGGTTGGATGTTAGGGCCATATGACAGTGCTTTACGCAGAGAGTGGCGTTGATGGGATGTCAGGGCCTGATGAGACTGCTTTATGCAAGGAGTGGAGTGGTGGGTGTCAGGGCCATACGACACTTATTTATGTAGACAGTGGCAGAGGCGGGATGTCAGGCCCATACGCCACTTCTTTACGCAAAGAGTGGCAGGGGTAGGAAGTCAGGGCCTGACAACACTGCTTAAAGCACAGAGTGGAGGTGTAGGTGTAAGGGCCATACGACACTTCTTTACGCAGAGAGTGGCAGGGGTGAGATGTCAGGGCCTGACGATACTGCTTTACGCAGAGAGTGGAGGGGTTGGGATGTCAGGGCCTGACTACACAGCTCAAGGGAGAGAATGGAGGGGTGGGTGTCAGGGCCATACGACAGTGCTTTACGCAGAGAGTGGCGGGGTTGGGATGTCAGGGCCTGACGATACTGCTTTTCGATGAGAGTGGCGGGGGTGGGATGTCAGGGCCTGACTAGACTACTTCATGCAGAGAGTGTAAAGGTGGGTGCTTTACGCAGAGAGTGGCGGGGGTTCAACGTCAGGACCATACGACAATGCTTTAAGCAGAGAGTGGAGGGGTGGGTGTCAGGGCCATACGAAAGTGGTTAACGCAGTGAGTGGCAGGGGTGGGATGTCATGGTCTGACGAATCTTCTTTATGCAGAGAGTGGCGGGGGTGGGATGTCATGACCTGATGAAACTGCTTTATGCAGAGAGTGGCGGGGGTGGAATGTCAGGGCCATATGACACTGCTTAACGCAAAGAGTGGAGGGGTGCATGTGAGGGCCATACGACACTTCTTTACGCAGAGAGTGGAAGGGGTGGGATGTCAGGGCTTGACAACACTACTTAACGCAGACAGTAGAGGCGTGGGTGTCAGGGCCTGACAACACTGCTTAACGCAGAGAGTGGAGGGGTGGGTGTCAGGGCTTGACTACACTGTTTTATGCAGAGAGTGGCAGGGGTGGGGATGTCAGGGCCATACGACACTACTTTATGCAGAGAGTGGCATTGGTGGGATGTCAGGACCTGACAACACTGCCTAACACAGAGAGTGGAGGGGTGGGTATCAGGGAATACGACAGGGGATAACGCAGAGAGTGGCAGGGGTGGGATGTCAGTGCATGAAGACACTGCTTTATGCAGAGAGTGGAGTGGTGGGTTTCAGGGCTATACGACACCTTTTTAAGCAGAGAGTGACAGGGGTGGGATGTCACGGCCTGACGATACTGCTTTACGAGAGAGTGGCGGGGATGGGATGTCAGTGCCTTACGACACTGCTTTATGCAGAGAGTGGAGGGGTGGGTGTCAGAGCCATACGACACTTCTTTACGCAGGGAGTGGCGGGGTTGGGATGTCAGGGCTTGACTACACTGTTTTAAGCAGAGAGTGGAGGGGTGGGTATCAGGGAATACGACAGGGGTTAACACAGAGAGTGGCAGGGGTGGGATGTCAGTGCATGAATACACTGCTTTATGCAGAGAGTGGAGTGGTGGGTGTCAGGGCCATACGACACTCATTTACGTAGAGAGTGGCGGGGGTGGGATGTCAGGGCCTGACGATACTGCTTTACGCAGAGAGTGGCGGGGGGGGATGTCAGGGCCTGATAACTCTGCTTAACGCAAAGAGTGGAGGGGTGGGTTTCAGGGCAATACGACACCTTTTTAAGCAGAGAGTGACAGGGGTGGGATGTCACGGCCTGACGACACTGCTTTATGCAGAGAGTGGAGGGGTGGGTGTCAGGGCCATACGACATTTCTTTAGGCAGTGAGTTGCAGTGGTGGGATGTCACGGCCTGATGATACTGCTTTACGCAGAGAATGGAAGGGTGGGTGTCAGGGCCATATTACACTTCTTTAAGCAGAGAGTTACAGGGGTGTGATGTCAGGGGATGACGATAATGCTTTATGCAGAGAGTGGAGGAGGTGGGATGTCAGGGCTTGACGACACTGCTTTATGCAGAGAGTGGAGGGGTGTGTGTCATTGCCATACGACACTTCTTTAGGAAGATATTGTCGGGGGTGGGATGTCAGAGCCTGACAACACTGCTTAACGCAGAGAGTGGAGGGGTTGGATATCATGGCCTGACGATACCACTTTACGCAGCGAGTGGCGGAGGTGGGATGTCAGGGCCATACGACCCTTCTTTAGGCAGAGAGTGACAGTGTTGGAATGTCAGGGCCTGATGAAACTGCTTTACACAGAGAGTGGTGGGAGTTGGATGTCAGGGCTTGACGACACTGCTATATGCAGAGAGTGGCGGGGGTGGTATGTTAGGGCCTGATGAGACTACTTTATGCAGAGAGTCGAGGGATGGGCGTCAGGCCATACGACACTTCTTTACGTAGAGAGTGGTAGGGGTGGGATTTCAGTGCCTGACGATACTGCTTTACGCAGAGAGTGGCAGGGGTTTTAAAACAGGGCCAAATGACAGTGCTTTACGCAGAGATTGGCGGGTGTGGGATGTCAGGGCTTGACGACACTGTTTTATACAGAGAGTGGAGGGGTGGGTGTCAGGTCCATACGACAAATCTTTATGCAAGAGTTGCGGGGGTAGGATGTCAGGGCCTGACGATACTGCTTTACGCAGAGAGTTGCGGGGGTGGGATGTCAGGGCATGATGACACTGCTTTATGCAAAGAGTGGTGGGGTGGGTGTCAGGGCCATACGACACTTCTTAACGCAGAGAGTGGCGAGGGTTGGATGTTAGGGCCATATGACAGTGCTTTACGCAGAGAGTGGCGGGGGTATGATGTCAGGGCCTGATGAGAATGCTTTACGCAGAGAGTGGCGGGGGTGGGATGTCAGGGCCTGATGAGAATGCTTTATGTAAAGAGTGGAGGGCTGGGTGTCAGGGCCATACGACACTTATGTATGTAGACAGTGGCGGGGGCGGGATGTCAGGGCCATACGACACTTCTTTACGCAGAGAGTGGCAGGGGTACGCAGTCAGGGCCTGACAACACTGCTTAAAGCAGAGAATGGAGGTGTAGGTGTAAAGGCCATACGACACTTCTTTACACAGAGAGTGGCAGGGGTGGGATGTCAGGGCCTGACAATACTGCTTTACGCAGAGAGTGGAGGGGGTGGGATGTCAGGGCCTGACTACACAGCTTAACGGAGAGAATGGAGGGGTGGGTGTCAGGGCCATAAGACAGTGCTTTACGCAGAGAGTGGCGGGGTTGGGATGTCACGGCCTGACGATACTGCTTTTCGATGAGAGTGGCGGGGGTGGGATGTCAGGGCCTGACGAGACTACTACATACAGAGAGTGTAAAGGTGGGTGTCAGGGCCATACAACACTTATTTACGTAGAGAGTGGCGGGGTTGGGATGTCAGACCCTGACGATACTCCTTTACGCAGAGAGTGCCGGGAGTGGGATGTCAGGGCATGAAGACACAGCTTTATGCAGAGAGTGGAGGGGTGGGTTTTAGGGCCATACGACACTTATACTCGTAGATAGTGGCGGGGGTGGGATGTCAAGGCCTGACGATACTGCTTTACGCAGAAAGTGGCATTGGTGGGATGTCAGGGCCTGACAACACTGTTTAACGAAAAGAGAGGAGGGGTGGTTGTCAGGGTGATACGACACTTCTTTAAGCAGAGAATTACAGGGGTATGATGTCAGGGCCTGACGATAATGCTTTACGCAGAGAGTGGAGGGGTAGGTGTCAGGGCCATACGACTTCTTTAGGCAGAGATTGGCGGGGGTGGGATGTCAGAGCCTGACAATACTTCTTTACGAAGAGAGTTGAGGGGTGGGTGTCAGGGCCATACGACACTTCTTTACGCTGAGAGTGAAAGGGGTGGGATGTCAGGGCCTGACGATAATGCTTTACGCAGAGAGTGGAGGAGTCGGGATGTCAGGGCTTGACGACACTGCTTTATGCAGAGAGTGGAGAGGTTGGTGTCAGGGCCATACGACACTTCTTTAGGCAGAGATTGGCGGGGGTGGGATGTCAGGGCCTTACGATACTTCTTTACGAAGAGTTTGGAGGGGTGGGTGTCAGGGCCATCCGACACTTCTTTACGCTGAGAGTGACAGGGGTGGGATGTTAGGGCCTGACGTTACTGCTTTACGTAGAGTGGCGGGGATGGGATGTCAGGGCTTGACGACACTGCGTTATGCAGAGAGTGGAGGGGTGGGTGTCAGGGCCATATGGCACTTCTTTACACAAAGAGTGGCAGGGGAGGGATGTCAGGGCCTGACGATACTCCTTTACGCAGAGAGTGGCAGGGGTGGGATATCAGGACTTGACGACACTGCTTCATGCAGAGAATGGAGGGGTGGGTGTCAGGGCCATACAACACTTCTTTACATAAACAGTGGCGGGGGTGGGATGTGAAAACCTGAGAACACTGCTTAATGCAGAGAGTGTAGGGGTGGGATGTCAGGGCCATACGACACTTCTTTACACAGAGAGTGGCAGGGGTGGGATGTTAGAGCCTGACGATACTGCTTTACGCAGATAGTGGCGTTGGTTGGATGTCATTGCCATACGACAGTGCTTTACGCAGAGAGTGGCGGGGGTGGGATGTCTAGGCCTGATGAGACTGCTTCATGCAGAGAGTGAAGGGGTGGGTGTCAGGGCAGTATGATGCTTCTTTACGCAGAGAGTGACAGGGGTGGGATGTCAGGGCCTGATGATACTACTTTACGCAGATAGTGGCGGGGGTGGGATATCAGGGTATGAAGACACTGCTTCATGCAGAGAGTGGAGGGGTGGGTGCCAGGGCCATACGACAATTCTTTACGCACAGAGTGGTGGGATTGGTGTCAGGGCCATACGAAAGTGCTTAAAGCACTGAGTGGCGAGGCTGGGATATCAGGGCCATATGACAGTGCTTTACGCAGAGAGTGGAGGGGTGGGTGTCAGGGCCATACGACAGTGCTTTACGCAGAGAGAGTCGGGGGTGGGATGTCAAGGCCTGATGAGACAGCTTCATGCAGAGAGTGGAGGGGTGGGATGTCAGGGCATGAAGACACTGCTTTACGCAGAGAGTGGCAGGGGTGGCATGTCAGGGCATGAAGACACTGCTTTACGCAGAGAGTGGAGGGGTGGGTGTCAGAGTCATATGACAGTGCTTTAGGCAGAGAGTGGCGGGGGTGGGATTTCAGGGCCTGATGATACTGCTTTACACAGAGAGTGGCGGGGGTGGGATGTCAGGGCATGAAGAGACTGCTTTATGCAGAGAGTGTAGGTGGGTGTCAGGGCCATAAGACAGTGCTTTACGCAGAGAGTGGCGGAGGTGGGATGTCAGGGCCTGATGAGACTGCTTTATGCAGAGAGTGGAGTGGTGAGTTCTTGTGCCATACGACAATTCCTTACGCAGAGAGTGGTGAGGGTGGGATGTCAGGGCCTGACGATACTACTTTACGCAGAAAGTGGCGGGGATGTGTGTCAGGGCCTTACGACAATTCTTTACGCAGAAAGTGGAGGTATTGGTGTCAGGCCCATACGACAGTGCTTAACGCAGTGAGTGGCGAGGCTTGGATGTCAGTGCCATATGACAGTGCTTTAGGCAGAGAGTGGCGGGGGTAGGATGTCAGGGCCTGACCATACTGCTTTACGCAGAGAGTGGCGGGGGTGGGATGTCAGGGCTTGAGGACACTGCATTATGCAGAGAGTGGAGGGGTGGGTGTCAGGCCCATACGACATTTCTTCACGCAGAGAGTGGCGGGTGTGGGATATCAGAGCCTGAGAACACTGCTTAACGCACTGAGTGGAGGGGTGGGTGTCAGGGCCATACAACACTTCTTTAGGCAGAGAGTATCAGGGGTGGGATGTCAGAGCCTGAAGACACTGCTTTTCACGGAGAGTGGCGGGGGTGGGATGCCAGGGCCTGACAACATTCCTTAACGCAGAGAGTGGAAGGGTGCGTGTCAGGGCCATATGACACTGCTTTACGCAGAGAGTACCAGAGGTGGGATGTCAGGGCATGATGATACTACTTTACGCTGATAGTGGGGCATGAATACACTGCTTTATGCAGAGTGGCGGGGGTTGGATGTCAGGGCAATACGACAGTGCTTTTCGCAAAGACTGGCGGGGGTGGAAAGTCAGGGCCTGATGAGACTGCTTTACGCAGAGAGTGGAGGGGTGGGTGTCAGGGCCATATGACACTTCTTTACACAGATAGTGGCAGGGTTGGGATGTCAGGACTTGACAACATTGCTATATGCAGAGAGTGGAAGGTTGGGTGTCAGGGCCATACGACGGGTTAACGCAGAGAGTGGCGAGGGTGGGATGTTAGGGCCATACTACAATTCTTTACGCAGGTCAGGATTGGTGTCAGGCCCATACGACAGTGCTTAACGCAGTGAGTGGAGAGGTTGGGATATTAGGGCCATACGACTGTGCTTTACGCAGAGAGTGGAGGGGGCGGGACGTCAGGGGCTGACAACACTACTTAACGCAGAGAGTGGAGGGGTGGGTATCAGGGCCATATATCAGTGCTTTAGGCAGAGAGTGGCAGGGGTAGGATGTCAGGGCCTGACCATACTGCTTTACGCAGAGAGTGGCGGGGGTGGGATGTCAGGGCCTGACCATACTGCTTTACGCAGAGTGTGGCAGGGGTGGTATCTCAAGGCTTGACGACACTGCTTTATGTAGAGAGTGGCGGAGGTGGGATGTCAGGGCCATACAACACTTCTTTACGCAGATAGTGGCATGGGTGCGATGTCAGGGCCTGACGATACTGCTTTACGCTGATAGTGGCGGGGGTGGGATGTCAGGGCTTGACGACACTGCTTTATGCAGAGAGTGAAGGGGTGGGACTCAGGGCGATACGACACTGCTTTATGCAGAGAGAGGCAGGTGTGGGATGTCAGGGCCTGATGAGACTGCTTAATGCAGAGAGTGGAGGGGTGGGTGTCAGGGCAATATGACATGGGTTAACGCAGAGAGTGGAGGGGGTGGGATGTCAGAGCCTGAAAGCACTGCTTAACTCAGAGAGTGGAGGGGTGGGTATCAGGGTTATACGACACTTCTTTACGCAGAGAGTGGCAGGGGTGGGATGTCAGGGCTTGACGATACTGCTTGACGATACTGCTTTACGCAGATAGTGGCGGGGGTGGGATGTAAGGGCTTGACGACACTGCTTTATGTAGAAAGTGGAGGGGTGGGTGTCAGGGCCATACGACAGGGGTAACGCAGAGAGTAACTGGGCTGGGATGTCAGGGCCTGACGAGACTGCTTTACGCAGAGATTGGCGGGGGTGGGATGTCAGAGCTTGACGAAACTGCTTCATGCAGAGAGTGGCGGTGGTGGGATGTCAGGGCTTGACGAAACTGCTTTTTGCAGAGAGTGGCAGGGGTGGGATGTCAGGGCCATACGACAGGGGTTAACGCAGAGAGTGGCGAGGTGGGATGTCAGGGCTTGACGAAACTGCTTCATGCAGAGAGTGGCGGTGGTGGGATTTCAGGGCTTGACGAAACTGCTTTTTGCAGAGAGTGGCAGGGGTGGGATGTCAGGGCCATACGACAGGGGTTAACGCAGAGAGTGGCGAGGTGGGATGTCAGGGCTTGACGAAACTGCTTCATGTAGAGAGTGGCAGGGGTGGGATGTCAGGGCCTTACGACACTTCTTTACGCAGAGAGTGGAGAGGTGGGTGTCAGGGCCATACGACAGGGGTTAACGCAGAGAGTGGCGAGGTGGGATGTCAGGGCTTGACGAAACTGCTTCATGCAGAGAGTGGCAGGGGTGGGATGTCAGGGCCATAGGACACTTATTTACGCAGAGACTGGCGGAGGTGGGATGTCAGGTCTTGGCGACACTGTTTTATGCAGAGAGTGGCGGGGGTGGGATGTCAGGGCCTAACAACACTTCTTTACGCAGATAGTGGCAGGGTTGGGATGTCAGGACTTGACAACATTGCTATATGCAGAGAGTGGAAGATTGGGTGTCAGGGCCATACGACGGGTTAACGTAGAGAGTGGTGAGGGTGGGATGTTAAGGCCATACGACAGTGCTTTACGCAGAGAATAGAGGGGGCGGGATGTCAGGGGCTGACAACACTACTTAACGCAGAGAGTGGAGGGGTGGGTATCAGGGCCATATGTCAGTGCTTTCCGCAGAGAGCGGCAGAGGTAGGATGTCAGGGCCTGACCATACTGCTTTACGCAGAGAGTGGCGGGGGTGGGATGTCAGGGCTTGACGACACTGCTTTATGCAGAGAGTGAAGGGGTGCGATGTCAGGGCCTGACGATACTGCTTTACGCTGATAGTGGCGGGGGTGGGATGTCAGAGCTTGACGAAACTGCTTCATGCAGAGAGTGGCGGTGGTGGGATGTCAGGGCTTGACGAAACTGCTTTTTGCAGAGAGTGGCAGGGGTGGGATGTCAGGGCCATACGACAGGGGTTAACGCAGAGAGTGGCGAGGTGGGATGTCAGGGCTTGACGAAACTGCTTCATGCAGAGAGTGGCGGTGGTGGGATTTCAGGGCTTGACGAAACTGCTTTTTGCAGAGAGTGGCAGGGGTGGGATGTCAGGGCCATACGACAGGGGTTAACGCAGAGAGTGGCGAGGTGGGATGTCAGGGCTTGACGAAACTGCTTCATGTAGAGAGTGGCAGGGGTGGGATGTCAGGGCCTTACGACACTTCTTTACGCAGAGAGTGGAGAGGTGGGTGTCAGGGCCATACGACAGGGGTTAACGCAGAGAGTGGCGAGGTGGGATGTCAGGGCTTGACGAAACTGCTTCATGCAGAGAGTGGCAGGGGTGGGATGTCAGGGCCATAGGACACTTATTTACGCAGAGACTGGCGGAGGTGGGATGTCAGGTCTTGGCGACACTGTTTTATGCAGAGAGTGGCGGGGGTGGGATGTCAGGGCCTAACAACACTTCTTTACGCAGATAATGGCAGGGTTGGGATGTCAGGACTTGACAACATTGCTATATGCAGAGAGTGGAAGATTGGGTGTCAGGGCCATACGACGGGTTAACGTAGAGAGTGGTGAGGGTGGGATGTTAAGGCCATACGACAGTGCTTTACGCAGAGAGTAGAGGGGGCGGGATGTCAGGGGCTGACAACACTACTTAACGCAGAGAGTGGAGGGGTGGGTATCAGGGCCATATGTCAGTGCTTTCCGCAGAGAGCGGCAGAGGTAGGATGTCAGGGCCTGACCATACTGCTTTACGCAGAGAGTGGCGGGGGTGGGATGTCAGGGCTTGACGACACTGCTTTATGCAGAGAGTGAAGGGGTGCGATGTCAGGGCCTGACGATACTGCTTTACGCTGATAGTGGCGGGGGTGGGATGTCAGGGCTTGACGACACTGCTTTATGCAGAGAGTGAAGGGGTGGGACTCAGGGCGATACGACACTGCTTTATGCAGAGAGTGGCAGGTGTGGGATGTCAGGGCCTGATGAGACTGCTTAATGCAGAGAGTGGAGGGGTGGGTGTCAGGGCAATATGACATGGGTTAACGCAGAGAGTGGAGGGGGTGGGATGTCAGAGCCTGAAAGCACTGCTTAACTCAGAGTGGAGGGGTGGGTATCAGGGCTATACGACACTTCTTTACGCAGAGAGTGGCAGAGGTAGGATGTCAGGGCCTGACCATACTGCTTTACGCAGAGAGTGGCGGGGGTGGGATGTCAGGGCCTGACCATACTGCTTTACGCAGAGAGTGGCGGGGGTGGGATGTCAAGGCTTGACGACACTGCTTTATGTAGAGAGTGGCGGAGGTGGGATGTCAGGGCCATACAACACTTCTTTACGCAGATAGTGGCAGGGGTGCGATGTCAGGGCCTGCCGATACTGCTTTACGCTGATAGTGGCGGGGGTGGGATGTCAGGGCTTGACGACACTGCTTTATGCAGAGAGTGGAGGGGTGGGTATCAGGGCCATATGTCAGTGCTTTTTTCAGAGAGTGGCAGGGGTAGGATGTCAGGGCCTGACCATACTGCTTTACGCAGAGAGTGGCGGGGGTGGGATGTCAAGGCTTGACGACACTACTTTATGTAGAGAGTGGCGGGGGTGGGATGTCAGGGCCATACAACACTTCTTTACGCAGATAGTGGCAGGGGTGCGATGTCAGGGCCTGACAACAGTGCTTAACGCAGAGAGTGGAGGGGTGGGATTCAGGGCAATACGACACTGCTTTATGCAGAGAGTGGAGAGGTGGGTGTCAGGGCCATACGACACTAATTTACGCAGAGCCTGGCAGGGGTGGGATGTCAGGGTCATAAGACATTGCTTTACTCAGAGAGGTGCGGGGGTGGGATGTCAGGGCCTGATGAGTCTGCTTTATGCAGAGAGTGGAAGGGTGGGTGTCAGGGCAATACGACATGGGTTAACGCAGAGAGTGGAGGGGGTGGGATGTCAGAGCCTGAAAGCACTGCTTAACTCAGAGAGTGGAGGGGTGGGTATCAGGGCTATACGACACTTCTTTACGCAGAGAGTGGCAGGGGTGGGATGTCAGGGCCTGACGATACTGCTTGACACTGATAGTGGCGGGGGTGGGATGTCAGGGCCTTATGAGACTGTTTTATGCAGAGAGTGGAAGGGTGGGTGTCAGGGCCATACGACAGCGGTTAACGCAGAGAGTGACCGGGGTGGGATGTCAGGGCATGAGGACACTACTTTATGCAGAGAGATGTTAGGGGTGGGTGTCAGGGCCATACGACAGTGCTAATTGCAGTGAGTGGCGAGGCTGGGATGTCAGGCCCATACGAAAGTGCTTTACGCAGAGAGTGGAGAGGTGAGTTTCAGAGCCATATGACAGTGCTTTAGGCAGAGAGTGGCGTGGGTGGGATGTAAGGGCCTGACCATACTGCTTTACGCAGAGAGTGGCGGGGCTGGGATGTCAGGGCCTGACGAGACTGCTTTACGCAGAGATTGGCGGGGGTGGGATGTCAGAGCTTGACGAAACTGATTAATGCAGAGAGTGGCGGGGGTGGGATGTCAGGGCATGACAACACTGCTTAAAGCAGATAGTGGAGGGGTGGGTGTCAGGGCCATACGACAGTGCTTTCTGCAGAGAGTGGAGGAGGTCGGATGTCAGTACCTGAGAACACCGCTTAACGCAGGGAGTGGAGGGGTGGGTGTCAGGGCCATACGACACGTCTTTAGGCAGAGAGTGGAAGGGGTGGGGTGTCAGGGCCTGACAATACTGCTTTACGCAGAGAGTGGCGGGGTTGGGATGTCAGGACTTGACGAAACTGATTAATGCAGAGAGTGGCGGGGGTGGGATGTCAGGGCATGACAACACTGCTTAAAGCAGATAGTGGAGGGGTGGGTGTCAGGGCCATACGACTGGGGTTAACCCTGAGAGTGGCAGGATTAGGATGTCAGGACTTGACGAAACTGATTAATGCAGAGAGTGGCGGGGGTGGGATGTCAGGGCATGACAACACTGCTTAAAGCAGATAGTGGAGGGGTGGGTGTCAGGGCCATACGACACTTCTTTACGCAGAGAGTGACAGGTGTGGGATGTCAGGGCCTGACGATACTGCTTGACACTGATAGTGGCGGGGGTGGGATGTCAGGGCCTTATGAGACTGTTTTATGCAGAGAGTGGAAGGGTGGGTGTCAGGGCCATACGACAGCGGTTAACGCAGAGAGTGACCGGGGTGGGATGTCAGGGCATGAGGACACTACTTTATGCAGAGAGATGTTAGGGGTGGGTGTCAGGGCCATACGACAGTGCTAATTGCAGTGAGTGGCGAGGCTGGGATGTCAGGCCCATACGAAAGTGCTTTACGCAGAGAGTGGAGAGGTGAGTTTCAGAGCCATATGACAGTGCTTTAGGCAGAGAGTGGCGTGGGTGGGATGTAAGGGCCTGACCATACTGCTTTACGCAGAGAGTGGCGGGGCTGGGATGTCAGGGCCTGACGAGACTGCTTTACGCAGAGATTGGCGGGGGTGGGATGTCAGAGCTTGACGAAACTGATTAATGCAGAGAGTGGCGGGGGTGGGATGTCAGGGCATGACAACACTGCTTAAAGCAGATAGTGGAGGGGTGGGTGTCAGGGCCATACGACAGTGCTTTCTGCAGAGAGTGGAGGAGGTCGGATGTCAGTACCTGAGAACACCGCTTAACGCAGGGAGTGGAGGGGTGGGTGTCAGGGCCATACGACACGTCTTTAGGCAGAGAGTGGAAGGGGTGGGGTGTCAGGGCCTGACAATACTGCTTTACGCAGAGAGTGGCGGGGTTGGGATGTCAGGACTTGACGAAACTGATTAATGCAGAGAGTGGCGGGGGTGGGATGTCAGGGCATGACAACACTGCTTAAAGCAGATAGTGGAGGGGTGGGTGTCAGGGCCATACGACTGGGGTTAACCCTGAGAGTGGCAGGATTAGGATGTCAGGACTTGACGAAACTGATTAATGCAGAGAGTGGCGGGGGTGGGATGTCAGGGCATGACAACACTGCTTAAAGCAGATAGTGGAGGGGTGGGTGTCAGGGCCATACGACACTTCTTTACGCAGAGAGTGACAGGTGTGGGATGTCAGGGCCTGACGATACACCTTTAAGCAGAGAGTGGAGGGGGTGGGATGTCAAGGCTTGACAAAACTCCATAACGCAGAGAGTGGAGAGGTGGGTGTCAGGACCATACGACACTTCTTTAGCTAGAGAGTGGAGGGGTGGGTGTCAGGGCCATAGAACACTTCTTTACGCAGAGAATGGCAGGGGTGGGATGTCAGACCCTGACGATACTCCTTTCCGCAGAGGGTGGGATGTCAGGGCATGACGACACTGCTTTAGGCAGAGTGTGGAGGGGGTGGGATGTCAGGGCCTGACGAAACTGTTTACGCAGTGCATAACGCAGTGAGTGGCGAGGCTGACAGAGCTGTCAGGGCTTAACAACACTGCTTAACGCAGAAAGTGGAGGGGTGGGTGTCAGGGCCATACGACACTTCTTTAGGCAGAGAGTGGCAGGGGAGGGATGTCAGGGCCTGATGATACAGCTTTAAGCAGAGAGTGGAGGGGGTGGGATGTCAGGGCTTGACGACACTGCTTTATGCAGAGAGTGGAGGAGTGGGTGTGAAGGCCATAAGACAATTCCTTACGCACAGAGTGGTAGGGGTTGGATTTCAGGGCCATACGACAGTGCTTTACGTAGAGAGTGGCGGGGGTGGGATTTCAGGGCCATACGACAGTGCTTTACGTAGAGAGTGGCGGGGGTGGGATGTCAGGGCATGACAGAACTGCTTAACGCAGAGAGTGGAGAGGTGGGTGTCAGGGCCATACGACAGGGGTTAACGCAGAGAGTGGCGGGGTTGGGATGTCAGGCCATGAAGACACTGTTTAACGCAGAGAATGGAGAGGTGGGTGTCAGGACCATATGACACTTCTTTAGGCAGAGAGTGGCAGGGGTGGGATGTCAGACCCTGATGATACTCCTTTCCGCAGAGGGTGGGATGTCAGGGCATGAGAACACTGCTTAACGCAGAGAGTGGAGAGGTGAGTGTCAGGAGAATACGACACTTCTTTAGAAAGAGAGTGGAATTGGTGGGATGTCAGGGCCTGACGATACAGCTTTAAGCAGAGAGTGGAGGAGTGTGTGTGAGGGCCATACGACAATTCTTTACGCAGAGAGTGGTGGGGGTGGGATGTCAGAGCCTGCGATAGTGCTTTACGCAGAGAATGGCGGGGGTTGGATTTCAGGGCCATATGACAGTGCTTTACGTAGAGAGTGGCGGGGGTGGGATCTCAGGGCCTGATGAGACTGCTTTATGCAGAGAGTGGAAGGGTGGGTGTCAGGGCCATACGTCAATTCTTTACGCAGAGAGTGGCAGGGGTGGGATGTCAGGGCCTGACAACACTGCTTAACGCAGAGAATGGAGGGTATGGGTGTCAGGGCCATATGACTGTGCTTTAGGCAGAGAGTTGCGGGGGTGGGATGTCAGGGCCTGACGAAACTGTTTACACAGAGAGTGGAGGGGGTGGGATTTCAAGGCTTGACGACACTGCTTTATGCAGAGAGTGGAGGGGTGGGTGGCAGGGACATACGACACTTATTTACGTAGAGAGTAGCGGGGGTGGGATGTCAGGGCCTGACGATACTGCTTTATGCAGAGAGTGGAAGGGTGGGAGTCAGGACCATACGACAGAGCTTTACGCAGATAGTGGAGGGGGTGGGATGTCAGGGCTTAACAACACTGCTTAACGCAGAGAGTGGAGGGGTGGGTGTCAGGGCCATACGACACTTCTTTAGGCAGAGAGTGGCAGGGGAGGGATGTCAGGGCCTGACGATACAGCTTTAAGCAGAGTGTGGAGCGGGTGGAATGTCATGGCTTGACGACACTGCTTAACGCAGAGAGTGGAGGGGTGGGTGTCAGGGCCATATGACTGTGCTTTAGGCAGAGAGTTGCGGTGGTGGGATGTCAGGGCCTGACGAATCTGCTTTACGCAGAGAGCGGCGGGGGTGGGATGTCAGGGCCTGACAACACTCCTTAACGCAGAGAGAGGAGAGGTGGGTATCAGGGCCATATGACGGTGCTTTAGGCAGAGAATGGCGGGGGTGCGAAGTCATGGCCTGACCATACGGCTTTACGCAGAGAGTGGCGGGGGTGGCATGTCAGGTCTTGGCGACACTGTTTTATACAGAGAGTGGCGGTGGTGGGATGTCAGGACCATACGACACTTCTTTACGTAGACAGTGGCAGGGGTGGGATGTCAGAGCCTGAGAACACTGCTTAACGCAGAGAGTGGAGGGGTGGGTATCAGGGCTTGACGACACTGCTTTAAGCAGAGAGTGGCAGGGGTGGGATGTCAGGGCCTGAGAACACTGCTTAACGCAGAGAGTGGAGGGTTGGGTGTCAGGGCCATACGACACTTCTTTACGCAGAGAGTGGAGGGGTGGGTGTCAGAGCCATACGATACTTCTTTACGTAGACAGTGGCAGGGGTGGAATGTCAGAGCCTGAGAACACTGCTTAACGCAGAGAGTGGAGGGTTGGGTGTCAGGGACATATGGCAGTGCTTTAGGTTGAGAGTTGCGGGGTTGGGATGTCATGTCCTGACCATATTGCTTTACGCAGAGAGTGGCAGGGGTGAGATATCAGGTATTGGCGACACTGTTTTATGCAGAGAGTGGCGGGGGTGGGATGTCAGGGCCTGATCATACTGCTTTACGCAGAGAGTGGCGGTGGTGGGTTATCAGGGCTTGACGACACTGCTTTAAGCAGAGAGTGGAGGGGTGGGTGTCAGAGCCATACGACAATTCTTTACGCAGAGAGTGGCAGGGGAGGGATGTTAGAGCCTGAGAACACTGCTTAACACAGAGAGTGGAGGGTTGGGTGTCAGGGCCATACGACAATTCTTTAAGCAGAGAGTGGAGGGATTGGTTTCAGGGCCATACGAAAGTGCTTAACGCAGTGAGCGGGTCGGGTGGGATGTCAGGGCCATACGACAATGCTTTATGCAGAGAGTGTAGGGGTAGGATGTCAGGGCCTGACCATACTGCTTTACGCAGAGAGTGGCGGGGTGGGATTTCAGGGCTTGACGACACTGCTTTATGCAGAGAGTGGCGGGGTGGGATGTCAGGGCCACACGACACTTCTTTACGCAGAGAGTGGAGGGGTGGGTCTCAGGGCCTTATCATACTGCTTTACGCAGTGAGTGGCGGGGGTGAGATGTCTGGGACTGACTATACTGCTTTACGCAGATAGTGGCGGGGGTGTGTGTCAGGGCCATGCGACAATTCTTTACGCAGAAAGTGGAGGGATTGGTGTCATGCCAATGCGACAGTGCTTAACGCAGTGAGTGGCGAGGCTTGGATGTCAGGGCCACACGACAGTGCTTTACGCAGATAGTGGAGGATGCGGTATGTCAGGGCCTGACAACACTTCTTAACGCAGAGAGTTGCGGGGGTGGGATGTCAGGGCCTGACGAAACTGTTTACGCAGAGAGTGGAGGGGGTGGGACGTCAGGGCATGACGACACTGCTTTACGCAGAGAGTAACAGGGGTGGGATGTCAGGACCTAACGATACTGCTTTACGAAGAGTGGGGGGGATGGGATGTCAGGGCTTGAAGACTCTGCTTTATGCAGAGAGTGGCGAGGGTTGGATGTTAGGGCCATATGACAGTGCTTTACGCAGAAAGTGGCGCTGATGGGATGTCTGGGCCTGATGAGACTGCTTTATGCAAAGAGTGGAGGGGTGGGTGTCAGGGCCATACGACACTTATTTATGTAGACAGTGGCGGGGGCGTGATGTCAAGGCCATACGATACTTCTTTACGCAGAGAGTGGCAGGGGTAGGAAGTCAGGGCCTGACAACACTGCTTAAAGCACAGAGTGGAGGTTTAGCTGTAAGGGCCATACGACACTTCTTTACGCAGAGAGTGGCAGGGGTGGGATGTCAGGGCCTGACGATACTGCTTTACGCAGAGAGTGGAGGGGGTGGGATGTCAGGGCCTGACTACACAGCTCAACGGAGAGAATGGAGGGGTGGGTGTCAGGGCCATACAACAGTGCTTTACGCAGAGAGTGGCGGGGTTGGGATGTCAGGGCCTGACGATACTGCTTTTCGATGAGAGTGGCGGGGGTGGGATGTCAGGGCCTGACAACTCTGCTTAACGCAAAGAGAGGAGGGGTGGTTGTCAGGGCCATACGACACTTCTTTAAGCAGAGAGTTACAGGGGTGTGATGTCAGGGCCTGGCGATAATGCTTTATGCAGAGAGTGGAGGGGTGGGTGTCAGGGCCATACGACTTCTTAAGGCAGAGATTGGCGGGAGTGGGATGTCAGAGCCTGACAATACTTCTTTACTAAGAGAGTGGAGGGGTGGGTGTCAGGGCCATACGACACTTCTTTAGGCAGAGATTGGCGGGGATGGGATGTCAGGGCCTGACGATACTTCTTTACGAAGAGAGTGGAGGGGTGGGTGTCAGGGCCATAGGACACTTCTTTACACAGGGAGTGGCAGGGGTGGGATGTCAGGGCCTGACGATACTGCTTTACGCAGAGAGTGGCGGAGGTAGGATGTCAGGGCCTTATGTGACTGCTTTATTCAGAGAGTGGAAGGGTGCGTGTCAGGGCCATACGACACTTCTTTACGTTGACAGTGGCGGGGGTGGGATGTCAGAAACTTACAACACTGCTTAACGCACAGAGTGGAGGGGTGGGTGTCTGCACAATACGACACTTCTTTAGGCAGACAGTGGCACTCAGAGAGTAGCGGGGATGGGATGTCAGGGCTTGATGAAACTGCTTTATGCAGAGAGTGGCGGGGGTGGAATGTCAGGGCCATATGACACTGCTTAATGCAGAGAGTGGAGGGGTGGATGTGAGGGCCATACGACACTTCTTTACGCAGAGAGTGGCAGGGGTGGGATGTCAGGTCTTGACAACACTGCTTAACGCAGAGAGTGGAGGGGTGGGTGTCAGGGCCATACGACACTTCTTTAGGCAGAGAGTGACGGGGTTGGGATGTCAGGGCTTGACTACACTGTTTTATGCAGAGAGTGGCAGGGGTGGGGATGTCAGGGCCATACGACACTTCTTTATGCAGAGAGTTGCATTGGTGGGATATCAGGACCTGACAACACTGCCTAACACAGAGAGTGGAAGGGTGGGTATCAGGGAATACGACAGGGGATAACACAGAGAGTGGCAGGGGTGGGATGTCAGGGCCATATGACACTTCTTTACGCAGAGAGTTGAGGGGTGGGTCTCAGGGCCATACGATCATCTTTAGGCAGAGAGTGGCGGGGGTGGGATGTCAGGGCCTTATCATACTGCTTTACCTAGTGAGTGGCGGGGGTGGGATGTCAGGGACTGACGATACTGCTTTACGCAGATAGTGGCGGGGGTGTGTGTCAGGGCCATACGACAGTGCTTAACGCAGTGAGTGGCGAGGCTTGGATGTCAGGGCCACACAACTGTGCTTTACGCAGAAAGTGGAGAATGCGGTATGTCAGGGCCTGACAACACTGCTTAACGCAGAGAGTGGAGGGGTGGGTGTCAGGGCCATATGACACTTCTTTACGCAGATAGTGGCGGGGGTGGGATGTTAGGGCTCGACGACACTACTTTATGCAGAGAGTGGAGGGGGTAGGATTTCCTGGCCTAACAACACTGCTTAACGCAGAGAATGGAGTGGTGGGATGTCAGGGCCATACGACACTTCTTTAGGCAGACAGTGGCAAGGGTGGGATGTTAGGGCCTGACAACACTCCTTAACGCAGAGAGTGGAGGGATTGGTGTCAGGTCCATACGGCAGTGCTTAACGCAGTGAAAGGCGAGGCTTGGATATCAGGGCCACACGACAGTGCTTTACGCAGAAAGTGGAGGATGCGGTATTTCAGGGCCTGACAACACTGCTTAACGCAAAGAGTGGAGGGGGGGTGTAAGTGCCATATGACAGTGCTTTAGGCAGAGAGTGGCGGGGGTAGGATGTCAGGGCCTGACCATACTGCTTTACGCAGAGAGTGGCGGGGATGGGATGTCAGGACTTGATGACACTGCTTTATGCAGAGAGTGGAGGGGTGGGTGTCAGGGCCATATGACACTTCTTTACGCAGAGAGTGGCAGGGGTAGGATGTCAGAGCCTTATGATAGTGCTTTACGTAGAGAGTGGCGGGGGTTGGATGTCAGGGCGATACGACAGTGCTTTTCGCAAGGACTGGCGGTGTTGGGAAGTCAGGGCCTGATGAGACTGCTTTATGCAGAGAGTGGAGGGGTGGGTGTCAGGGCCATACGACACTTCTTTACGTAGACAGTGGCGGGGGTGGGATGTCAGAGCCTGAGAACACTGCTTAACGCAGAGAGTGGAGGGGTGGGTGTCAGGGCCATATGACACTTCTTTACGCAGATAGTGGCTGGGTTGGGATGTGAGGGCTTGACAGTACTGCTTTTCTCAGAGAGTGGCGGGGGTGGGATGTCAGGACTTGACAACATTCCTATATGCAGAGAGTGGAAGGTTGGGTGTCAGGGCCATACGACGGGTTAACGCAGAGAGTAGAGGGGTGGGTGTCAGGGACTGACGATACTGCTTTACGCAGATAGTGGCGGGGGTGTGTGTCAGGGCCATACGACAGTGCTTAACGCAGTGAGTGGCGAGGCTTTGATGTCAGGGCCACACAACAGTGCTTTACGCAGAAAGTGGAGAATGCGGTATGTCAGGGCCTGACAACACTGCTTAACGCAGAGAGTGGAGGGGTGGGTGTCAGGGCCATACGACAGGGGTTAACGCAGAGTGTGGCGGGGTGGGATGTCAGGGCTTGACGACACTGATTTATGCAGAGAGTTGCGGGGGTGGGATGTCAGGGCCATACGACACTTCTTTACGCAGAGAGTGGCAGAGGTGCGATGTCAGGGCATGACAACACTGCTTAACGCAGAGAGTGAAGGGGTGGGTCTCAGGGCCATACGACACTTTTTTAGGCAGAGAGTGGCGGGGTTGGATATCAGGGACTGATGATACTTCTTCACTCAGATAGTGGCGGGGGTGGGATATCAGGGCTTGACGACACTGCTTTATGCAGACAGTGGAGGGGTGGGTGTCATGGCTATAAGACACTGCTTTATGCAGAGAGTGGAGGGGTGGGATGTCAGGACCTGATGATACTGCTATACGCAGAGAGTGGCAGGGGTTGGATGTCAGGGCCATCCGACATGGGTTAACACAGAGAGTGGAGGGGGTGGGATGTCAGGACCCTACGACAGTGCTTTACGCAGATAGTGGAGGGGGTGGGATGTCAGGGCCTGATGAAACTGCTTTACGCTAATAGTGGCGGGGGTGGGATGTCTGTTCTTGACGACACTGCTTTATGCAGAGAGTGGAGGGGTGGGTGTCAGGGCCATACGACAGGGGTTAACGCAGAGAGTGACGGAGGTGGGGTGACAGGGCATGAAAACACTACTTTATGCAGAGAGTGGAGGGGTGGGTGTCAGGGCCATACGACAGTGCTTAACGCAGAGAGTGGCATGGGTTGGATGACAGGGCATGACCTTACTGCTTTACGCTGATAGTGGTGGGGGTGGGATGTCAGGGATTGACAACACTGCTTTATGCAGAGAGTGGAGGGGTGGGTGTCTGGGCCATACGACAGGGGTTAACGCAGAGAGTGGCGGGGGTGGGATGTCAGGGCCTGACGAGACTGCTTAATGCAGAGAGTGGAGCGGTGGATGTCAGGGCTATACGAAACGTATTTATTTAGAGAGTGGGGTGGTGGGATGTCAGGTCCTGACGATAGTGTTTTACGCAGAGAGTGGCAGGTGTTGGAAGTCAGGGCGTGACGATAGTGCTTTACGCAGATTGGGATGTCAATGCTTGATGACATTGCTTTATGCAGAGAGTGGAAGGGTGCGTGTCTGTACTCCTGACTTGTAAATATCTCTGGAAACCCTCTCGTGTTGTTTTTTTTTTCGAATTTTGAGAAAATAAACTGAAATGAATTAAAAATGAAATCCTGTGTGAGTCTCTCCTGCACGTGCCGGTGACTGTAAAGCTGCCTGAACTGGGAGTCCAGCTGACGTCATCAGCCAGGCAGAATAGGCACTGTGATGCCATCAGAAAGTGGTGTAGCGGCGAGGCTTATTAATAAGAAAGAATTAAGTGTTCTGAGCTTCCCAAATGAGTCCCCATTTGGAGCCACAGAGAGACCATTAGTGCAGGGTGATTTAAGGTTTCCTCTGATAAGGGACAGCTCCCAAAGGGGGATGCACTTAGCTAAGCCTGGCTATCATGATCAATGGTCATCCATTGGCACCTATCTGTCTAGGGAGTGCCAGATGGACATCTGGACTGCATTCCTAAGTGTCAGGAGTAAGTGACTCTCACCTTGGTCAACCAATCAGGGACTGGTAGGGCCAAGTAACCCATGTGGGACTCTGATGCCCATGGAACTTTCAGCCAATCAACGAGCTGAAGTTCCTCCAGGTAAAAACAGGCAACACAGAGAGCCAGAGAAAATTCAGTGAGAGACTCAGTAGTTTCAGTGAGATTCTGGAGAGACTTCTGAGACTTTTCTAAAGGGAATTCAAAGGAGAATTCCAGGGCAGGACGGCCCAGGAGCAGAAGGCTCCCAAGAGCAGGACATTCTCGCAGAGCGCCTCCTGACCATCCTGAGACTCAGCCCGGACAACCACGGAACGGCCAGTGTGTCCGAGTGCCAGAACTTTCCTTTGTTCTAAGAGTCTAGAGCGGAGGTTGCCAGAGAGTAACCAGAGGATCCACCCAAGGTTAGCAGCAGCAGCAAGCCTTATCAACAGGTCAGAACTGTGGAGAGCTGAATCACTATTCAGAACTAGCTCTTCATCAGGAACGAACCGGTCCTCTTCCTGACTTGCTGGGACCCACAGTCATCTTTTCTCCTGTGCACAAACTTTGCTAGTTAAAGCCAACACTAACTAGCCGGTCAGTGAGCATCTGCAGCGCACCGTCGCAAGCCGCACAGCACAGCCTGGCACCAAGCCAGAGAGCGCGGATTGGACAGCAACAGCCTGCAACTGTTTCTTTGTGCCCGCAGGAGATCTGAATCCCCAGAGATTGGATGAGTATTCAACTTCAATGCATTACAGCTCGAGAATTCAATTGTTATCCAAACCAGTTGATATCAATTTAATTCCTAAGAGTTATGTACTTGTTTTGAGTATCTAAGGTAGAAGTTAATTTATGAAACGGTCTTAATGAATGGTATACTGAACGTATATCCTCTTGATATGTGTAACACTTCGTAACTGACTGAATATATATCTTTTGTATTCTGATAACCCTCTCGTTAAGATCTCTTAGGATTATATGCATATTCTATATATTAATAAATGTATCCTCGTGTATTAGTACCTGTGTGTGTGCGTTGTTTGAACTATATCGCATGGTTGGATTCTAAAGCCATCAAAAGAATCAATTTTGTGATTTACTGCTACAATTGATAATTGTCCCAGTAAACGCCCAAACCCTACAGAACTGGTGCCTTCAGAGAGCCACTACATTACATTTTGGCTATGGCAACGTTACATTTATGGCGTCCCTGGGTGGGCTATGATTACATTTATGGCGTCCCTGGACTGGCGTGGCAAGACTGAAATGAGTCAACCAAGCGGAATAATTCAATATAAAACGCCGCGGGTTTCATACACGACAATACAGTGTGCTGAAAGCCGAAAGGAAAAAAAAAAGTTCCCCTTGCTCTTTAAGCAGTGCTTGATTGTTATGTGATCTTTTGCAATCTACCAGGTTGATTGCATACTTGATCTTGTGGTTTTCTGTGGTAAAACTGTGATTTCATACTTAAAAGTAATACTCTTTAAGTTAAATGATGGTTGCTAGAAGGTCTGAATTCGAGTCGCTATTAAGCACTCTCTCTAGCAGCGACAAGTCTGACCACGATCTTTTCCATATCTCCGTCAGCGGAGAAGCTAGGAGAATAAATCTCCATTCTCTGAGAGAGCTAGCGAAGGACATAGAGAGATTTGACCCCGCAGTGTCAGAGAATAATATCGAGAGTTATATTCAGGACCTCAGGTATACCCTGCAGTATCTGCCAAACGCCACAGAACAGGAGAAAGTGTTTCTGGTCAGGAAAACTACCAGCAGAGCTGTACATGAGTGGATGGCTAGGCAGATGAAAGAAGTCTGTAATGATTTAGAGGAGCTGTGTCAAGCACTTATCGAAGAATACAGTGCGTTTATTGACCCGACTGCCGGGATAGCCGACGCCCTTAACATTAAGCACGAGAGAGCAGAGTCCCCTCGCGAATATTACAAGAGACTTAGACGAACTTATTTTGCAGGGCGAAATGATGAGGGTTGCGAAGAGAACACACATTTCAAGGGTTTATTCATTGCGAATCTCCACCCATCAGTCAGAAAGATGATCTTAATGCATACAGATGCACAGAACATGAAACTGACTGATATTAAGAGATTTGTGCAGAAAGCCTGGGAGTATGATGTCCAAAGTGGCTCTGAGCAAAAAGCTGTTAAAGCGACTGTGTTCGCCGTCAGAGCCAGCAGGGTTAACTCCCTCCTGCTCTAAGGAGCACAGGCTCCTGAGCTGGCTAAGCCCCGTTCCAAAGCACTCACACAGGACCGAACCCAGCGTCCTAAGTGCCATGAGAACGCCGAGGGAGGGAAAGGGCTAGAAAAGGCTGAACAAAAGGATTCAGTAGCCGCCCGCCTGACCAGGCTTGAACAAGCTTTATTAGGACAGGGACAACCGCTCCCCAAGGCTGCCGGAAGCGTGAATGAGCTGATACTCTCCACTGGAGGAGGCGGAGACCCGCCCCCTCTCCCTCCCTCAGTCTATCTGATTGAGCGGAAGGGTTCCTGCCTGGATGAATTCAGCCACTCCCAAGTGAGTGCTGACTCCACCCCTGAAGTCACAGAGCAGGCAGTAAAACACAGAGGAAAAGCAGGAAGCTTTTACCTCAAGGCTGCCATGGGAGATGTCTTACCCAGTGAGACACTGATTGACACTGAGGTTGAAAGGTGTTTGATGTCACACGGCAAGCTCAAACGGGTAGAAAAAGAAAAGGGCATGCGACTCAGAGAGGAACCTTTGGTGGATCACCAGAAAGGCAAAGTGTGGAAACAGGTCAAGGCTCCTAAGCCTTCTGTACAGAAGGAAAGGGGGGCCAAGAGGCAGACTGTGCTCAGACAGTGCCCACCGAACACAGAAGCCTATGTGGAGATTCCTTCTGTTCCCTCTGGACAAGAAATAAAAATATTTTCTTGTTCCCCGGATATACAGGGAAGTCGTGTGCCGGCTGAGGTCACAACAGCCTCCCTGCCCAGGAGCGGTGCTCCAAGCAGCCGCCTGATCCACCAGGTAAAGCACACACCTTTTACATCCCTAAAGAGGAGCAGATCTCCCCACCTGGCGATGAAAAGGAGCTTTCCCTGTGCACCCTGGCACCCAAGAGGGGTCAGGACCACCACCCTGCAGTGGTGGAAGGGATCCAGATGGCAGGAGAGCAGGTTGGTGATGTAGCCCTCACCCTTAGCCCTGAGAGGTCCTCTATTAGTGAGGATCTGCTTGAGCAGCTGTCACAGGTCCACCGCCAGGTGCCCCTGGTGCAACATTCACAGGTTAGACAGGAGGTCTAGCTGGACGCTGAGACTACTGCGCTGTGGACACACCTGATCCCAGATGCCGATTCCCTCTGCTGTGACCCAGGGAACCTGCAGTCAGGTAACATTATTTCTCACAACTACCAGGTAGTGAGTGAGACTGACCTGATTGTTCCTGCCTCAACGGTAGGGTTGCCAACACACCCAGTCCCCCAGAAGGGACAGGGAATGAAAGCCGAGCCGCTTTTCTTACAGCCACCAGCTCAGTCTGTCAGTCTGAGTCTGACCAACAGTGGTTCAGCCAGACTGGAGCTGGATGGTCAAGTCACCCGCCTGCCAGTAAAGGACATCGCAAAGAGGGGTGTCAGAATCCCCGCCTGCACTGACATGGGCCTGGTGAGTGATAGTAAGTTCAAAGACAGTGAACTAGCTATCCCAGTGCTGGGGCAGCTCCCTGAACCCCTAGCGAGGGAAGGGGGGAGCGAGCAGGTGTCCTACACCCATGCCCAGCGAACGACTGTAAACATGCCGATAGAGGGATTCCTCAATCAGGAGGTGTGCAGGGTGGACCTGAACAGTGAGAATGGGATAACAATCCCAGATCACTCAGGTGCTCCAGATGACCACTCAGCTGAGGGTCAGGCATGCTCCACCGCTGCACCGCCCCCTGCAGGGTTCCTAGAGCACAGGCATGAACAAATCAAAAAAGCAGATGCCCTGGAAAAGGAGGAGCAGCATCAGCAGCTGTGTCAGATCTCCCCAGATTTCCAGGATGTTGGTGCCCAAGATGCCACATGGCATACTGAGAAAGACACCATGTACACGCTGCGCCAGCTTAGAAAGGCAACAGTCACTCAGAAGGAGATGACTGGGATCAGCCACCCGAAAAGACTTTTGGGAGGACTGATTGCTGCCGCCACTGTTGCACGTTTGCTTTTTCTGGTAGGTTTGTGTGCTACTGGCACTCTCACCCTGACTGCCCCAAGAAGGCAGGTGTCAGAGATGCCAGAGGGTAGTGAGAGACTGTATCGACAGCAGCAAAAGTTGGAAAGCTTAGGGAAAACCCTACAGCCAACTTCCTATGCAACAGGGTTAAACCTTATTCCCCAACCAGTGGACATGATTGTTGGTGTTATACAGTGGGTTTATGCTTGTGTGCAACAGGCCAGAATGTTGACACAAGACCTGTTAAGGGAGTTTAGTGCCACTGTAGCCAGCCTAGCTATGGCACAATTCCCAACCCACTTGATTCCACTCTTCTCAGTAGAGGAGTATGTGACATTAACCCCATCGATCATAGCTCACCCAGAAGGCAATCCAAGATTGAATTCGGTTCCAAATCTTGAGATGGGTATGGCTACCAAAGCTATCCATTGGCTGTGTCTAAACGATTCACCAATGAAGGGTGTAAAGCTACTAACGAGCAGAGGGAGGTTAATGAACCCCATGAAGAGCAGGTGGGAAGTAAATGGCTGGTCAGCACACCACATTTAACTGTCACCATGACTTGTGACAGGCATGATACAGCTACCACAATGCAGCTACCTAATCAAACAGTTTCCTGTAAGTTCCCGAGGAGGCCATAGTACAGCTTGAACTTAACACTGTACTGTCTAGAACCAGACAACATAAGACCAAACTTGAGGTCGTGGATGCCTTCAGGTGCCACACTATTGAATTGGATAGAAATCCAAGAAATGGTAAGCCCTGAAGAGGTACAGGTAGTTGAGTTTGCTTTAATGGAACAGACCTCCAAATCACCCTAGCAGATACCCAACACAGGTGCCGTGGGTCATCAGGGGGGCTGGGAACAGGACCGTTGTTATTGTAATACTGCTGCCGGGTAGCTGGATCATGACTGACAGTGTACTCTGAATGCAGTACTCTCACATCAAGATGTACTCCGGGTAGCACGAATGAGTCAAAGGTAGCATGTCAAAAGAAAGGAAGTGACTTCTCCCCAAATATCTACTACAGAGGTATCAGATATTGACAGTGAACTTCCTGATGTGTAATTCCTAGACATAGATAATGTCTCCTACCGTGTTTATACATACTCCAGATGTTATTCATCCTGTTTGTTCCCAATGCTGGTTCCAGTATGAATTCTCGTGGAGTAATGTGGACATTTAAGGTTAATGTTCTAATGGCAAGGTGTCACGCCCTCTGCAGCCAGGGGGCGCTCCTTCTCTGTCCTGTCCCTAGTTTCCGGTCTGCTGTCCTTCCTGTCCCTCTCTTTCCCTTGGGCTATATATTTCCGGGTCTTGCACTCTGTCCTCACTCAGCATTGATGTTCGGATGTCCTGAGACCCGCCTAGCACCAGGGCGCCCCACGTCCGCTCCCTGAGGGCATAGGTTTCTATACGGCATTCCTGAACTCTTTGCACTAATGAGCCCGGGCCTTTTTCCCGTCTCGCCGCTACGCATATGGGTCTTTTTCTGCTCTCCGGCTCCCCACGGTTAGTCCCTTTGGACGTCCGTGACACAAGGGACATCACTTAACTCTGTTTTGTTTTGAAGGAAACAACGCCTCAGGACCTCGTGACCTTCAAAAAGGGGGGATATGTAGCGGTGAGGCTTATTAATAAGAAAGAATTAAGTGTTCTGAGCCTTCCCAAATGAGGCCCCATTTCTCTGTTCATCTCTGTGGTGCAGCCACAGAGAAACTATTCATGCAAGCTGATTTAGGGTTCCTCTGAAAAGGACAGCTCCCAAAGGGGGATGCACTTAGCTAAGCCTGGCTATCATGATCAATGGTCATCTATTGGCGCCTATCTGTCTAGGGAGTGCCAGATGGACATCTGGACTGCATTCCTAGGTGTCAGGAGTAAGTGACTCATATCTCACCTTGATCAACCAATCAGGGACTGGTAGGGCCGAGTAACCCACGTGGGACTCTGATGCCCATGGAACTTTCAGCCAATCAACGAGCTGAAGTTCCTCCAGGTAAAAACAGGCAACACAGAGAGCCTGAGAGAGTAAGATTCAGTGAGATTCAGAAGGGATTCAGTGGAGAATTCTGTGGACTTTTCTAAAGTGAATTCAAAGGAGAATTCCAGGGCAGGACGGCCCAGGAGCAGAAGGCTCCCAAGGGCAGGACATTCTCGCAGCGCGCCTCCTGACCATCCTGAGACTCAGCCCGGACAACCACGGAACGGCCAGTGTGTCTGAGTGCCAGAACTTTCCTTTGTTCTAAGAGTCTAGAGTGGAGGTTGCCAGAGAGTAACCAGAGAATCAACCCGAGGTTAGCACCAGCAGCAAGCCTTACCAACAGGTCAGAACTGTGGACAGCTGAATGACTATTCAGAACTAGCTCTTCATCAGGAACGAACCGGTCCTCTTCCCGACTTGCTGGGACCCACAGTCATCTTTTCTCCTGTGCACAAACTTTGCTAGTTAAAGCCAACACTAACTAGCCGGTAAGTGAGCATCTGCAGCGCACCGTCGCAAGCCGCACAACACAGCCTGGCACCGAGCCAGAGAGCGCGGATTGGACAGCAACAGCCTGCAACTGTTTCTTTGTGCCCGCAGGAGATCTGAATCCCCAGAGATTGGATGAGTATTCAACTTCACTGCATTACAGCTCGAGAATTCAATTGTTATCCAAACCAGTTGATATCAATTTAATTCCTAAGAGTTATGTACTTGTTTTGAGTATCTAATGTAGAAGTTGTAACCAAGATCACTTTACGAAACGGTCTAAATGAATGATATACTGAACGTATGTCCTCTTGATATGTGTAACACTTTGTAACTGACTGAATATATACCTTTTGTATTCTGATAACCCTCTCGGTAAGATCTGTTAGTTTTATATGCATATTCTATGTATTAATAAATGTATCCTCGTGTATTAGTACCTGTGTGTGCGCGTTGTTTGAGTTATGTCGCATGGTTGGATTCTAAAGCCATCAAAAGAATCAACTTTGTGATTTACTGCTTCAATTAATAGTTGTCTCAGTAAATGCCCAAACCCTACAGAACTGGTGCCTTCAGAGAGCCACTATGATTACATATTTGGCGTCCCTGAGCCGGTTTTCTTACAGATGTCAGGGCCATACGATAGTGCTTCACGCAGAGAGTGGTGGGGGTGAGATGTCAGGGCCTGATGAGACTGCTTTATGCAGAGAGTGGAGGGGTGGGTGTTAAGGCCATACAACAATTCTTTACGGAGAGAGTGGTGAGGGTGGGATGTCAGGGCCTGACGATACCGCTTTACGCAGAGAGTGGAATGGTGGGTGTCAGGGCCATGCGAAAATTCTTTACGCAGAAAGTGGAGGGATTGGTGTCAGAGCCATACGACACTGCTTTACGCAGAGAGTAGAGGGGGTGGGATGTCAGGGCCTGACAACAATGCTTAACGCAGAGAGTGGAGGGGTGGGTGTCAGGGCCATACGACAATTCTTTACACAGAGAGTGGAGAGATTGGTGTCAGGGCCATACGACAGTGCTTTACGCAGAGAGTGTCGGGGGTGGGATGTCAGAGCTTGACGACACTGCTTTATGCATAGAGTGGTGGAGTTGAGATGTCAGGGCCATAAGACACTGCTTTATGCAGAGAGTGGAGGGATTGGTGTCAGGGCCATACAACACTTCTTTATACAGAGAGTGGCAGGGGTGGGATGTCAGGGCCTGACGATACTGCTTTACGCAGAGAGTGGCAGGGGTGGGATGTCAGGGCCTAACGACACTGCTTAATGCAAGAGTGGAGGGGTGGGTGTAAGGGCCATACGACAATTCTATACGCAGAGAGTGGTGAGGGTGGGATGTCAGAGCCTGACGATACTGCTTGACGCAGAGAGTGTCAGGGGTGGGATATTAGGGCATGAAGGCACTGCTTTATGCAGAGAGTGGAGTGGTGGGTGTCAGGGCCATGCGACATTTCTTTACGCAGAGAGTGGAGGGATTGGTGTCAGGGCCATACAACAGTGCTTTACGCAGTGAGTGGCGAGGCTTGGATGAAAGGGCCATACGAAAGTGCTGTACGCAGAGAGTAGAGGGGGTGGGTGTCAGGGCCATACGACACTTCTTTAGGCAGAGAGTGACAGGGGTGGGATGTCAGGGCCTGACGAAACTGCTTTACGCAGAGAGTGGCGGGATTTGATGTCAGGGCCATACGACAGTGCTTTACGCAGAGAGTGGCGGGGGTGGGATGTCAGGGCTTGATGAGACTGCTTTATGCAGAGAGTAGAGGGGTGGGTGTCAGGACCATACGACATGTCTTTACACAGAGAGTGGTTGGGATGGGATGTCAGGGCCTGACGACACTGCTTTATGCAGAGAGTGGCAGGGTTGGGATGTCAGGGCCTGACGAAACTGCCTTATGCAGAGAGTGGCAGGGGTGGGATGTCACGGCCATAGGACAGTTCTTTATTCAGAGAGTAGAGGGGTGGGTGATAGGGCAATACGACAATTCTTTACGCAGAGAGTGGTGAGGGTGGGATGTTAGGGCATGAAGACACTGCTTTATGCAGAGAGTTGATTGGTGGGTGTCAGGGCCATGCGACAAATCTTTACGCAAAGAGTAGAGAGATTGGTGTCAAGGCCATATGACAGTGCTTTACGCAGTGAGTACAGGGGGTTGGATGTCAGGTCCATAAGACAGTGCTTTACGCAGAGAGTAGCGGGGGTGGGATGTCAGGGCCTTATGAGACTGTTTTATGCAGAGAGTGGAAGGGTGGGTGTCAGGGCCATACGACAGCGGTTAACGCAGAGAGTGGCAGGGGTGGGATGTCAGGGCCTGACCATACTGCTTTACGCAGAGAGTGGCGGGGCTGGGATGTCAGGGCCTGACGAGACTGCTTTACACAGAGATTGGCGGGGGTGGGATGTCAGGGATTGAGGAAACTGCTTCATGCAAAGAGTGGCGGGGGTGGGATGTCAGGGCCTGACCATGCTGCTTTACGCAGAGAGTGGCGGGGGTGGTATGTAAAGGCTTGACGACACTGCTTTATGTAGAGAGTGGTGGGGGTAGGATGTCAGGGCCATACAACACTTCTTTACGCAGAGAGTGGCAGGGGTGCGATGTCAGGGCCTGACAACAGTGCTTAACGCAGAGAGTGGAGGGGTGGGACTCAGGGCCATACGACACTGCTTTATGCAGAGAGTGGCAGGGGTGGGATGTCAGGGCCTGACGATTCTGCTATACGCAGAGAGTGGCAGGGGTTGGATGTCAGGGTCATAAGACATTGCTTTACGCAGAGAGTGGCGGGGGTGGGATGTCAGGGCCATACGACATGGGTTAATGCAGAGAGTGGAGGGGTGGGAATCGGGGCTATACGACACGTCTTTACGCAGAGAGTGGCAGGGGTGGAAAGTCAGGGCCTGACGATACTACTTTACGCAGATAGTGGCGGGGGTGGGATGTCAGGGCTTGACGACACTGCTTTATGCAGAGAGTGGAGGGGTTGGGATGTCAGGGCCTGACAACACTGCTTAACGCAGATAGTGGAGGGGTGAGTGTCAGGGCCATATGACAGTGCTTTAGGAAGAGAGTGGCGTGGCTGGGATGTTAGGGCCTGACCATACTGCTTTACGCAGAGAGTGGCGGGGCTGGTATGTCAGGGCCTGACGAGACTGCTTTACGCAGAGATTGGCGGGAGTGGGATGTTAGGGCCTGACCATACTGCTTTACGCAGAGAGTGGCGGGGCTGGTATGTCAGGGCCTGACGAAACTGCTTCATGCAGAGAGTGGCGGGGGTGGGATGTTAGGGCTTGACGAAACTGCTTTATGCAGAGAGTGGCAGGGGTGGGATGTCAGGGCCTTACGACACTTCTTTACGTAGAGAGTGGTAGGGGTGGGATGTCAGGGCCTGACAACACTGCTTAACGCAGAGAGTGGTGGGGTGGGATGTCAGGGCTTGACGACACTACTTTATGCAGAGAGTGGAGGGTTGGGTATCAGGGTTATACGACAATTCCTTATGCAGAGAGTGGAGGGATTGGTGTCAGGGCCATACGACAGTGCTTTACGCTGAGAGTGGAGGGGGAT
This sequence comes from Lepisosteus oculatus, assembly GCF_040954835.1. Classification (NCBI taxonomy): domain Eukaryota; kingdom Metazoa; phylum Chordata; class Actinopteri; order Semionotiformes; family Lepisosteidae; genus Lepisosteus; species Lepisosteus oculatus. The sequence goes on along the minus strand of NC_090709.1, from coordinate 59,617,458 downwards.
GGATTTCAGGGCTTGACGGTACTGGTTTACGGAGATAGTGGCGGGGGTGGGATGTCAGGGCTTGACAACATTGCTTTATGTATAGAGTGGAACGTTGTGTGTCAGGGCCATACGACAGTGCTAAATGCAGTGAGTGGCGAGGCTGGGATGTCAGGCCCATACAATACTGCTTTACGCAGAGAGCGGAGGGGGTGGGGTGTAAGGGCCTGACAACACTGCTTAACGCAGAGAGTGGATGGGTGAGTGTAAGGGCCATATGACAGTGCTTTAGGCAGAGAGTGGCGTGGCTGGGATGTTAGGGCCTGACGATACTGCTTTACGCAGATTGTGGCGGGGCTGGGATGTCAGAGCTTGACGAAACTGCTTCATGCAGAGAGTGGCGGGGGTGGGATGTCAGGGCTTGACGAAACTGCTTTATGCAGAGAGTGGCAGGGGTGGGATATCAGGGCCATACGACAGGGGTTAACGCAGAGAGTGGCAGAGGTGGGATGTCAGGGCTTGACGAAACTGCTTCATGAAGAGAGTGGCGGGGGTGGGATGTTAGGGCTTGACGAAACTGCTTTATGCAGAGAGTGGCAGGGGTGGGATGTCAGGGCCTTACGACACTTCTTTACGCAGAGAGTGGTAGGGGTGGGATGTCAGGGCCTGACAACAATGCTTAAAGCAGAGAGTGGAGAGGTGGGTGTCAGGGACATACGACACTAATTTACGAAGAGACTGGCGGGGGTGGGATGTCAGGGCCTAACAACACTGCTTAACACAGAGAGTGATGGGGTGGGATGTCAGGGCTTGAAGACACTACTTTATGCAGAGAGTGGAGGGTTGGGTTTCAGGGCTATACGACAATTCCTTATGCAGAGAGTGGAGGGATTGGTGTCAGGGCCATACAACAGTGCTTTACGCTGAGAGTGGAGGGGGATGGATGTCAGGGCGATACGACAGTGCTTTACGCAGAGACTGGCGGGGTAGGGATGTCAGGGCTTGACGGTACTGGTTTACGGAGATAGTGGCGGGGGTGGGATGTCAGGGCTTGAAAACATTGCTTTATGCATAAAGTGGAAGGTTGTGTGTCAGGGCCATACGACAGGGGTTAACGCAGAGAGTGGGGAGGGTGGGATCTCAGGGCCATACGACAATTCTTTACGCAGGGAGTGGAGGAATTGGTGTCAGGCCCATACGACATTGCTTAGCGCAGTGAGTGGCGAGGCTGGGATGTCAGGGCCATACGACAGTGCTTTACGAAGACAGTGGAGGGGGAGGGATGTCAGGGACTGACAACACTGCTTAACGCAGAGAGTGGAGAGGTGGGTGTCAGGGCCATATGACAGTGCTTTAGGCAGAGAGTGGCGGGGGTAGGATGTCAGGGCTTGACGACACTGATTTATGCAGAGAGTGGCGGGGGTGGGATGTCAGGGCCATAAGACACTTCTTTACGCAGAGAGTGGCAGTGGTGCGATGTCAGGGCCTGACAACACTGCTTAACGCAGAGAGTGGAGGGGTGGGTCTATAGGCCATACGACACATCCTTAGGCAGAGAGTGGCGGGGGTGGGATGTCAGGGTGTAATCATACTGCTTTACGCAGATAGTGGCGGGGGTGGGTGTCAGGGCCATCCGACAATTCTTTACGCAGAGAGTGGCAGGGGTTGGATGTCAGGGTCATAAGACATTGCTTTACGCAGAGATTGGCGGGGGTGGGATGTCTGGGCCAGATGAGACTGCTTTACGCAGAGAGTGGAGGGGGTGGGATGTCAGGGCCTGACAACACTGCTTAACGTAGAGAGTGGAGGGGGGGTGTCAGTGCCATATGATAGTGCTTTAGGCAGAGAGTAGAAGGGGGGCAATCCCAGAGCCTGACAACACTGCTTAAGGCAGAGAGTGGAGGGGTGCGATGTCAGGGCCTGATGATACTGCTTTACGCAGAGAGCTGCGGGGGTTCAACGTCAGGACCATACGACAGTGCTTTAAGCAGAGAGTGGAGGGGTGGGTGTCAGGGCCATACGACAGTGGTTAACGCAGTGAGTGGCAGGGGTGGGGTGTCATGGTCTGACGAATCTTCTTTATGCAGAGAGTGGCGGGGGTGGGATGTCATGACCTGATGGTACTGCTTTACTCAGAGAGTAGCGGGGATGGGATGTCAGGGCTTGATGAAACTGCTTTATGCAGAGAGTGGCGGGGGTGGAATGTAAGGGCCATATGACACTGCTTTAAGCAGAGAGTGGAGGGGTGGGTGTCAGAGCCATACGACACTTCTTTACGCAGAGAGTGGCAGGGGTGGGATGTCAGGGCTTGACAACACTGTTTTATGCAGAGAGTGGCAGGGGTGGGGATGTCAGGGCCATACGACACTTCTTTATGCAGAGAGTGGCATTGGTGGGATGTCAGGACCTGATAACACTGCTTAACGCAGAGAGTGGAGGGGTGGGTTTAAGGGCAATACGACACCTTTTTAAGCAGAGAGTGACAGGGGTGGGATGTCACGGCCTGATGATACTGCTTTACGAGAGAGTGGCGGGGATGGGATATCAGTGCCTGACGACACTGCTTTATGCAGAGAGTGGAGTGGTGGGTGTCAGGGCCATACGACACTCATTTACGTAGAGAGTGGCAGGGGTGGGATGTCAGGGCCTGAGGATACTGCTTTACGCAGAGAGTGGCGGGGGGGGTATGTCAGGGCCATACGACACTTCTTTACGCAGAGAGTGGCATTGGTGGGATGTCAGGACCTGATAACACTGCTTAACGCAGAGAGTGGAGGGGTGGGTTTAAGGGCAATACGACACCTTTTTAAGCAGAGAGTGACAGGGGTGGGATGTCACGGCCTGACGACACTGCTTTATGCAGAGAGTGGAGGGGTGGGTGTCAGGGCCATACGACACTTCTTTAGGCAGAGAGTTGCAGTGGTGGGATGTCACGGCCTGATGATACTGCTTTACGCAGAGAGTGGCTGGGATTCGATGTCAGGACCATACGACAGTGCTTTCAGCAGAGAGTGGTGGGGGTGGGATGTTAAGGCCATACGACACTTCTTTACGCAGAGAGTGGCAGGGGTGGGATGTCAGGGCATGACTATACTGCTTTACGCAGAGAATGGAGGGGTGGGTGTTAGGGTCATATGACACTTCTTTAAGCAAAGAGTTACAGGGGTGTGATGTCAGGGGATGACGATAATGCTTTATGCAGAGAGTGGAGGAGGTGGGATGTCAGGGCTTGATGACATTGCTTTATGCAGAGAGTGGAGGGGTGGGTGTCATTGCCATACGACACTTCTTTAGGAAGATATTGTCGGTGGTGGGATGTCAGAGCCAGACAACACTGCTTACCGCAGAGAGTGGAGGGGTTGGATATCATGGCCTGACGATACCACTTTACGCAGCGAGTGGCGGAGGTGGGATGTCAGGGCCATACGACCCTTCTTTAGGCAGAGAGTGGTAGGGGTGGGATTTCAGTGCCTGACGATACTGCTTTACGCAGTGAGTGGCAGGGGTTTTATGTCAGGGCCAAATGACAGTGCTTTACGCAGATATTGGCGGGTGTGGGATGTCAGGGCTTGACGACACTGTTTTATACAGAGAGTGGAGGGGTGGGTGTCAGGTCCATACGACACTTCTTTACGCAGAGATTGGCGAGGGTTGGATGTTAGGGCCATATGACAGTGCTTTAGGCAGAGAGTGGCGGGGGTGGGATGTCAGGGCCTGATGAGAATGCTTTACGCAGAAAGTGGCGGGGGTGGGATGTCAGGGCCTGATGAGAATGCTTTATGTAAAGAGTGGAGGGCTGGGTGTCAGGGCCATACGACACTTATTTCTGTAGACAGTGGCGGGGGCGGGATGTCAGGGCCTAACGACACTTCTTTACGCAGAGAGTGGCAGAGGTAGGAAGTCAGGGCCTGACAACACTACTTAAAGCACAGAATGTGGTGTAGGTGTAAAGGCCATACGACACTTCTTTACGCAGAGAGTGGCAGGGGTGGGATGTCAGGGCCTGACGATACTGCTTTACGCAGAGAATGGAGGGGTGGGTGTCAGGGCCATACGACAGTGCTTTACGCAGAGAGTGGCGGGGGTGGGATGTCAGGGCCTGACGAGACTACTACATACAGAGAGTGTAAAGGTGGGTGTCAGGGCCATACGACACTTATTTACGTAGAGAGTGGCGGGGGTGGGATGTCAGACCCTGACGATACTCCTTTACGCAGAGAGTGCCGGGGGTGGGATGTCAGGGCATGAAGACACAGCTTTATGCAGAGAGTGGAGGGGTGGGTTTTAGGGCCATACAACACTTATACTCGTAGATAGTGGCGGGGGTGGGATGTCAGGGCCTGACGATACTGCTTTACGCAGAAAGTGGCATTGGTGGGATGTCAGGGCCTGACAACACTGTTTAACGAAAAGAGAGGAGGGGTGGTTGTCAGGGCCATACGACACTTCTTTAAGCAGAGAATTACAGGGGTGTGATGTCAGGGCCTGACGATAATGCTTTACGCAGAGAGTTTAGGAGGTGGGATGTCAGGGCTTGACGACACTGCTTTATGCAGAGAGTGGAGGGGTAGGTGTCAGGGCCATACGACTTCTTTAGGCAGAGATTGGCGGGGGTGGGATGTCAGAGCCTGACAATACTTCTTTACGAAGAGAGTTGAGGGGTGGGTGTCAGGGCCATACGACAATTCTTTACGCTGAGAGTGAAAGGGGTGGGATGTCAGGGCCTGATGATAATGCTTTACGCAGAGAGTGGAGGAGTTGGGATGTCAGGGCTTGACGACACTGCTTTATGCAGAGAGTGGAGGGGTGGGTGTCAGGGCCTGACGATACTTCTTTCAGAAGAGTTTGAAAGGTTGGGTGTCAGGGCCATCCGACACTTCTTTACGCTGAGAGTGACAGGGGTGGGATGTTAGGGCCTGACGTTACTGCTTTACGTAGAGAGTGGCGGGGATGGGATGTCAGGGCTTGATGACACTGCGTTATGCAGAGAGTGGAGGGGTGGTTGTCAGGGCCATATGGCACTTCTTTACACAGAGAGTGGCAGGGGAGGGATGTCAGGGCCTGACGATACTCCTTTACGCAGAGAGTGGCAGGGGTGGGATATCAGGGCTTGACGACACTGCGTCATGCAGAGAATGGAGGGGTGGGTGTCTGGGCCATACAACACTTCTTTACATAAACAGTGGCGGGGGTGGGATGTGAAAACCTGAGAACACTGCTTAATGCAGAGAGTGTAGGGGTGGGATGTCAGGGCCATACGACACTTCTTTACACAGAGAGTTGCAGGGGTGGGATGTCAGAGCCTGACGATGCTCCTTTACGCAGATAGTGGCGTTGGTTGGATGTCATTGCCATACGACAGTGCTTTACGCAGATAGTGGCGGGGGTGGGATATCAGGGTATGAAGACACTGCTTCATGCAGAGAGTGGAGGGGTGGGTGCCAGGGCCATACGACAATTCTTTACGCACAGAGTGGAGGGATTGGTGTCAGGGCCATACGAAAGTGCTGAACGCACTGAGTGGCGAGGCTGGGATATCAGGGCCATATGACAGTGCTTTACGCAGAGAGTGGAGGGGTGGGTGTCAGGGCCTGACGATAGTGCTTTACGCAGAGAGTGGCGGGGGTTGGATGTCAGGGCCATACGACAGTGCTTTACGCAGAGAGAGTCGGGGGTGGGATGTCAAGGCCTGATAAGACAGCTTCATGCAGAGAGTGGAGGGGTGGGTGTCAGGGCATGAAGACACTGCTTTACGCAGAGAGTGGCAGGGGTGGGATGTCAGGGCATGAAGACACTGCTTTACGCAGAGAGTGGAGGGGTGGGTGTCAGAGTCATATGACAGTGCTTTAGGCAGAGAGTGGCGGGGGTGGGATTTCAGGGCCTGATGATACTGCTTTACACAGAGAGTGGCGGGGGTGGGATGTCAGGCATGAAGACACTGCTTTATGCAGAGAGTGTAGGGTGGATGTCAGGGCCATAAGACAGTGCTTTACGCAGAGAGTTGCGGGGGTGGGATGTCAGGGCCTGTTGAGACTGCTTTATGCAGAGAGTGGAGTGGTGGGTGCTTGTGCCATACGACAATTCCTTACGCAGAGAGTGGTGAGGGTGGGATGTCAGGGCCTGACGATACTACTTTACGCAGAAAGTGGCGGGGATGTGTGTCAGGGCCATACGACAATTCTTTACGCAGAAAGTGGAGGGATTGGTGTCAGGCCCATACGACAGTGCTTAACGCAGTGAGTGGCGAGGCTTGGATGTCAGGGCCACACGACAGTGCTTTACGCAGATAGTGGAGGATGCGGTATGTCAGGGCCTGACAACACTGCTTAACGCAGAGAGTGGAGGGGGGGGTGTCAGTGCAATATGACAGTGCTTTAGGCAGGGAGTTTCAGGGGTAGGATGTCAGGGCCTGACCATACTGCTTTACGCAGAGAGTGGCGGGGGTGGGATGTCAGGGCTTGACGACACTGCTTTATGCAGAGAGTGGCGGGAGTGGGATGTAAGGGCCATATGACACTTCTTTAAGCAGAGAGTGGCGGGGATGTTTGTCAGGGCCTTATGACAATTCTTTACGCAGAGATTTTAGGGATTGGTTTCAGGGCCAAACGAAAGTACTTAACGTAGTGAGTGGCGAGGCTGGGATGTCAGGACCATACGACAGTGCTTTACGCAGAAAGTGGAGGGTGCGGTATGTCAGGGCCTGACTACACTGCTTAACGCAGAGAGTGGAGGGTTGGGTGTCAAGGCCCTATGACAGTGCTTTAGGCAGAGAGTGGCGGGGGTGGGATGTCAAGGCCATACGACAGTGCTTTATGCAGAGAGTGTAGGGGGTGGGATGTCAGGGCCTAACAACACTGCTTAAAGCAGAGAGTGTAGGGTTGGGTGTCAGGGCCCTATGACAGTGCTTTAGGCAGAGAGTGGCGGGGGTGGGATGTAAGGGCCTGACCGTAATGCTTTACGCAGAGAGTGGCGGGGGTGGGATGTCAGGGCCATACGACAGTGCTTTATGCAGAGAGTGTAGGGGGTGGGATGTCAGGGCCTAACAACACTGCTTAACGCAGAGAGTTGAGGGTTGGGTGTTAGGGTCATACGACAATTCTTTATGCAGAGAGTGGAGGGATTGGAATCAGGGCCATATGACAGTGCTTTAGGCTCAGAGTGGATGGGGAAGGATGTCAGGGCCTGATGAGACTGCTTTATGCAGAGAGTTGAGGGGCGGGTGTCAGGGCCATACGACACATCTTAACGCAAAGTGTGGCAGGGGTAGAATGTCAGAGCCTGATGAAAGTGCTTTACGTAGAGAGTGGCGGGGGTTGGATGTCAGGGCAATACGACAGTGCTTTTCGCAAAGACTGGCGGGGGTGGAAAGTCAGGGCCTGATGAGACTGCTTTATGCAGAGAGTGGAGGGGTGGATGTCAGGTCCAAACGACACTTCTTTACGTAGACAGTAGCGGGGGTGGTATGTCAGAGCCTTAGAACACTTCTTAACACAGGGAGTGGAGGAGTGGGTGTCAGGGCCAAATGACACTTCTTTACTCAGAGAGTGGCAGGGGTAGGATGTCAGAGTCTTATGATAGTGCTTTACGCAGAGAGTGGTGGGGGTTGGATAGCAGGGCGATACGACTGTGCTTTTCGCAAACACTGGCGGGGTTGGGAAGTCAGGGCCTGATGAGACTGCTTAACGCAGAGAGTGCAGGGGTGGGTGTCAGGGCCATATGACACTTCTTTACGCAGATAATGGCAGGGTTGGGATGTCAGGACTTGACAACATTGCTATATGCAGAGAGTGGCGAGGGTGGGATTTTAGGGCCATACTACAATTCTTTACGCAGGTCAGGATTGGTGTCAGGCCCATACGACAGTGCTTAACGCAGTGAGTGGAGAGGTTGGGATATTATGGCCATACGACTGTGCTTTACGCAGAGAGTGGAGGGGGCAGGACGTCAGGGGCTGACAACACTACTTAACGCAGAGAGTGGAGGGGTGGGTATCAGGGCCATACAACACTTCTTTATGCAGAGAGTGGCAGGGGTGCGATGTCAGAGCCTGAAAACAGTGTGCAAAGCAGAGAGTGGAGGGGTGGGACTCAGGGCCATAGGACACTGCTTTATGCAGAGAGAGGAGGGGTGGTTGTCAGGGCCATACGACACATCTTTATGAAGAGAATGGAAGGGGTGGGATGTCAGGGCCTGACGATACTGCTATACGCAGAGAGTGGCAGGGGTTGGATGTCAGTGTCAGAAGACATTGCTTTACGCAGAGAGTGGAGGGGGTGGGATGTCAGGGCCCTACAACACTGCTTAACGCAGAGAGTGGAGGGGTGAGTGTCAGGGCCATATGACAGTGCTTTAGGCAGAGAGTGGCGTGGCTGGGATGTTAGGGCCTGACCATACTGCTTTACGCAGAGATTGGCGGCGGTGGGATGTCAAGGCCTGACTAGACTACTTCATGCAGAGAGTGGAAGGGTGGGTGTCAGGGCAATACGACATGGGTTAACGCAGAGAGTGGAGGGGATGGGATGTCAGAGCCTGAAAGCACTGCTTAACTCAGAGAGTGGAGGGGTGGGTATCAGGGCTATACGACACTTCTTTACGCAGAGAGTGGCAGGGGTGGGATGTCAGGGCCTGACGATACTGCTTTACGCTGATAGTGGCGGGGGTGGGATGTCAGGGCTTGACGACACCGCTTTATGCAGGTAGTGGAGGGCTGGGTGTCAGGGCCATACGACAGCGGTTAACGCAGAGAGTGACCGGGGTGGGATGTCAGGGCATGAGGACACTACTTTATGCAGAGAGATTTTAGGGGTTGGTGTCAGGCCCATACGACAGTGCTAAATGCAGTGAGTGGCGAGGCTGGGATGTCAGGCCCATACGACAGTGCTTTACGCTGAGAGTGGAGGGGGATGGATGTCAGGGCGATACGACAGTGCTTTTCGCAGAGACTGGCGGGGTAGGGATGTCAGGGCTTGACAGTACTGGTTTACGGAGATAGTGGCGGGGGTGGGATGTCAGGGCTTGAAAACATTGCTTTATGCATAGAGTGGAAGGTTGTGTGTCAGGGCCATACGACAGGGGTTAACGCAGAGAGTGGGGAGGGTGGGATCTCAGGGCCATACGACAATTCTTTACGCAGGGAGTGGAGGAATTGGTGTCAGGCCCATTCGACATTGCTTAGCGCAGTGAGTGGCGAGGCTGGGATGTCAGGGCCATACGACAGTGCTTTACGAAGACAGTGGAGGGGGAGGGATGTCAGGGCCTGACAACACTGCTTAACGCAGAGAGCGGAGAGGTGGGTGTCAGGGCCATAAGACACTTCTTTACGCAGTGAGTGGCAGGGGTGCGATGTCAGGGCCTGACGATACTGCTTTACGCAGATAGTGGCGGGGGTCGGATGTCAGGGCTTGACGACACTGCTTTATGCAGATAGTGACAGGGGTGGGATGTCAGGGCCTGACGATACTGCTTAACGCAGAGAGTGGAGGGATGGTTGTCAGGGCCATACGACTCTTCTTTAAACAGAGAGTGGCAGGCGTAGGATGTCAGGGCCTGACGATACTGCTTTACGCAGATAGTGGCGGGGGTGGGATGTCAGGGCTTGACGACACTACTTTATGCAGAGAGTGGAGGGGGTGGGATGTCAGGGCCTGACAACACTGCTTAACGCAGAGAGTGGAGGGGTGAGTGTCAGGGCCATATGACAGTGCTTTAGGCAGAGAGTGGCGTGGCTGGGATGCTAGGGCCTGACCATACTGCTTTACGCAGAGAGTGGCGGGGCTGGGATGTCAGGGCCTGACGAGGCTGCTTTACGCAGAGATTGGCGGGGTTTGGATGTCAGGGCCATACGACTGTGCTTTACGCAGAGAGTGGTGGGTGTGGGATGTCAGGGCCTGAGGAGACTGCTTTATGCAGAGATAGGAGGGGGTGGGTGTCAGGGCCATACGACACTTCTTTATGCAGAGTGTGGAGGGATGGGTGTCAGGGCCATACGACCCTTCTTTAAACAGAGAGTGGCAGGGGTGGGATGTCAGGACCATACGACAGTGCTTTACGCAGATAGTGGAAGGGGTGGGATGTCAGGGCTTGACGACACTGCTTTATGCAGAGAGTGGAAGGTTGTGTGTCAGGGCCATACGACAGGGGTTAACGCAGAGAGTGGGGAGGGTGGGATCTCAGGGCCATACGACAATTCTTTACGCAAGGAGTGGAGGAATTGGTGTCAGGCCCATTCGACATTGCTTAGCGCAGTAAGTGGCGAGGCTGGGATGTCAGGGCCATACGACAGTGCTTTACGAAGACAGTGGAGGGGGAGGGATGTCAGGGCGTGACAACACTGCTTAACGCAGAGAGTGGAGAGGTGGGTTTCAGGGCCATAAGACACTTCTTTACGCAGAGAGTGGCAGGGGTGCGATGTCAGGGCCTGACAACACTGCTTAACGCAGAGAGTGGAGGGGTGGGTCTATAGGCCATACGACACATCCTTAGGCAGAGAGTGGCGGGGGTGGGATGTCAGGGTGTGATCATACTGCTTTACTCAGATAGTGGCGGGGGTGGGTGTCAGGGCCATCCGACAATTCTTTACGCAGAGAATGGAGGGATTGGTGTCAGGCCCATACGACAGTGCTTAACGCAGTGAGTGGCGAGGTTGGGATATTAGGGCCATACGACAGTGCTTTACGCAGAGAGTGGAGGGGGCGGGATGTCAGGGCCTGACAACACTACTTAACGCAGAGAGTGGAGGGGTGGGTAATAGGGCCATATGTCAGTGCTTTAGGCAGAGAGTGGCAGGGGTAGGATGTCAGGGCCTGACCATACTGCTTTACACAGAGAGTGGCGGAGGTGGGATGTCAGGGCCTGACCATACTGCTTTACGCAGAGAGTGGCGGGGGTGGGATGTCAAGGCTTGACGACACTGCTTTATGTAGAGAGTGTCGGGGTGGGATGTCAGGGCCATACAACACATCTTTACGTAGAGAGTGGCAGGGGTGCGATGTCAAGGCCTGACAACAGTGCTTAACGCAGAGAGTGGGGGGGTGGAACACAGGGCCATACGACATTGCTTTATGCAGAGAGTGGAGAGGTGGCCATACGTCAAGGCCATACGACACTTCTTTATGCAGAGAGTGGCAGGGGTGGGATGTCAGGGCCTGACGATACTGCTATATGCAGAGAGTGGCAGGGGTTGGATGTCAGGGCCTGACAACACTGCTTAACACAGAGAGTGGAGGGGTGAGTGTCAGGGCCATATGACAGTGGTTTAGGCAGAGAGTGGCGTGGCTGGGATGTTAGGGCCTGACCATACTGCTTTACGCAGAGATTGGCGGCGGTGGGATGTCAGAGTTTGACGAAACTGCTTCATGCAGAGAGTGGCGGGGGTGGGATGTCAGGGCTTGAGGAAACTGCTTTATGCAGAGAGTGGCAGGGGTGGGATGTCAGGGTCATACGACACTTCTTTATGCAGAGTGTGGAGGGATGGTTGTCAGGGCCATACGACTCTTCTTTAAACAGAGAGTGGCAGGCATAGGATGTCAGGGCCTGACGATACTGCTTTACGCAGATAGTGGCGGGGGTGGGATGTCAGGGCTTGACGACACTACTTTATGCAGAGAGTGGAGGGGGTGGGATGTCAGGGCCTGACAACACTGCTTAACGCAGAGAGTGGAGGGGTGAGTGTCAGGGCCATATGACAGTGCTTTAGGCAGAGAGTGGCGTGGCTGGGATGCTAGGGCTGACCATACTGCTTTACGCAGAGAGTGGCGGGGCTGGGATGTCAGGGCCTGACGAGGCTGCTTTACGCAGAGATTGGCGGGGTTTGGATGTCAGGGCCATACGACTGTGCTTTACGCAGAGAGTGGTGGGTGTGGGATGTCAGGGCCTGAGGAGACTGCTTTATGCAGAGATAGGAGGGGTGGGTGTCGGGGCCATACGACACTTCTTTATGCAGAGTGTGGAGGGATGGGTGTCAGGGCCATACGACACTTCTTTAAACAGAGAGTGGCAGGGGTGGGATGTCAGGACCATACGACAGTGCTTTACGCAGATAGTGGAAGGGGTGGGATGGCAGGGCTTGACGACACTGCTTTATGCAGAGAGTGGAGGGGTGGGTTTCAGGGCCATACGACACTTCTTTACGCAGAGAGTGGCAGGCGTAGGATGTCAGGGCCTGACGATACTGCTTTACGCAGATAGTGGCGGGGGTCGGATGTCAGGGCTTGACGACACTGCTTTATGCAGATAGTGACAGGGGTGGGATGTCAGGGCCTGACGATACTGCTTTACGCAGAGAATGGCGGTGGTTGGATGTAAGGTCTTGGCGAAACTGTTTTATGCAGAGAGCTGCGGGGGTAGGATGTCAGGGCTTGACGACACTGATTTATGCAGAGAGTGGCGGGGGTGGGATGTCAGGGCCATACGACACTTCTTTACGCAGAGAGTGGCAGGGGTGCGATGTCAGGGCCTGACAACACTGCTTAACTCAGAGAGTGGAGGGGTGGGTCTCAAAGCCATACGACACATCCTTAGGCAGAGAGTGGCGGGGGTGGGATGTCAGGGCGTGATCATACTGCTTCACGCAGATAGTGGCGGGGGTGGGTGTCAGGGCCATCCGACAATTCTTTACGCAGAGAGTGGAGGGATTGGTGTCAGGCTCATACGACAGTGCTTAACGCAGTGAGTGGCGAGGTTGGGATATTAGGGCCATACGACAGTGCTTTACGCAGAGAGTGGAGGGGGCGGATTGTCAGGGCCTGACAACACTACTTAACGCAGAGAGTGGAGGGGTGGGTATCAGGGCCATATGTCAGTGCTTTAGGCAGAGAGTGGCAGGGGTAGGATGTCAGGGCCTGACCATACTGCTTTACGCAGAGAGTGGCGGGGGTGGGATGTCAAGGCTTGACGACACTGCTTTATGCATAGAGTGGAGGGGTGGTTGTCAGAGTCATAAGATACTGCTTAATGCAGAGAGTGGTGGGGGAGGGATGTCAGGGCCATACAACACTTCTTTACGCAGAGAGTGGCAGGGGTGCGATGTCAGGGCCTGACAACAGTGCTTAACGCAGAGAGTGGATGGGTGGGACTCAGAGCCATACGACACTTCTTTATGCAGAGAGTGGCAGGGGTTGGATGTCAGAGCCTGAAAGCACTGCTTAACTCAGAGAGTGGAGGGGTGGGTATCAGGGCTATACGACACTTCTTTACGCAGAGAGTGGCAGGGGTGGGATGTCAGGGCTTGACGTTACTGCTTTACGCAGTTAGTGGCGGGGGTGGGATGTCAGGGCTTGACGATACTGCTTTACGCAGTTAGTGGCGGGGGTGGGATGTCAGGGCCATACGACAGGGGTTAACGCAGAGAGTGACCGGGGTGGAATGTCAGGGCATGAAGACACTACTTTATGCAGAAAGTGGAGGGTTGGGTGTCAGGGCCATACGATAATTCTTTACGCAGAGAGTGGCAGGGGAAGGATGTCAGGGCCTGACAATACTGCTTTACGCAGAGAGTGGCGGGGGTTGGATGTCAGGGCGATACGACAGTGCTTTACACAGAAACTGGCGGGGCTGTGAAGTCAGGGCCTGATGAGACTACTTTTTGCAGAGAGTGTATGGGTGGGTGTCAGGACCATACCACACTTCTTTACGTAGACAATGGCAGGGGTGGGATGTCAGAGCCTGAGAACACTGCTTAACACAGAGAGCGGAGGGGTGGGTGTCAGGGCTATACGACACTTCCTTACGCAGAGAGTGGAAGGGGTAGGATGTCAGGGCTTGACAACATTGCTTTATGCAGAGAGTGGAAGGTTGGGTGTCAGGGCCATAGGACAGGGGTTAACGCAGAGAGTGGCGAGGGTGGGATCTCAGGGCCAAACGACAATTCTTTACGCAGAGAGTGGCGAGGGTGGGATGTCAGGGCTTGACGACACTGATTTATGCAAAGAGTGGCGGGGGTGGGATGTCAGGGCCATACGACACTTCTTTACGCAGGAAGTGGCAGAGGTGAGATTTCAGGGCATGACAACACTGCTTAACGCAGAGAGTGGAGGGGTGGGTTTCAGGGTCATACGACACTTTTTTAGGCAGAGAGTGGCGGGGTGGGTTATCAGGGACTGACGATACTTCTTCACGCAGATAGTGGCGGAGGTGGGATGTCAGAGCCTGAAGAGACTGCTTTATGCAGAGAGTGGAAGGGTGGGTGTCAGGGACATACGACATGGGTTAACACAGAGAGTGGAGGGGGTGGGATGTCAGGGCCTGACGGTACTGCTTTATGGTGATAGTGGCGGGGGTGGGATATCAGTTCTTGACGACACTGCTTTATGCAGAGAGTGGAGGGGTGGGTATCAGGGCAATACGACAGGGGTTAACGCAGAGAGTGACGGGGGTAGGGTGACAGGGCATGAAAACACTACTTTACGCAGAGAGTGGAGGGGTGGGTGTCAGGGCCATACGACATGGGTTAACGCAGAGAGTGGAGGGGGTGGGATGTCAGTACCCTACGACAGTGCTTAACGCAGAGTGTGGCATGGGTGGGATGTCAGGGCTTGACGATACTGCTTTACGCTGATAGTGGCGGGGTTGGGATGTCAGGGCTTGACGACACTGCTTTATGCAGAGAGTGGAGGGGTGGGTGTCAGGGCCATACGACAGGGGTTAATGCAGAGAGTGACGGGGGTGGGATGACAGGGCATGACCATACTGCTTTACGCAGAGAGTGGCGGGGGTGGGATGTCAGGGCCTGACGAGACTGTTTAATACAGAGAGTGGACCGGTGTATGTCAGGGCTATACGAAACTTATTTATTCAGAGAGTGGCGGTGGTGGGATGTCAGGGCCTGAAGATTCTGCTTTACGCAGAGAGTGGCGGGGGTGGGATGTCAGGGCCTGACGAGACTGTTTAATGCAGAGAGTGGTGGGGGTTGGATGTCAGGTCCTGACGATAGTGCTTTACGCAGAGAGTGCCAGGTGTTGGATGTCAGGGCGTGACGATAGTGCTTTTTATGCAGAGAGTGGCGGGGGTGGGATGTCAGGTCCTGACGATAGTGCTTTACGCAGAGAGTGCCAGGTGTTGGATGTCAGGGCGTGACGATAGTGCTTTTTATGCAGAGAGTGGCGGGGGTGGGATGTCAAGGCCTGATAAGACTGCTTTATGCAGAGAGTGGAGGGCTGGGTGTCAGGGCCATATGACACTTCTTTACGTAGACTGTGGCGGGGGTGGGATGTCAGGGCTTGACGACACTGCTTAACGCAGACAGTGGAGGGGTGGGTTTCAGGGCTGAAGAAAGATGTGAAGACGGGGGTTTAAATTTAATCCTTTCTGTATGAGGTTTAGACTTCTAAATTACAAGCTGGGGTTTATGGCAGGAAAGGGGGTTAACTGATAAGGATTCCAGATGCGAGCTAGGAACCGCCCTGGGTGTAATCTTAAACTGACCATTAGGACAGGACCTCTTAAACTGGCCAAATACCATGAACCCCCCTTTTTTTCCATCAGACCGAGTGACTTCAGAAACGGAGAAGAAGATACTATATAACTCAAAAGTTTGTACCGGTACGGGGAACAATACTTCGGTTTTGTTATTTCTTGCGGGAAACAAGACTTCGGCTTTATTGTTCCTTGTGTAGCGGCGAGGCTTATTAATAAGAAAGAATTAAGTGTTCTGAGCCTTCCAAAATGAGGCCCCATTTCTCTGTTCATCTCTGTGGTGCAGCCACAGAGAAACTATTCATGCAGGCTGATTTAAGGTTTCCTCTGATAAGGGACGGCTCCCAAAGGGGGATGCACTTAGCTAAGCCTGGCTATCATGATCAATGGTCATCCATTGGCACCTATCTGTCTAGGGAGTGCCAGATGGACATCTGGACTGCATTCCTAAGTGTCAGGAGTAAGTGACTCTCACCTTGGTCAACCAATCAGGGACTGGTAGGGCCAAGTAACCCATGTGGGACTCTGATGCCCATGGAACTTTCAGCCAATCAACGAGCTGAAGTTCCTCCAGGTAAAAACAGGCAACACAGAGAGCCAGAGAAAATTCAGTGAGAGACTCAGTAGTTTCAGTGAGATTCTGGAGAGACTTCTGAGACTTTTCTAAAGGGAATTCAAAGGAGAATTCCAGGGCAGGACGGCCCAGGAGCAGAAGGCTCCCAAGAGCAGGACATTCTCGCAGAGCGCCTCCTGACCATCCTGAGACTCAGCCCGGACAACCACGGAACGGCCAGTGTGTCCGAGTGCCAGAACTTTCCTTTGTTCTAAGAGTCTAGAGCGGAGGTTGCCAGAGAGTAACCAGAGGATCCACCCAAGGTTAGCAGCAGCAGCAAGCCTTATCAACAGGTCAGAACTGTGGAGAGCTGAATCACTATTCAGAACTAGCTCTTCATCAGGAACGAACCGGTCCTCTTCCTGACTTGCTGGGACCCACAGTCATCTTTTCTCCTGTGCACAAACTTTGCTAGTTAAAGCCAACACTAACTAGCCGGTCAGTGAGCATCTGCAGCGCACCGTCGCAAGCCGCACAGCACAGCCTGGCACCAAGCCAGAGAGCGCGGATTGGACAGCAACAGCCTGCAACTGTTTCTTTGTGCCCGCAGGAGATCTGAATCCCCAGAGATTGGATGAGTATTCAACTTCAATGCATTACAGCTCGAGAATTCAATTGTTATCCAAACCAGTTGATATCAATTTAATTCCTAAGAGTTATGTACTTGTTTTGAGTATCTAAGGTAGAAGTTAATTTATGAAACGGTCTTAATGAATGGTATACTGAACGTATATCCTCTTGATATGTGTAACACTTCGTAACTGACTGAATATATATCTTTTGTATTCTGATAACCCTCTCGTTAAGATCTCTTAGGATTATATGCATATTCTATATATTAATAAATGTATCCTCGTGTATTAGTACCTGTGTGTGTGCGTTGTTTGAACTATATCGCATGGTTGGATTCTAAAGCCATCAAAAGAATCAATTTTGTGATTTACTGCTACAATTGATAATTGTCCCAGTAAACGCCCAAACCCTACAGAACTGGTGCCTTCAGAGAGCCACTACATTACATTTTGGCTATGGCAACGTTACATTTATGGCGTCCCTGGGTGGGCTATGATTACATTTATGGCGTCCCTGGACTGGCGTGGCAAGACTGAAATGAGTCAACCAAGCGGAATAATTCAATATAAAACGCCGCGGGTTTCATACACGACAATACAGTGTGTTGAAAGCCGAAAGGAAAAAAAAAGTTCCCCTTGCTCTTTAAGCAGTGCTTGAGTGTTATGTGATCTTTTGCAATCTACCAGGTTGATTGCATACTTGATCTTGTGGTTTTCTGTGGTAAAACTGTGATTTCATACTTAAAAGTAATACTCTTTAAGTTTAATGATGGTTGCTAAAAGGTCTGAATTCGAGTCGCTATTAAGCACTCTCTCTAGCAGCGACAAGTCTGACCACGATCTCTTCCATATCTCCGTCAGCGGAGAAGCTAGGAGAATAAATCTCCATTCTCTGAGAGAGCTAGCGAAGGACATAGAGAGATTTGACCCCGCAGTGTCAGAGAATAGTATCGAGAATTATATTCAGGACCTCAGGTATACCCTGCAGTATCTGCCAAACGCCACAGAACAGGAGAAAGTGTTTCTGGTCAGGAAAACTACCAGCAGAGCTGTACATGAGTGGATGGCTAGGCAGATGAAAGAAGTCTGTAATGATTTAGAGGAGCTGTGTCAAGCACTTATCGAAGAATACAGTGCGTTTATTGACCCGACTGCCGGGATAGCCGACGCCCTTAACATTAAGCACGAGAGAAGAGAGTCCCCTCGCGAATATTACAAGAGACTTAGACAAACTTATTTTGCAGGGCGAAATGATGAGGGTTGCGAAGAGAACACACATTTCAAGGGTTTATTCATTGCGAATCTCCACCCGTCAGTCAGAAAGATGATCTTAATGCATACAGATGCACAGAACATGAAAATGACTGATATTAAGAGATTTGTGCAGAAAGCCTGGGAGTATGATGTCCAAAGTGGCTCTGAGCAAAAAGCTGTTAAAGCGACTGTGTTCGCCGTCAGAGCCAGCAGGGTTAACTCCCTCCTGCTCTAAGGAGCACAGGCTCCTGAGCTGGCTAAGCCCCGTTCCAAAGCACTCACACAGGACCGCACCCAGCGTCCTAAGTGCCATGAAAACGCCGAGGGAGGGAAAGGGCTAGAAAAGGCTGAACAAAAGGATTCAGTAGCCGCCCGCCTGGCCAGGCTTGAACAAGCTTTATTAGGACAGGGACAACCGCTCCCCAAGGCTGCCGGAAGCGTGAATGAGCTGATACTCTCCACTGGAGGAGGCAAAGACCCGCCCCCTCTCCCTCCCTCAGTCTATCTGATTGAGCGGAAGGGTTCCTGCCTGGATGAATTCAGCCACTCCCAAGTGAGTGCTGACTCCACCCCTGAAGTCACAGAGCAGGCAGTAAAACGCAGAGGAAAAGCAAGAAGCTTTTACCTCAAGGCTGCCATGGGAGATGTCTTACACAGTGAGACACTGATTGACACTGAGGTTGAGAGGTGGTTGATGTCACACGGCAAGCTCAAACGGGTAGAAAAAGAAAAGGGCATGCGACTCAGAGAGGAACCTTTGGTGGATCGCCAGAAAGGCAAAGTGTGGAAACAGGTCAAGGCTCCTAAGCCTTCTGTACAGAAGGAAAGGGGGGCCAAGAGGCAGACTGTGCTCAGACAGTGCCCACCGAACACAGAAGCCTATGCGGAGATTCCTTCTGTTCCCTCTGGACAAGAAATAAAAATATTTTCTTGTTCCCCGGATATACAGGGAAGTCGTGTGCCGGCTGAGGTCACAACAGCCTCCCTGCCACAGGAGCGGTGCTCCAAGCAGCCGCCTGATCCACCAGGTAAAGCACACACCTTTTACATCCCTAAAGAGGAGCAGATCTCCCCACCTGGCGATGAAAAGGAGCTTTCCCTGTGCACCCTGGCACCCAAGAGGGGTCAGGACCATCACCCTGCAGTGGTGGAAGGGATCCAGATGGCAGGAGAGCAGGTTGGTGATGTAGCCCTCACCCTTAGCCCTGAGAGGTCCTCTATTAGTGAGGATCTGCTTGAGCAGCTGTCACAGGGCCACCGCCAGGTGCCCCTGGTGCAACATTCACAGGTTAGACAGGAGGTCCATCTGGACGCTGAGACTACTGCGCTGTGGACACACCTGATCCCAGATGCCGATTCCCTCTGCTGTGACCCAGGGAACCTGCAGTCAGGTAACATTATTTCTCACAACTACCAGGTAGTGAGTGAGACTGACCTGATTGTTCCTGCCTCAACGGTAGGGTTGCCAACACACCCAGTCCCCCAGAAGGGACAGGGAATGAAAGCCGAGCCGGTTTTCTTACAGCCACCAGCTCAGTCTGTCAGTCTGAGTCTGACCAACAGTGGTTCAGCCAGACTGGAGCTAGATGGTCAAGTCACCCGCCTGCCAGTGCAGGACATCGCAAAGAGGGGTGTCAGAATCCCTGCCTGCACTGACATGGGCCTGGTGAGTGATAGTAAGTTCAAAGACAGTGAACTAGCTATCCCAGTGCAGGGGCAGCTCCCTGAACCCCTAGCGAGGGAAGGGGGGAGCGAGCAGGTGTCCTACACCCACGCCCAGCGAACGACTGTAAACATGCCGATAGAGGGATTCCTCAATCAGGAGGTGTGCAGGGTGGACCTGAACAGTGAGAATGGGATAACAATCCCAGATCACTCAGGTGCTCCAGATGACCACTCAGCCGAGGGTCAGGCATGCTCCACCGCTGCACCGCCCCCTGCAGGGTTCCTAGAGCACAGGCATGAACAAATCGAAAAAGCAGATGCCCTGGAAAAGGAGGAGCAGCATCAGCAGCTGTGTCAGATCTCCCCAGATTTCCAGGATGTTGGTGCCCAAGATGCCACATGGCATACTGAGAAAGACACCATGTACACGCTGCGCCAGCTTAGAAAGGCAACAGTCACTCAGAAGGAGATGACTGGGATCAGCCACCCGAAAAGACTTTTGGGAGGACTGATTGCTGCCGCCACTGTTGCACGTTTGCTTTTTCTGGTAGGTTTGTGTGCTACTGGCACTCTCACCCTGACTGCCCCAAGAAGGCAGGTGTCAGAGATGCCAGAGGGTAGTGAGAGACTGTATCGACAGCAGCAAAAGTTGGAAAGCTTAGGGAAAACCCTACAGGCAACTTCCTATGCAACAGGGTTAAACCTTATTCCCCAACCAGTGGACATGATTGTTGGTGTTATACAGTGGGTTTATGCTTGTGTGCAACAGGCCAGAATGTTGACACAAGACCTGTTAAGGGAGTTTAGTGCCACTGTAGCCAGCCTAGCTATGGCACAATTCCCAACCCACTTGATTCCACTCTTCTCAGTAGAGGAGTATGTGACATTAACCCCATCGATCATAGCTCACCCAGAAGGCAATCCAAGATTGAATTCGGTTCCAAATCTTGAGATGGGTATGGCTACCAAAGCTATCCATTGGCTGTGTCTAAACGATTCACCAATGAAGGGTGTAAAGCTACTAACGAGCAGAGGGAGGTTAATGAACCCCATGAAGAGCAGGTGGGAAGTAAATGGCTGGTCAGCACACCACATTTAACTGTCACCATGACTTGTGACAGGCATGATACAGCTACCACAATGCAGCTACCTAATCAAACAGTTTTCCTGTAAGTTCCCGAGGAGGCCATAGTACAGCTTGAACTTAACACTGTACTGTCTAGAACCAGACAACATAAGACCAAACTTGAGGTCGTGGATGCC
Source organism: Lepisosteus oculatus (assembly GCF_040954835.1). Taxonomy (NCBI): domain Eukaryota; kingdom Metazoa; phylum Chordata; class Actinopteri; order Semionotiformes; family Lepisosteidae; genus Lepisosteus; species Lepisosteus oculatus. The sequence continues at coordinate 59,596,701 of NC_090709.1, read as the reverse complement.
TTCAGGTGCCACACTATTGAATTGGATAGAAATCCAAGAAACAGTAAGCCCTGAAGAGGTACAGGTAGTTGAGTTTGCTTTAATGGAACAAACCTCCAAATCACCCTAGCAGATACCCAACACAGGTGCCGTGGGTCATCAGGGGGGCTGGGAACAGGAACCGTTGTTTTGTAATACTGCTGCTGGGTAGCTGGATCATGACTGACAGTGTACTCTGAATGCTGTACTCTCACATCAAGATGTACTCTGGGTAGCACGAATGAGTCAAAGGTAGCATGTCAAAAGAAAGGAAGTGACTTCTCCCCAAATATCTACTACAGAGGTATCAGATATTGACAGTGAACTTCCTGATGTGTAATTCCTAGACATAGATAATGTCTCCTACCGTGTTTATACATACTCCAGATGTTATTCATCCTGTTTGTTCCCAATGCTGGTTCCAGTATGAATTATCGTGGAGTAATGTGGACATTTAAGGTTAATGTTCTAATGGCAAGGTGTCACGCCCTCTGCAGCCAGGGGGCGCTCCTTCTCTGTCCTGTCCCTAGTTTCCGGTCTGCTGTCCTTCCTGTCCCTCTCTTTCCCTTGGGCTATATATTTCCGGGTCTTGCACTCTGTCCTCGCTCAGCATTGATGTTCGGATGTCCTGAGACCCGCCTAGCACCAGGGCGCCCCACGTCCGCTCCCTGAGGGCATAGGTTTCTATACGGCATTCCTGAACTCTTTGCACTAATGAGCCCGGGCCTTTTTCCCGTCTCGCCGCTACGCATATGGGTCTTTTTCTGCTCTCCGGCTCCCCACGGTTAGTCCCTTTGGACGTCCGTGACACAAGGGACATCACTTAACTCTGTTTTGTTTTGAAGGAAACAACGCCTCAGGACCTCGTGACCTTCAAAAAGGGGGGATATGTAGCGGCGAGGCTTATTAATAAGAAAGAATTAAGTGTTCTGAGCCTTCCCAAATGAGGCCCCATTTCTCTGTTCATCTCTGTGGTGCAGCCACAGAGAAACTATTCATGCAAGCTGATTTAGGGTTCCTTTGAAAAGGACAGCTCCCAAAGGGGGATGCACTTAGCTAAGCCTGGCTATCATGATCAATGGTCATCCATTGGCGCCTATCTGTCTAGGGAGTGCCAGATGGACATCTGGACTGCATTCCTAGGTGTCAGGAGTAAGTGACTCATATCTCACCTTGATCAACCAATCAGGGACTGGTAGGGCCGAGTAACCCACGTGGGACTCTGATGCCCATGGAACTTTCAGCCAATCAACGAGCTGAAGTTCCTCCAGGTAAAAACAGGCAACACAGAGAGCCTGAGAGAGTAAGATTCAGTGAGATTCAGAAGGGATTCAGTGGAGAATTCTGTGGACTTTTCTAAAGTGAATTCAAAGGAGAATTCCAGGGCAGGACGGCCCAGGAGCAGAAGGCTCCCAAGGGCAGGACATTCTCGCAGCGCGCCTCCTGACCATCCTGAGACTCAGCCCGGACAACCACGGAACCGCCAGTGTGTCTGAGTGCCAGAACTTTCCTTTGTTCTAAGAGTCTAGAGTGGAGGTTGCCAGAGAGTAACCAGAGAATCCACCCAAGGTTAGCACCAGCAGCAAGCTTCATCAACAGGTCAGAACTGTGGACAGCTGAATCACTATTCAGAACTAGCTCTTCATCAGGAACGAACCGGTCCTCTTCCCGACTTGCTGGGACCCACAGTCATCTTTTCTCCTGTGCACAAACTTTGCTAGTTAAAGCCAACACTAACTAGCCGGTCAGTGAGCATCTGCAGCGCACCGTCGCAAGCCGCACAGCACAGCCTGGCACCGAGCCAGAGAGCGCGGATTGGACAGCAACAGCCTGCAACTGTTTCTTTGTGCCCGCAGGAGATCTGAATCCCCAGAGATTGGATGAGTATTCAACTTCACTGCATTACAGCTCGAGAATTCAATTGTTATCCAAACCAGTTGATATCAATTTAATTCCTAAGAGTTATGTACTTGTTTTGAGTATCTAATGTAGAAGTTGTAACCAAGATCACTTTACGAAACGGTCTAAATGAATGATATACTGAACGTATGTCCTCTTGATATGTGTAACACTTTGTAACTGACTGAATATATACCTTTTGTATTCTGATAACCCTCTCGGTAAGATCTGTTAGTTTTATATGCATATTCTATGTATTAATAAATGTATCCTCGTGTATTAGTACCTGTGTGTGTGCGTTGTTTGAGTTATGTCGCATGGTTGGATTCTAAAGCCATTAAAAGAATCAACTTTGTGATTTACTGCTTCAATTAATAATTGTCTCAGTAAATGCCCAAACCCTACAGAACTGGTGCCTTCAGAGAGCCACTATGATTACATATTTGGCGTCCCTGAGCCGGTTTTCTTACAGATGTCAGGGCCATACGACAGTGCTTTACGCAGAGAGTGGTGGGGGTGAGATGTCAGGGAATGATGAGACTGCTTTATGCAGAGAGTGGAGGGGTGGGTGTTAAGGCCATACAACAATTCTTTACGGAGAGAGTGGTGAGGGTGGGATGTCAGGGCCTGACGATACTGCTTTACGCAGAGAGTGGAATGGTGGGTGTCAGGGCCATGCGAAAATTCTTTACGCAGAAAGTGGAGGGATTGGTGTCAGAGCCATACGACACTGCTTTACGCAGTGAGTGGCGGGGGAGGGATGTCAGGGCCATAAGACACTGCTTTACACAGATAGTGGCAGGGGGAGGATGTCAGAGGTTGACGACACTGCTTTATGCAGAGAGTGGTGGAGTTGAGATGTCAGGGCCATAAGACACTGCTTTATGCAAAGAGTGGAGGGATTGGTGTCAGGGCCATGCAACACTTCTTTAAGCAGAGAGTGGCGGGGGTGGGATGTCAGGGCCTGACGATACTGCTTTACACAGAGAGTGGCGGGGGTTGGATGTCAGGGCCAAACGACAGTGCTTTACGCAGAGAGTGGCGGGGGTGGGATGTCAGGGCCTGACAACACTGCTTAACGCAGAGAGTGGAGGGGTGGGTGTCAGGGACTGACGAAACTGCTTGATGCATAGAGTGGCAGGGGTGGGATGTCAGGGCCTGACAAAACTGCTTTACGCAGAGAGTGGCAGGGTGGGATGTCAGGGCCATATGATAGTCCTTTACGCAAAGAGTGGCGGGGGTGGGATGTCAGGGCCTGACGATACTGCTTTAAGCAGAGAGTGGAATGGTGGGTGTCAGGGCCATGTGAAAATTCTTTACGCAGAAAGTGGAGGGATTGGTGTCAGGGCCATACGACAGTGCTTTACGCAGTGAGTGGGGGGGGAGGGATGTCAGGGCCATAAGACACTGCTTCATGCAGAGAGTGGCAGGGGTGGGATGTCAGGGCCTGACGACACTGCTTCATGCAGAGAGTGGCAGGGGTGGGATGTCAGGGCCTGACGAAACTGCTTTACGCAGAGAGTGGTGGGGTTGGATGTCAGGGCCATAGGACAGTACTTTACGCAGAGAGTGGCGGGGGTGGGATGTCAGGGCCTGATGAGACTGCTTTATGCAGAGAGTAGAGGGGTGGGTGATAGGGCCATACGACAATTCTTTACGCAGAGAGTGGTGAGGGTGGGATGTCAGGGCCTGACGATACTGCTTTACGCAGGAACTGGCAGGGGAGGGATGTCAAGGCATGAATACACTGCTTTATGCAGAGAGTGGAGTGGTAGATGTCAGGGCCATGTGACAATTCTTTACGCAGAGAGTGGAGGGGTGTGTGTCAGGGCCTGACAACACTTATTTACATAGAGAGTGGCGGGGGTGGGATGTCAGGTTCTGACGATACTCCTTTACGGAGAGAGTGGTTGGGGTGGGATGTCAGGGCTTGACGACACTGCTTTATGCAGAGAGTGGAGTGGTGGGTGTCAGGGCCATGCAACAATTCTTTACGCACAAAGTGGAGAGATTGGTGTCAGGGCCATACGACAGTGCTTTACGCAGAGAGTGGCGGGGCTGGGATGTCAGGGCCATACGACACTTCTTTACGCAGAGAGTGGCAGGGGTGGGATGTCAGGGCCTGACAACACTGCTTAACGCAGAGAGTGGAGGGGTGGGTATCAGGGCCATACGACACGTCTTTAGGCAGAGAGTGGCGGGGGTGGGATGTCAGGGCCTGACAACACTGCTTAACGCAGAGAGTGGAGGGGTCGGTCTCAGGGCCATACGACACGTCTTTAGGCAGAGAGTGGCAGGGGTGGGATGTCAGGGCCTGACAACACTGCTTAACGAAGAGAGTGGAGGGGTGGGTGTCAGGGCCATACGACACTTCTTTACGCAGAGAGTTACAGGGGTGTGATGTCAGGGCCTGACGATACTGCTTTACGCAGAGAGTGGAGGGGTGGAATGTCAGGGCTTGACGACACTGCTTTATGCAGAGAGTAGAGGGCTGGGTGTCAGGGCCATACGACACGTCTTTAGGCAGAGAGTGGCAGGGGTGGGATGTCAGGGCCTGACGATACTGCTTTACGCAGAGAGTGGCGGGGTTGGGATGTCAGGGCTTCACGACACTGTTTTACGCAGAGAGTGGAGGAGGTGGGATTTCAGGGCTTGACGACAATGCTTTATGCAGAGAGTGGAGGGGTGGGTGACAGGGCCATACGACATGGGTTAACGCAGAGAGTGGCAGAGGTGGGAAATCAGGGCATGAAGACACTGCTTTATGCAGAGAGTGGAGGGGTGGTTGTCAGGGCCATACGACACTTATTTACGTAGAGAGTGGCGGGGGTGGGACGTCAGAGCCTGACGATTCTGCTTTAAGCAGAGAATGGCTGGGGTGTGATGTAAGGGCCTGACGTTTCTGCTTTACGCAGAGAGTGGAGGAGGTGGGATGTCTGGGCTTAACGACACTGCTTTATGCAGAGAGTGGAGGGGGGGTTTTCAGGGACATACGACAGGGGTTAACGCAGAGAGTGGCGGGGGTGGGAAATCAAGCCTTGAGATCACTGCATCATGCAGAGAGTGGCGGAGGTGGGATGTCAGGGCCATACGACACATCTTTACGCAGAGAGTAGCAGGGTTGGGATGCCAGGGCCTTTTAACACTGCTTAACTCAGAGAGTGGAGGGGTGGGTTTCAGGGCTATACGATACTGCTTCACGTAGAGAGTGTTGGGGGTGGGATTTCATGGTCTGACGAATCTTCTTGATGCAGAGAGTGGAAGGGTGGGTGTCAGGGATTGACGACACTTATTTACGTGGAGAGTGGCAGGGGTGGGATGTCAGGGCCTGAAAACATGGCTTAACGCAGAGAGTGGAGGGGTGGGTGTCAGGGCCATACGACAATTCTTTACGCAGAGAGTTACAGGGGTGTGATGTCAGGGCCTGACGATTCTGCTTTACGCAGAGAGTGGAGGAGGTGGGATGTCTGGGCTTAACGACACTGCTTTATGCAGAGAGTGGCGGGGGTGGGAAATCAAGCCTTGAGAACACAGCGTCATGCAGAGAGTGGCGGAGGTGGGATGTCAGGGCCATACGACACATCTTTACGCTGAGAGTGGCAGGGTTGGGATGCCAGGGCCTTTTAACACTGCTTAACTCAGAGAGTGGAGGGGTGGGTTTCAGGGCTATACGATACTGCTTTACGCAGAGAGTGTTGGTGGTGGGAATTTATTTGTCAGACGAATCTTCTTTATGCAGAGAGTGGAGGAGTGTGTGTCAGGGATTGACGACACTTATTTACGTGGAGAGTGGCAGGGGTGGGATGTCAGGGCCTGACAACATGGCTTAACGCAGAGAGTGGAGGGGTGGGTGTCAGGGCCATATGACAATTCTTTACGGAGAGAGTGGTGAGGGTGGGATGTCAGGGCCTGACGATACTGCTTTACGCAGAGAGTGGAATGGTGGGTGTCAGGGCCATGCGAAAATTCTTTACGCAGAAAGTGGAGGGATTGGTGTCAGAGCCATACGACACTGCTTTACGCAGTGAGTGGCGGGGGAGGGATGTCAGGGCCATAAGACACTGCTTTACACAGATAGTGGCAGGGGGAGGATGTCAGAGCTTGACGACACTGCTTTATGCAGAGAGTGGTGGAGTTGAGATGTCAGGGCCATAAGACACTGCTTTATGCAAAGAGTGGAGGGATTGGTGTCAGGGCCATACAACACTTCTTTAAGCAGAGAGTGGCGGGGGTGGGATGTCAGGGCCTGACGATACTGCTTTACGCAGAGAGTGGCGGGGGTGGGATGTCAGGGCCTGACAACACTGCTTAACGCAGAGAGTGGAGGGGTGGGTGTCAGGGACTGACGAAACTGCTTGATGCATAGAGTGGCAGGGGTGGGATGTCAGGGCCTGACAAAACTGCTTTACGCAGAGAGTGGCGGGGTGGGATGTCAGGGCCATATGATGGTCCTTTACGCAAAGAGTGGCGGGGGTGGGATGTCAGGGCCTGACGATACTGCTTTAAGCAGAGAGTGGAATGGTGGGTGTCAGGAGCATGTGAAAATTCTTTACGCAGAAAGTGGAGGGATTGGTGTCAGGGCCATACGACAGTGCTTTACGCAGTGAGTGGGGGGGGAGGGATGTCAGGGCCATAAGACACTGCTTCATGCAGAGAGTGGCAGGGGTGGGATGTCAGGGCCTGACGACACTGCTTCATGCAGAGAGTGGCAGGGGTGGGATGTCAGGGCCTGACGAAACTGCTTTACGCAGAGAGTGGTGGGGTTGGATGTCAGGGCCATAGGACAGTACTTTACGCAGAGAGTGGCGGGGGTGGGATGTCAGGGCCTGATGAGACTGCTTTATGCAGAGAGTAGAGGGGTGGGTGATAGGGCCATACGACAATTCTTTACGCAGAGAGTGGTGAGGGTGGGATGTCAGGGCCTGACGATACTGCTTTACGCAGGAACTGGCAGGGGAGGGATGTCAAGGCATGAATACACTGCTTTATGCAGAGAGTGGAGTGGTAGATGTCAGGGCCATGTGACAATTCTTTACGCAGAGAGTGGAGGGGTGTGTGTCAGGGCCTGACAACACTTATTTACATAGAGAGTGGCGGGGGTGGGATGTCAGGTTCTGACGATACTCCTTTACGGAGAGAGTGGTTGGGGTGGGATGTCAGGGCTTGATGACACTGCTTTATGCAGAGAGTGGAGTGGTGGGTGTCAGGGCCATGCAACAATTCTTTACGCACAAAGTGGAGAGATTGGTGTCAGGGCCATACGACAGTGCTTTACGCAGAGAGTGGCGGGGCTGGGATGTCAGGGCCATACGACACTTCTTTACGCAGAGAGTGGCAGGGGTGGGATGTCAGGGCCTGACAACACTGCTTAACGCAGAGAGTGGAGGGGTGGGTATCAGGGCCATACGACACGTCTTTAGGCAGAGAGTGGCGGGGGTGGGATGTCAGGGCCTGACAACACTGCTTAACGCAGAGAGTGGAAGGGTCGGTCTCAGGGCCATACGACACGTCTTTAGGCAGAGAGTGGCAGGGGTGGGATGTCAGGGCCTGACAACACTGCTTAACGAAGAGAGTGGAGGGGTGGGTGTCAGGGCCATACGACACTTCTTTACGCAGAGAGTTACAGGGGTGTGATGTCAGGGCCTGACGATACTGCTTTACGCAGAGAGTGGAGGGGTGGAATGTCAGGGCTTGACGACACTGCTTTATGCAGAGAGTAGAGGGCTGGGTGTCAGGGCCATACGACACGTCTTTAGGCAGAGAGTGGCAGGGGTGGGATGTCAGGGCCTGACGATACTGCTTTACGCAGAGAGTGGCGGGGTTGGGATGTCAGGGCTTCACGACACTGTTTTACGCAGAGAGTGGAGGAGGTGGGATTTCAGGGCTTGACGACAATGCTTTATGCAGAGAGTGGAGGGGTGGGTGACAGGGCCATACGACATGGGTTAACGCAGAGAGTGGCAGAGGTGGGAAATCAGGGCATGAAGACACTGCTTTATGCAGAGAGTGGAGGGGTGGTTGTCAGGGCCATACGACACTTATTTACGTAGAGAGTGGCGGGGGTGGGACGTCAGAGCCTGACGATTCTGCTTTAAGCAGAGAATGGCTGGGGTGTGATGTCAGGGCCTGACGATTCTGCTTTACGCAGAGAGTGGAGGAGGTGGGATGTCTGGGCTTAACGACACTGCTTTATGCAGAGAGTGGAGGGGGGGTTTTCAGGGACATACGACAGGGGTTAACGCAGAGAGTGGCGGGGGTGGGAAATCAAGCCTTGAGATCACTGCATCATGCAGAGAGTGGCGGAGGTGGGATGTCAGGGCCATACGACACATCTTTACGCAGAGAGTAGCAGGGTTGGGATGCCAGGGCCTTTTAACACTGCTTAACTCAGAGAGTGGAGGGGTGGGTTTCAGGGCTATACGATACTGCTTCACGTAGAGAGTGTTGGGGGTGGGATTTCATGGTCTGACGAATCTTCTTTATGCAGAGAGTGGAAGGGTGGGTGTCAGGGATTGACGACACTTATTTACGTGGAGAGTGGCAGGGGTGGGATGTCAGGGCCTGAAAACATGGCTTAACGCAGAGAGTGGAGGGGTGGGTGTCAGGGCCATACGACAATTCTTTACGCAGAGAGTTACAGGGGTGTGATGTCAGGGCCTGACGATTCTGCTTTACGCAGAGAGTGGAGGAGGTGGGATGTCTGGGCTTAACGACACTGCTTTATGCAGAGAGTGGCTGGGGTGGGAAATCAAGCCTTGAGAACACAGCGTCATGCAGAGAGTGGCGGAGGTGGGATGTCAGGGCCATACGACACATCTTTACGCTGAGAGTGGCAGGGTTGGGATGCCAGGGCCTTTTAACACTGCTTAACTCAGAGAGTGGAGGGGTGGGTTTCAGGGCTATACGATACTGCTTTACGCAGAGAGTGTTGGGGGTGGGATTTCATGGTCAGACGAATCTTCTTTATGCAGAGAGTGGAGGAGTGTGTGTCAGGGATTGACGACACTTATTTACGTGGAGAGTGGCAGGGGTGGGATGTCAGGGCCTGACAACATGGCTTAACGCAGAGAGTGGAGGGATGGGTGTCAGGGCAATATGACAATTCTTTACGCAGAGAGTTACAGGGGTGTGATGTCAGGGCCTGACGATACTGCTTTATGCAGAGAGTTGAGGGGGTGGGATGTCAGGGCTTGAAGACACTGCTTTATGCAGAGAGTGGCGAGGGTTGGATGTTAGGGCCATATGACAGTGCTTTATGCAGAGAGTGGCGGGGGTGGGATGTCATGGCCTGATGAGACTGCTTTATGCTAGGAGTGGAGGGGTGAGTGTCAGGGCCATACGACACTACTTTACGTTGACAGTGGCGGGGGTTGGATGTCAGGGCTGACATCACTGCTTAACGCAGAGAGTGGTGGGGCCGGTGTAAGGGCCATACGACACTTATTTATGTAGACAGTGGCGGGGGCAGGATGTCAGGGCCATACGACACTTCTTTACGCAGAGAGTGGCAGGGGTAGGAAGTCAGGGCCTGACAAAACTGCTTAAAGCACAGAGTGGAGGAGTAGGTGTAAGGGCCATACGACACTTCTTTACGCAGAGAGTGGCAGGGGTGGAATGTCTGGGCCTTACGATACTGCTTTACGTAGAGAGAGGCGGGGTTGGGACGTCAGAGCCTGACGATTCTGCTTTAAGAAGAGAGTGGCGGGGTTGGGATGTCAGGGCTAAACGACACTGCATTATGCAGAGAGTGGCGGGGCTGTGATGTCAGGGCCATACGACACTTCTTTACGCAGAGAGTGGCAGGGGTGGGATGTCAGGGCCTGACAACACTGCTTAACGCAGAGAGTGGAGGGGTGGGTATCAGGTCCTGACAACACTGCTTAACGCAGAGAGTGGAGGGGTCGGTGTCAGGGCCATACGACACGTCTTTAGGCAGAGAGTGGCAGGGGTGGGATGTCAGGGCCTGACAACACTGCTTAACGCAAAGAGTGGAGGGGTGGGTATCAGGGCCCGACAACACTGCTTAACGAAGAGAGTTGAGGGGTGGGTGTCAGGGCCATACGACACTTCTTTACGCAGAGAGTTACAGGGGTGTGATGTCAGGGCCTGACGATACTGCTTTACGCAGAGAGTGGAGGGGTGGAATGTCAGGGCTTGACGACACTGCTTTATGCACATTGTAGAGGGGTGGGTATCAGGGACATTCGACACTGATTTACGCAGTGAGTTGCGAGGGTGGGATGTCAGGGCCATACGACAGTGCTTTCTGTAGAGAGTGGTGGAGGTCGGATGTCAGTACCTGAGAACACCGCTTAACGCAGGGAGTGGAGGGGTGGGTGTCAAGGCCATACGACACGTCTTTAGGCAGAGAGTGGCAGGGGTGGGATGTCAGGGCCTGACGATACTGCTTTACGCAGAGAGTGGCGGGGTTGGGATGTCAGGGCTTCACGACACTGTTCTACTCAGAGAGTGGAGGAGGTGGGATTTCAGGGCTTGACGACAATGCTTTATGCAGAGAGTGGAGGGGTGGGTGACAGGGCCATACGACATGGGTTAACGCAGAGAGTGGCAGAGGTGGGAAATCAGGGCATGAAGACACTGCTTTATGCAGAGAGTGGAGGGGTGGTTGTCAGGGCCATACGACACTTATTTACGTAGAGAGTGGCGGGGGTGGGACGTCAGAGCCTGACGATTCTGCTTTAAGCAGAGAATGGCTGGGGTGTGATGTCAGGGCCTGACGATACTACTTTACGCAGAGAGTGGAAGGGTGGAATGTCAGGGCTTAACGACACTGCTTTATGCAGAGAGTGGAGGGGGGGTTTTCAGGGACATACGACAGGGGTTAACGCAGAGAATGGCGTTGGTGGGAAATCAAGCCTTGAGATCACTGCATCATGCAGAGAGTGGCGGAGGTGGGATGTCAGGGCCATACGACACATCTTTACACAGAGAGTAGCAGGGTTGGGATGCCAGGGCCTTTTAACACGGCTTAACTCAGAGAGTGGAGGGGTGGGTTTCAGGGCTATACGATACTGCTTTACGCAGAGAGTGTTAGGGGTGGGATTTCATGGTCAGACGAATCTTCTTTATGCAGAGAGTGGAGGAGTGTGTGTCAGGGATTGACGATACTTATTTATGTGGAGAGTGGCAGGGGTGGGATGTCAGGGCCTGAAAACATGGCTTAACGCAGAGAGTGGAGGGGTGGGTGTCAGGGCCATATGACAATTCTTTACGCAGAGAGTTACAGGGGTGTGATGTCAGGGCCTGACGATACTGCTTTATGCAGAGAGTGGAGGGGGTGGGATGTCTGGGCTTAACGACACTGCTTTATGCAGAGAATGGCAGGGGTGGGATGTCAGGGCCATATGACACTTATTTACGTGGAGAGTGGCAGGGGTGGGATGTCAAAGCCTGACAACACTGCTTAACGCACAGAGATGAGAGGTGGGTGTCAGGGCCACTCGACTAGGGGTGGGATGTCTGGGCATGTAGACACTGCTTTATGCAGAGAGTGGAGGTGTGGGTGTCTGGGTCATACGACAATTATTTATACAGAGAGTGGCAGGGGTGGGATGTCAGGGCCTGACGATACTGCTTTACGCAGAGAGTGGAGGGGTGGGTGTCAGAGTCATATGACAGTGCTTTAGGCAGAGAGTGGCGGGGATGGGATTTCAGGGCCTGATGATAATGCTTTACACAGAGAGTGGCGGGGGTGGGATGTCAGGGCATGAAGACACTGCTTAACGCAGGGAGTGGAGGGGTGGGTGTCAGAGTCATATGACAGTGCTTTAGGCAGAGAGTGGCGGGGGTGGGATTTCAGGGCATGACCATACTGCTTTACATAGAGAGTGGCGGGGGTGGGATGTCAGGACCTGACGAGACTGCTTCATGCAGAGAGTGGCAGTGGTGGGATATCATTGCTTGAAGACACTGCTTTATGCAGAGAGTGGCGGGGGTGGGATTTCAGGGCCATACGACACTTCTTTACGCAGAGAATGGCAGGGGCGGGATGTCAGGGCCTGACGATACTCCTTTACGCAGTGAGTGGCGAGGGTGGGATATCAGGGCTTGACGACCCTGCTTTATGCAGAGAGTGGAGGGGTCGGTGACAGAGCCATAAGACACTGCTTTATGTAAAGAGTGGAGGGATTTGTGTTAGGGCCTGACGATACTGCTTTACGCAGATAGTGGAGGGGCTGGGATGTTGGGGCCTTAAGATACCGCATTAAGCAGAGCGTGGCGGAGGTGGGATGTCAGGGCCTGACGACACTTATTTGCATAGAGAGTGGCGGGGGTGGGATGTCAGACCCTGACGATACTCCTTTACGCAGAGAGTGGCGGGGGTGGGATGTCAGGGCTTGACGACACTGCTTTATGCAGAGAGTGGTGGGGGTGGGATGTCAAAGCCATACGACACGTCTTTACGCAGAGAGTGACAGGGGTGGGATGTCAGGGCCTGACGATACTCCTTTACGCAGAGAGTGGCAGGGAAGGGATATCAGGGTTTGACGACACGGCTTTATGCAGAGAGTGGCGGGGGTGGGATGTCAGGGCCTTACGATACTCCTTTACGCAGTGAGTGGCGAGGGTGGGATGTCAGGGGCATACAACACTCCTTCACGCAGAGAGTGGCAGGAGTGAGATGTCAGGGCCCTACGACACAATTTTACGCAGTGAGTGGCGAGGGTGGGATGTCAGGGATTGACATTCAACACTTTCTACACAACATACAACACTTCTTTACATAAACAGTGGCGGGGGTGGAATGTGAGAACCTGAGAACACAGCTTAATGCAGAGAGTGTAGGGGTGGGTGTCAGAGCCATACGACACTTCTTTATGCAGAGAGTGGCAGGGGTGGGATGTCAGAGCCTGACGATACTGCTTAACGCAGATAGTGGCGGGGGTTGGATGTCATTGCCATACGACAGTGCTTTACGCAGAGAGTGGCGGGGGTGGGATGTCAAGGCCTGATGAGACTCCTTCATGCAGAGAGTGTAGGGGTGGGTGTCAAGGCCATACAACACTTCTTTACGCAGAGAGTGGCAGGGGTGGGATGTCATGGCATGACCATACTGCTTTCCGCAGAGGGTGGGATATCAGGGCTTGACGACACTGCTTTACGCAGAGAGTGGAGCGAGTGGGATGTCAGGGCTTGACAACACTGCTTAACGCAGAGAGTGGCAGGGGTGGGATGTCAGGTCTGACGATACAGCTTTATGCAGAGAGTGGAAGGGTGGGTGTCAGGGCCATTCGACACTTCTTTATGCAGAGAGTGGCAGGGGTGGGATGTCAGGGCCTGACAACACTGCTTAACGCAGAGAGTGGAGGGGAGGGTGTAAGGGCCATACGACACTTCTTTTCGCAGAGAGTGACAGGTGTGGGATGTCAGGGCAAACCAGACTGCTCTACGCAGAGAGTGCAAGGGGAAGGGATGTCAGGGCTTGACGACACTGCTTTATGCAGAGATTGGAGGGGTGGGTGTCAGGGCCATACGACACTTCTTTAGGCAGAGAGTTGCAGTGGTGGGATGTCAGGGCATGACTATACTGCTTTACGCAGAGAATGGAGGATTGGGTGTCAGGGCCATATGACACTTCTTTAAGGAGAGAGTTACAGGGGTGTGATGTCAGGGGATGACGATAATGCTTTATGCAGAGAGTGGAGGAGGTGGGATGTCAGGGCTTGATGACACTGCTTTATGCAGAGAGTGGAGGGGTGGGTGTCATTGCCATACGACACTTCTTTAGGAAGATATTGGCGGGGGTGGGATGTCAGAGCCTGACAACACTGCTTAACGCAGAGAGTGGAGGGGTTGGATATCATGGCCTGACGATACCACTTTACGCAGCGAGTGGCGGAGGTGGGATGTCAGGGCCATACGACCCTTCATTAGGCAGAGAGTGACAGTGTTGGAATGTCAGGGCCTGACGAAACTGCTTTACACAGAGAGTGGTGGGAGTTGGATGTCAGGGCTTGAAGACACTGCTATATGCAGAGAGTGGCGGGGGTGGGATGTCAGGGCCTGATGAGACTACTTTATGCAGAGAGTGGAGGGATGGGCGTCAGGGCCATACGACACTTCTTTACGTAGAGAGTGGTAGGGGTGGGATTTCAGTGCCTGACGATACTGCTTTACGCAGAGAGTGGCAGGGGTTTTATGTCAGGGCCAAACGACAGTGCTTTACGGAGAGATTGGCGGGTGTGGGATGTCAGGGCTTGACGACACTGTTTTATACAGAGAGTGGAGGGGTGGGTGTCAGGTCCATACGACAAATCTTTATGCAAGAGTGGCGGGGGTAGGATGTCAGGGCCTGACGGTACTGCTTTACGGAGAGAGTGGCGGGGGTGGGATGTCAGGGCATGACGACACTGCTTTATGCAAAGAGTGGTGGGGTGGGTATCAGGGAATACGACAGGGGTTAACACAGAGAGTGGCAGGGGTGGGATGTCAGTGCATGAATACACTGCTTTATGCAGAGAGTGGAGTGGTGGGTGTCAGGGCCATACGACACTCATTTACATAGAGAGTGGCGGGGGTGGGATGTCAGGGCCTGACGATACTGCTTTACGCAGAGAGTGGCGGGGGGGGGGATGTCAGGGCCATACGACACTTCTTTACGTAGAGAGTGGTAGGGGTGGGATTTCAGTGCCTGACGATACTGCTTTACGCAGAGAGTGGCAGGGGTTTTATGTCAGGGCCAAACGACAGTGCTTTACGCAGAGATTGGCGGGTGTGGGATGTCAGGGCTTGACGACACTGTTTTATACAGAGAGTGGAGGGGTGGGTGTCAGGTCCATACGACAGTGCTTAACGCAGTGAGTGGAGAGGCTTGGATGTCAGAGCCACACGACAGTGCTTTACGCAGAAAGTGGAGGATGCGGTATGTCAGGGCCTGACAACACTGCTTAACGCAGAGAGTGGAGGGGGGGTGTCAGTGCCATATGACAGTGCTTTAGGCAGAGAGTGGCGGGGGTAGGATGTCAGGACCTGACCATACTGCTTTACGCAGAGAGTGGCGTGGGTGGGATATCAGGGCTTGAGTACACTGCATTATGCAGAGTGTGGAGGGGTGGGTGTCAGGGCCATACGACACTTCTTCACGCAGAGAGTGGCAGGGGTGGGATGTCAGGGCCATACGACAGTGCTTTACGTAGATAGTGGCGGGTGTGGGATATTAGAGCCTGAGAACACTGCTTAACGCACTGAGTGGAGGGATTGGTATCAGGGCCATATGACAGTGCTTTAGGCTCAGAGTGGATGGGGAAGGATGTCAGGGCCTGATGAGACTGCTTTATGCAGATAGTTGAGGGGCGGGTGTCAGTGCCATACGACACATCTTAACGCAAAGAGTGTCTGGGGTAGAATGTCAGAGCCTGATGAAAGTGCTTTATGTAGAGAGTGGCGGGGGTTGGATGTCAGGGCAATACGACAGTGCTTTTCGCAAAGACTGGCGGGGGTGGAAAGTCAGGGCTTGATGAGACTGCTTTATGCAGAGAGTGGAGGGGTGGGTGTCAGGTCCATACGACACTTCTTTACGTAGACAGTAGCGGGGGTGGGATGTCAGAGCCTTAGAACACTTCTTAACACAGGGAGTGGAGGAGTGGGTGTCAGGGCCAAATGACACTTCTTTACGCAGAAAGTGGCAGGGGTAGGATGTCAGAGTCTTATGATACTGCTTTACGCAGAGAGTGGTGGGGGTTGGATGGCAGGGCGATACGACAGTGCTTTTCGCAAACACTGGCGGGGGTGGGAAGTCAGGGACCGATGAGACTGCTTAACGCAGAGAGTGGAAGGTTGGGTGTCAGGGCCATACGACGGGTTAACGCAGAGAGTGGCGAGGGTGGGATGTTAGGGCCATACTACAATTCTTTACGCAGGTCAGGATTGGTGTCAGGCCCATACGACAGTGCTTAACGTAGTGAGTGGAGAGGTTGGGATATTAGGGCCATACGACTGTGCTTTAGGCAGAGAGACGATACTGCTTTACGCAGAGAGTGGCAGGGGTGGGAAATCAGGGCATGAAGACACTGCTTTATGCAAAGAGTGGAGGGGTGGTTGTCAGGGCCATACGACACTTATTTACGTAGAGAGTGGCGGGGGTGGGACGTCAGAGCCTGACGATTCTGCTTTAAGCAGAGAATGGCTGGGGTGTGATGTCAGGGCCTGACGATACTACTTTACGCAGAGAGTGGAAGGGTGGAATGTCAGGGCTTGATGACACTGCTTTATGCAGAGAATGGAGGGGTGGTTTTCAGCGACATACGACAGAGGTTAACGCAGAGAGTGGAAGGGGTGTGATGTCAGGGCGTGAAGACACTGCTTTATGCAGAGAGTGGAGTGGTGGGTGTCAGGGCCATACGACACTTATTTACGTAGAGAGTGGCGGGGTGTATGTCAGGGCCATACGACAGTGCTTTACGCAGAGAGTGGAGGGGTGAGATGTCAGGGCCATACGACAGTGCTTTACACAGAGAGTGGCAGGAGTGGGATGTCAGGACCTGACGAGACTGCTTCATGCAGAGAGTGGTGGGGGTGGGATGTCAGGGCCTGACGATAATCCTTTACGCAGAGAGTGGCAGTTGTGGGATATCAGGGCTTGAAGACACTGCTTTATGCAGAGAGTGGCGGGGGTGGGATTTCAGGGCCATACGACACTTCTTTACGCAGAGAAAGGCAGGGGCGGGATGTCAGGGCCTGACGATACTCCTTTACGCAGTGAGTGGCGAGGGTGGGATATCAGGGCTTGACGACCCTGCTTTATGCAGAGAGTGGAGGGGTGGGTGACAGAGCCATAAGACACTGCTTTATGTAGAGAGTGGAGGGGCTGGGATGTTGGGGCCTTAAGATACCGCATTAAGCAGAGAGTTGAGGTGTGGGTGTCAGGGTCATACGACACTTCTTTACGCAGAGAGTGGCAGGGGTGGGATGTCAGAGCCTGACGATAGTGCTTTACGCAGAGAATGGCGGGGGTTGGATTTCAGGGCCATACGACAGTGCTTTACGTAGAGAGTGGCGGGGGTGGGATCTCAGGGCCTGATGAGACTGCTTTATGCAGAGAGTGGAAGGGTGGTTGTCAGGGCCATACGACAGGGGTTAACGCAGAGAGTGGCGGGGGTGGGATGTCAGGCCATGAAGACACTGCTTTATGCAGAAAGTGGAGGGGTGGGTGTCAGGGCCATACGTCAATTCTTTACGCAGAGAGTGGCAGGGGTGGGATGTCAGGGCCTGACGAAACTGTTTATGCAGAGAGTAGAGGGGGTGGGATGTCAAGGCTTGACGACACTGCTTTATGCAAAGAGTGGCGTGGTGGGTGGCAGGGACATACGACACTTATTTACATAGAAAGTAGCGGGGGTGGGATGTCAGGGCCTGACGATACTGCTTTACGCAGATAGTGGCGGGGGTGGGATGTCAGGGCATGAAGACACTGCTTTATGCAGAGAGTGGAGGGGTGGGTGTCAGGGCCATTCGATAGTGCATAACGCAGTGAGTGGCGAGGCTGGGATGTCAGGGACATACGACAGAGCTTTACGCAGATAGTGGAGGGGGTGGGATGTCAGGGCTTAACAACACTGTTTAACGCAGATAGTGGAGGGGTGGGTGTCAGGACCATGCGACACTTTTTTAGGCAGAGAGTAGCAGGGGTGGGATGTCAGGGCCTGACGATACAGCTTTAAGCAGAGAGTGGAGGGGGTGGGATGTCAGGGCCTGACAACACTGCTTAACGCAGAGAGTGGAGGGGTCGGTGTCAGGACCATATGACACTTCTTTAGGCAGAGAGTGGCAGGGGTGGGATAACAGGGCCTGACGATATTGCTTTACGAAGAGAGTGGTGGGGGTCGGATGTCAGGACCATAGAACATTGCTTTACGCAGATAGTGGCGGGGGTGGGATGTCAGGGCTTGACGACACTGTTTTATGCAGAGAGTGGAGAGGTGGGTGTCAGGGCCATACGAATGGGGTTAACGCAGAGAGTGGCAGGGGTGGGATGTCAGGACTTGACGATACTGCTTTATGCAGAGAGTGGCGGGGGTGGGATGTCAGGGCCATACTACACTTCTTTACGCAGAGAGTGGCAGGGGTGGGATGTCAGGGGCTGACAACACTGCTTAACGCAGAGAGTGGAGGGGTGGGTGTCAGGGCCTGACGATACTGCTTTACGCAGAGAGTGGCAGGTGTGAGATGTCATGGCCTGACGATACTGCTTTACGCAGAGAGTGGAGGGGGTGGGATGTCAGGGTTTGACGACACTGCTTTATGCAGAGAGTGGCGGGGGTGGGTGTCAGGGCTGGACGACACTGTTTTAAGCAGAGAGTGGAGGGGGTGGGATGTCAGGGCCGTACGACACTTCCTTAGGCAGACAGTGGCAGGGGTTGGATGTTAGGGCCTGAAAACAATCATTAACGCAGAGAGTGGAGGGGTTGGATGTCAGGGCCATATAACAGTGCTTTAGGCAGAGAGTGGCGGGGGTGGGATGTCATAGCCTGACCATACTGCTTTACGCAGAGAGTGACGGGGGTGGGATGTCAGGGCCTGACAACACTCCTTAACGCAGAGAGTGGAGAGGTGGGTATCAGGGCTATATGACAGTGCTTTAGGCAGAGATTCCTTCTGTTCCCTCTGGACAAGAAATAAAAATATTTTCTTGTTCCCCGGATATACAGGGAAGTCGTGTGCCGGCTGAGGTCACAACAGCCTCCCTGCCACAGGAGCGGTGCTCCAAGCAGCCGCCTGATCCACCAGGTAAAGCACACACCTTTTACATCCCTAAAGAGGAGCAGATCTCCCCACCTGGCGATGAAAAGGAGCTTTCCCTGTGCACCCTGGCACCCAAGAGGGGTCAGGACCACCACCCTGCAGTGGTGGAAGGGATCCAGATGGCAGGAGAGCAGGTTGGTGATGTAGCCCTCACCCTTAGCCCTGAGAGGTCCTCTATTAGTGAGGATCTGCTTGAGCAGCTGTCACAGGTCCACCGCCAGGTGCCCCTGGTGCAACATTCACAGGTTAGTCAGGAGGTCCAGCTGGACGCTGAGACTACTGCGCTGTGGACACACCTGGTCCCAGATGCAGATTCCCTCTGCTGTGACCCAGGGAACCTGCAGTCATGTAACATTATTTCTCACAACTACCAGGTAGTGAGTGAGACTGACCTGATTGTTCCTGCCTCAACGGTAGGGTTGCCAACACACCCAGTCAACCAGAAGGGACAGGGAATGAAAGCCGAGCCGTCTTTCTTACAGCCACCAGCTCAGTCTGTCAGTCTGAGTCCGACCAACAGTGGTTCACCCAGACTGGAGGTGGATGGTCAAGTCACCCGCCTGCCAGTGCAGGACATCGCAAAGAGGGGTGTCAGAATCCCCGCCTGCACTGACATGGGCCTGGTGAGTGATACTAAGTTCAAAGACAGTGAACTAGCTATCCCAGTGCTGGGGCAGCTCCCTGAACCCCTAGCGAGGGAAGGGGGGAGCGAGCAGGTGTCCTACACCCATGCCCAGCGAACGACTGTAAACATGCCGATAGAGGGATTCCTCAATCAGGAGGTGTGCAGGGTGGACCTGAACAGTGAGAATGGGATAACAATCCCAGATCACTCAGGTGCTCCAGATGACCACTCAGCCGAGGGTCAGGCATGCTCCACCGCTGCACCGCCCCCTGCAGTGTTCCTAGAGCACAGGCATGAACAAATCGAAAAAGCAGATGCCCTGGAAAAGGAGGAGCAGCATCAGCAGCTGTGTCAGATCTCCCCAGATTTCCAGGATGTTGGTGCCCAAGATGCCACATGGCATACTGAGAAAGACACCATGTACACGCTGCGCCAGCTTAGAAAGGCAACAGTCACTTAGAAGGAGATGACTGGGATCAGCCACCCGAAAAGACTTTTGGGAGGACTGATTGCTGCCGCCACTGTTGCACGTTTGCTTTTTCTGGTAGGTTTGTGTGCTACTGGCACTCTCACCCTGACTGCCCCAAGAAGGCAGGTGTCAGAGATGCCAGAGGGTAGTGAGAGACTGTATCGACAGCAGCAAAAGTTGGAAAGCTTAGGGAAAACCCTACAGGCAACTTCCTATGCAACAGGGTTAAACCTTATTCCCCAACCAGTGGACATGATTGTTGGTGTTATACAGTGGGTTTATGCTTGTGTGCAACAGGCCAGAATGTTGACACAAGACCTGTTAAGGGAGTTTAGTGCCACTGTAGCCAGCCTAGCTATGGCACAATTCCCAACCCACTTGATTCCACTCTTCTCCGTAGAGGAGTATGTGACATTAACCCCATTGATCATAGCTCACCCAGAAGGCAATCCAAGATTGAATTCGGTTCCAAATCTTGAGATGGGTATGGCTACCAAAGCTATCCATTGGCTGTGTCTAAACGATTCACCAATGAAGGGTGTAAAGCTACTAACGAGCAGAGGGAGGTTAATGAACCCCATGAAGAGCAGGTGGGAAGTAAATGGCTGGTCAGCACACCACATTTAACTGTCACCATGACTTGTGACAGGCATGATACAGCTACCACAATGCAGCTACCTAATCAAACAGTTTTCCTGTAAGTTCCCGAGGAGGCCATAGTACAGCTTGAACTTAACACTGTACTGTCTAGAACCAGACAACATAAGACCAAACTTGAGGTCGTGGATGCCTTCAGGTGCCACACTATTGAATTGGATAGAAATCCAAGAAACCGTAAGCCCTGAAGAGGTACAGGTAGTTGAGTTTGCTTTAATGGAACAAACCTCCAAATCACCCTAGCAGATACCCAACACAGGTGCCGTGGGTCATCAGCGGGGCTGGGAACAGGAACCGTTGTTATTGTAACACTACTGCCGGGTAGCTGGATCATGACTGACAGTGTACTCTGAATGCTGTACTCTCACATCAAGATGTACTCTGGGTAGCACGAATGAGTCAAAGGTAGCATGTCAAAAGAAAAGAAGTGACTTCTCCCCAAATATCTACTACAGAGGTATCAGATATTGACAGTGAACTTCCTGATGTGTAATTCCTAGACTTAGATAATGTCTCCTACCGTGTTTATACATACTCCAGATGTTATTCATCCTGTTTGTATCCAATGCTGGTTCCGGTATGAACTCTCGAGGAGTAATGTAGACATTTAAGATTAATGTTCTAATGGCAAGGGACATCAATTAACTCTGCTTTGTTTTGAAGGAAACAACGCCTCAACGATACTGCTTTACGCAGAGAGTGGCGGGGGTTGGATGTCAGGGCCAAACGACAGTGCTTTACGCAGAGAGTGGCGGGGGTGGGATGTCAGGGCCTGACAACACTGCTTAACGCAGAGACTGGAGGGGTGGGTGTCAGGGCCATACGACACTTCTTTAGGCAGAGAGTGACAGGGGTGGGATGTCAGGGACTGACGAAACTGCTTTACGCAGAGAGTGGAGGGGTTCGATGTTAGGGCCATTCGACAGTGCTTTACAGAGAGAGTGGTGGGGGTGGGATATCAGGGCCTGATGAGACTGCTTTTAAAGGAGAGTGGAGGGGTGGGTGTCAGGGCCATACGACACTTCTTTACGCAGAGAGTGGCAGGGGTGGGATGTCAGGGCCTGACGACACTGCTTTATGCAGAGAGTGGCAGGGGTGGGATATCAGGGCCTGACGAAACTGCTTTACGCAGAGAGTGGCGGGGTTGGATGTCAGGGCCATATGACAGTCCTTTACGCAGAGAGTGGCGGGGGTGGGATGTCAGGGCCTGACGATACTGCTTTAAGCAGAGAGTGGAATGGTGGGTGTCAGGGCCATGTGAAAATTCTTTACGCAGAAAGTGGAGGGATTGGTGTCAGGGCCATACGACAGTGCTTTACGCAGTGAGTGGCAGGGGAGGGATGTCAGGGCCAAAAGACACTGCTTCATGCAGAGAGTGGCAGGGGTGGGATGTCAGGGCCTGACGACACTGCTTCATGCAGAGAGTGGCAGGGGTGGGATGTCAGGGCCTGACGAAACTGCTTTACGCAGAGAGTGGTGGGGTTGGATGTCAGGGCCATAGCACAGTACTTTATGCAGAGAGTGCCGGGGGTGGGATGTCAGGGCCTGACGACACTGCTTTACGCAGAGAGTAGAGGGGTGGGTGATAGGGCCTTTCGACAATTCCTTACGCAGAGAGTGGCGGGGGTGGGATGTCAGGGCTTGATGAGACTGCTTTATGCAGAGAGTAGAGGGGTGGGTGTCAGGGCCATACGACACGTCTTTACACAGAGAGTGGTTGGGATGGGATGTCAGGGCCTGACGACACTGCTTTATGCAGAGAGTGGCAGGGGTGGGATGTCAGGGCCTGACGAAACTGCTTTATGCAGAGAGTGGCAGGGGTGGGATGTCACGGCCATAGGACAGTACTTTATGCAGAGAGTACAGGGGTGGGTGACAGGGCAATACGACAATTCTTTACGCAGAGAGTGGTGAGGGTGGGATGTTAGGGCATGAAGATACTGCTTTATGCAGAGAGTAGAGAGATTGGTGTCAAGGCCATATGACAGTGCTTTACGCAGTGAGTACAGGGGGTTGGATGTCAGGTCCATAAGACAGTGCTTTACGCAGAGAGTGGCGGGGGTGGGATGTCAGGGCTTGACGACACTGTTTTATGCAGAGAGTGGAGGGGTAGGTGTCAGGGCCATACGACACTTCTTTACGCAGAGAGTGGCAGGGGTGGGATGTCAGGGCGTGACGACACTGCTTTATGCAGAGAGTGGCAGGGGTGGGATGTCAGGGCCTGACGAAACTGCTTTACGCAGAGAGTGGCAGGGTTGGATGTCACGGCCATAGGACAGTACTTTACGCAGAGAGTGGCGGGGGTGGGATGTCAGAGACTGCTTTATGCAGAGAGTAGAGGGGTGGGTGATAGGGCCATACGACAATTCTTTACGCAGAGAGTGGTGAGGGTGGGATGTCAGGGCCTGACGTAACTGCTTTACGCAGAGAGTGGAGGTGTGGGTGTCAGGGTCATACGACAATTGTTTATACAGAGAGTGGCAGGGGTGGGATGTCAGAGCCTGATGATACTGCTTTACGCAGAGAGTGGAGGGGTGGGTGTCAGAGTCATATGACAGTGCTTTAGGCAGAGAGTGGCGGGGGTGGGATTTCTGGGCCTGATGATAATGCTTTACACAGAGAGTGGCGGGGGTGGGATGTCAGGGCATGAAGACACTGCTTAACGCAGGGAGTGGAGGGGTGGGTGTCAGAGTCATATGACAGTGCTTTAGGCAGAGAGTGGCGGGGGTGGGATTTCAGGGCATGACCATACTGCTTTACGTAGAGAGTGGCGGGGGTGGGATGTCAGGACCTGACGAGACTGCTTCATGCAGAGAGTGGTGGGGGTGGGATGTCAGGGCCTGACGACACTCCTTTACGCAGAGAGTGGCAGTGGTGGGATATCAGGGCTTGAAGACACTGCTTTATGCAGAGAGTGGAGGGGTGGGTGACAGAGCCATAAGACACTGCTTTATGTAGAGAGTGGAGGGATTTGTGTTAGGGCCTGACGATACTGCTTTACGCAGATAGTGGAGGGGCTGGGATATTGGGGCCTTAAGATACCGCATTAAGCAGAGAGTGGCGGGGGTGGGATGTCAGGGCCTGACGACACTTATTTACGTAGAGAGTGGCAAGGGTGGGATGTCAAAGCCATACGACACGTCTTTACGCAGAGAGTGGCAGGGGTGGGATGTCAGGACCTGACGATACTCCATACGCAGAGAGTGGCAGGGATGGGATATCAGGGTTTGACGACACGGCTTTATGCAGAGAGTGGCGAGGGTGGGATGTCAGGGCCATACGACAGTGCTTCACGCAGAGAGTGGCGAGGGTGGGATGTCAGGGCCATACGACAGTGCTTCACGCAGAGAGTGGCAGGGGTTAGATGTCAGGGCCCTTCGACACAATTTTACGCAGAGAGTGGAGGGGTGGGTGTCAGGGCCATACGGGACTTCTTTACACAGAGAGTGGCAGAGCTGGGATGTCAGAGCCTGACGATACTGCTTAACGCAGATAGTCGCGGGGGGGGGGGATGTCTGGGCATGAAGACAAGGCTTTATGCACAGAGTGGAGGGGTGGGTGTCAGGGCCATACGACAATTGTTTACACAGAGAGTTAAGGGATTGGTGTCAGGGCCATACGAAAGTGCTTAACGCAGTGAGTGGAGAGGCTGGGATGTCAGGGACATACGACAGAGCTTTATGCAGATAGTGGAGGGGGTGGGATGTCAGGGCTTAACAACACTGCTAAACGCAGAGAGTGGAGGGGTGGGTGTCAGGGCCTGACAACACTGCTTAACGCAGAGAGTGGAGGGGTGGGTGTCAGGGCCATACGACACTTCTTTAGGCAGAGAGTGGCAGGGGAGGGATGTCAGGGCCTGACAACACTGCTTAACGCAGAGAGTGGAGGGGGTGGGATGTCAGGGCTTGACGACACTGCTTAACGCAGAGAGTGGAGGGGTGGGTGTCAGGGCCTGAAAACACTGCTTAACGCAGATAGTGGAGGGGTGGGTGTCAGGACCATGCGACACTTTTTTAGGCAGAGAGTAGCAGGGGTGGGATGTCAGGGCCTGACGATACTTCTTTACGCAGAGAGTGGAGGGGTGGGTGTCAGGGCCATTCGACAGTGCATAACGCAGTGAGTGGCGAGGCTGGGATGTCAGGGACATACGACAGAGCTTTACGCAGATAGTGGAGGGGTTGGGATGTCAGGGCTTGGCAACACTGCTTAACGCAGAGAGTGGAGGGGTGGGTTTTAGGGCCATATGACTGTGCTTTAGGCAGAGAGTTGCGGGGGTCGGATGTCAGGGCCTAACGAAACTGCTTTACGCAGAGAGTGGAGGGGGTGGTATGTCAGGGCCTGACAACACTGCTTAATGCAGAGAGTGGAGGGGTGGGTGTCAGGACCATATGACACTTCTTTAGGCAGAGAGTGGCAGGGGTGGGATGTCAGGGCCTGACGATACTGCTTTACGCAGAGAGTGGTGGGGGTCGGATGTCAGGACCATAGAACATTGCTTTACGCAGATAGTGGCGGTGGTGGGATGTCAGGGCTTGACAAAACTTTTTTACGCAGAGAGTGGAGGGGTGGGTGTCAGGGCCATACGAATGGGGTTAACGCAGAGAGTGGCAGGGGTGGGATGTCAGGACTTGACGAAACTGATTTATGCAGAGAGTGGAGGGGTGGGTGTCAGGGCCATACGAATGGGGTTAAAGCAGAGAGTGGCAGGGGTGGGATGTCAGGACTTGACGAAACTGCGTTATGCAGAGAGTGGCGGGGGTGGGATGTCAGGGCCATACGACACTTCTTTACGCAGAGAGTGGCAGGGGTGGGATGTCAGGGCCTGACAAGACTTCTTAACGCAGAGAGTGGAGGGGTGGGTGTCAGGGCCTGACGATACTGCTTTACGCAGAGAGTGGCAGGTGTGAGGTGTCATGGCCTGACGATACTGCTTTACGTAGAGAGTGGAGGGGGTGGGTTGTCAGGGTTTGACGACACTGCTTTATGCAGAGAGTGGCGGGGGTGGGTGTCAGGGCTGGACGACACTGTTTTAAGCAGAGAGTGGAGGGGGTGGGATGTCAGGGCCGTACGACACTTCCTTAGGCAGACAGTGGCAGGGGTTGGATGTTATGGCCTGAAAACAATCATTAACGCAGAGAGTGGAGGGGTTGGATGTCAGGGCCATATGACAGTGCTTTAGGCAGAGAGTGGCGGGGGTGGGATGTCATAGCCTGACCATACTGCTTTACGCAGAGAGTGGCGGGGCTGGCATGTCAGGTCCTGGCGACACTGTTTTATACAGAGAGTGGCGGGGGTGGGATGTCAGGGCCATACAACAGTGCTTTATGCAGAGAATGTAGGGGGAGGAATGTCAGGGCCATACGACACTTCTTTACGTAGACAGTGGCAGGGGTGGGATGTCAGAGCCTGAGAACACTGCTTAACGCAGAGAGTGGAGGGTTGGGTTTCAGGGACATATGGCAGTGCTTTAGGTTGAGAGTTGCTGGGGTGGGATGTCAGGTATTGGCGACACTGTTTTATGCAGAGAGTGGCGGGGGTGGGATGTCAGGGCCTGATCATACTGCTTTACGCAGAGAGTGGCGGTGGTGGGTGTCAGAGCCATACGACACTTCTTTACGCAGAGAGTGGCGAGGCTGGGATGTCAGGGCCATACGACAGTTCTTGACACAGAGAGTGGAGGGGGGGGTATGTCAGGGCCTGACAATACTGCTTAAAGCAGAGAGTGGAGGGGTGGTTGTCAGGGCCATATGACAGTGCTTTAGGCAGAGAGTGGCGGGGGTAGGATGTCAAGTTCTGACCATACTGCTTTACGCAGAGAGTGGGGGGGTGGGATGTCAGTGCCATACGCCACTTCTTTACGCAGAGAGTGGAGGGATTGGTTTCAGGGCCATACGAAAGTGCTTAACGCAGTGAGTGGTGAGGCTGGGATGTCACGGCCATAGGATAGTGCTTTACGCAGAGAGTGCAGGGGGAGGGATGTCAGGGCCTGACAACACTCCTTAACGCAGAGAGTGGAGAGGTGGGTATCAGGGCCATATGACGGTGCTTTAGGCAGAGAATGGCGGGGGTGCGATGTCATGGCCTGACCATACTGTTTTACGCAGAGAGTGGCGGGGGTGGGATGTCAGGTCATGGCGACACTGTTTTATACAGAGAGTGGCGGGGGTGGGATGTCAGGGCCATACGACAGTGCTTTATGCAGAGAGTGTAGGGGGAGGGATGTCAGGGCCATACGACACTTCTTTACGTAGACAGTGGCAGGGGTGGGATGTCAGAGCCTGAGAACACTGCTTAACGCACAGAGTGGAGAGGTGGGTGTCAGGGGCATATGGCAGTGCTTTAGGTTGAGAGTTGCGGGGGTGGGATGTCATGTCCTGACCACATTGCTTTACGCAGAGAGTGGCAGGGGTGAGATGTCAGGTATTGGCGACACTGTTTAATGCAGAGAGTGGCGGGGGTGGGATGTCAGGGCCTGATCATACTGCTTTACGCAGAGAGTGGCGGTGGTGGGTTATCAGGGCTTGACGACACTGCTTTAAGCAGAGAGTGGAGGGGTGGGTGTCAGAGCCATACGACACTTCTTTATGCAGAGAGTGGCAGGGGTGGGATGTTAGAGCCTTAGAACACTGCTTAACGCACAGAGTGGAGGGTTGGGTGTCAGGGCCATACGACAATTCTTTAAGCAGAGAGTGGAGGGATTGATTTCAGGGCCATACGAAAGTGCTTAATGCAGTGAGCGGGTCGGGTGGGATGTCAGGGCCATACGACAATGCTTTATGCAGAGAGTGTAGGGGGTAGGATGTCAGGGCCTGACCATACTGCTTTATGCAGAGAGTGGCGGGGTGGGATGTCAGGGCCATACGACACTTCTTTACGCAGAGAGTGGAGGGGTGTGTCTCAGGGCCTTATCATACTGCTTTACGCAGTGAGTGGCGGGGGTGAGATGTCTGGGACTGACGATACTGCTTTACGCAGAATAGTGGCGGGGGTGTGTGTCAGGGCCATACGACAATTCTTTACGCAGAAAGTGGAGGGATTGGTGTCAGACCCATACGACAGTGCTTAACGCAGTGAGTGGCGAGGCTTGGATGTCAGGGCCACACGACAGTGCTTTACACCGAAAGTGGAGGATGGGGTATGTCAGGGCCTGACAACACTGCTTAACGCAGAGAGTGGAGAGGGGGTGTCAGTGCCATATGATAGTGCTTTAGGCAGAGAGTAACAGGAGGGCAATGTCAGGGCCTCACAACACTGCTTAAGGCAGAGAGTGGAGGGGTGCGATGTCAGGGCCTGACCATACTGCTTTACGCAGAGAGTGGCGGGGTTAGGGATGTCAGGGCATGACGACACTGCTTTATGCAATGAGTAGTGGGGTGGGTGATAGGGGCATACGACACTTCTTTACGCAGAGTGGGGGGGGTGGGATGTCAGGGCTTGAAGACTCTGCTTTATGCAGAGAGTGGCGAGGGTTGGATGTTAGGGCCATAAGACAGTGCTTTACGCAGAGAGTGGCGTTGATGGGATGTCAGGGCCTGATGAGACTGCTTTATGCAAAGAGTGGAGGGGTGGGTGTCAGGGCCATACGACACTTATTTATGTAGACAGTGGCGGGGGCGGGATGTCAGGGCCATACGACACGTCTTTACGCAGAGAGTGGCAGGGGTAGGAACTCAGGGCCTGACGATACTGCTTTACGCAGAGAGTGGAGGGGGTGGGATGTCAGGGCCTGACTACACAGCTCAACGGAGAGAATGGAGGGGTGGGTGTCAGGGCCATACGACAGTGCTTTACGCAGAGAGTGGCGGGGTTGGGATGTCAGGGCCTGACGATACTGCTTTTCGATGAGAGTGGCGGGGGTGGGATGTCAGGGCCTGACTAGACTACTTCATGCAGAGAGTGTAAAGGTGTGTGTAAGGGCCATACGACACTTATTTACATTGAGAGTGGCTGGGGTGGGATGTCAGACCCTGACGATACTCCTTTACGCAGAGAGTGGCATTGGTGGGATGTCAGGGCCTGAAAACACTGCTTAACGCAAAGAGAGGAGGGGTGGTTGTCAGGGCCATACGACACTTCTTTAACCAGAGAGTTCTAGGGGTGTGATGTCAGGGCCTGACGATAATGCTTTATGCAGAAAGTGGAGGGGTGGATGTCAGGGCCATACGACTTCTTAAGGCAGAGATTGGCGGGGGTGGGATGTCAGAGCCTGACAATACTTCTTTACGAAGAGAGTGGAGGGGTGGGTGTCAGGGCCATACGACACTTCTTTAGGCAGAGATTGGCGGGGATGGGATGTCAGGGCCTGACGATACTTCTTTACGAAGAGAGTGGAGGGGTGGGTGTCAGGGCCATAGGACACTTCTTTACACAGGGAGTGGCAGGGGTGGGATGTCAGGGCCTTATGTGACTGCTTTATGCAGAGAGTGGAGGGGTGCGTGTCAGGGCCATACGACACTTCTTTAGGCAGACTGTGGCAGGGGTGGGATGTCAGGGCCTGATGATACTGCTTTACGCAGAGAGTGGCGGGGGTTCAACGTCAGGACCATACGACAGTGCTTTAAGCAGAGAGTGGAAGGGTGGGTGTCAGGGCCATACGACAGTGGTTAACGCAGTGAGTGGAGGGGTGGATGTGAGGGCCATACGACACTTCTTTACTCAGAGAGTAGCGGGGGTGGGATGTCAGGGCTTGATGAAACTGCTTTATGCAGAGAGTGGCGGGGGTGGAATGTCAGGGCCATATGACACTGCTTAACGCAGAGAGTGGAGGGGTGGATGTGAGGGCCATACGACACTTCTTTACGCAGAGAGTGGCAGGGGTGGGATGTCAGGGCTTGACAACACTGCTTAACGCAGAGAGTGGAGGGGTGGGTGTCAGGGACATACGACACTTCTTTAGGCAGAGAGTGGCGGGGTTGGGATGTCAGCGCTTGACTACACTGTTTTATGCAGAGAGTGGCAGGGGTGGGGATGTCAGGGCCATACGACACATCTTTATGCAGAGAGTGGCATTGGTGGGATGTCAGGACCTGACAACACTGCCTAACACAGAGAGTGGAGGGGTGGGTTTCAGGACTATACGACGCCTTTTTAAGCAGAGAGTGACAGGGGTGGGATGTCAGGGCTTGAGGAAACTGCTTTATGCAGAGAGTGGCAGGGGTGGGATGTCAGGGCCATACGACACTTCTTTATGCAGAGTGTGGAGGGATGGGTGTCAGGGCCTGACGATACTGCTTTACGCAGAGAGTGGCGGGGGTGGGATGTCAAGGCCATACAACACTTCTTTACGCAGAGAGTGGCAGGGGTGCGATGTCAGGGCCTGACAACAGTGCTTAACGCAGAGAGTGGATGGGTGGGACTCAGGGCCATATGACACTTCTTTATGCAGAGAGTGGCAGGCGTAGGATATCAGGGCCAGACGATACTGCTTTACACAGAGAGTGGCGGGTGTGGGATGTCAAGGCTTGACGACACTGCTTTATGCAGAGAGTTAAGGGGTGGTTGTCAGAGTCATAAGATACTGCTTAATGCAGAGAGTGGCGGGGGTGGGATGTCAGGGCTTGACGACACTACTTTATGCAGAGAATGGAGGGGGTGGGATGTCAGGGCCTGACAACACTGCTTTACGCAGAGATTGGCGGGGTTTGGATGTCAGGGCCATACGACTGTGCTTTACGCAGAGAGTGGTGGGTGTGGGATGTCAGGGCCTGAGGAGACTGCTTTATGCAGAGAGTGGAGGGGTGGGTGTCAGGGCCATACGACACTTCTTTATGCAAAGTGTGGAGGGATGGGTGTCAGGGCCATACGACACTTCTTTAAACAGAGAGTGGCAGGGGTGTGATGTCAAGACCATACGACAGTGCTTTACGCAGATAGTGGAGGGGGTGGGATGTCAGGGCTTGACGACACTGCTTTATGCAGAGAGTGGAGGGGTGGGTGTCAGGGCCATACGACACTTCTTTACGCAGAGAGTGGCAGGCGTAGGATGTCAGGGCCTGACGATACTGCTTTACGCAGATAGTGGCGGGGGTCGGATGTCAGGGCTTGACGACACTGCTTTATGCAGAGAGTGACAGGGGTGGGATGTCAGGGCCTGACGATACTGCTTTACGCAGAGAATGGCGGTGGTTGGATGTAAGGTCTTGACGACACTGATTTATGCAGAGAGTGGCGGGGGTGGGATGTCAGGGCCATACGACACTTCTTTACGCAGAGAGTGGCAGGGGTGCGATGTCAGGGCCTGACAACACTGCTTATCTCAGAGAGTGGAGGGGTGGGTCTCAAAGCCATACGACACATCCTTAGGCAGAGTGTGGCGGGGGTGGGATGTCAGGGCGTGATCATACTGCTTCACGCACATAGTGGCGGGGGTGGGTGTCAGGGCCATCCGACAATTCTTTACGCAGAGAGTGGAGGGATTGGTGTCAGTCTCATACGACAGTGCTTAACGCAGTGAGTGGCGAGGTTGGGATATTAGGGCCATACGACAGTGCTTTACGCAGAGAGTGGAGGGGGTGGGATGTCAAGGCTTGACGACACTGCTTTATGCAGAGAGTGGAGGGGTGGTTGTCAGAGTCATAAGATACTGCTTAATGCAGAGAGTGGTGGGGGTGGGATGTCAGGGCCATACAACACTTCTTTACGCAGAGAGTGGCAGGGGTGCGATGTCAGGGCCTGACAACAGTGCTTAACGCAGAGAGTGGATGGGTGGGACTCAGGGCCATACGACACTTCTTTATGCAGAGAGTGGCAGGGGTGGGATGTCAGGGCCTGACGATACTGCTATACGCAGAGAGTGGCAGGGGTTGGATGTCAGGTCCATAAGACATTGCTTTACGCAGAGAGTGGCGGGGGTGGGATGTCAGGGCCTGATGAGACTGCTTTATGCAGAGAGTGGATGGGTGGGTGTCAGGGCTTGACGACACTGCTTTATGCAGAATGTGGAGGGGTGGGTGTCAGGGCCATACGACAGGGGTTAACGCAGAGAGTGAACGGGGTGGAATGTCAGGGCATGAAGACACTACTTTATGCAGAGAGTGGAGGGTTGGGTGTCAGGGCCATACGATAATTCTTTACGCAGAGAGTGGCAGGAGTAGGATGTCAGGGCCTGACAATAGTGCTTTACGCAGAGAGTGGCGGGGCTGTGAAGTCAGGGCCTGATGAGACTGCTTTTTGCAGAGAGTGTAGGGGTGGGTGTCTTGGCCATACGACACTTCTTTACATAGACAATGGCAGGGGTGGGATGTCAGAGCCTGAGAACACTGCTTAACACAGAGAGCGGAGGGGTGGGTGTCAGGGCTATACGACACTTCCTTACGCAGAGAGTGGCAGGGGTAGGATGTCAGGGCTTGACAACATTGCTTTATGCAGAGAGTGGAAGTTTGGGTGTCAGGGCCATACGACAGGGGTTAACGCAGAGAGTGGCGAGGGTGGGATCTCAGGGCCAAACGACAATTCTTTACGCAGAGAGTGGCGAGGGTGGGATGTCAGGGCTTGACGACACTGATTTATGCAAAGAGTGGCGGGGGTGGGATGTCAGGGCCATACGACACTTTTTTACGCAGGAAGTGGCAGAGGTGAGATTTCAGGGCATGACAACACTGCTTAACGCAGAGAGTGGAGGGGTGGGTTTCAGGGTCATACGACACTTTTTTAGGCAGAGAGTGGCGGGGTTGGATATCAGGGACTGACGATACTTCTTCACGCAGATAGTGGCGGAGGTGGGATGTCAGAGCCTGAAGAGACTGCTTTATGCAGAGACTGGAAGGGTGGGTGTCAGGGACATACGACATGGGTTAACGCAGAGAGTGGAGGGGGTGGGATGTCAGGGCCTGACGGTACTGCTTTACGGTGATAGTAGCGGGGGTGGGATGTCAGTTCTTGACGACACTGCTTTATGCAGAGACTGGAGGGGTGGGTGTCAGGGCCATACGACAGGGGTTAATGCAGAGAGTGACGGGGGTGGGATGACAGGGCATGACCATACTGCTTTACGCAGAGAGTGGCGGGGGTGGGATGTCAGGGCCTGACGAGACTGTTTAATGTAGAGAGTGGAGCGGTGGATGTCAGGGCTATACAAAACTTATTTATTCAGAGAGTGGCGGTGGTGGGATGTCAGGGCCTGAAGATTCTGCTTTACGCAGAGAGTGGCGGGGGTGGGATGTCAGGGCCTGACGAGACTGTTTAATGCAGAGAGTGGAGCGGTGGATGTCAGGGCTATACGAAACTTATTTATTTAGAGAGTGGCGGTGGTGGGATGTCAGGGCCTGAAGATACTGCTTTACGTAGAGATTGGTGGGGGTTGGATGTCAGGTCCTGACGATAGTGCTTTACGCAGAGAGTGGCAGGTATTGGATGTCAGGGCGTGACGATAGTGCTTTATGCAGAGAGTGGCGGGGGTGGGATGTCAAGGCCTGATAAGACTGCTTTATGCAGAGAGTGGAGGGCTGGGTGTCAGGGCCATATGACACTTCTTTACGTAGACTGTGGCGGGGGTGGGATGTCAGGGCTTGACGACACTGCTTAACGCAGACAGTGGAGGGGTGGGTTTCAGGGCTGAAGAAAGATGTGAAGACGGGGGTTTAAATTTAATCCTTTCTGTATGAGGTTTAGACTTCTAAATCACAAGCTGGGGTTTATGGCAGGAAAGGGGGTTAACTGATAAGGATTCCAGATGCGAGCTAGGAACCCCCCTGGGTGGCGGGGGTGGGATGTCAGGGCTTGACGACCCTGCTTTATGCAGAGAGTGGAGGGGTGGGTGACAGAGCCATAAGACACTGCTTTACATAGAGAGTGGCGGGGGTGGGATGTCAGGACCTGACGAGACTGTTTCATGCAGAGAGTGGTGGGGGTGGGATGTTAGGGCCTGACGATACTCCGTTACGCAGAGAGTGGCAGTGGTGGGATATCAGGGCTTGAAGACAATGCTTTATGCAGAGAGTGGCGGGGGTGGGATTTCAGGGCCATACGACACTTCTTTACGCAGAGAATGGCAGGGGCGGGATGTCAGGGCCTGACGATACTCCTTTCCGCAGTGAGTGGCGAGGGTGGGATATCAGGGCTTGACGACCCTGCTTTATGCAGAGAGTGGAGGGGTGGGTGACAGAGCCATAAGACACTGCTTTATGTAGAGAGTGGAGGGATTTGTGTTAGGGCCTGACGATACTGCTTTACGCAGATAGTGGAGGGGCTGGGATGTTGGGGCCTTAAGATACCGCATTAAGCAGAGAGTGGCGGGGGTGGGATGTCAGGGCCTGACGACACTTATTTACGTAGAGAATGGTGGGGGTGGGATGTCAAAGCCATACGACACGTCTTTACGCAGAGAGTGGCAGGGGTGGGATGTCAGGGCCTGACGATACTCCATACGCAGAGAGTGGCAGGGATGGGATATCAGGGTTTGACGACACGGCTTTATGCAGAGAGTGGCCGGGGTGGTATGTCAGGGCCTGACGATACTCCTTAACGCAGTGAGTGGCGAGGGTGGGATGTCAGGGGCATACGACAGTGCTTTACATAGAGAGTGGAGGGGTGGGATATCAGGGCCATACGACAGTGCTTCACGCAGAGAGTGGCAGGAGTGAGATGTCAGGGCCCTACGACACAATTTTACGCAGTGAGTGGCGAAGGTGGGATGTCAGGGATTGACATTCAACACTTACTACACAACATACAACACTTCTTTACATAAACAGTGGCGGGGGTGGAATGTGAGAACCTGAGAACACAGCTTAATGCAGAGAGTGTAGGGGTGGGTGTCAGAGCCATACGACACTTCTTTATGCAGAGAGTGGCAGGGGTGGGATGTCAGAGCCTGACGATACTGCTTAACGCAGATAGTGGCGGGGGTTGGATGTCATTGCCATACGACAGTGCTTTACGCAGAGAGTGGCGGGGGTGGGATGTCAAGGCCTGATGAGACTCCTTCATGCAGAGAGTGGAGGGGTGGGTATCAGGGCCATATGTCAGTGCTTTAGGCAGAGAGTGGCAGGGGTAGGATGTCAGGGCCTGACCATACTGCTTTACGCAGAGCGTGGCGGGTTTGGGAGGTCGGGGCCTGACCATACTGCTTTACGCAGAGAGTGGCGGGGGTGGGATGTCAAGGTTTGACGACACTGCTTTATGTAGAGAGTGGCGGGGGTGGGATGTCAGGGCCATACAACACTTCTTTACGCAGAGAGTGGCAGGGGTGCGATGTCAGGGCCTGACAACAGTGCTTAACGCAGAGAGTGGAGGGGTGGGACTCAGGGCAATATGACACTGCTTTATGCAGAGAGTGGAGGGGTGGTTGTCAGGGCCATACGACAGGGGTTAACGCAGAGAGTGGCGGGGGTGGGATGTCAGGCCATGAAGACACTGCTTTATGCAGAGAGTGGAGGGGTGGGTGTCAGGACCATACGACAATTCTTTACGCAGAGAGTGGCAGGGGTGGCATGTCAGGGCCTGACAACACTGCTTAACGCAGAGAGTGGTGGGGGTTGGATGTCAGGACCATACGACTGTGCTTTAGGCAGAGAGTTGCGGGGGTGGGATGTCAGGGGTGACGAAACTCCTTTACGCAGATAGTGGAGGGGGTGGGATATCAGGGCCTGAAAACACTGTTAACACACAGAGTGGAGGGGTGGGTGTCAGGACCATATGACACTTCTTTAGGCAGAGAGTGACAGGGGTGGGATATCAGGGCCTGGCGATACTTCTTTACGCAGAGAGTGGTGGGGGTTGGATGTCAGGACCATACGACTTTGCCTTACGCAGAAAGTGGCGGGGGTGGGATGTAAGGGCTTAACGACACTGTTTTATGCAGAGAGTGGCAGGGTTAGGATGTCAGGACTTGACGAAACTGATTCATGCAGAGAGTGGCGGGGGTGGGATGTCAGGGCCATACGACACTTCTTTACGCAGAGAGTCGCAGGGGTGGGATGTCAGGGCTTTACAGCACTGCTTAACGCAGAGTGTGGAGGGGGTGGGATGTCAGGACATGACAAAACTGCATAACGCAGAGAGTGGAGAGGTGGGTGTCAGGACCATACGACACTTCTTTAGGTAGAGAGTGGCAGGAGTGGGATGTCAGACCCTGACGATACTCCTTTCCGCAGAGGGTGGGGTGTCAGGGCTTGACGACACTGCTTTACGCAGAGAGTGGAGGGGGTGGGATGTCAGGGCATGACAACACTGCTTAACGCAGAGAGTGGAGAGGTGGGTGTCAGGACCATACGACATTTCTTTAGGCAGAGAGTGGCAGGGGTGGGATGTCAGGGCCTGATGATACAGCTTTAATCAGAGAGTGGAGGGGGTGTGATGTCAGGGCTTGACGACACTGCTT
This sequence comes from Lepisosteus oculatus, assembly GCF_040954835.1. Classification (NCBI taxonomy): domain Eukaryota; kingdom Metazoa; phylum Chordata; class Actinopteri; order Semionotiformes; family Lepisosteidae; genus Lepisosteus; species Lepisosteus oculatus. The sequence goes on along the minus strand of NC_090709.1, from coordinate 59,560,953 downwards.
TATGCAGAGAGTGGAGGAGTGGGTGTGAAGGCCATAAGACAATTCCTTACGCACAGAGTGGTAGGGGTTGGATTTCAGGGCCATACGACAGTGCTTTACGTAGAGAGTGGCGGGGGTTGGATTTCAGGGCCATACGACAGTGGTTTACGTAGAGAGTGGCGGGGGTGGGATGTCAGGGCATGACAGAACTGCTTAACGCAGAGAGTGGAGAGGTGGGTGTCAGGGCCATACGACAGGGGTTAACGCAGAGAGTGGCGGGGTTGGGATGTCAGGCCATGAAGACACTGTTTAACGCAGAGAATGGAGAGGTGGGTGTCAGGACCATATGACACTTTTTTAGGCAGAGAGTGGCAGGGGTGGGATGTCAAACCCTGACGATACTCCTTTCCGCAGAGGGTGGGATGTCAGGGCTTGACAACACTGCTTTACGCAGAAAGTGGAGGGGGTGGGATGTCAGGGCATGAGAACACTGCTTAACGCAGAGAGTGGAGAGGTGAGTGTCAGGAGAATACTACACTTCTTTAGGCAGAGAGTGGCATTGGTGGGATATCAGGGCCTGACAATACAGCTTTAAGCAGAGAGTGGAGGGGGTGGGACGTCAGGACTTGACGGCACTGCTTTATGCAGAGAGTGGAGGAGTGGGTGTGAGGGCCGTACGACAATTCTTTACGCAGAGAGTGGTGGGGGTGGGATGTCAGAGCCTGACGATAGTGCTTTACGCAGAGAATGGCGGGGGTTGGATTTCAGGGCCATACGACAGTGCTTTACGTAGAGAGTGGCGGGGGTGGGATCTCAGGGGCTGATGAGACTGCTTTACGCATAGAGTGGAAGGGTGGGTGTCAGGGCCATACAGCAGGGGTTAACGCAGAGAGTGGCGGGGGTGGGATGTCAGGCCATGAAGACACTGCTTTATGCAGAAAGTGGAGGGGTGGGTGTCAGGGCCATACGTCAATTCTTTACGTAGAGAGTGGCAGGGGTGGGATGTCAGGGCCTGAAAACACTGCTTAACGCAGAGAATGGAGGGTATGGGTGTCAGGCCCATATGACTGTGCTTTAGGCAGAGAGTTGCGGGGGTGGGATGTCAGGGCCTGACGAAACATTTTACGCAGAGAGTGGAGGGGGTGGGATGTCAAGGCTTGACGAGACTGCTTTATGCAGAGAGTGGAGGGGTGGGTGGCAGGGACATACGACACTTATTTACGTAGAGAGTAGCGGGGGTGGGATGTCAGGGCCTGACGATACTGCTTTACGCAGATAGTGGCGGGGGTGGGATGTCAGGGCATGGAGACACTGCTTTATGCAGAGAGTGGAAGGGTGGGAGTCAGGACCATACGACAGAGCTTTACGCAGATAGTGGAGGGGGTGGGATGTCAGGGCTTAACAACACTGCTTAACGCAGAGAGTGGAGGGGTGGGTGTCAGGGCCTGACAACACTGCTTAACGCAGAGAGTGGAGGGGTGGGTGTCAGGGCCATACGACACTTCTTTAGGCAGAGACTGGCAGGGGAGGGATATCAGGGCCTGACGATACAGCTTTAAGCAGAGAGTGGAGGGGCGGGTGTCAGGGCCAAATGACTGTGCTTTAGGCAGAGAGTTGCGGGGGTGGGATGTCAGGGCCTGACGAAACTGCTTTACGCAGAGAGTGGAGGGGGTGGGATATCAGGGCCTGAAAACACTGCCTAACGCAGATAGTGGAGGTGTGGGTGTCAGGACCATATGACACTTCTTTAGGCAGAGAGTGGCAGGTGTGGGATGTCAGGGCCTGACGATACTGCTTTACGCAGAGAGTGGTGGGGGTCGGATGTCAGGACCATAGAACATTTCTTTACGCAGATAGTGGCGGGGGTGGGATGTCAGGGCTTGACAAAACTTTTTTACGCAGAGAGTGGAGGGGTGGGTGTCAGGGCCATACGAATGGGGTTAATGCAGAGAGTGGCAGGGGTGGGATGTCAGGGCCTGACAACACTGCTTAACGCAGAGAGTGGAGGGGTGGGTGTCAGAGCCATACGACACTTCTTTACGCAGAGAGTGGCAGGGGTGGGATGTCATGGCCTGAGAACACTGCTTAACGCAGAGAGTGGAGGGTTGGGTGTCAGGGCCATACGACACTTCTTTACGCAGAGAGTCGAGGGGTGGGTGTCAGGGTCTTACGACGATGCTTTATGCAGAGAGTGTAGGGGGTAGGATGTCAGGGCCTGACCATACTGCTTTACGCAGAGAGTGGCGGGGTGGGATTTCAGGGCTTGACGACACTGCTTTATGCAGAGAGTGGCGGGATGGGATGTCAGGGCCATACGACACTTCTTTACGCAGAGAGTGGAGGGGTGGGTCTCAGGGCCTTATCATACTGCTTTACGCAGTGAGTGGCGGGGGTGGGATGTCAGGGCTTGACGACACTGCTTTATTCAGAGAGTGGCTGGGGTGAGATGTCAGGGCCTGATCATACTGCATTACGCAGAGAGTGGCGGGGGTGGGATGTCAGGGACTGTTGATACTGCATTACGCAGATAGTGGCGGGGGTGGGTGTCAGGGCCATACGAAAATTCTTTACGCAGAGAGTGGAGGGATTGTTGTCAGACCCATACAATAGTGATTTACGCAGTGAGTGGCGAGGCTGGGATGTCAGGGCCATACGACAGTTCTTAACACAGAGAGTGGAGGGGGGGCTATGTCAGGGCCTGAAAATACTGCTTAAAGCAGAGAGTGGAGAGGTGGGTGTCAGGGCCATATGACAGTGCTTTAGGCAGAGAGTGGCGGGGGTAGGATGTCAAGTTCTGACCATACTGCTGTACGCAGAGAGTGGGGGGTTGGGATGTCAGTGCTTGAGGAAAATGCTTTATGCAGAGAGTGGCGGGGGTGGGATGTCAGTGCCATACGACACTTCTTTACGCAGAGAGTGGAGTGATTGGTTTCAGGGCCATACGAAAGTGCTTAACGCAGTGAGTGGTGAGGCTGGGATGTCACGGCCATAGGATAGTGCTTTACGCAGAGAGTGCAGGGGGAGGGATGTCAGGGCCTGACAACACTCCTTAATGCAGAGAGTGGAGAGGTGGGTAACAGGGCCATACGACACTTCTTTACGTAGACAGTGGCAGGGGTGGGATGTCAGAGCCTGAGAACACTGCTTAACGTAGAGAGTGGAGGGGTGGGTGTCAGGGACATATGGCAGTGCTTTAGGTTGAGAGTTGCGGGGGTGGGATGTCATGTCCTGACCATATTGCTCTACGCAGAGAGTGGCAGGGGTGGGATGTTAGAGCCTGAGAACACTGCTTAACGCAGAGAGTGGAGGGTTGGGTGTCAGGGCCATACGACAATTCTTTAAGCAGAGAGTGGAGGGATTGGTTTCAGGGCCATACGAAAGTGCTTAACGCAGTGAGCGGGTCGGGTGGAATGTCAGGGCCATCCGACAATGCTTTATGCAGAGAGTGTAGGGGGTAGGATGTCAGGGCCTGACCATACTGCTTTACGCAGAGAGTGGCGGGGTGGGATATCAGGGCTTGAAGACACTGCTTTATGCAGAGAGTGGCGGGGTGGGATGTCAGGGCCATACGACACTTCTTTACGCAGAGAGTGGAGGGGTGGGTCTCAGGGCCTTATCATACTGCTTTACATAGTGAGTGGCGGGGGTGAGATGTCTGGGACTGACGATACTGCTTTACTCAGATAGTGGCGGGGGTGTGTGTCAGGGCCATACGACAATTCTTTACGCAGAAAGTGGAGGGATTGGTGTCAGGCCCATACGACAGTGCTTTACGCAGATAGTGGAGGATGCGGTATGTCAGGGCCTGACAACACTGCTTAACGCAGAGAGTGGAGGGGTGCGATGTCAGGGCCTGACCATACTGCTTTACGCAGAGAGTGGTGGGGGTGGGATGTCAGGGCATGACGACACTGCTTTATGCAATGAGTAGTGGGGTGGGTGTCAGGGCCATACGACACTTCTTTACGCAGAGAGTAACAGGGGTGGGATGTCAGGACCTAACGATACTGCTTTACGCAGAGTGGGGGGGGTGGGATGTCAGGGCTTGAAGACTCTGCTTTATGCAGAGAGTGGCGAGGGTTGGATGTTAGGGCCATATGAAAGTGCTTTACGCAGAGAGTGGCGTTGATGGGATGTCAGGGACTGATGAGACTGCTTTATGCAAAGAGTGGAGGGGTGGGTGTCAGGGCCATACGACACTTATTTATGTAGACAGTGGCGGGGGCGGGATGTCAGGGCCATACGACACTTCTTTACGCAGAGAGTGGCAGGTGTAGGAAGTCAGGGCCTGACAACACTGCTTAAAGCACAGAGTTGAGGTGTAGGTGTAAGGGCCATACGACACTTCTTTACGCAGAGAGTGGCAGGGGTGGGATGTCAGGGCCTGACGATACTGTTTTACGCAGAGAGTGGAGGGGGTGCGATGTCAGGGCCTGACTACACAGCTCAACGGAGAGAATGGAGGGGTGGGTGTCAGGGCCATACGACAGTGCTTTACGCAGAGAGTGGCGGGGTTGGGATGTCAGGGCCTGACGATACTGCTTTTCGATGAGAGTGGCGGGGGTAGGATGTCAGGGCCTGACTAGACTACTTCATGCAGAGAGTGTAAAGGTGGGTGTCAGGGCCATACGACACTTATTTACGTTGAGAGTGGCTGGGGTGGGATGTCAGACCCTGACGATACTCCTTTACGCAGAGAGTGGCATTGGTGGGAAGTCAGGGCCTGACAACACTGCTTAACGCAAAGAGAGGAGGGGTGGTTGTCAGGGCCATACGACACTTCTGTAAGCAGAGAGTTACAGGGGTGTGATGTTAGGGCCTGACGATAATGCTTTATGCAGAGAGTGGAGGGGTGGGTGTCAGGGCCATACGACTTCTTAAGGCAGAGATTGGCGGGGGTGGGATGTCAGAGCCTGAGAATACTTCTTTACGAAGAGAGTGGAGGGGTGGGTGTCAGGGCCATACGACACTTCTTTAGGCAGAGATTGGCGGGATTGGGATGTCAGGGCCTGACGATACTTCTATACGAAGAGAGTGGAGGGGGTGGGATGTCAGGGCCTGACTACACAGCTTAACGGAGAGAATGGAGGGGTGGGTGTCAGGGCCATACGACAGTGCCTTACGCAGAGAGTGGCAGGGGTGGGATGTCAGGGCCTGACGATACTGCTTAACGCAGAGTGTGGCGGAGGTAGGATGTCAGGGCCTTATGTGACTGCTTTATGCAGAGAGTGGAGGGGTGCGTGTCAGGGCCATACGACACTTCTTTACGTTGACAGTGGCGGGGGTGGGATGTCAGAAACTTACAACACTACTAAACGCACAGAGTGGAGGGGTGGGTGTCAGGGCCATACGACACTTCTTTACGCAGAGTGTGGCAGGGGTGGGATGTCAGGGCCTGACAACACTGCTTAACGCAGGGAGTGGAGGGGTGGGTGTCTGCACCATGCGACACTTCTTTAGGCAGACATTGGCAGGGGTGGGATGTCAGGGCCTGATGATACTGCTTTACGCAGAGAGTGGCAGGGGTTCAACGTCAGGACCATACGACAGTGCTTTAAGCAGAGAGTGGAGGGGTGGGTGTCAGGTCCATAAGACAGTGGTTAATTCAGTGAGTGGCAGGGGTGGGATGTCATGGTCTGACGAATCTTCTTTATGCAGAGAGTGGCGGGGGTGGGATGTCATGACCTGATGGTACTGCTTTACTCAGAGAGTATCGGGGGTGGGATGTCAGGGCTTGATGAAACTGCTTTATGCAGAGAGTGGCGGGGGTGGAATGTCAGGGCCATATGACACTGCTTAATGCAGAGAGTGGAGGGGTGGATATGAGGCCATACGACACTTCTTTACGCAGAGAGTGGCAGGGGTGGGATGTCAGGGCTTGACAACACTACTTAATGCAGAGAGAAGAGGGGTGGGTGTCAGTGCCTGACAACACTGCTTAACGCAGAGAGTGGAGGGGTGGGTGTCAGGGCCATACGACACTTCTTTAGGCAGAGAGTGGCGGGGTTGGGATGTCAGGGCTTGACTACACTGTTTTATGCAGAGAGTGGCAGGGGTGGGGATGTCAGGGCCATACGAAACGTCTTTATGCAGAGAGTGGCATTGGTGGGATGTCAGGACCTGACAACACTGCCTAACACAGAGAGTGGAGGGGTGGGTGTCAGGGCCATTCGACACTTCTTTATGCAGGGAGTGGCGGGGTTGGGATGTCAGGGCTTGACTACACTGTTTTATGCAGAGAGTGGAGGGGTGGGTATCAGGGAATACGACAGGGGTTAACACAGAGAGTGGCAGGGGTGGGATGTCAGTGCATGAATACACTACTTTATGCAGAGAGTGGAGTGGTGGGTGTCAGGGCCATACGACACTCATTTACGTAGAGAGTGGCGGGGGTGGGATGTCAGGGCCTGACGATACTGCTTTACGCAGAGAGTAGCGGGGGGGGGGATGTAAGGGCATGACTATACTTCTTTACGCAGAGAATGGAGGGGTGGGTGTCAGGGCCATATGACACTTCTTTAGGCAGAGAGTTACAGGGTTGTGATGTCAGGGCTTGACGACACTGCTTTATGCAGAGAGTGGAGGGGTGGGTGTCATTGCCATACGACACTTCTTTAGGAAGATATTGGCGGGGGTGGGATGTCAGAGCCTGACAACACTGCTTAACGCAGAGAGTGGAGGGGTTGGATATCATGGCCTGACGATACCACTTTACGCAGCGAGTGGCGGAGGTGGGATGTCAGGGCCATACGACCCTTCTTTAGGCAGAGAGTTGCAGTGGTGGGATGTCAGGGCATGACTATACTTCTTTACGCAGAGAATGGAGGGGTGGGTGTCAGGGCCATATGACACTTCTTTAGGCAGAGAGTTACAGGGTTGTGATGTCAGGGCTTGACGACACTGCTTTATGCAGAGAGTGGAGGGGTGGGTGTCATTGCCATACGACACTTCTTTAGGAAGATATTGGCGGGGGTGGGATGTCAGAGCCTGACAACACTTCTTTACGCAGAGTGTGGCAGGGGTGGGATGTCAGGGCCTGACAACACTGCTTAACGCAGGGAGTGGAGGGGTGGGTGTCTGCACCATGCGACACTTCTTTAGGCAGACATTGGCAGGGGTGGGATGTCAGGGCCTGATGATACTGCTTTACGCAGAGAGTGGCAGGGGTTCAACGTCAGGACCATACGACAGTGCTTTAAGCAGAGAGTGGAGGGGTGGGTGTCAGGTCCATAAGACAGTGGTTAATTCAGTGAGTGGCAGGGGTGGGATGTCATGGTCTGACGAATCTTCTTTATGCAGAGAGTGGCGGGGGTGGGATGTCATGACCTGATGGTACTGCTTTACTCAGAGAGTATCGGGGGTGGGATGTCAGGGCTTGATGAAACTGCTTTATGCAGAGAGTGGCGGGGGTGGAATGTCAGGGCCATATGACACTGCTTAATGCAGAGAGTGGAGGGGTGGATATGAGGCCATACGACACTTCTTTACGCAGAGAGTGGCAGGGGTGGGATGTCAGGGCTTGACAACACTACTTAATGCAGAGAGAAGAGGGGTGGGTGTCAGTGCCTGACAACACTGCTTAACGCAGAGAGTGGAGGGGTGGGTGTCAGGGCCATACGACACTTCTTTAGGCAGAGAGTGGCGGGGTTGGGATGTCAGGGCTTGACTACACTGTTTTATGCAGAGAGTGGCAGGGGTGGGGATGTCAGGGCGATACGAAACGTCTTTATGCAGAGAGTGGCATTGGTGGGATGTCAGGACCTGACAACACTGCCTAACACAGAGAGTGGAGGGGTGGGTGTCAGGGCCATTCGACACTTCTTTATGCAGGGAGTGGCGGGGTTGGGATGTCAGGGCTTGACTACACTGTTTTATGCAGAGAGTGGAGGGGTGGGTATCAGGGAATACGACAGGGGTTAACACAGAGAGTGGCAGGGGTGGGATGTCAGTGCATGAATACACTACTTTATGCAGAGAGTGGAGTGGTGGGTGTCAGGGCCATACGACACTCATTTACGTAGAGAGTGGCGGGGGTGGGATGTCAGGGCCTGACGATACTGCTTTACGCAGAGAGTAGCGGGGGGGGGGATGTAAGGGCATGACTATACTTCTTTACGCAGAGAATGGAGGGGTGGGTGTCAGGGCCATATGACACTTCTTTAGGCAGAGAGTTACAGGGTTGTGATGTCAGGGCTTGACGACACTGCTTTATGCAGAGAGTGGAGGGGTGGGTGTCATTGCCATACGACACTTCTTTAGGAAGATATTGGCGGGGGTGGGATGTCAGAGCCTGACAACACTGCTTAACGCAGAGAGTGGAGGGGTTGGATATCATGGCCTGACGATACCACTTTACGCAGCGAGTGGCGGAGGTGGGATGTCAGGGCCATACGACCCTTCTTTAGGCAGAGAGTTGCAGTGGTGGGATGTCAGGGCATGACTATACTTCTTTACGCAGAGAATGGAGGGGTGGGTGTCAGGGCCATATGACACTTCTTTAGGCAGAGAGTTACAGGGTTGTGATGTCAGGGCTTGACGACACTGCTTTATGCAGAGAGTGGAGGGGTGGGTGTCATTGCCATACGACACTTCTTTAGGAAGATATTGGCGGGGGTGGGATGTCAGAGCCTGACAACACTGCTTAACGCAGAGAGTGGAGGGGTTGGATATCATGGCCTGACGATACCACTTTACGCAGCGAGTGGCGGAGGTGGGATGTCAGGGCCATACGACCCTTCTTTAGGCAGAGAGTGACAGTGTTGGAATGTCAGGGCCTGACGAAACTGCTTTACACTGAGAGTGGTGGGACTTGGATGTCAGGGCTTGAAGACATTGCTATATGCAGAGAGTGGCGGGGGTGGGATGTCAGGGCCTGATGAGACTACTTTATGCAGAGAGTGGAGGGATGGGCGTCAGGGCCATACGACACTCATTTACGTAGAGAGTGGTAGGGGTGGGATTTCAGTGCCTGACGATACTGCTTTACGCAGAGAGTGGCAGGGGTTTTATGTCAGGGCCAAACGACAGTGCTTTACGCAGAGATTGGCGGGTGTGGGATGTCAGGGCTTGACGACACTGTTTTATACAGAGAGTGGAGGGGTGGGTGTCAGGTCCATACGACAAATCTTTATGCAAGAGTGGCGGGGGTAGGATGTCAGGGCCTGACGATACTGCTTTACGCAGAGAGTGGCGGGGGTGGGATGTCAGGGCCTGATGAGATTGCTTTACGCAGAGAGTGGCAGGGGTGGGAAGTCAGGGCCTGACAACACTGCTTAAAGCACAGAGTGGAGGTGTAGGTGTAAGGGCCATACGACACTTCTTTACGCAGAGAGTGGCAGGCGTGGGATGTCAGGGCCTGACGATACTGCTTTACGCAGAGAGTGGAGAGGGTGGGATTTTAGGGCCTGACTACACAGCTCAACGGAGAGAATGGAGGGGTGGGTGTCAGGGCCATACGACAGTGCTTTACGCAGAGAGTGGCGGGGTTGGGATGTCAGGGCCTGACGATACTGCTTTTCGATGAGAGTGGCGGGGAAGGGATGTCAGGGCATGAAGACACAGTTTTATGCAGAGAATGGAGGGGTGGGTTTTAGGGCAATACGACACTTATACTCGTAGATAGTGGCGGGGGTGGGATGTCAGGGCCTGACGATACTGCTTTACGCAGAAAGTGGCATTGGTGGGATGTCAGGGCCTGACAACACTGCTTAACGAAAAGAGAGGAGGGGTGGTTGTCAGGGCCATACGACACTTCTTTAAGCAGAGAGTTACAGGGGTGGGATGTTAGGGCCTGACGATAAAGCTTTACGCAGAGAGTGGAAGAGTTGGGATGTCAGGGCTTGACGACACTGCTTTATGCAGAGAGTGGAGGGGTGGGTGTCAGGGCCATACGACACTTCTTTAGGCAGAGATTGGCGGGGGTGGGATGTCAGCGCCTGACGATACTTCTTTACGAAGAGTTTGGAGGGGTGGGTGTCGGGGCCATCCGACACTTCTTTACGCTGAGAGTGACAGGGGTGGGATGTTAGGGCCTGACGTTACTGCTTTACGTAGAGAGTGGCGGGGATGGGATGTCAGGGCTTGACGACACTGCGTTATGCAAAGAGTGGAGGGGTGGGTGTCAGGGCCATATGACACTTCTTTACACAGAGAGTGGCAGGGGAGGGATGTCAGGGCCTGACGATACTCCTTTACGCAGAGAGTGGCAGGGGTGGGATATCAGGGCTTGACGACACAGCTTCATGCAGAGAATGGAGGGGTGGGTGTCAGGGCCATACAACACTTCTTTACATAAACAGTGGCGGGGGTGGGTTGTGAAAACCTGAGAACACTGCTTAATGCAGAGAGTGTAGGGGTGGGATGTCAGGGCCATACGACACTTCTTTACACAGAGAGTGGCAGGGGTGGGATGTCAGAGCCTGACGATACTGCTTTACGCAGATAGTGGCGTTGGTTGGATGTCATTGCCATACGACAGTGCTTTACGCAGAGAGTGGCGGGGGTGGGATGTCTAGGCCTGATGAGACTGCTTCATGCAGAGAGTGGAGGGGTGGGTGTCAGGGCCGTATGACGCTTCTTTACGCAGAGAGTGGCGGGGGTGGGATGTAAGGGCCATATGACACTTCTTTAAGCAGAGAGTGGCATGGGGGCAATGTCAGGGCCTGACAACACTGCTTAACGCAAAGAGTAGAGGGGTGGGATGTCAGGGCCTGACCATACTGCTTTACAATGAGAGTGGCGTGGGTGGGATATCAGGGCTTGAGGACACTGCATTACGCAGAGTGTGGAGGGGTGGGTGTCAGGGCCGTACGACACTTCTTCACGCAGAGAGTGGCAGGGGTGGGATGTCAGGGCCATACGACAGTGCTTTACGTAGATAGTGGCGGGTGTGGGATATTAGAGCCTGAGAACACTGCTTAACGCACTGAGTGGAGGGGTGGGTGTCAGGGCCATACAACACTTCTTTAGGCAGAGAGTATCAGGGGTGGGATGTCAGAGCCTGAAGACACTGCTTTTCACGGAGAGTGGCGGGGGTGGGATGTCAGGGCCTGAAGACACTGCATTTCGTAGAAAGTTCTGTTGGTGGGATGTCAGAGCCTGACGACAGTGCTTAACGCAGAGAGTGGAAGGGTGCGTGTCAGGGCCATATGACACTGCTTTATGCAGAGACTACCAGAAGTGGGATGTCAGGGCATGACGATACTACTTTACGCTGATAGTGGGGGGGGGTGGGATGTCAGGGCATGAATACACTGCTTTATGCAGAGAGTGTTGGGGTGGGTGTCAGGGCCTTACGACAATTCATTACGCAGAGATTTTAGGGATTGGTTTCAGGGCCATACGAAAGTACTTAATGTAATGAGTGGTGAGGCTGGGATGTCAGGACCATACGACAGTGCTTTACGCAGAAAGTGGAGGGTGCGGTATGTCAGGGCCTGACTACACTGCTTAACGCAGAGAGTGTAGAGTTGGGTGTCAGGGCCCTATGACAGTGCTTTAGGCAGAGAGTGGCGGGGGTGGGATGTAAGGGCCTGACCGTAATGCTTTACTCAGAGAGTGGCGGGGGTGGGATGTCAGGGCCATACGACAGTGCTTTATGCAGAGAGTGCAGGGGTGGGATGTCAGGGCCTAACAACACTGCTTAACGCAGAGAGTTGAGGGTTGGGTGTTAGGGTCATACGACAATTCTTTATGCAGAGAGTGGAGGGATTGGTATCAGGGCCATATGACAGTGCTTTAGGCTCAGAGTGGATGGGGAAGGATGTCAGGGCCTGATGAGACTGCTTTATGCAGAGAGTTGCGGGGCGGGTGTCAGGGCCATACGACACATCTTAACGCAAAGAGTGGCTGGGGTAGAATGTCAGAACCTGATGAAAGTGCTTTACGTAGAGCGTGGCGGGGGTTGGATGTCAGGGCAATACGACAGTGCTTTTCGCAAAGACTGGCAGGGGTGGAAAGTCAGGGCCTGATGAGACTGCTTTATGCAGAGAGTGGAGGGGTGGGTGTCAGGTCCATACGACACTTCTTTACGTAGACAGTAGCGGGGGTGGGATGTCAGAGCCTTAGAACACTTCTTAACACAGGGAGTGGAGGAGTGGGTGTCAGGGCCAAATGACACTTCTTTACGCAGAGAGTGGCAGGGGTGGGAAGTCAGGGCCTGATGAGACTGCTTAACGCAGAGAGTGGAGGGGTGGGTGTCAGGGCCATATGACACTTCTTTACGCTGATAGTGGCAGGGTTGGGATGTCAGGACTTGACAACATTGCTATATGTAGAGAGTGGAAGGTTGGGTGTCAGGGCCATACGACGGGTTAACGCAGAGAGTGGCGAGGGTGGGATGTTAGGGCCATACTACAATTCTTTACGCAGGTCAGGATTGGTGTCAGGCCCATACGACAGTGCTTAACCCTAACCCTAACCCTAACCCTAACCCTAACCCTAACCCTAACCCTAACTCTAACCCTAACCCTAACCCTAACCCTAACCCTAACTCTAACCCTAACCCTAACCCTAACTCTAACCCTAACCCTAACAACGCCTGAAGAAGACCCAGGCAGGTCGAAATGTCGCGACACAAAGAAAAGCAAGATTGCCTTTTCACGGAGCCACAGACTCTACAGAGGTAAATTGCCTAACAGTGGAAACCTAACGGTGCCAACGAAGCTTTAGGCATTTTACTGGTAAGTATGGATCGTTATGGTATGCGTCAACCCAGAGTTGACAACGCACGCTGCCGTACGGTCACTCTCCACACCGCCGCCCACACCGCCTACACACCAAACCACACCACATCAAACACATCAAACAGACAGGATACCTTCCAACTAGGAACCAGGATCATCTACAAAATGATCCAGACAGTCCACCACCTAAAAAACACAGCAGTTTCCGGAGGGGAGAACCAGGCACCCGCCAGCCTACGACGGAAGACAGAGGAACTCAAGCACCTCATAAGACCGGCCAACCCAACCGCACTCACATGTTTGAAGCTAGTAAGCAATGCCAAAAACTGGCTCCACACCTCATTGCAGATCCTCGAAGAGCACTACGAGGAAACTCTCACACATCTGTCCAGACGACTGGAGGACCTGGAGCTTCCCCGCTGGGAACAAGCTTTCGCGGTTGCCTCCAACTGGGCAAAGAAAAATTATGGGAGGAAAATACAGAAGGACACGTTGGACCATACACAAGCTATGGTTACTGCTACACTTAGCAACAAGGAATCCACTATCCCCACGTCTCCAAACAGATTCCAAATACTCGACACACTAATCAGGGAAGAGGTAAATGGCTCGGAAGAGACATACGTAACCCAGGCAGAATCCCATCCAGAACCAGTGAAGAGACACTGGGAAAGCAGACATCCAACCCAGAAATCTGGCCCCATGAGAGCCAGAGCATATACTCCGGAAATAGATGACTTTCCTCCGATCCCCATGCCACAAAGGATCCGAAGAGAGCAGAGAAGACAAGAGGGAACCTTGAGAAACACCCTAACTGGAATCTGTATCCCAAACAGCACCACCAGGGTACACCTCTCCCAGGACTCTAGCTCTGACCCTAACCTCAGCCCTAACCCTAACGCTTATACTGACGTTAACACCAACCCCGACACCAACCCTAACCCTAACCTTATCCCCAACCCTAATCCTAACCCTGACATTAACCCCGATCCTAACCCCGACCCTGATCCTAACCCTAACCCTAATACTAACACTGACATTAACCCTGATCCTAACCCCGACCCTGATCCTAACCCTAACCCTAATCTTAACCCTGACATCAACCCTGATCCTAACCCTAACCCTAATACTAACACTGACATTAACCCTGATCCTAACCCCGACCCTGATCCTAACCCTAACCCTAATCTTAACCCTGATATCAACCCTGATCCTAACCCCGACCCTGATCCTAACCCTGACTCCGACCCCGACTATTACCCCCCCACACCACCACCAGCCCAACCAAGATACAGACCACACCGACATGACAAGACCACAAGAAAGCTAACGGACTGGAAGCTGGAAACCCACAAACGCTGGCTCTGCATAGGGGACTCCAATTTATCAAGAATACCCCCCTATGAAAATCCAGATCTACAGATAGAAAGCTACCCAGGAGCATCATTTTACAATGCAGCAAACCTCCTACAACACACCCCCCGCAACACAGGAGTGGAGAAAATCATTCTGTCCTTTGGAATCAATAACAAGGCACAAAAAGCAAAGGAAACAGCCATCAAACAACTACAACAGATGCTACGGGGAGCTAAGGGAACCTTCCCATCTGCAGAAATATACATCCCACTGATTAATTACTCCAGAGACCTGGAACCAGGATTCAGGAAAAACCTGGACACAATAAACAATCACATACAGCAAAACATGCCATACCTCCCCAAACTGGAAGAAGCCCTTTTCAAGACAGAAAGAGATGGAATTCACTGGACCACCGCAACAGCTCAAAAAATGCTAGACCACTGGTCACAACATTTAAACTGGTAAGCCCCAAAGCCGCAGAACAAGATGGGGACAAGAACAACAAAAACATTGTAAATTTAAGCAACAACTTCCACCCCACAACTGAACAAATAAACCTCCTCAATAAGGGCTTATCATTTGTCCCCACGGTAGGGACAAAGAAAGGTCAGAAAACCCGACTGAAAAGCGAAATCCGACAATACCACCGTCGCCTTAAACTGACCGCCTTCTTTGAGGATAAAGACACCGACACAGAAAGGGTTCCCTTCCTGCCTAAATCCAGTTGGGAACCAAGGGAAAACCAACTGCCACCAGAAATAAAGGAAATAATCCAAGAGGACAACACAATTCTACAGAAACTCCGACCATACAGGGACTCACACAACATAACAAAGGAGGAAACCGTAGCCTTAAAACATTTAAAGGAAAACAAACATATAGTCATAAAACCAGCAGACAAAGGGAGTGCAATAGTTATCATGGATAGAGAACAATACATTGCAGAAGCACACAGACAATTAAACAATCAGGAACACTATACTACTTTGGAAGAACCGCTGTACAAACAAACAGCACTAGAAATAGGGCAAATCCTACAAACTCTGGTTGAACTAAAACACCTAACAAAAAAACAGGCATTCTACCTAAGAGGAGAGGAATCACCACGACCGAGGATCTTCTACCTCCTCCCAAAAATTCATAAAGCCCCAGAAACATGGCCACTCCCCTACGAAATTCCACCTGGGAGGCCCATAGTGTCCGACTGCAACAGTGAATCCTACAGAATAGCAGAATATCTAGACCATTTCCTCAACCCCATTTCTAAACACCACCCAAGTTACATCAAAGACACCTATGACTTTGCTCCGGCCTATGCTGACATCTATATGGCCCATTGGGAAGCCACAGTATTCCCAAAATGCACACACAAACCTACACACTACTTCAGGTACCTCGACGACATCTGGGGAACCTGGACGCACGGCCCACAGGCCTTTCAAGAATTCATTAACACCCTCAACACACACCACAGGTCCATTAAACTCAAATACACCAAGCAGGAAAACCAGATAGATTTCCTAGACACCACCACATACAAGGGTTCCTCCTTCAACAACACAGGCAAACTGGACATTAAGGTATATTTCAAAGACACGGACACACACGGCTTACTGCACAAAGACAGCTTCCATCCAAAACATACTTTCAAAGGACTGGTAAAATCACAACTCCTACGCTTCCACAAAATCTGCACACAACAACAAGACTTTGAGGAAGCCAAACACACACTCTTCCAAGCTCTACGCCTGAGAGGATACACACGAAGTTTCCTCAGAAATGTGGCACAAACATTTCTAAACAGAAAAACACCTGATGACAGCAAAATAATACCCCTCATCACAACATACTCCCAACTCAGCGTAATAACCAACCAAAAACTAAAGTCTACATTCACCACGATATTAGAAAACACAAACCTACTGAGGGAACACAAAATCATATCTGCATATAGAAAAAACAAAAACCTACAGGATTATTTAGTCCAAAGCAAACTAAAACCTGTACAAAACAGATCAAATACACCAAAAGCCAAACACTTCAAACAGAAAACAACGATCCAAAACAACAAAACCAAAGAAATCTTCCAGTTGCAAAGGGCGCTCTCAGAAAACACCAATAACGCTGTCTATGGCATCCAGTGCAAAACGTGCGGGGTGACCTATGTGGGGGAAACAGGTAACTCCATCCGAACCCGACTGGCACAACACAGGTACAACATCCGGAACCAGCGGGAAAGGAGGACTCACCTGGTGGCACACTTCCTACAGCACGGGCTGGAAGCGCTGGAGGCCACAGGACTGGAGAGCAACCCCAACTGGACAGAGATGGAAAGAAAGAAAAAGGAAACGGAGTGGATCAAAAGACTTCATACTACCTTTCCACAAGGCCTGAACATCAGAAAATAAACTGGGAGGGTTTCAGTCGTTGGAAGGAGAGTGCAACACTCCTTGTCCCAGATGGTCCCTTTTTAGAGAAAATCTGGGAGAAAGAGCTTTGTTCCCCAACCCTAACCCTAACCCTAACCCTAACCCTAATTTCAAAAAGCATTTTCTGCACATATTTACTGACTACACTACACCGGTATAAATAAAGTTTTCAATACTGTGGACTTTTTTCTGCATCACTTAAAAATGAACAAATTAACCTCAAAGAATAAGGTTACATACAGAAATTTTTTAACGTAGTGAGTGGAGAGGTTGGGATATTAGGGCCATACGACTGTGCTTTACGCAGAGAGTGGAGGGGGCGGGACGTCAGGGGCTGACAACACTACTTAACGCAGAGAGTGGCGGGGGTGGGATTTCAGGGCCTGACCATACTGCTTTACGCAGAGTGTGGCAGGGGTGGTATGTCAAGGCTTGACGACACTGCTTTATGTAGAGAGTGGCGGGGGTGGGATGCCAGGGCCATACAACACTTCTTTACGCAGAGAGTGGCAGGGGTGCGATGTCAGGGCCTGACAACAGTGCTAAACGTAGAGAGTGAAGGGGTGAGACTCAGGGCCATACGACACTGCTTTATGCAGAGAGCGGCGGGGGTGGGATGTCAGGGCCTGAAAGCACTTCTTAACTCAGAGAGTGGAGGGGTGGGTATCAGGGCTATACGACACTTCTTTATGCAGAGAGTGGCAGGGGTGGGATGTCAGGGCTTGACGATACTGCTTTACGCATATAGTGGCGGGGGTGGGATGTCAGGGCTTGGCGACACTGCTTTATGCAGAAAGTGGAGGTGTGGGTTTCAGGGCCATACGACAGGGGTTAACGCAGAGAGTGACCGGGCTGGGATGTCAGGACCTGACGAGACTGCTTTACGCAGAGATTGGCGGGGGTGGGATGTCAGAGCTTGACGAAACTGCTTCATGCAGAGAGTGGCGGTGGTGGGATGTCAGGGCTTGACGAAACTGCTTTTTGCAGAGAGTGGCAGGGGTGGGATGTCAGGGCCATACGACAGGGGTTAACGCAGAGAGTGGCGAGGTGGGATGTCAGGGCTTGACGAAACTGCTTCATGCCGAGAGTGGCAGGGGTGGGATGTCAGGGCCTGACCATACTGCTTTACGCAGAGAGTGGCGGGGGTGGGATGTCAGGGCCTGACCATACTGCTTTACACAGAGAGTGGCGGGGTCGGGATGTCAAGGCTTGACGACACTGCTTTATGTAGAGAGTGGCGGGGGTGGGATGTCAGGGCCATACAACACTTCTTTATGCTGAGAGTGGCAGGGGTGCGATGTCAGAGCCTGAAAACAGTGCGCAAAGCAGAGAGTGGAGGGGTGGGACTCAGGGCCATACGACACTGCTTTATGCAGAGAGTGGAGGGGTGGTTGTCAGGGCCATACGACACTTATTTACGTAGAGAGTGGCGGGGGTGGGATGTCAGGGCCTGATGATACTGCTTTACGCAGGAAGTGGCAGGGGAGGGATGTCAGGGCATGAAGACACTGCTTTATGCAAAGAGTGGAGTGGTGGATGTCTGGGCCATGTGACAATTCTTTACGCAGAGAGTGGAGGGATTGGTGTCAGGGCCATACGACAGTGCTTTACGCAGTGAGTGGCGAGGCTTGGATGAAAGGGCCATACGACAGTGCTTTACGCAGAGAGTAGAGGGGGTGGGATGTCAGAAACTGACAACACTGCTTAACGCAGAGAGTGGAGGGGTGGGTGTCAGGGCCATACGACACTTATTTACGTAGAGAGTGGCGGGGGTGGGATGTCAGGGCCTGACGAAACTGCGTAACGCAGAGAGTGGCGGGGTTCGATGTCAGGGCCATACGACAATTCTTTACGCAGAGAGTGGCAGGGTTGGGATGTCAGGGCCTGACTATACTGCTTTATGCAGAGAGTGGGGTGGTGGATGTCAGGGCCATGCGACAATTCTTTACGCAGAGAGTGGTAGGGGTAGGATGTCAGAGCTTGACGACACTGCTTTATACAGAGAGTGGTGGAGTTGAGATGTCAGGGCCATAAGACACTGCTTTATTCAGAGAGTGGAGGGATTGGTGTCAGGGCCATACAACACTTCTTTATGCAGAGAGTGGCAGGGGTGGGATGTCAGGGCCTGAAGATACTGCTTTACGCAGAGAGTGGCGGGGGTGGGATGTCAGGACTTGACGACACTTCTTTACGCAGAGAGTGGCAGGGGTGGGATGTCAGGGCCTGACGAAACTGCTTTACGCAGAGAGTGGCGGGGTTGGATGTCATGGCCATAGGACAGTACTTTACGCAGAGAGTGGCGGAGGTGGGATGTCAGAGACTGCTTTATGCAGAGAGTAGAGGGGTGGGTGATAGGGCCATACGACAATTCTTTACGCATAGAGTGGTGAGGGTGGGATGTCAGGGCCTGACGATACTGCTTTACGCAGGAAGTGGCAGGGGAGGAATGTCAAGGCATGAATACACTGCTTTATGCAGAGAGTGGAGTGGTAGATGTCAGGGCCATGTGACAATTCTTTACGCAGAGAGTGGAGGGGTGTGTGTCAGGGCCTGACAACACTTATTTACGTAGAGAGTGGCGGGGGTGGGATGTCAGGGCCTGACGATACTCCTTGGGATGTTAGGGCATGAAGACACTGCTTTATGCAGAGAGTTGAGTGGTGGGTGTCAGGGCCATGCAACAATTCTTTACGCACAGAGTGGAGAGATTGGTGTCAGGGCCATACGACAGTGCTTTACGCAGAGAGTGGCGGGGGTGGGATGTCAGGGCCTGATGAGACTGCTTTATGCAGAGAGTGGATTGGTGGGTGTTAGGGCAATACGACAATTCTTTACGGAGAGAGTGGTGAGGGTGGGATGTCAGGGCCTGACGATACTGCTTTACGCAGAGAGTGGAATGGTGGGTGTCAGGGATATGCGATAATTCTTTACGCAAAAAGTGGAGGGATTGGTGTCAGGGCCATACGACAGTGCTTTACGCAATGAGTGGCGAGGCTTGGATGACAGGGCCATACGACAGTGCTTTACACAGAGAGTGGCGGGGGTGGGATGTCAGGGCCTAACGATACTCCTTTACGCAAAGAGTGGTGGGGGTGGGATGTCAGGGCTTGACGACCCTGCCTTATGCAGGCAGTGGAGTGGTGGGTGTCAGGGTCATATGAAAATTCTTTACGCAGAGAGTGGAGAGATTGGTCTCAGGGCCATACGATAGTACTTTACGCACTGAGTGACGAGGCTTTAATGAAAGGGCCATACAACAGTGCTTTACGCAGAGATTGACAGGGGTGGGATATAAGGGCCTGATGATACTGTTTTACGCTGAGAGTGGAGGGGTGGGTGTCAGGGCCTGACAATACTCCTTTATGCAGAGAGTGGCAAAGGTGGGACGTTAGGGCCATACGACAGTGCTTTACGCAGAGAGTGGCGGGGGTGGGATGTCAGGGCCTGAAGACACTTCTTTTCACAGAGAGTGGCGGGGGTGGGATGTCATTGCCTGAAGACACTGCATTTCGCAGAGAGTTCTGGTGGTGGGATGCCAGGGCATGACAACACTGCTAAAAGCAGAAAGTGGAAGGGTGCGTGTCAGGGCCATATGACACTGCTTTACGCAGAGAGTGGTGTGTGTGGGGTGTCAGAGCCATATGACACTGGTTTACGCAGAGTGTAGTGGCGGTGGGATGTCAGGGCCATACGACAGTGCTTAACGCAGAGACTGGCGGAGGTGGGATGTCAGCGCTGTACGACAGTGCTTCACGCAGAGAGTGGCGGGGGAGGGATGTCAGGGCCATAAGACACCGCTTTACACAGATAGTGGCAGGGGTGGTTTTCAGGGCCGTACGACACTTCTTTATGCAGAGAGTGGCGGGGGTGGGATGTCAGGGCCTGACGATACTGCTTTACGCAGAGAGTGGTGGGGGTGGGATGTCAGGGCATGACGAAACTGCTTTATGCAAAGAGTGGTGGGGTGGGTGTCAGGGCCATATGACACTTCTTTACGCAGAGAGTAACAGGGGTGGGATGTCAGGACCTGACGATACTGCTTTACACAGAGAGTGGAGGGGGTGGGATGTCAGGGCTTGAACACACTGCTTAACGCAGAGAGTGGCGAGGGTTGGATGTTAGGGCCATATGACAGTGCTTTATGCAGAGAGTGGTGGGGGTGGGATGTCAGGGCCTGATGAGACTGCTTTATGCATAGAGTGGTGTGGTGGGATTTCAGGGTTTGACAACACTGCTTCATGCAAAGATTTGCGGGGGTGGGATGTCAGAGCCTGAAAACACTGCTTAACGCAGACAGTGGAGGGGTGGGATGTCATGGCCTGACGATACCGCTTTACTCAGAGAGTGGCGGGGGTGGGATGTCAGGGCCATACCACCCTTCTTTACGCAGAGAGTGGCGGGGGTTGGATGTCAAGGCCAAACGACAGTGCTTTACGCTGAGACTGGCGGGTGTGGGATGCCAGGGCTTGACGAAACTGTTTTATGCAGAGAGTGGAGGGGTGGGTGTCAGGTCCATACGTCAAATCTTTATGCAAGAGTGGCGGGGGTAGGATGTCAGGGCCTGAAGATACTGCTATACGCAGAGAGTGGTGGGAGTGGGATGTCAGGGCATAACGACACTGCTTTATCCAAAGAGTGGTGGGTTGGGTGTCAGAGCCATACGACACTTCTTTACGCAGAGAGTAACAGGGGTGGGATGTCAGGACATGACGATACTGCTTTACCCAGAGAGTGGAGGGGGTGGGATGTCAGGGCTTGAAGACACTGCTTTATGCAGAGAGTGGCGAGGGTTGGATGTTAGGGCCATATGACAGTGCTTTACGCAGAGAGTGGCGGGGGTGGGATGTCACGGCCTGATGAGACTGCTTTATGCAAGGAGTGGAGGGGTGGGACTCAGGGCCATACGACACTTATTTATGTAGACAGTGGCAGGGGTGGGATGTCAGGGCCTTACGATACTGCTTTACGTAGAGAGTGGAGGGGGTGGGATGTCAGGGCCTGACTACACTGCTTAACGGAGAGAATGGAGGGGTGGGTGTCAGGGCCATACGACACTTCTTTACGCAGAGTGTGGCAGGGGTGGGATGTCAGGGCCTGACAACATTGCTTAACGCAGCGAGTAGAGGGGTGGGTGTCAGGGCCTGACAACACTGCTTTATGTAGAAAGTGGAGGTGTGGGTGTCAGGGCCATACGACAGGGGTTAACGCAGATAGTGACCGGGCTGGGATGTCAGGGCCTGACGAGACTGCTTTACGCAGAGATTGGCTGTGGTGGGATGTCAGAGCTTGAGGAAACTGCTTCATGCAGAGAGTGGCAGGGGTGGGATGTCAGGGCCTTACGACACTTCTTTACGCAGAGAGTGGAGAGATTGGTGTCAGGGCCATACGACAGGGGTTAACGCAGAGAGTGGCGAGGTGGGATGTCAGGGCCTTACGACACTTCTTTACGCAGAGAGTGGAGAGGTGGGTGTCAGGGCCATAGGACACTTATTTACGCAGAGACTGGCGGAGGTGGGATGTCAGGTCTTGGCGACACTGTTTTATGCAGAGAGTGGCGGGGGTGGGATGTCAGGGCCTAACAACACTTCTTTACGCAGATAGTGGCAGGGTTGGGATGTCAGGACTTGACAACATTGCTATATGCAGAGAGTGGAAGGTTGGGTGTCAGGGCCATGCGATGGGTTAACGTTGAGAGTGGTGAGGGTGGGATGTTAGGGCCATACGACAGTGCTTTACGCAGAGAGTGGAGGGGGCGGGATGTCAGGGGCTGACAACACTACTTAACGCAGAGAGTGGAGGGGTGGGTATCAGGGCCATATGTCAGTGCTTTCCGCAGAGAGCGGCAGGGGTAGGATGTCAGGGCCTGACCATACTGCTTTACGCAGAGAGTGGCGGGGGTGGGATGTCAGGGCTTGACGACACTGCTTTATGTAGAGAGTGGCGGGGGTGAGACTCAGGGCCATACGACACTGCTTTATGCAGAGAGTGGAGGGGTGGTTGTCAGGCCCATACGACACTTCTTTATGCAGAGAGTGGCAGGGGTGGGATGTCAGGGCCTGACGAAACTGCTTTACGCAGAGAGTGGCGGGGTTGGATGTCAGGGTCATAAGACATTGCTTTACGTAGAGAGCGGCGGGGCTGGGATGTCAGGGCCTGATGAGACTGCTTTATGCAGAGAGTGGAAGGGTTGGTGTCAGGGCAATACGACATGGGTTAACGCAGAGAGTGGAGGGGGTGGTATGTCAGAGCCTGAAAGCACTGCTTAACTCAGAGAGTGGAGGGGTGGGTATCAGGGCTATACGACACTTCTTTACGCAGAGAGTGGCAGGGGTGGGATGTCAGGGCCTGACGATACTGCTTTACGCTTATAGTGGCGGGGGTGGGATGTCAGGGCTTGACGACACTGCTTTATGCAGAAAGTGGAGGGCTGGGTGTCAGGGCCATACGACAGCGGTTAACGCAGAGAGTGACCGGGGTGGGATGTCAGGGCATGAGGACACTACTTTATGCAGAGAGATTTTAGGGGTTAGTGTCAGGGCCATACGACAGTGCTAAATGCAGTGAGTGGCGAGGCTGGGATGTCAGGCCCATACGACAGTGCTTTACGCAGAGAGTGGAGGGGGCGGGATGTCAGGGCCTGACAACAATTCTTAACGCAGAGAGTGGAGGGGTGGGTATCAGGGCCATATGTCAGTGCTTTAGGCAGAGAGTTGCAGGGGTAGGATGTCAGGGCCTGACCATACTGCTTTACGCAGAGAGTGGCGGGGATGGGATGTCAGGGCCTGACCATGCTGCTTTACACAGAGAATGGCGGGGGTGGTATGTAAAGGCTTGACGACACTGCTTTATGTAGAGAGTGGCGGGGGTGAGATGTCAGGGCCATACAACACTTCTTTACACAGAGAGTGGCAGGGGTGGGATGTCAGGGCATGACGATACTGCTATACGCAGAGAGTGGCAGGGGTTGGATGTCAGGGTCATAAGACATTGCTTTACGCAGAGAGTGGCGGGGGTGGGATGTCAGGGCCATACGACATGGGTTAACG
This sequence comes from Lepisosteus oculatus, assembly GCF_040954835.1. Lineage (NCBI taxonomy): Eukaryota > Metazoa > Chordata > Actinopteri > Semionotiformes > Lepisosteidae > Lepisosteus > Lepisosteus oculatus. The sequence continues at coordinate 59,537,457 of NC_090709.1, read as the reverse complement.
CAGAGAGTGGAGGGGTGGGTATCGGGGCTATACGACACGTCTTTACGCAGAGAGTGGCAGGGGTGGGATGTCAGGGCCTGACGATACTACTTTACGCAGATAGTGGCGGGGGTGGGATGTCAGGGCTTGACGACACTGCTTTATGCAGAGAGTGGAGGGGGTGGGATGTCAGGGCCTGACAACACTGCTTAACGCAGAGAGTGGAGGGGTGAGTGTCAGGGCCATATGACAGTGCTTTAGGCAGAGAGTGGCGTGGCTGGGATGTTAGGGCCTGACCATACTGCTTTACGCAGAGATTGGTGGGAGTGGGATGTTGGACCTTGACGAAACTGCTTCATGCAGAGAGTGGCGGGGGTGGGATGTTAGGGCTTGACGAAACTGCTTTATGCAGAGAGTGGCAGGGGCGGGATGTCAGGGCCTTACGACACTTCTTTACGTAGAGAGTGGTAGGGGTGGGATTTCAGGGCCTGACAACACTGCTTAAAGCAGAGAGTGGAGAGGTGGGTGTCAGTGCCATACGACACTAATTTACGCAGAGACTGGCGGGGGTGGGATGTCAGGTCTTGGCGACACTGTTTTATGCAGAGAGTGGCGGGGGTGGGATGTCAGGGCCTAACAACACTGCTTAACGCAGAGAGTGGTGGGGTGGGATGTCAGGGCTTGACGACACTACTTTATGCAGAGAGTGGAGGGTTGGGTATCAGGGCTATACGACAATTCCTTATGCAGAGAGTGGAGCGATTGGTGTCAGGGCCATACGACAGTGCGTTACGCTTAGAGTGGAGGGGGATGGATGTTAGGGCTTGACGGTACTGGTTTACGGAGATAATGGCGGGGATGGGATGTCAGGGCTTGACAACATTGCTTTATGCATAGAGTGGAACGTTGTGTGTCAGGGCCATACGACAGTGCTAAATGCAGTGAGTGGCGAGGCAGGGATGTCAGGCCCATACAATACTGCTTTACGCAGAGAGTGGAGGGGCTGGGGTGTTAAGGCCTGACAACATTGCTTAACGCAGAGAGTGGAGGGGTGAGTGTCAGGGCCATATGACAGTGCTTTAGGCAGAGAGTGGCGTGGCTGGGATATTAGGGCCTGACGAAACTGCTTTACGCATTTAGTGGCGGGGCTGGGATGTTAGAGCTTGACGAAACTGCTTCATGCAGAGAGTGGCGGGGGTGGGATGTCAGGGCTTGACGAAACTGCTTTATGCAGAGAGTGGCAGGGGTGGGATGTCAGGGCCATATGACAGGGGTTAACGCAGAGAGTGGCAGAGGTGGGATGTCAGGGCTTGACGAAACTGCTTCATGAAGAGAGTGGCGGGGGTGGGATGTTAGGGCTTGACGAAACTGCTTTATGCAGAGAGTGGCAGGAGTGGGATGTCAGGGCCTTACGACACTTCTTTACGCAGAGAGTGGTATTGGTGGGATGTCGGAGCCTGACAACACTGCTTAAAGCAGAGAGTGGAGAGGTGGGTGTCAGGGCCATACGACACTAATTTACGAAGAGACTGGCGGGGGTGGGATGTCAGGACTTGGCGACACTGTTTTATGCAGAGAGTGGCGGGGGTGGGATGTCAGGGCCTGACGATACTGCTTTACGCAGGAAGTGGCGGGGGAGGGATGTCAGGGCATGAAGACACTGCTTTATGCAGAGAGTGGAGTGGTGGATGTCTGGGCAATGTGACAATTCTTTACGCAGAGAGTGGAGGGATTGGTGTCAGGGCCATACGACAGTGCTTTACGCAGTGAGTGGCGAGGCTTGGATGAAAGGGCCATACGACAGTGCTTTACGCAGAGAGTAGAGGGGGTGGGATGTCAGGGCCTGACAACAATGCTTAACGCAGAGAGTGGAGGGGTGGGTGTCAGGGCCATACGACACTTATTTACGTAGAGAGTGGCGGGGGTGGGATGTCAGGCCCTGACGAAACTGCTTAACTCAGAGAGTGGCGGGGTTCGATGTCAGGGCCATACGACAATTCTTTACGCAGAGAGTGGCAGGGTTGGGATGTCAGGGCCTGACGATACTGCTTTATGCAGAGAGTGGAGTGGTGGATGTCAGGGCCATACGACAATTCTTTACACAGAGAGTGGAGAGATTGGTGTCAGGGCCATGCGACAGTGCTTTACGCAGAGAGTGGCGGGGGTGGGATGTCAGGGCCATAAGAAACTGCTTTACACAGATATTGGCAGGGGTAGGATGTCAGAGCTTGACGACACTGCTTTATGCAGAGAGTGGTGGAGTTGAGATGTCAGGGCCATAAGACACTGCTTTATGCAGAGAGTGGAGGGATTGGTGTCAGGGCCCTACAACAATTCTTTATGCAGAGAGTGGCAGGGGTTGGATGTCAGGGCCTGACGATCCTGCTTTACGCAGAGAGTGGCAGGGGTGGGATGTCAGGGCCTAACGACACTGCTTTATGCAAGAGTGGAGGGGTGGGTGTAAGGGCCATACGACAATTCTATACGCAGAGAAAGGTGAGGGTGGGATGTCAGAGCCTGACGATACTGCTTGACGCAGAGAGTGTCAGGGGTGGGATATTAGGGCATGAAGGCACTGCTTTATGCAGAGAGTGGAGTGGTGGGTGTCAGGGCCATACAACAGTGCTTTACGCAGTGAGTGGCGAGGCTTGGATGAAAGGGCCATACGAAAGTGCTGTACGAAGAGAGTAGAGGGGGTGAGTGTCAGGGCCATACGACACTTCTTTAGGCAGAGAGTGACAGGGGTGGGATGTCAGGGCCAGACGAAACTACTTTACGCAGAGAGTGGCGGGATTTGATGTCAGGGCCATACGACAGTGCTTTACGCAGAGAGTGGCGGGGGTGGGATGTCAGGGCTTGATGAGACTGCTTTATGCAGAGAGTAGAGGGGTGGGTGATAGGGCAATACGACAATTCTTTACGCAGAGAGTGGTGAGGGTGGGATGTTAGGGCATGAAGACACTGCTTTATGCAGAGAGTTGAGTGGTGGGTGTCAGGGCCATGCGACAAATCTTTACGCAAAGAGTAGAGAGATTGGTGTCAAGGCCATATGACAGTGCTTTACGCAGTGAGTACAGGGGGTTGGATGTCAGGTCCATAAGACAGTGCTTTACGCAGAGAGTGGCGGGGGTGGGATGTCAGGGCTTGACGACACTGTTTTATGCAGAGAGTGGAGGAGTGGGTGTAAGGGCCATACGACACTTCTTTACGCAGAGAGTGGCTGGGGTGGAATGTCTGGGCCTGACGATACTGCTTTACGTAGAGAGTGGAGGGGGTGGGATGTCAGGGCTCGACGAAACTGCTTTATGCAGAGAGTGGCGGGGGTGGGATTTCAAGGCCATACGACACTTCTTTTCGCAGAGAGTGGCAGGGGTGGGATGTCAGGGCCTGACAACATTGCTTAACGCAGAGAGTAGAGGGGTGGGTGTCAGGGCCTGACAACACTGCTTAACACAAGGAGTGGAGAGGTGGGTGTCAGGGCCATACGACACGTCTTTAGGCAGAGAGTGGCAGGGGTGGGATGTCAGGGCCTGAGGATACTGCTTTACGCAGAGAGTGGCGGGGTTGGGATGTCAGTGCTTCACGACACTGTTTTATTCAGAGAGTGGCGGGGTGGGATGTCAGGGCCTGACGATACTACTTTATGCAGAGAGTGGCGGGGCTGGGATGTCAGGGCCGTACGACACTTCTTTACGCAGAGAGTGGCAGGGGCGGGATGTCAGGGCCTGACAACACTGCTTAACGCAGAGAGTGGAGGGGTGGATATCAGGGTCTGACAACACTGCTTTATGCAGAGAGTGGAGAAGTGGAATGTCAGGGCTTGACGACACTGCTTTATGCAGAGAGTGGCAGAGGTGGGATGTCAGGGCCTGACAACACTGCTTAACGCAGAGAGTGGAGGGGGTGGTATGTCAGGGCCATACGACACTTCTTTACGCAGAGTGTGGCAGGGGTGGGATGTCAGGGCTTGACGATACTGCTTTATGCAGAGAGTGGCGGGGGTGGGATTTTAAGGCCATACGACACTTCTTTACGCAGAGAGTGGCAGGGGTGGGATGTCAGGGCCTGACGAAACTGCTTTATGCAGAGAGTGGAGGGGTGGGTGTCAGGGCCATACGACACTTATTTACGTAGAGAGTGGCAGGGGTTGGATGTCAGGGCCATACAACAGTGCTTTACGCAGAGAGTGGCGGGGGTGGGATGTCAGGGCCTGACGATACTGCTTTACGCAGAGAGTGGAGGGGTGGGTGTCAGGGCCATACGACACTTATTTACGTAGAGAGTGGCGGGGTTGGGACGTCAGAGCCTGACGATTCTGCTTTAAGCAGAGAGTGGCGGGGTTGGGATGTCTGGGCTAAACGACACTGCATTATGCAGAGAGTGGCAAGGCTGGGATGTCAGGGCCATACGACACTTCTTTACGCAGAGAGTTACAGGGGTGTGATGTCAGGGCCTGACGATACTGCTTTACGCAGAGAGTGGAGGGGTGGAATGTCAGGGCTTGACGACACTGCTTTATGCAGAGAGTGGAGGGGTGGGTATCAGGGACTTACGACACTGATTTACGCAGTGTGTTGCGAGGGTGGGATGTCAGGGCCATACGACAGTGCTTTCTGCAGAGATTGGAGGAGGTCGGATGTCAGTACCTGAGAACACCGCTTAACGCAGGGAGTGGAGGGGTGGGTGTCAAGGTCATCCGACACGTCTTTAGGAAGAGAGTGGCAGGGGTGGGATGTCAGGGCCTGACGATACTGCTTTACGCAGAGAGTGGCGGGGTTGGGATGTCAGAGCCTGACGATTCTGCTTTAAGCAGAGAATGGCTGGGGTGTGATGTCAGGGCCTGACGATACTACTTTACGCAGAGAGTGGAAGTGTGGAATGTCAGGGCTTGACGACACTGCTTTATGCAGAGAGTGGAGGGGTGGTTTTCAGGGACATACGACAGGGGTTAACGCAGAGAGTGGAAGGGGTGTGATGTCAGGGCGTGAAGACACTGCTTTATGCAGAGAGTGGAGTGGTGGGTGTCAGGGCCATACGACACTTATTTACGTAGAGAGTGGCGGGGTGGGTGTCAGGGCCATACGACAGTGCTTTACGCAGAGAGTGGAGGGGTGAGATGTCAGGGCCATACGACAGTGCTTTACACAGAGAGTGGCAGGAGTGGGATATCAGGGCTAAACGACAGTGCTTTACGCAGAGAGCGGTGGGGTTCGGATGTCAGGACCATAAGACACTGCTTTATGGAGAGATGGAGGGATTAGTTTTGGGGCCATACGACACTGATTTACGCAGTGAGTGGCGAGGGTGGGATGTCAGGGCCATACGACACTTCTTTACGCAGAGAGTGGCAGGGGTGGGATGTCAGGGCCTGACGATACTGCTTAACTCAGAGATTGGAGGGGGTGTGATTTCATGGTCTGACGAATCTTATTTACGTAGAGAGTGGCAGGGGTGGGATGTCATGGCCTTACGATGCTGCTTTACGCAGAGAGTGGCGGGGGTGGGAAATCAAGCCTTGAGAGCACTGCATAATGCAGAGAGTGGCGGAGGTGGGATGTCAGGGCCATACGACACATCTTTACGCAGAGAGTGGCAGCGTTGGGATGCCAGGGCCTTTTAACACTGCTTAACTCAGAGAGTGGAGGGGTGGGTTTCAGGGCTATACGATACTGCTTCACGCAGAGAGTGTTGGGGGTGGGATTTCATGGTCTGACGAATCTTCTTTATGCAGAGAGTGGAGGGGTGGGTGTCAGGGATTGACGACACTTATTTACGTGGAGAGTGGCAGGGGTGGGATGTCAGGGCCTGACAACATGGCTTAACGCAGAGAGTGGAGGGGTGGGTGTCAGGGTCATACGACAATTCTTTACGCAGAGAGTTAGAGGGGTGTGATGTCAGGGCCTGACGATTCTGCTTTACGCAGAGAGTGGAGGAGGTGGGATGTCTGGGCTTAACGACACTGCTTTATGCAGAGAGTGGCGGGGGTGGGAAATCAAGCCTTGAGAACACTGCGTCATGCAGAGAGTGGTGGAGGTGGGATGTCAGGGCCATACGACACATCTTTACGCTGAGAGTGGCAGGGTTGGGATGCCAGGGCCTTTTAACACTGCTTAACTCAGAGAGTGGAGGGGTGGGTTTCAGGGCTATACGATACTGCTTTATGCAGAGAGTGTTGGGGGTGGGATTTCATGGTCAGACGAATCTTCTTTATGCAGAGAGTGGAGGAGTGGGTGTCAGGGATTGACGACACTTATTTACGTGGAGAGTGGCAGGGGTGGGATGTCAGGGCCTGAAAACATGGCTTAATGCAGAGAGTGGAGGGGTGGGTGTCAGGGTCATATGACAATTCTTTACGCAGAGAGTTACAGGGGTGTGATGTCAGGGCCTGAAGATACTGCTTTATGCAGAGTGTGGAGGGGGTGGGATGTCTGGGCTTAACGACACTGCTTTATGCAGAGAATGGGAGGGGTGGGTGTCAGGGCCACTCGACACTTCTTTACGCAGAGAGTGGCAGGGGTGGGATGTCTGGGCATGAAGACACTGCTTTATGCAGAGAGTGGAGGTGTGGGTGTCAGGGTCATACGACAATTGTTTATACAGAGAATGGCAGGGGTGGGATGTCAGAGCCTGACGATACTGCTATACGCAGAGAGTGGAGGGGTGGGTGTCAGAATCATATGACAGTGCTTTAGGCAGAGAGTGGCGGGGGTGGGATTTCAGGGCCTGATGATAATGCTTTACACAGAGAGTGGAGGGGTGGGATGTCAGGGCATGAAGACACTGCTTAACGCAGGGAGTGGAGGGGTGGGTGTCAGAGTCATATGACAGTGCTTTAGGCAGAGAGTGGCGGGGGTGGGATTTCAGGGCATGACCATACTGCTTTACGTAGAGAGTGGCGGGGGTGGGATGTCAGGACCTGACGAGACTGCTTCATGCAGAGAGTGGTGGGGGTGGGATGTCAGGGCCTGACGATACTCCTTTACGCAGAGAGTGGCAGTTGTGGGATATCAGGGCTTGAAGACACTGCTTTATGCAGAGAGTGGCGGGGGTGGGATTTCAGGGCCATACGACACTTCTTCACGCAGAGAATGGCAGGGGTGGGATGTCAGGGCCTGACGATACTCCTTTACGCAGTGAGTTGCGAGGGTGGGATATCAGGGCTTGACGACCCTGCTTTATGCAGAGAGTGGAGGGGTGGGTGTCAGAGCCATAAGACACTGCTTTATGTAGAGAGTGGAGGGGCTGGGATGTTGGGGCCTTAAGATACCGCATTAAGCAGAGAGTGGCGGGGGTGGGATGTCAGGGCCTGACGACACTTATTTACGTAGAGAGTGGCGGGGGTGGGATGTCAAAGCCATATGACAAGTCTTTATGCAGAGAGTGGCAGGGGTGGGATGTCAGGGCCTGACGATACTCCATACGCAGAGAGTGGCAGGGATGGGATATCAGGGTTTGACGACACGGCTTTATGCAGAGAGTGGACGGGGTGGGATGTCAGGGTCTGACGATACTCCTTAACGCAGTGAGTGGCGAGGGTGGGATGTCAGGGACATACGACAGTGCTTTACATAGAGAGTGGAGGGGTGGGATATCAGGGCCATACGACAGTGCTTCACGCAGAGAGTGGCAGGAGTGAGATGTCAGGGCCCTACGACACAATTTTACGCAGTTAGTGGTGAGGGTGGGATGTCAGGGATTGACGACTCTGCTTCATGCAGAGAGTGGAGGGGTGAGTGTCAGGGCCATACAGGACTTCTTTACACAGAGAGTGGCAGAGGTGGGATGTCAGAGCCTGACGATACTGCTTAACGCAGATAGTGGCGGGGGGGGGATGTCTGGGCATGAAGACAAGGCTTTATGCACAGAGTGGAGTGGTGGGTGTCAGGGCCATACGACAATTGTTTACGCAGAGAGTGAAGGGATTGGTGTCAGGGCCATACGAAAGTGCTTAACGCAGTGAGTGGAGAGGCTGGGATATCAGGGCCATATGACACTACTTAACGCAGAGAGTTGAGGTGTGGGTGTCAGGGTCATACGACACTTCTTTACGCAGAGAGTGGCAGGGGTGGGATGTCAGGGCCTGACGATACTGTTTTACGCAGATAGTGGCGGGGGTGGGATGACAAGGCATGAAGACACTGCTTCATGCAGAGAGGGGAGGGGTGGTTGTCAGGGCCATACGACAATTCTTTACGCAGAGAGTAGCCGGATTGGTGTCAGAGCCATACGAAAGTGCTGAACGCAGTGAGTGGCGATGCTGGGATATCAAGGCCTGACCATACTGCTTTACGCAGAGAGTGGAGAGTTGGGTGTCAGGGCCGTTCGACACTGTTTTAAGCAGAGAGTGGAGGGGGTGGGATGTCAGGGCTTGACGACACTGCTTTACGCAGAAAGTGGAGGGGGTGGGATGTCAGGGCATGAGAACACTGCTTAACGCAGAGAGTGGAGAGGTGAGTGTCAGGAGAATACGATACAGCTTTAAGCAGAGAGTGGAGGGGGTGGGACGTCAGGACTTGACGACACTGCTTTATGCAGAGAGTGGAGGAGTGGGTGTGAGGGCCATACGACAATTCTTTACGCAGAGAGTGGCGGGGGTGGGATATCAGGGCTTGAAGACACTGTTTTATGCAGAGAGTGGAAGGGTGGTTGTCAGGGCCATACGACAGGGGTTAACGCAGAGAGTGGCGGGGGTGGGATGTCAGGCCATGAAGACACTGCTTTATGCAGAAAGTGGAGGGGTGGGTGTCAGGGCCATACGTCAATTCTTTACGCAGAGAGTGGCAGGGGTGGGATGTCAGGGCCTGACGAAACTGTTTACGCAGAGAGTAAAGGGGGTGGGATGTCAAGGCTTGACGACACTGCTTTATGCAGAGAGTGGCGTGGTGGGTGGCAGGGACATACGACACTTATTTACATAGAAAGTAGCAGGGGTGGGATGTCAGGGCCTGACGATACTGCTTTACGCAGATAGTGGCGGGGGTGGGATGTCAGGGCATGAAGACACTGCTTTATGCAGAGAGTGGAGGGGTGGGTGTCAGGGCCATTCAATAGTGCATAACGCAGTGAGTAGCAGGGGTGGGATGTCAGGGCCTGACGATACTCCTTTACGCAGAGAGTGGCAGTTGTGGGATATCAGGGCTTGAAGACACTGCTTTATGCAGAGAGTGGCGGGGGTGGGATTTCAGGGCCATACGACACTTCTTCACGCAGAGAATGGCAGGGGTGGGATGTCAGGGCCTGACGATACTCCTTTACGCAGTGAGTTGCGAGGGTGGGATATCAGGGCTTGACGACCCTGCTTTATGCAGAGAGTGGAGGGGTGGGTGTCAGAGCCATAAGACACTGCTTTATGTAGAGAGTGGAGGGGCTGGGATGTTGGGGCCTTAAGATACCGCATTAAGCAGAGAGTGGCGGGGGTGGGATGTCAGGGCCTGACGACACTTATTTACGTAGAGAGTGGCGGGGGTGGGATGTCAAAGCCATATGACAAGTCTTTATGCAGAGAGTGGCAGGGGTGGGATGTCAGGGCCTGACGATACTCCATACGCAGAGAGTGGCAGGGATGGGATATCAGGGTTTGACGACACGGCTTTATGCAGAGAGTGGACGGGGTGGGATGTCAGGGTCTGACGATACTCCTTAACGCAGTGAGTGGCGAGGGTGGGATGTCAGGGACATACGACAGTGCTTTACATAGAGAGTGGAGGGGTGGGATATCAGGGCCATACGACAGTGCTTCACGCAGAGAGTGGCAGGAGTGAGATGTCAGGGCCCTACGACACAATTTTACGCAGTTAGTGGTGAGGGTGGGATGTCAGGGATTGACGACTCTGCTTCATGCAGAGAGTGGAGGGGTGAGTGTCAGGGCCATACAGGACTTCTTTACACAGAGAGTGGCAGAGGTGGGATGTCAGAGCCTGACGATACTGCTTAACGCAGATAGTGGCGGGGGGGGGGATGTCTGGGCATGAAGACAAGGCTTTATGCACAGAGTGGAGTGGTGGGTGTCAGGGCCATACGACAATTGTTTACGCAGAGAGTGAAGGGATTGGTGTCAGGGCCATACGAAAGTGCTTAACGCAGTGAGTGGAGAGGCTGGGATATCAGGGCCATATGACACTACTTAACGCAGAGAGTTGAGGTGTGGGTGTCAGGGTCATACGACACTTCTTTACGCAGAGAGTGGCAGGGGTGGGATGTCAGGGCCTGACGATACTGTTTTACGCAGATAGTGGCGGGGGTGGGATGACAAGGCATGAAGACACTGCTTCATGCAGAGAGGGGAGGGGTGGTTGTCAGGGCCATACGACAATTCTTTACGCAGAGAGTAGCCGGATTGGTGTCAGAGCCATACGAAAGTGCTGAACGCAGTGAGTGGCGATGCTGGGATATCAAGGCCTGACCATACTGCTTTACGCAGAGAGTGGAGAGTTGGGTGTCAGGGCCGTTCGACACTGTTTTAAGCAGAGAGTGGAGGGGGTGGGATGTCAGGGCTTGACGACACTGCTTTACGCAGAAAGTGGAGGGGGTGGGATGTCAGGGCATGAGAACACTGCTTAACGCAGAGAGTGGAGAGGTGAGTGTCAGGAGAATACGATACAGCTTTAAGCAGAGAGTGGAGGGGGTGGGACGTCAGGACTTGACGACACTGCTTTATGCAGAGAGTGGAGGAGTGGGTGTGAGGGCCATACGACAATTCTTTACGCAGAGAGTGGCGGGGGTGGGATATCAGGGCTTGAAGACACTGTTTTATGCAGAGAGTGGAAGGGTGGTTGTCAGGGCCATACGACAGGGGTTAACGCAGAGAGTGGCGGGGGTGGGATGTCAGGCCATGAAGACACTGCTTTATGCAGAAAGTGGAGGGGTGGGTGTCAGGGCCATACGTCAATTCTTTACGCAGAGAGTGGCAGGGGTGGGATGTCAGGGCCTGACGAAACTGTTTACGCAGAGAGTAAAGGGGGTGGGATGTCAAGGCTTGACGACACTGCTTTATGCAGAGAGTGGCGTGGTGGGTGGCAGGGACATACGACACTTATTTACATAGAAAGTAGCAGGGGTGGGATGTCAGGGCCTGACGATACTGCTTTACGCAGATAGTGGCGGGGGTGGGATGTCAGGGCATGAAGACACTGCTTTATGCAGAGAGTGGAGGGGTGGGTGTCAGGGCCATTCAATAGTGCATAACGCAGTGAGTAGCAGGGGTGGGATGTCAGGGCCTGACGATACAGCTTTAAGCAGAGAGTGGAGGGAGTGGGATGTCAGGGCTTGACGACACTGCTTAACACAGAGAGTGGAGGGGTGGGTGTCAGGGCCATATGACTGTGCTTTAGGCAGAGAGTTGCGGGGGTGGGATGTCAGGGCCTGAAGAAATTGCTTTACGCAGAGAGTGGAGGGGGTGGGATGTCAGGGCCTGACAACACTGCTTAACGCAGAGAGTGGAGGGGTCGGTGTCAGGACCATATGACACTTCTTTAGGCAGAGAGTGGCAGGGGTGGGATAACAGGGCCTGACGATACTGCTTTACGAAGAGAGTGGTGGGGGTCGGATGTCAGGACCATAGAACATTGCTTTACGCAGATAGTGGCGGGGGTGGGATGTCAGGGCTTGACGACACTGTTTTATGCAGAGAGTGGAGGGGTGGGTGTCAGGGCCATACGAATGGGGTTAACGCAGAGAGTGGCAGGGGTGGGATGTCAGGACTTGACGAAACTGCTTTATGCAGAGAGTGGCGGGGGTGGGATGTCAGGGCCATACTACACTTCTTTACGCAGAGAGTGGCAGGGGTGGGATGTCAGGACTTGACGAAACTGCTTTATGCAGAGAGTGGCGGGGATGGGATGTCAGGACCATACTACACTTCTTTACGCAGAGAGTGGCAGGGGTGGGATGTCAGGGCCTGACAACACTGCTTAACGCAGAGAGTGGAGGGGTGGGTGTCAGGGCCTGACGATACTGCTTTACGCAGAGAGTGGCAGGTGTGAGATGTCATGGCCTGACGATACTGCTTTACGCAGAGAGTGGAGGGGGTGGGATGTCAGGGTTTGACGACACTGCTTTATGCAGAGAGTGGCGGGGGTGGGTGTCAGGGCTGGACGACAATGTTTTAAGCAGAGAGTGGAGGGGGTTTGATGTCAGGGCCGTACGACACTTCCTTAGGCAGACAGTGGCAGGGGTTGGATGTTAGGGTTCTGAAAACAATCATTAACGCAGAGAGTGGAGGGGTTGGATGTCAGGGCCATATAACAGTGCTTTAGGCAGAGAGTGGCGGGGGTGGGATGTCATAGCCTGACCATACTGCTTTACGCAGAGAGTGACGGGGGTGGGATGTCAGGGCCTGACAACACTCCTTAACGCAGAGAGTGGAGAGGTGGGTATCAGGGCCATATGACGGTGCTTTAGGCAGAGATTCCTTCTGTTCCCTCTGGACAAGAAATAAAAATATTTTCTTGTTCCCCGGATATACAGGGAAGTCGTGTGCCGGCTGAGGTCACAACAGCCTCCCTGCCACAGGAGCGGTGCTCCAAGCAGCCGCCTGATCCACCAGGTAAAGCACACACCTTTTACATCCCTAAAGAGGAGCAGATCTCCCCACCTGGCGATGAAAAGGAGCTTTCCCTGTGCACCCTGGCACCCAAGAGGGGTCAGGACCACCACCCTGCAGTGGTGGAAGGGATCCAGATGGCAGGAGAGCAGGTTGGTGATGTAGCCCTCACCCTTAGCCCTGAGAGGTCCTCTATCAGTGAGGATCTGCTTGAGCAGCTGTCACAGGGCCACCGCCAGGTGCCCCTGGTGCAACATTCACAGGTTAGACAGGAGGTCCAGCTGGACGCTGAGACTACTGCGCTGTGGACACACCTGATCCCAGATGCAGATTCCCTCTGCTGTGACCCAGGGAACCTGCAGTCATGTAACATTATTTCTCACAACTACCAGGTAGTGAGTGAGACTGACCTGATTGTTCCTGCCTCAACGGTAGGGTTGCCAACACACCCAGTCCCCCAGAAGGGACAGGGAATGAAAGCCGAGCCGGTTTTCTTACAGCCACCAGCTCAGTCTGTCAGTCTGAGTCCGACCAACAGTGGTTCAGCCAGACTGGAGCTGGATGGTCAAGTCACCCGCCTGCCAGTGCAGGACATCGCAAAGAGGGGTCTCAGAATCCCCGCCTGCACTGACATGGGCCTGGTGAGTGATAGTAAGTTCAAAGACAGTGAACTAGCTATCCCAGTGCTGGGGCAGCTCCCTGAACCCCTAGCGAGGGAAGGGGGGAGCGAGCAGGTGTCCTACACCCATGCCCAGCGAACGACTGTAAACATGCCGATAGAGGGATTCCTCAATCAGGAGGTGTGCAGGGTGGACCTGAACAGTGAGAATGGGATAACAATCCCAGATCACTCAGGTGCTCCAGATGACCACTCAGCCGAGGGTCAGGCATGCTCCACCGCTGCACCGCCCCCTGCAGGGTTCCTAGAGCACAGGCATGAACAAAGCGAAAAAGCAGATGCCCTGGAAAAGGAGGAGCAGCATCAGCAGCTGTGTCAGATCTCCCCAGATTTCCAGGATGTTGGTGCCCAAGATGCCACATGGCATACTGAGAAAGACACCATGTACACGCTGCGCCAGCTTAGAAAGGCAACAGTCACTCAGAAGGAGATGACTGGGATCAGCCACCCGAAAAGACTTTTGGGAGGACTGATTGCTGCCGCCACTGTTGCACGTTTGCTTTTTCTGGTAGGTTTGTGTGCTACTGGCACTCTCACCCTGACTGCCCCAAGAAGGCAGGTGTCAGAGATGCCAGAGGGTAGTGAGAGACTGTATCGACAGCAGCAAACGTTGGAAAGCTTAGGGAAAACCCTACAGCCAACTTCCTATGCAACAGGGTTAAACCTTATTCCCCAACCAGTGGACATGATTGTTGGTGTTATACAGTGGGTTTATGCTTGTGTGCAACAGGCCAGAATGTTGACACAAGACCTGTTAAGGGAGTTTAGTGCCACTGTAGCCAGCCTAGCTATGGCACAATTCCCAACCCACTTGATTCCACTCTTCTCAGTAGAGGAGTATGTGACATTAACCCCATCGATCATAGCTCACCCAGAAGGCAATCCAAGATTGAATTCGGTTCCAAATCTTGAGATGGGTATGGCTACCAAAGCTATCCATTGGCTGTGTCTAAACGATTCACCAATGAAGGGTGTAAAGCTACTAACGAGCAGAGGGAGGTTAATGAACCCCATGAAGAGCAGGTGGGAAGTAAATGGCTGGTCAGCACACCACATTTAACTGTCACTATGACTTGTGACAGGCATGATACAGCTACCACAATGCAGCTACCTAATCAAACAGTTTTCCTGTAAGTTCCCGAGGAGGCCATAGTACAGCTTGAACTTAACACTGTACTGTCTAGAACCAGACAACATAAGACCAAACTTGAGGTCGTGGATGCCTTCAGGTGCCACACTATTGAATTGGATAGAAATCCAAGAAACAGTAAGCCCTGAAGAGGTACAGGAGGTACGCCTCAGGACCTCGTGACCTTCAAAAAGGGGGGATATGTAGCGGCGAGGCTTATTAATAAGAAAGAATTAAGTGTTCTGAGCCTTCCCAAATGAGGCCCCATTTCTCTGTTCATCTCTGTGGTGCAGCCACAGAGAAACTATTCATGCAGGCTGATTTAGGGTTCCTTTGAAAAGGACAGCTCCCAAAGGGGGATGCACAAAGCTAAGCCTGGCTATCATGATCAATGGTCATCCATTGGCGCCTATCTGTCTAGGGAGTGCCAGATGGACATCTGGACTGCATTCCTAGGTGTCAGGAGTAAGTGACTCATATCTCACCTTGATCAACCAATCAGGGACTGGTAGGGCCGAGTAACCCACGTGGGACTCTGATGTCCATGGAACTTTCAGCCAATCAACGAGCTGAAGTTCCTCCAGGTAAAAACAGGCAACACAGAGAGCCTGAGAGAGTAAGATTCAGTGAGATTCAGAAGGGATTCAGTGGAGAATTCTGTGGACTTTTCTAAAGGGAATTCAAAGGAGAATTCCAGGGCAGGACGGCCCAGGAGCAGAAGGCTCCCAAGGACAGGACATTCTCGCAGCGCGCCTCCTGACCATCCTGAGACTCAGCCCGGACAACCACGGAACGGCCAGTGTGTCTGAGTGCCAGAACTTTCCTTTGTTCTAAGAGTCTAGAGTGGAGGTTGCCAGAGAGTAACCAGAGAATCCACCCGAGGTTAGCACCAGCAGCAAGCCTTATCAACAGGTCAGAACAGTGGACAGCTGAATCACTATTCAGAACTAGCTCTTCATCAGGAACGAACCGGTCCTCTTCCCTACTTGCTGGGACCCACAGTCATCTTTTCTCCTGTGCCCAAACTTTGCTAGTTAAAGCCAACACTAACTAGCCGGTCAGTGAGCATCTGCAGCGCACCGTCGCAAGCCGCACAACACAGCCTGGCACCGAGTATTCAACTTCAATGCATTACAGCTCGAGAATTCAATTGTTATCCAAACCAGTTGATATCAATTTAATTCCTAAGAGTTATGTACTTGTTTTGAGTATCTAATGTAGAAGTTATAACCAAGGTCATTTATGAAACGGTCTTAATGAATGATATACTGAACGTATGTCCTCTTGATATGTGTAACACTTCGTAACTGACTGAATATATATCTTTTGTATTCTGATAACCCTCTCGTTAAGATCTCTTAGGATTATATGCATATTCTATATATTAATAAATGTATCCTCGTGTATTAGTACCTGTGTGTGTGCGTTGTTTGAACTATATCGCATGGTTGGATTCTAAAGCCATCAAAAGAATCAATTTTGTGATTTACTGCTACAATTGATAATTGTCCCAGTAAATGCCCAAACCCTACAGAACTGGTGCCTTCAGAGAGCCACTATGATTACATATTTGGCGTCCATGAGCCGGTTTTCTTACAGATGTCAGGGCCATACGACAGTGCTTTACGCAGAGAGTGGCGGGGTTGGGATGTCAGTGCTTCACGACACTGTTTTATTCAGAGAGTGGCGGGGTGGGATGTCAGGGCTTGACGATACTACTTTATGCAGAGAGTGGAGGGGGTGGGATGTCAGGGTTTAACGACACTGCATTATGCAGAGAGTGGCGGGGCTGGGATGTCAGGGCCGTACGACACTTCTTTACGCAGAGAATGGCAGGGGTGGGATGTCAGGGCCTGACAACACTGCTTAACGCAGAGAGTGGAGGGGTGGATATCAGGGCCTGACAACACTGCTTAACGCAGGGAGTGGAGGGGTCGATGTCAGGGCCATACGACACGTCTTTAGGCAGAAAGTGGTAGGGGTGGGATGTGAGGGCCTGACGATACTGCCTTACGCAGAGAGTGGAGGGGTGGAATGTCAGGGCTTGACGACACTGCTTTATGCAGAGAGTGGCAGAGGTGGGATGTCAGGGCCTGACAACACTGCTTAACGCAGAGAGTGGAGGGGGTGGGATGTCAGGGCCATACGACACTTCTTTACGCAGAGAGTGGCAGGGGTGGGATGTCAGGGCTTGACAATACTGCTTTACGCAGAGAGTGGCGGGGGTGGGATTTTAAGGCCATATGACACTTCTTTACGCAGAGAGTGGCAGGGGTGGGATGTCAGGGCCTGACGAAACTGCTTCATGCAGAGAGAGGCAGGGTTGGATGTCAGGGCCATACGACAGTGCTTTACGCAGAGAGTGGCGGGGGTTGGATGTCATTGCCATACGACAGTGCTTTGGGCAGAGAGTGGCGGGGGTGGGTTGTCAAGGCCTGATGAGACTCCTTCATGCAGAGAGTGGAGAGGTGGGTGTCAGGGCCATACAACACTTCTTTACGCAGAGAGTGGCAGGGGTGGGATGTCAGGGCATGACCATACTGCTTTCCGCAGAGGGTGGGATGTCAGGGCTTGACGAAACTGCTTTACGCAGAGAGTGGAGCGAGTGTGATGTCAGGGGTTGACAACACT
Organism: Lepisosteus oculatus; assembly: GCF_040954835.1. NCBI lineage: Eukaryota > Metazoa > Chordata > Actinopteri > Semionotiformes > Lepisosteidae > Lepisosteus > Lepisosteus oculatus. The sequence goes on along the minus strand of NC_090709.1, from coordinate 59,520,498 downwards.
GTTTAACGCAGAGAGTGGCAGGGGTGGGATGTCAGGTCCTGACGATACAGCTTTAAGCAGAGAGTGGAGTTGGTGGGATGTCAGGGCTTGACGACACTGCTTTATGCAGAGAGTGGAGGAGTGGGTGTGAGGGCAATACGACAATTCTTTACGCAGAGAGTGGTAGGGGTGGGATGTCAGAGCCTGACGATAGTGCTTTATGCAGAGAGTGGAAGGGTGGGTGTCAGGGCCATACGACTGGGGTTAACGCAGAGAGTGGCGGGGTTGGGATGTCAGGCCATGAAGACACTGTTTAACGCAGAGAATGGAGAGGTGGGTGTCAGGACGATATGACACTTCTTTAGGCAGAGAGTGGTAGGGGTGGGATGTCAGACCCTGACGATACTCCTTTCCGCAGTGGGTGGGATGTCAGGGCTTGACGACACTGCTTTACGCAGAAAGTGGAAGGGGTGGGATGTCAGGGCATGAGAACACTGCTTAACGCAGAGAGTGGAGAGGTGAGTGTCAGGAGAATACGACACTTCTTTAGGCAGAGAGTGGCATTGGTGGGGTGTCAGGGCCTGACGATACAGCTTTAAGCAGAGAGTGGAGGGGGTGGGACGTCAGGACTTGACGACACTGCTTTATGCAGAGAGTGGAGGAGTGGGTGTGAGGGCCATACGACAATTGTTTACGCAGAGAGTGGTGGGGGTGGGATGTCAGAGCCTGACGATAGTGCTTTACGCAGAGAATGGCAGGGGTTGGATTTCAGGGCCATACGACAGTGCTTTACGTAGAGAGTGGCGGGGGTGGGATGTCAGGGCCTGACAACACTCCTTAACGCAGAGAGTGGAGAGGTGGGTATCAGGGCCATATGACGGTGCTTTAGGCAGAGAATGGCGGGGTTGCGATGTCATGGCCTGACCATACTGCTTTACGCAGAGAGTGGCGGGGGTGGGATGTCAGGGCCATCCAACAGTGCTTTATGCAGAGAGTGTAGGGGAGGGATGTTAGAGCCTGAGAACACTGCTTAACGCAGAGAGTGGAGGGTTGGGTGTCAGGGCCATACGACAATTCTTTAAGCAGAGAGTGGAGGGATTGGTTTCAGGGCCATACGAAAGTGCTTAACGCAGTGAGCGGGTCGGGTGGGATGTCAGGGCCATACGACAATGCTTTATGCAGAGAGTGTAGGGGGAAGGATCTCAGGGCCTGACCATACTGCTTTACGCAGAGAGTGGCGGGGTGGGATTTCAGGGCTTGACAACACTGCTTTATGCAGAGAGTGGCGGGGTGGGATGTCAGGGCCATACGACAATGCTTTATGCAGAGAGTGTAGGGGGTAGGATCTCAGGGCCTGACCATACTGCTTTACGCAGAGAGTGGCGGGTTGGGATTTCAGGGCTTGACAACACTGCTTTATGCAGAGAATGGCGGGGTGGGATGTCAGGGCCATACGACACTTCTTTACGCAGAGAGTAGAGGGGTGGGTCTCAGGGCCTTATCATACCGCTTTACGCAGTGAGTGGCGGGGATGAGATGTCTGGGACTGCCGATACTGCTTTACGCAGATAGTGGCGGGGGTGTGTGTCAGGGCCATACGACAATTCTTTACGCAGAAAGTGGAGGGATTGGTGTCAGGCCCATACGACAGTGCTTAACGCAGTGAGTGGCGAGGCTTGGATGTCAGGGCCACACGACAGTGCTTTATGCAATGAGTAGTGGGGTGGGTGTCAGGGCCATACGACACTTATTTATGTAGACAGTGGCAGGGGCGGGATGTCAGGGCCATACGACACTTCTTTACGCAGAGAGTGGCAGGGGTAGGAAGTCAGGGCCTGACAACACTGCTTAAAGCACAGAGTGGAGGTGTAGGTGTAAGGGCCATACGACACTTCTTTACGCAGAGAGTGGCGGGGTTGGGATGTCAGGGCCTGACGATATTGCTTTTCGATGAGAGTGGCGGGGGTGGGATGTCAGGGCCTGACTAGACTACTTCATGCAGAGAGTGTAAAGGTGGGTGTCAGGGCCATACGACACTTATTTACGTTGAGAGTGGCTGGGGTGGGATGTCAGACCCTGACGATACTCCTTTACGCAGAGAGTGGCATTGGTGGGATGTCAGGGCCTGACAACACTGCTTAACGCAAAGAGAGGAGGGGTGGTTGTCAGGGCCTTACGACACTTCTTTAAGCAGAGAGTTACAGGGGTGTGATGTCAGGGCCTGACGATAATGCTTTATGCAGAGAGTGGAGGGGTGGGTGTCAGGGCCATACGACTTCTTAAGGCAGAGATTGGCGGGGGTGGGATGTCAGAGCCTGACAATACTTCTTTACAAAGAGAGTGGAGGGGTGGGTGTCAGGGCCATACGACACTTCTTTAGGCAGAGATTGGCGGGGATGGGATGTCAGGGCCTGACGATACTTCTTTACGAAGAGAGTGGAGGGGTGGGTGTCAGGGCCATAGGACACTTCTTTACACAGGGAGTGGCAGGGGTGGGATGTCAGGGCCTGACGATACTGCTTTACGCAGAGAGTGGCGGAGGTAGGATGTCAGGGCCTTATGTGACTGCTTTATGCAGAGAGTGGAGGGGTGCGTGTCAGGGCCATACGACACTTCTTTACGTTGACAGTGGCGGGGGTGGGATGTCAGAAACTTACAACACTGCTTAACGCACAGAGTGGAGGGGTGGGTGTCAGGGCCATACGACACTTCTTTACGCAGAGTGTGGCAGGGGTGGTATGTCAGGGCCTGATGATACTGCTTTACGCAGAGAGTGGCGGGGAATCAACTTCAGGACCATACGACAGTGCTTTAAGCAGAGAGTGGAGGGGTGGGTGTCAGGGCCATACGACAGTGGTTAACGCAGTGAGTGGCAGGGGTGGGATGTCATGGTCTGACGAATCTTCTTTATGCAGAGAGTGGCGGGGGTGGGATGTCATGACCTGATGGTACTGCTTTACTCAGAGAGTAGCGGGGGTGGGATGTCAGGGCTTGATGAAACTGCTTTATGCAGAGAGTGGCGGGGGTTGAATGTCAGGGCCATATGACACTGCTTAACGCAAAGAGTGGAGGGGTGGATGTGAGGGCCATACGACACTTCTTTACGCAGAGAGAGGCAGGGGTGGGATGTCAGGGCTTGACAACACTACTTAACGCAGAGAGTAGAGGGGTGGGTGTCAGGGCCTGACAACACTGCTTAACGCAGAGAGTGGAGGGGTGGGTGTCATGGCCATACGACACTTCTTTAGGCAGAGAGTGGCGGGGTTGGGATGTCACGGCTTGACTACACTGTTTTATGCAGAGAGTGGCAGGGGTCGGGATGCCAGGGCCATACGACACTTCTTTATGCAGAGAGTGGCATTGGTGGGATGTCAGGACCTGACAACACTGCTTAACGCAGAGAGTGGAGGGGTGGGTTTCAGGGCAATACGACACCTTTTTAAGCAGAGAGTGACAAGGGTGGGATATCACGGCCTGACGACACTGCTTTATGCAGAGAGTGGAGGGGTGGGTGTCAGGGCCATACGATACTTCTTTAGGCAGAGAGTTGCAGTGGTGGGATGTCACGGCCTGATGATACTGCTTTACGCAGAGAGTGGCTGGGATTCGATGTCAGGACCATACGACAGTGCTTTCAGCAGAGAGTGGTGGGGGTGGGATGTTAAGGCCATACGACACTTCTTTACGCAGAGAGTGGCAGGGGTGGGATGTCAGGGCATGACTATACTGCTTTACGCAGAGAATGGAGGGGTGGGTGTCAGGGCCATATGACACTTCTTTAAGCAGAGAGTTACAGGTGTGTGATGTCAGGGGATGACGATAATGCTTTATGCAGAGAGTGGAGGAGGTGGGATGTCAGGGCTTGATGACACTGCTTTATGCAGAGAGTGGAGGGGTTGGATGTCAGGGCCATACGACCTTTCTTTAGGCAGAGAGTGACAGTGTTGGAATGTCAGGGCCTGACGAAACTGCTTTACACAGAGAGTGGTGGGAGTTGGATGTCAGGGCTTGACGACACTGCTACATGCAGAGAGTGGCGGGGGTGGGATGTTAGGGCCTGATGAGACTACTTTATGCAGAGAGTGGAGGGATGGGCGTCAGGGCCATACGACACTTCTTTACGTAGAGAGTGGTAGGGGTGGGATTTCAGTGCCTGACGATACTGCTGTACGCAGAGAGTGGCAGGGGTTTTATGTCAGGGCCAAATGACAGTGCTTTACGCAGAGATTGGCGGGTGTGGGATGTCAGGGCTTGACGACACTGTTTTATACAGAGAGTGGAGGGGTGGGTGTCAGGTCCATACGACACTTCTTTACGCAGAGAGTGGCGAGGGTTGGATGTTAGGTCCATATGACAGTGCTTTATGCAGAGAGTGGCGGGGTGGGATGTCAGGGCCTGATGAGAATGCTTTACGCAGAGAGTGGCGGGGGTGGGATGTCAGGAACTGATGAGAATGCTTTATGTAAAGAGTGGAGGGCTGAGTGTCAGGGCCATACGACACTTATTTATGTAGACAGTGGCGGGGGCGGGATGTCAGGGCCATACGACACTTCTTTACGCAGAGAGTGGCAGGGGTAGGAAGTCAGGGCCTGACAACACTGCTTAAAGCACAGAGTGGAGGTGTAGGTGTAAAGGCCATACGACACTTCTTTACGCAGAGAGTGGCAGGGGTGGGATGTCAGGGCCTGACTACACAGCTTAACGGAGAGAATGGAGGGGTGGGTGTCAGGGCCATACGACAGTGTTTTACGCAGAGAGTGGCGGGGTTGGGATGTCACGGCCTGACGATACTGCTTTTCGATGAGAGTGGCGGGGGTGGGATGTCAGGGCCTGACGAGACTACTACATACAGAGAGTGTAAAAGTGGGTGTCAGGGCCATACGACACTTATTTACGTAGAGAGTGGCGGGGGTGGGATGTCAGACCCTGACGGTACTCCTTTACGCAGAGAGTGCCGGGGGTGGGATGTCAGGGCATGAAGACACAGCTTTATGCAGAGAGTGGAGGGGTGGGTTTTAGGGCCATACGACACTTATACTCGTAGATAGTGGCGGGGGTGGGATGTCAGGGCCTGACGATACTGCTTTACGCAGAAAGTGGCATTGGTGGGATGTCAGGGCCTGACAACACTGTTTAACGACAAGAGAGGAGGGGTGGTTGTCAGGGCCTGACGATAATGCTTAACGCAGAGAGTGGAGGAGGTGGGATGTCAGGGCTTGACGACACTGCTTTATGCAGAGAGTGGAGGGGTAGGTTTCAGGGCCATACGACTTCTTAAGGCAGAGATTGGCGGGGTTGGGATGTCAGAGCCTGACAACACTTCTTTACGAAGAGAGTTGAGGGTGTGGGTGTCAGGGCCATACGACACTTCTTTACGCTGAGAGTGAAAGGGGTGGGATGTCAGGGCCTGACGTTACTGTTTTACGTAGAGAGTGGCGGGGATGGGATGTCAGGGCTTGACGACACTGCGTTATGCAGAGAGTGGAGGGGTGGGTGTCAGGGCCATATGGCACTTCTTTACACAGAGAGTGGCAGGGGAGGGATGTCAGGGCCTGACGATACTCCTTTACGTAGAGAGTGGCAGGGGTGGGATATCAGGGCTTGACGACACTGCTTCATGCAGAGAATGGAGGGGTGGGTGTCAGGGCCATACAACACTTCTTTACATAAACAGTTGCGGGGATGGGATGTGAAAACCTGAGAACACTGCTTAATTCAGAGAGTGTAGGGGTGGGATGTCAGGGCCATACGACACTTCTTTACACAGAGAGTGGCAGGGGTGGGATGTCAGAGCCTGACGATACTTCTTTACGCAGATAGTGGCGTTGGTTGGATGTCATTGCCATACGACAGTGCTTTACGCAGAGAGTGGCGGGGGTGGGATATCAGGGTATGAAAACACTGCTTCATGCAGAGAGTGGAGGGGTGGGTGCCAGGGCCATACGACAATTCTTTACGCACAGAGTGGAGGGATTGGTGTCAGGGCCATACGAAAGTGCATAACGCACTGAGTGGCGAGGCTGGGATATCAGGGCCATATGACAGTGCTTTACGCAGAGAGTGGAGGGTTGGATGTCAGGGCCATATGACAGTGCTTTACGCAGAGAGAGTCATGGGTGGGATGTCAAGGCCTGATGAGACAGCTTCATGCAGAGAGTGGAGGGGTGGGTGTCAGGGCATGAAGACACTGCTTTACGCAGAGAGTGGCAGGGGTGGGATGTCAGGATATGAAGACACTGCTTTACGCAGAGAGTGGAGGGGTGGGTGTCAGAGTCATATGACAGTGCTTTAGGCAGAGAGTGGCGGGGGTGGGATTTCAGGGCCTGATGATACTGCTTTACACAGAGAGTGGCGGGGGTGGGATGTCAGGGCATGAAGACACTGCTTTATGCAGAGAGTGTAGGGTGGGTGTCAGGGCCATAAGACAGTGCTTTACGCAGAGAGTGGCGGGGGTGGGATATCAGGGCCTGATGAGACTGCTTTATGCAGAGAGTGGAGTGGTGGGTGCTTGTGCCGACAATTCCTTACGCAGAGAGTGGTGAGGGTGGGATGTCAGGGCCTGACGATACTACTTTACGCAGAAAGTGGCGGGGATGTGTGTCAGGCCCATACGACAGTGCTTAACGCAGTGAGTGGCGAGGCTTGGATGTCAGGGCCACACGACAGTGCTTTACGCAGATAGTGGAGGATGCGGTATGTCAGGGCCTGACAACACTGCTCAACGCAGAGAGTGGAGGGGGGGTGTCAGTGCCATATGACAGTGCTTTAGGCAGAGAGTGGCGGGGGTAGGATGTCAGGGCCTGACCATACTGCTTTACGCAGAGAGTGGCGGGGGTGGGATGTCAGGGCTTTACGACACTGCTTTATGCAGAGAGTGGCGGGAGTGGGATGTAAGGGCCATATGACACTTCTTTAAGCAGAGAGTGGCAGGGGGGCAATTTCAGGGCCTGACAACACTGCTTAACGCAAAGAGTAGAGGGGTGGGATGTCAGGGACTGACCATACTGCTTTACGCAGATAGTGGCGTGGGTGGGATATCAGGGCTTGAGGACACTGCATTATGCAGAGAGTGGAGGGGTGGGTGTCAGGGCCATACGACACTTCTTCACGCAGAGAGTGGCAGGGGTGGGATGTCAGGGCCATACGACAGTGCTTTACGTAGATAGTGGCGGGTGTGGGATATCAGAGCCTGAGAACACTGCTTAACGCACTGATTGGAGGGGTGGGTGTCAGGGCCATACAACACTGCTTAACTCAGAGAGTGGAAGGGTGCGTGTCAGGGCCATATGACACTGCTTTACGCAGAGAGTTCCAGAGGTGGGATATCAGGGCATGACGATACTACTTTACGCTGATAGTGGGGGGGGGTGGGATGTCAGGGCATGAATACACTGCTTTATGCAGAGAGTGTCGGGGTGGGTGTCAGGGCCTTACGACAATTCTTTACGCAGAGATTTTAGGGATTGGTTTCAGGGCCATACGAAAGTACTTAACGTAGTGAGTGGCGAGGCTGGGATGTCAGGACCATACGACAGTGCTTTACGCAGAAAGTGGAGGGTGCGGTATGTCAGGGCCTGACTACACTGCTTAACGCAGAGAGTGTAGGGTTGGGTGTCAAGGCCCGATGACAGTGCTTTAGGCAGAGAGTGGCGGGGGTGGGATGTAAGGGCCTCACCGTAATGCTTTACTCAGAGAGTGGCGGGGGTGGGATGTCAGGGCCATACGACAGTGCTTTATGCAGAGAGTGTAGGGGGTGGGATGTCAGGACCTAACAACACTGCTCAACGCAGAGAGTTGAGGGTTGGGTGTTAGGGTCATACGACAATTCTTTATGCAGAGAGTGGAGGGATTGGTATCAGGGCCATATGACAGTGCTTTAGGCTCAGAGTGGATGTGGTAGAATGTCAGAGCCTGATGAAAGTGCTTTACGTAGAGAGTGGCGGGGGTTGGATGTCAGGGCAATACGACAGTGCTTTTGACAAAGACTGGCGGGGGTGGAAAGTCAGGGCCTGATGAGACTGCTTTATGCAGAGAGTGGAGGGGTGGATGTCAGGTCCATACGACACTTCTTTACGTAGACAGTCGCGGGGGTGGTATGTCAGAGCCTTAGAACACTTCTTAACACAGGGAGTGGAGGGGTGGGTGTCAGGGCTATATGACACTTCTTTACGCAGATAGTGGCAGGGTTGGGATGTCACGACTTGACAACATTGCTATATGCAGAGAGTGGAAGGTTGGGTGTCAGGGCCATACGACGGGTTAACGCAGAGAGTGGCGAGGGTGGGATATTAGGGCCATACTACAATTCTTTACGCAGGTCAGGATTGGTGTCAGGCCCATACGACAGTGCTTAACGCAGTGAGTGGAGAGGTTGGGATATTAGGGCCATACGACTGTGCTTTACGCAGAGAGTGGAGGGGGCGGGACGTCAGGGGCTGACAACACTACTTAACGCAGAGAGTGGAGGGGTGGGTATCAGGGCCATATATCAGTGCTTTAGGCAGAGAGTGGCAGGGGTAGGATGTCAGGGCCTGACGATACTGCTTTACGCAGAAAGTGGCATTGGTGGGATGTCAGGGCCTGACAACACTGTTTAACGACAAGAGAGGAGGGGTGGTTGTCAGGGCCTGACGATAATGCTTAACGCAGAGAGTGGAGGAGGTGGGATGTCAGGGCTTGACGACACTGCTTTATGCAGAGAGTGGAGGGGTAGGTTTCAGGGCCATACGACTTCTTAAGGCAGAGATTGGCGGGGTTGGGATGTCAGAGCCTGACAACACTTCTTTACGAAGAGAGTTGAGGGTGTGGGTGTCAGGGCCATACGACACTTCTTTACGCTGAGAGTGAAAGGGGTGGGATGTCAGGGCCTGACGTTACTGTTTTACGTAGAGAGTGGCGGGGATGGGATGTCAGGGCTTGACGACACTGCGTTATGCAGAGAGTGGAGGGGTGGGTGTCAGGGCCATATGGCACTTCTTTACACAGAGAGTGGCAGGGGAGGGATGTCAGGGCCTGACGATACTCCTTTACGTAGAGAGTGGCAGGGGTGGGATATCAGGGCTTGACGACACTGCTTCATGCAGAGAATGGAGGGGTGGGTGTCAGGGCCATACAACACTTCTTTACATAAACAGTTGCGGGGATGGGATGTGAAAACCTGAGAACACTGCTTAATGCAGAGAGTGTAGGGGTGGGATGTCAGGGCCATACGACACTTCTTTACACAGAGAGTGGCAGGGGTGGGATGTCAGAGCCTGACGATACTTCTTTACGCAGATAGTGGCGTTGGTTGGATGTCATTGCCATACGACAGTGCTTTACGCAGAGAGTGGCGGGGGTGGGATATCAGGGTATGAAAACACTGCTTCATGCAGAGAGTGGAGGGGTGGGTGCCAGGGCCATACGACAATTCTTTACGCACAGAGTGGAGGGATTGGTGTCAGGGCCATACGAAAGTGCATAACGCACTGAGTGGCGAGGCTGGGATATCAGGGCCATATGACAGTGCTTTACGCAGAGAGTGGAGGGTTGGATGTCAGGGCCATATGACAGTGCTTTACGCAGAGAGAGTCATGGGTGGGATGTCAAGGCCTGATGAGACAGCTTCATGCAGAGAGTGGAGGGGTGGGTGTCAGGGCATGAAGACACTGCTTTACGCAGAGAGTGGCAGGGGTGGGATGTCAGGATATGAAGACACTGCTTTACGCAGAGAGTGGAGGGGTGGGTGTCAGAGTCATATGACAGTGCTTTAGGCAGAGAGTGGCGGGGGTGGGATTTCAGGGCCTGATGATACTGCTTTACACAGAGAGTGGCGGGGGTGGGATGTCAGGGCATGAAGACACTGCTTTATGCAGAGAGTGTAGGGTGGGTGTCAGGGCCATAAGACAGTGCTTTACGCAGAGAGTGGCGGGGGTGGGATATCAGGGCCTGATGAGACTGCTTTATGCAGAGAGTGGAGTGGTGGGTGCTTGTGCCGACAATTCCTTACGCAGAGAGTGGTGAGGGTGGGATGTCAGGGCCTGACGATACTACTTTACGCAGAAAGTGGCGGGGATGTGTGTCAGGCCCATACGACAGTGCTTAACGCAGTGAGTGGCGAGGCTTGGATGTCAGGGCCACACGACAGTGCTTTACGCAGATAGTGGAGGATGCGGTATGTCAGGGCCTGACAACACTGCTCAACGCAGAGAGTGGAGGGGGGGTGTCAGTGCCATATGACAGTGCTTTAGGCAGAGAGTGGCGGGGGTAGGATGTCAGGGCCTGACCATACTGCTTTACGCAGAGAGTGGCGGGGGTGGGATGTCAGGGCTTTACGACACTGCTTTATGCAGAGAGTGGCGGGAGTGGGATGTAAGGGCCATATGACACTTCTTTAAGCAGAGAGTGGCAGGGGGGCAATGTCAGGGCCTGACAACACTGCTTAACGCAAAGAGTAGAGGGGTGGGATGTCAGGGACTGACCATACTGCTTTACGCAGATAGTGGCGTGGGTGGGATATCAGGGCTTGAGGACACTGCATTATGCAGAGAGTGGAGGGGTGGGTGTCAGGGCCATACGACACTTCTTCACGCAGAGAGTGGCAGGGGTGGGATGTCAGGGCCATACGACAGTGCTTTACGTAGATAGTGGCGGGTGTGGGATATCAGAGCCTGAGAACACTGCTTAACGCACTGATTGGAGGGGTGGGTGTCAGGGCCATACAACACTGCTTAACTCAGAGAGTGGAAGGGTGCGTGTCAGGGCCATATGACACTGCTTTACGCAGAGAGTTCCAGAGGTGGGATATCAGGGCATGACGATACTACTTTACGCTGATAGTGGGGGGGGGTGGGATGTCAGGGCATGAATACACTGCTTTATGCAGAGAGTGTCGGGGTGGGTGTCAGGGCCTTACGACAATTCTTTACGCAGAGATTTTAGGGATTGGTTTCAGGGCCATACGAAAGTACTTAACGTAGTGAGTGGCGAGGCTGGGATGTCAGGACCATACGACAGTGCTTTACGCAGAAAGTGGAGGGTGCGGTATGTCAGGGCCTGACTACACTGCTTAACGCAGAGAGTGTAGGGTTGGGTGTCAAGGCCCGATGACAGTGCTTTAGGCAGAGAGTGGCGGGGGTGGGATGTAAGGGCCTCACCGTAATGCTTTACTCAGAGAGTGGCGGGGGTGGGATGTCAGGGCCATACGACAGTGCTTTATGCAGAGAGTGTAGGGGGTGGGATGTCAGGACCTAACAACACTGCTCAACGCAGAGAGTTGAGGGTTGGGTGTTAGGGTCATACGACAATTCTTTATGCAGAGAGTGGAGGGATTGGTATCAGGGCCATATGACAGTGCTTTAGGCTCAGAGTGGATGTGGTAGAATGTCAGAGCCTGATGAAAGTGCTTTACGTAGAGAGTGGCGGGGGTTGGATGTCAGGGCAATACGACAGTGCTTTTGACAAAGACTGGCGGGGGTGGAAAGTCAGGGCCTGATGAGACTGCTTTATGCAGAGAGTGGAGGGGTGGATGTCAGGTCCATACGACACTTCTTTACGTAGACAGTCGCGGGGGTGGTATGTCAGAGCCTTAGAACACTTCTTAACACAGGGAGTGGAGGGGTGGGTGTCAGGGCTATATGACACTTCTTTACGCAGATAGTGGCAGGGTTGGGATGTCACGACTTGACAACATTGCTATATGCAGAGAGTGGAAGGTTGGGTGTCAGGGCCATACGACGGGTTAACGCAGAGAGTGGCGAGGGTGGGATATTAGGGCCATACTACAATTCTTTACGCAGGTCAGGATTGGTGTCAGGCCCATACGACAGTGCTTAACGCAGTGAGTGGAGAGGTTGGGATATTAGGGCCATACGACTGTGCTTTACGCAGAGAGTGGAGGGGGCGGGACGTCAGGGGCTGACAACACTACTTAACGCAGAGAGTGGAGGGGTGGGTATCAGGGCCATATATCAGTGCTTTAGGCAGAGAGTGGCAGGGGTAGGATGTCAGGGCCTGACCATACTGCTTTACGCAGAGAGTGGCGGGGGTGGGATTTCAGGGCCTGACCATACTGCTTTACGTAGAGTGTGGCAGGGGTGGTATGTCAAGGCTTGACGACACTGCTTTATGTAGAGAGTGGCGGAGGTGGGATGTCAGGGCCATACAACACTTCTTTACGCAGATAGTGGCAGGGGTGCGATGTCAGGGCCTGACGATACTGCTTTACGCTGATAGTGGCGGGGGTGGGATGTCAGGGCTTGACGACACTGCTTTATGCAGAGAGTGAAGGGGTGGGACTCAGGGCCATACGACACTGCTTTATGCAGAGAGTGGCAGGTGTGGGATGTCAGGGCCTGATGAGACTGCTTAATGCAGAGAGTGGAGGGGTGGGTGTCACGGCAATATGACATGGGTTAACGCAGAGAGTGGAGGGGGTGGGATGTCAGAGCCTGAAAGCACTGCTTAACTCAGAGAGTGGAGGGGTGGGTATCAGGGCTATACGACACTTCTTTACGCAGAGAGTGGCAGGGGTGGGATGTCAGGGCTTGACGAGACTGCTTTACGCAGAGATTGGCGGGGGTGGGATGTCAGAGCTTGACGAAACTGCTACATGCAGAGAGTGGCGGTGGTGGGTTGTCAGGGCTTGACGAAACTGCTTTTTGCAGAGAGTGGCAGGGGTGGGATGTCAGGGCCATACGACAGGGGTTAACGCAGAGAGTGGCGAGGTGGGATGTCAGGGCTTGACGAAACTGCTTCATGCAGAGAGTGGCGGTGGTGGGATGTCAGGGCTTGTCGAAACTGCTTTTTGCAGAGAGTGGCAGGGGTGGGATGTCAGGGCTATACGACACTTATTTATTTAGAGAGTGGCGGGGGTTGGATGTCAGGGCCATACGACACGTCTTTAGGCAGAGAGTGGCAGGGGTGGGATGTCAGGGCCTGACGATACTGCTTTACGCAGAGAGTGGCGGGGTTGGGAAGTCAGGGCTTCACGACACTGTTTTATGCAGAGAGTGGAGGGGTGGGTGACAGGGCCATACGACAGGGGTTAACGTAGAGAGTGGCAGGGGTGGGAAATCAGGGCATGAAGACACTGCTTTATGCAGAGAGTGGAGGGGTGGTTGTCAGGGCCATACGACACTTATTTACGTAGAGAGTGGCGGGGGTGGGTGTCAGGGCCATACGACAGTGCTTTACGCAGAGAGTGGAGGGGTGAGATGTCAGGGCCATACGACAGTGCTTTACACAGAGAGTGGCAGGAGTGGGATGTCAGGGCTAAACGACAGTGCTTTACGCAGAGAGCGGTGGGGTTCGGATGTCAGGACCATAAGACACTGCTTTATGGAGAGATGGAGGGATTAGTTTTGGGGCCATACGACACTGATTTACGCAGTGAGTGGCGAGGGTGGGATGTCAGGGCCATACGACACTTCTTTACGCAGAGAGTGGCAGGGGTGGGATGTCAGGGCCTGACGATACTGCTTAACTCAGAGAGTGGAGGGGTGGGTTTCAGGGCTATACGATACTGCTTTACGCAGAGAGTGTTGGGGGTGGGATTTCATGGTCAGACGAATCTTCTTTATACAGAGAGTGGAGGAGTGTGTGTCAGGGATTGACGACACTTATTTACGTGGAGAGTGGCAGGGGTGGGATGTCAGGGCCTGAAAACATGGCTTAACGCAGAGAGTGGAGGGGTGGGTGTCAGGGCCATATGACAATTCTTTACGCAGAGAGTTACAGGGATGTGATGTCAGGGCCTGACGATACTGTTTTATGCAGAGAGTGGAGGGGGTGGGATGTCTGGGCTTAACGACACTGCTTTATGCAGAGAATGGCAGGGGTGGGATGTCAGGGCCATATGACACTTATTTACGTAGAGAGTGGCAGGGGTGGGATGTCAGAGTCTGACAACACTGCTTAACGCACAGAGATGAGAGGTGGGTGTCAGGGCCACTCGACACTTCTTTACGCAGAGAGTGTTAGGGGTGGGATGTCTGGGCATGAAGACACTGCTTTATGCAGATAGTGGAGGTGTGGGTGTCAGGGTCATACGACAATTGTTTATACAGAGAGTGGCAGGGGTGGGATGTCAGGGCCTGACGATACTGCTTTACGCAGAGAGTGGAGGGGTGGGTGTCAGAGTCATATGACAGTGCTTTAGGCAGAGAGTGGCGGGGATGGGATTTCAGGGCCTAATGATAATGCTTTACACAGAGAGTGGCGGGGGTGGGATGTCAGGGCATGAAGACACTGCTTAACGCAGGGAGTGGAAGGGTGGGTGTCAGAGTCATATGACAGTGCTTTAGGCAGAGAGTGGCGGGGGTGGGATTTCAGGGCATGACCATACTGCTTTACATAGAGAATGGCGGGGGTGGGATGTCAGGGCCTGACGACACTTACTTACGTAGAGAATGGTGGGGGTGGGATGTCAAAGCCATACGACACGTCTTTACACAGAGAGTTGCAGGGGTGGGATGTCAGGGCCTGACGATACTCCATACGCAGAGAGTGGCAGGGATGGGATATCAGGGTTTGACGACACGGCTTTATACAGAGAGTGGCCGGGGTGGGATGTCAGGGCCTGACGATACTCCTTAACACAGTGAGTGGCGAGGGTGGGATGTCAGGGGCATACGACAGTGCTTTACATAGAGAGTGGAGGGGTGGGATATCAGGGCCATACGACAGTGCTTCACACAGAGAGTGGCAGGAGTGAGATGTCAGGGCCCTACGACACAATTTTACGCAGTGAGTGGCGAAGGTGGGATTTCAGGGATTGACATTCAACACTTACTACACAACATACAACACTTCTTTACATAAACAGTGGCGGGGGTGGAATGTGAGAACCTGAGAACACAGCTTAATGCAGAGAGTGTAGGGGTGGGTGTCAGAGCCATACGACACTTCTTTATGCAGAGAGTGGCAGGGGTGGGATGTCAGAGCCTGACGATACTGCTTAACACAGATAGTGGCGGGGGTTGGATGTCATTGCCATACGACAGTGCTTTACGCAGAGAGTGGCGGGGGTGGGATGTCAAGGCCTGATGAGACTCCTTCATGCAGAGAGTGGAGGGGTGGGTATCAGGGCCATATGTCAGTGCTTTAGGCAGAGAGTGGCAGGGGTAGGATGTCAGGGCCTGACCATACTGCTTTACGCAGAGCGTGGCGGGTTTGGGAGGTCGGGGCCTGACCATACTGCTTTACGCAGAGAGTGGCGGGGGTGGGATGTCAAGGTTTGACGACACTGCTTTATGTAGAGAGTGGCGGGGGTGGGATGTCAGGGCCATACAACACTTCTTTACGCAGAGAGTGGCAGGGGTGCGATGTCAGGGCCTGACAACAGTGCTTAACGCAGAGAGTGGAGGGGTGGGACTCAGGGCAATATGACACTGCTTTATGCAGAGAGTGGAGGGGTGGTTGTCAGGGCCATACGACAGGGGTTAACGCAGAGAGTGGCGGGGGTGGGATGTCAGGCCATGAAGACACTGCTTTATGCAGAGAGTGGAGGGGTGGGTGTCAGGACCATACGACAATTCTTTACGCAGAGAGTGGCAGGGGTGGCATGTCAGGGCCTGACAACACTGCTTAACACAGAGAGTGGTGGGGGTTGGATGTCAGAACCATACGACTGTGCTTTAGGCAGAGAGTTGCGGGGGTGGGATGTCAGGGGTGACGAAACTCCTTTACGCAGATAGTGGAGGGGGTGGGATATCAGGGCCTGAAAACACTGTTAACACACAGAGTGGAGGCGTGGGTGTCAGGACCATATGACACTTCTTTAGGCAGAGAGTGACAGGGGTGGGATATCAGGGCCTGGCGATACTTCTTTACGCAGAGAGTGGTGGGGGTTGGATGTCAGGACCATACGACTTTGCCTTACGCAGAAAGTGGCGGGGGTGGGATGTAAGGGCTTAACGACACTGTTTTATGCAGAGAGTGGCAGGGTTAGGATGTCAGGACTTGACGAAACTGATTCATGCAGAGAGTGGCGGGGGTGGGATGTCAGGGCCATACGACACTTCTTTACGCAGAGAGTCGCAGGGGTGGGATGTCAGGGCTTTACAGCACTGCTTAACGCAGAGTGTGGAGGGGGTGGGATGTCAGGACATGACAAAACTGCATAACGCAGAGAGTGGAGAGGTGGGTGTCAGGACCATACGACACTTCTTTAGGTAGAGAGTGGCAGGAGTGGGATGTCAGACCCTGACGATACTCCTTTCCGCAGAGGGTGGGGTGTCAGGGCTTGACGACACTGCTTTACGCAGAGAGTGGAGAGGTGGGTGTCAGGACCATACGACATTTCTTTAGGCAGAGAGTGGCAGGGGTGGGATGTCAGGGCCTGATGATACAGCTTTAAGCAGAGAGTGGAGGGGGTGGGATGTCAGGGCTTGACGACACTGCTTTATGCAGAGAGTGGAGGAGTGGGTGTGAAGGCCATAAGACAATTCCTTACGCACAGAGTGGTAGGGGTTGGATTTCAGGGCCATACGACAGTGCTTTACGTAGAGAGTGGCGGGGGTTGGATTTCAGGGCCATACGACAGTGGTTTACATAGAGAGTGGCGGGGGTGGGATGTCAGGGCATGACAGAACTGCTTAACGCAGAGAGTGGAGAGGTGGGTGTCAGGGCCATACGACAGGGGTTAACGCAGAGAGTGGCGGGGTTGGGATGTCAGGCCATGAAGACACTGTTTAACGCAGAGAATGGAGAGGTGGGTGTCAGGACCATATGACACTTCTTTAGGCAGAGAGTGGCAGGGGTGGGATGTCAAACCCTGACGATACTCCTTTCCGCAGAGGGTGGGATGTCAGGGCTTGACGACACTGCTTTACGCAGAAAGTGGAGGGGGTGGGATGTCAGGGCATGAGAACACTGCTTAACGCAGAGAGTGGAGAGGTGAGTGTCAGGAGAATACGACACTTCTTTAGGCAGAGAGTGGCATTGGTGGGATATCAGGGCCTGACAATACAGCTTTATGCAGAGAGTGGAGGAGTGGGTGTGAGGGCCGTACGACAATTCTTTACGCAGAGAGTGGTGGGGGTGGGATGTCAGAGCCTGACAGTGCTTTACGCAGAGAATGGCGGGGGTTGGATTTCAGGGCCATACGACAGTGCTTTACGTAGAGAGTGGCGGGGGTGGGATCTCAGGGGCTGATGAGACTGCTTTACGCATAGAGTGGAAGGGTGGGTGTCAGGGCCATACGACAGGGGTTAACGCAGAGAGTGGCGGGGGTGGGATGTCAGGCCATGAAGACACTGCTTTATGCAGAAAGTGGAGGGGTGGGTGTCAGGGCCATACGTCAATTCTTTACGTAGAGAGTGGCAGGGGTGGGATGTCAGGGCCTGAAAACACTGCTTAACGCAGAGAATGGAGGGTATGGGTGTCAGGCCCATATGACTGTGCTTTAGGCAGAGAGTTGCGGGGGTGGGATGTCAGGGCCTGAAGAAACATTTTACGCAGAGAGTGGAGGGGGTGGGATGTCAAGGCTTGACGAGACTGCTTTATGCAGAGAGTGGAGGGGTGGGTGGCAGGGACATACGACACTTATTTACGTAGAGAGTAGCAGGGGTGGGATGTCAGGGCCTGACGATACTGCTTTACGCAGATAGTGGCGGGGGTGGGATGTCAGGGCATGGAGACACTGCTTTATGCAGAGAGTGGAAGGGTGGGAGTCAGGACCATACGACAGAGCTTTACGCAGATAGTGGAGGGGGTGGGATGTCAGGGCTTAACAACACTGCTTAACGCAGAGAGTGGAGGGGTGGGTGTCAGGGCCTGACAACACTGCGTAACGCAGAGAGTGGAGGGGTGGGTGTCAGGGCCATACGACACTTCTTTAGGCAGAGAGTGGCAGGGGAGGGATATCACGGCCTGACGATACAGCTTTAAGCAGAGAGTGGAGGGGCGGGTGTCAGGGCCAAATGACTGTGCTTTAGGCAGAGAGTTGCGGGGGTGGGATGTCAGGGCCTGACGAAACTGCTTTACGCAGAGAGTGGAGTGGGTGGGATATCAGGGCCTGAAAACACTGCCTAACGCAGATAGTGGAGGTGTGGGTGTCAGGACCATATGACACTTCTTTAGGCAGAGAGTGACAGGGGTGGGATATCAGGGCCTGGCGATACTTCTTTACGCAGAGAGTGGTGGGGGTTGGATGTCAGGACCATACGACTTTGCCTTACGCAGAAAGTGGCGGGGGTGGGATGTAAGGGCTTAACGACACTGTTTTATGCAGAGAGTGGCAGGGTTAGGATGTCAGGACTTGACGAAACTGATTCATGCAGAGAGTGGCGGGGGTGGGATGTCAGGGCCATACGACACTTCTTTACGCAGAGAGTCGCAGGGGTGGGATGTCAGGGCTTTACAGCACTGCTTAACGCAGAGTGTGGAGGGGGTGGGATGTCAGGACATGACAAAACTGCATAACGCAGAGAGTGGAGAGGTGGGTGTCAGGACCATACGACACTTCTTTAGGTAGAGAGTGGCAGGAGTGGGATGTCAGACCCTGACGATACTCCTTTCCGCAGAGGGTGGGGTGTCAGGGCTTGACGACACTGCTTTACGCAGAGAGTGGAGAGGTGGGTGTCAGGACCATACGACATTTCTTTAGGCAGAGAGTGGCAGGGGTGGGATGTCAGGGCCTGATGATACAGCTTTAAGCAGAGAGTGGAGGGGGTGGGATGTCAGGGCTTGACGACACTGCTTTATGCAGAGAGTGGAGGAGTGGGTGTGAAGGCCATAAGACAATTCCTTACGCACAGAGTGGTAGGGGTTGGATTTCAGGGCCATACGACAGTGCTTTACGTAGAGAGTGGCGGGGGTTGGATTTCAGGGCCATACGACAGTGGTTTACATAGAGAGTGGCGGGGGTGGGATGTCAGGGCATGACAGAACTGCTTAACGCAGAGAGTGGAGAGGTGGGTGTCAGGGCCATACGACAGGGGTTAACGCAGAGAGTGGCGGGGTTGGGATGTCAGGCCATGAAGACACTGTTTAACGCAGAGAATGGAGAGGTGGGTGTCAGGACCATATGACACTTCTTTAGGCAGAGAGTGGCAGGGGTGGGATGTCAAACCCTGACGATACTCCTTTCCGCAGAGGGTGGGATGTCAGGGCTTGACGACACTGCTTTACGCAGAAAGTGGAGGGGGTGGGATGTCAGGGCATGAGAACACTGCTTAACGCAGAGAGTGGAGAGGTGAGTGTCAGGAGAATACGACACTTCTTTAGGCAGAGAGTGGCATTGGTGGGATATCAGGGCCTGACAATACAGCTTTATGCAGAGAGTGGAGGAGTGGGTGTGAGGGCCGTACGACAATTCTTTACGCAGAGAGTGGTGGGGGTGGGATGTCAGAGCCTGACAGTGCTTTACGCAGAGAATGGCGGGGGTTGGATTTCAGGGCCATACGACAGTGCTTTACGTAGAGAGTGGCGGGGGTGGGATCTCAGGGGCTGATGAGACTGCTTTACGCATAGAGTGGAAGGGTGGGTGTCAGGGCCATACGACAGGGGTTAACGCAGAGAGTGGCGGGGGTGGGATGTCAGGCCATGAAGACACTGCTTTATGCAGAAAGTGGAGGGGTGGGTGTCAGGGCCATACGTCAATTCTTTACGTAGAGAGTGGCAGGGGTGGGATGTCAGGGCCTGAAAACACTGCTTAACGCAGAGAATGGAGGGTATGGGTGTCAGGCCCATATGACTGTGCTTTAGGCAGAGAGTTGCGGGGGTGGGATGTCAGGGCCTGAAGAAACATTTTACGCAGAGAGTGGAGGGGGTGGGATGTCAAGGCTTGACGAGACTGCTTTATGCAGAGAGTGGAGGGGTGGGTGGCAGGGACATACGACACTTATTTACGTAGAGAGTAGCAGGGGTGGGATGTCAGGGCCTGACGATACTGCTTTACGCAGATAGTGGCGGGGGTGGGATGTCAGGGCATGGAGACACTGCTTTATGCAGAGAGTGGAAGGGTGGGAGTCAGGACCATACGACAGAGCTTTACGCAGATAGTGGAGGGGGTGGGATGTCAGGGCTTAACAACACTGCTTAACGCAGAGAGTGGAGGGGTGGGTGTCAGGGCCTGACAACACTGCGTAACGCAGAGAGTGGAGGGGTGGGTGTCAGGGCCATACGACACTTCTTTAGGCAGAGAGTGGCAGGGGAGGGATATCACGGCCTGACGATACAGCTTTAAGCAGAGAGTGGAGGGGCGGGTGTCAGGGCCAAATGACTGTGCTTTAGGCAGAGAGTTGCGGGGGTGGGATGTCAGGGCCTGACGAAACTGCTTTACGCAGAGAGTGGAGTGGGTGGGATATCAGGGCCTGAAAACACTGCCTAACGCAGATAGTGGAGGTGTGGGTGTCAGGACCATATGACACTTCTTTAGGCAGAGAGTGGCAGGTGTGGGATGTCAGGGCCTGACGATACTGCTTTACGCAGAGAGTGGTGGGGGTCGGATGTCAGGACCATAGAACATTTCTTTACGCAGATAGTGGCGGGGGTGGGATGTCAGGGCTTGACAAAACTTTTTTACGCAGAGAGTGGCAGGGGTGGGATGTCAGGACTTGACGAAACTGCTTTATGCAGAGAGTGGCGGGGGTGGGATGTCAGGGCCATACGACACTTCTTTACGCAGAGAGTGGCAGGGGTGGGATGTCAAGGCCTGACAACACTGCTTAACGCAGAGAGTGGAGGGGTGGGTGTCAGAGCCATACGACACTTCTTTACGCAGAGAGTGGCAGGGGTGGGATGTCATGGCCTGAGAACACTGCTTAACGCAGAGAGTGGAGGGTTGGGTGTCAGGGCCATACGACACTTCTTTACGCAGAGAGTCGAGGGGTGGGTGTCAGGGTCTTACGACGATGCTTTATGCAGAGAGTGTAGGGGGTAGGATGTCAGGGCTTGACCATACTGCTTTACGCAGAGAGTGGCGGGGTGGGATGTCAGGGACTGACGATACTGCTTTACGCAGAGAGTGGAGGGGGGGTGTCAGTGCCATATGATAGTGCTTTAGGCAGAGAGTAGCAGGGGGGCAATGCCAGAGCCTGACAACACTGCTTAAGGCAGAGAGTGGCGGGGTGGGATGTCAGGGCTTGACGACACTGCTTTATCCAGAGAGTGGCTGGGGTGAGATGTCAGGGCCTGATCATACTGCATTACGCAGAGAGTGGCGGGGGTGGGATGTCAGGGCCATACGAATATTCTTTACGCAGAGAGTGGAGGGATAGTTGTCAGACCCATACAATAGTGATTTACGCAGTGAGTGGCGAGGCTGGGATGTCAGGGCCATACGACAGTTCTTAACACAGAGAGTGGAGTGGAGGGGGGGGTATGTCAGGGCCTGAAAATACTGCTTAAAGCAGAGAGTGGAGGGGTGGGTGTCAGGGCCATATGACAGTGCTTTAGGCAGAGAGTGGCGGGGGTAGGATGTCAAGTTCTGACCATACTGCTGTACGCAGAGAGTGGGGGGGTGGGATGTCAGTGCTTGAGGAAAATGCTTTATGCAGAGAGTGGCGGGGGTGGGATGTCAGTGCCATACGACACTTCTTTACGCAGAGAGTGGAGTGATTGGTTTCAGGGCCATACGAAAGTGCTTAACGCAGTGAGTGGTGAGGCTGGGATGTCACGGCCATAGGATAGTGCTTTACGCAGAGAGTGCAGGGGGAGGGATGTCAGGGCCTGACAACACTCCTTAATGCAGAGAGTGGAGAGGTGGGTAACAGGGCCATACGACACTTCTTTACGTAGACAGTGGCAGGGGTGGGATGTCAGAGCCTGAGAACACTGCTTAACGTAGAGAGTGGAGGGGTGGGTGTCAGGGACATACGACAATTCTTTAAGCAGAGAGTAGAGGGATTGGTTTCAGGGCTATACGAAAGTATGAACGATACTGCTTTACGCAGAGTGGGGGGGGTGGGATGTCAGGGCTTGAAGAGTCTGCTTTATGCAGAGAGTGGCGAGGGTTGGATGTTAGGGCCATATGAAAGTGCTTTACGCAGAGAGTGGCGTTGATGGGATGTCAGGGACTGATGAGACTGCTTTATGCAAAGAGTGGAGGGGTGGGTGTCAGGGCCATACGACACTTATTTATGTAGACAGTGGCGGGGGCGGGATGTCAGGGCCATACGACACTTCTTTACGCAGAGAGTGGCAGGTGTAGTAAGTCAGGGCCTGACAACACTGCTTTAAGCACAGAGTTGAGGTGTAGGTGTAAGGGCCATACGACACTTCTTTACGCAGAGAGTGGCAGGGGTGGGATGTCAGGGCCTGACGATACTGCTTTACGCAGAGAGTGGAGGGGGTGGGATGTCAGGGCCTGACTACACAGCTCAACGGAGAGAATGGAGGGGTGGGTGTCAGGGCCATACGACAGTGCTTTACGCAGAGAGTGGCGGGGTTGGGATGTCAGGGCCTGACGATACTGCTTTTCGATGAGAGTGGCGGGGGTAGGATGTAAGGGCCTGACTAGACTACTTCATGCAGAGAGTGTAAAGCTGGGTGTCAGGGCCATACGACACTTATTTACGTTGAGAGTGGCTGGGGTGGGATGTCAGACCCTGACGATACTCCTTTACGCAGAGAGTGGCATTGGTGGGAAGTCAGGGCCTGACAACACTGCTTAACGCAAAGAGAGGAGGGGTGGTTGTCAGGGCCATACGACACTTCTGTAAGCAGAGAGTTACAGGGGTGTGATGTCAGGGCCTGACGATAATGCTTTATGCAGAGAGTGGAAGGGTGGGTGTCAGGGCCATACGACTTCTTAAGGCAGAGATTGGCGGGGGTGGGATGTCAGAGCCTGAGAATACTTCTTTACGAAGAGAGTGGAGGGGTGGGTGTCAGGGCCATACGACACTTCTTTAGGCAGAGATTGGCGGGATTGGGATGTCAGGGCCTGACGATACTTCTATACGAAGACAGTGGAGGGGGTGGGATGTCAGGGCCTGACTACACAGCTTAACGGAGAGAATGGAGGGGTGGGTGTCAGGGCCATACGACAGTGCTTTACGCAGAGAGTGGCGGGGTTGGGATGTCAGGGCCAGACGATACTGCTTTTCGATGAGAGTGGCGGGGGTGGGATGTCAGGGCATGAAGACACAGTTTTATGCAGAGAGTGGAGGGGTGGGTTTTAGGGCCATACGACACTTATACTCGTAGATAGTGTGGGATGTCAGGGCCTGACGATACTCCTTTACGCAGAGAGTGCCGGGGGTGGGATGTCAGGGCATGAAGACACAGCTTTATGCAGAGAGTGGAGGGGTGGGTTTTAGGGCAATACGACACTTATACTCGTAGATAGTGGCGGGGGTGGGATGTCAGGGCCTGACGATACTGCTTTACGCAGAAAGTGGCATTGGTGGGATGTCAAGGCCTGACAACACTGCTTAACGAAAAGAGAGGAGGGGTGGTTGTCAGGGCCATCCGACACTTCTTTACGCTGAGAGTGACAGGGGTGGGATGTTAGGGCCTGACGTTACTGCTTTACGTAGAGAGTGGCGGGGATGGGATGTCAGGGCTTGACGACACTGCGTTATGCAAAGAGTGGAGGGGTGGGTGTCAGGGCCATATGGCACTTCTTTACACAGAGAGTGGCAGGGGAGGGATGTCAGGGCCTGACGATACTCCTTTACGCAGAGAGTGGCAGGGGTGGGATATCAGGGCTTGACGACACAGCTTCATGCAGAGAATGGAGGGGTGGGTGTCAGGGCCATACAACACTTCTTTACATAAACAGTGGCGGGGGTGGGATGTGAAATCCTGAGAACACTGCTTAATGCAGAGAGTGTAGGGGTGGGATGTCAGGGCCATACGACACTTCTTTACATAGAGAGTGGCAGGGGTGGGATGTCAGAGCCTGACGATACTGCTTTACGCAGATAGTGGCGTTGGTTGGATGTCATTGCCATACGACAGTGCTTTACGCAGAGAGTGGCGGGGGTGGGATGTCTAGGCCTGATGAGACTGCTTCATGCAGAGAGTGGAGGGGTGGGTGTCAGGGCCGTATGACGCTTCTTTACGCAGAGAGTGACAGGGGTGGGATGTCAGGACCTGATGATACTGCTTTACGCAGATAGTGGCGGGGGTGGGATATCAGGTTATGAAGACACTGCTTCATGCAGAGAGTGGAGGGGTGGGTGCCAGGGCCATACAACAATTCTTTACGCACAGAGTGGAGGGATTGGTGTCAGGGCCATACGAAAGTGCATAACGCACTGAGTGGCGAGGCTGGGATATCAGGGCCATATGACAGTGCTTTACGCAGAGAGTTGAGGGGGTTGGATGTCAGGGCCATACGACAGTGCTTTACGCAGAGAGAGTCGGGGGGGGATGTCAAGGCCTGATGAGACAGCTTCATGCAGAGAGTGGAGGGGTGGGTGTCAGGGCATGAAGACACTGCTTTACGCAGAGAGTGGCAGGGGTGGGATGTCAGGGCATGAAGACACTGCTTTACGCAGAGAGTGGAGGGGTGGGTGTCAGAGTCATATGACAGTGCTTTAGGCAGAGAGTGGCGGGGGTGGGATTTCAGGGCCTGATAATACTGCTTTACACAGAGAGTGGCGGGGGTGGGATGTCAGGGCCTGATGAGACTGCTTTATGCAGAGAGTGGAGTGGTGGGTGCTTGTGCCATACGACAATTCCTTACGCAGAGAGTGATGAGGGTGGGATGTCAGGGCCTGACGATACAACTTTACGCAGAAAGTGGCGGGGGTGTGTGTCAAGGCCATACGATATTCTTTATGCAGAAAGTGGAGGGATTGGTGTCAGGCCCATACGACAGTGCTTAACGCAGTGATTTGCGAGGCTTGGATGTCAGAGCCACACGACAGTGCTTTACGCAGAAAGTGGAGGATGCGGTATGTCAGGGCCTGACAACACTGCTTAACGCAGAGAGTGGAGGGGTGCGATGTCAGGGCCTGACCATACTGCTTTACGCAGAGAGTGGCGGGGGTGGGATGTAAGGGCCATATGACACTTCTTTAAGCAGAGAGTGGCAGGGGGGCAATGTCAGGGCCTGACAACACTGCTTAACGCAAAGAGTAGAGGGGTGGGATGTCAGGGCCTGACCATACTGCTTTACGCAGAGAGTGGCGTGGGTGGGATGTCAGGGCTTGAGGACACTGCATTATGCAGAGTGTGGAGGGGTGGGTGTCAGGGCCGTACGACACTTCTTCACGCAGAGAGTGGCAGGGGTGGGATGTCAGGGCCATACGACAGTGCTTTACGTAGATAGTGGCGGGTGTGGGATATTAGAGCCTGAGAACACTGCTTAACGCACTGAGTGGAGGGGTGGGTGTCAGGGCCATACAACACTTCTTTAGGCAGAGAGTATCAGGGGTGGGATGTCAGAGCCTGAAGACACTGCTTTTCACGGAAAGTGGTGGGGGTGGGATGTCAGGGCCTGAAGACACTGCATTTCGTAGAATGTTCTGTTGGTGGGATGTCAGAGCCTGACGACAGTGCTTAACGCAGAGAGTGGAAGGGTGCGTGTCAGGGCCATATGACACTGCTTTATGCAGAGACTACCAGAAGTGGGATGTCAGGGCATGACGATACTACTTTACGCTGATAGTGGGGGGGGGGGTGGGATGTCAGGGCATGAATACACTGCTTTATGCAGAGAGTGTTGGGGTGGGTGTCAGGGCCTTACGACAATTCATTACGCAGAGATTTTAGGGATTGGTTTCAGGGCCATACGAAAGTACTTAACGTAATGAGTGGCGAGGCTGGGATGTCAGGACCATACGACAGTGCTTTACGCAGAAAGTGGAGGGTGCGGTATGTCAGGGCCTGACTACACTGCTTAACGCAGAGAGTGGAGGGTTGGTTGTCAAGGCCCTATGACAGTGCTTTATGCAGAGAGTGTAGGGGGTGGGATGTCAGGGCTTAACAACACTGCTTAACGCAGAGAGTGTAGGGTTGGGTGTCAGGGCCCTATGACAGTGCTTTAGGCAGAGAGTGGCGGGGGTGGGATGTAAGGGCCTGACCGTAATGCTTTACTCAGAGAGTGGCAGGGGTGGGATGTCAGGGCCATACGACAGTGCTTTATGCAGAGAGTGCAGGGGATGGGATGTCAGGGCCTAACAACACTGCTTAACGCAGAGAGTTGAGGGTTGGGTGTTAGGTTCATACGACAATTCTTTATGCAGAGAGTGGAGGGATTGGTATCAGGGCCATATGACAGTGCTTTAGGCTCAGAGTGGAGGGGGAAGGATGTCAGGGCCTGATGAGACTGCTTTATGCAGAGAGTTGCGGGGCGGGTGTCAGGGCCATACGACACATCTTAACGCAAAGAGTGGCTGGGGTAGAATGTCAGAACCTGATGAAAGTGCTTTACGTAGAGCGTGGCGGGGGTTGGATGTCAGGACAATACGACAGTGCTTTTCGCAAAGACTGGCGGGGGTGGAAAGTCAGGGCCTGATGAGACTGCTTTATGCAGAGAGTGGAGGGGTGGGTGTCAGGTCAATACGACACTTCTTTACGTAGACAGTAGCGGGGGTGGGATGTCAGAGCCTTAGAACACTTCTTAACACATGGAGTGGAGGAGTGGGTGTCAGGGCCAAATGACACTTCTTTACGCAGAGAGTGGCAGGGGTGGGAAGTCAGGGCCTGATGAGACTGCTTAACGCAGAGAGTGGAGGGGTGGGTGTCAGGGCCATATGACACTTCTTTACGCTGATAGTGGCAGGGTTGGGATGTCAGGACTTGACAACATTGCTATATGCAGAGAGTGGAAGGTTGGGTGTCAGGGCCATACGACGGGTTAACGCAGAGAGTGGCGAGGGTGGGATGTTAGGGCCATACTACAATTCTTTACGCAGGTCAGGATTGGTGTCAGGCCCCTACGACAGTGCTTAACCCTAACCCTAACCCTAACCCTAACCCTAACCCTAACCCTTACCCTTACCCTTACCCTTACCCTTACCCTTACCCTAACCCTAACCCTAACCCTAACCCTAACCCTAACCCTAACCCTAACCCTAACCCTAACCCTAACCCTAACCCTAACCCTAACAACGCCTGAAGAAGACCCAGGCAGGTCGAAACGTCGCGACACAAAGAAAAGCAAGATTGCCTTTTCACGGAGCCACAGACTCTACAGAGGTAAATTGCCTAACAGTGGAAACCTAACGGTGCCAACGAAGCTTTAGGCATTTTACTGGTAAGTATGGATCGTTATGGTATGCGTCAACCCAGAGTTGACAACGCACGCTGCCGTACGGTCACTCTCCACACCGCCGCCCACACCGCCTACACACCAAACCACACCACATCAAACACATCAAACAGACAGGATACCTTCCAACTAGGAACCAGGATCATCTACAAAATGATCCAGACAGTCCACCACCTAAAAAACACAGCAGTTTCCGGAGGGGAGAACCAGGCACCCGCCAGCCTACGACGGAAGACAGAGGAACTCAAGCACCTCATAAGACCGGCCAACCCAACCGCACTCACATGTTTGAAGCTAGTAAGCAATGCCAAAAACTGGCTCCACACCTCATTGCAGATCCTCGAAGAGCACTACGAGGAAACTCTCACACATCTGTCCAGACGACTGGAGGACCTGGAGCTTCCCCGCTGGGAACAAGCTTTCGCGGTTGCCTCCAACTGGGCAAAGAAAAATTATGGGAGGAAAATACAGAAGGACACGTTGGACCATACACAAGCTATGGTTACTGCTACACTTAGCAACAAGGAATCCACTATCCCCACGTCTCCAAACAGATTCCAAATACTCGACACACTAATCAGGGAAGAGGTAAATGGCTCGGAAGAGACATACGTAACCCAGGCAGAATCCCATCCAGAACCAGTGAAGAGACACTGGGAAAGCAGACATCCAACCCAGAAATCTGGCCCCATGAGAGCCAGAGCATATACTCCGGAAATAGATGACTTTCCTCCGATCCCCATGCCACAAAGGATCCGAAGAGAGCAGAGAAGACAAGAGGGAACCATGAGAAACACCCTAACTGGAATCTGTATCCCAAACAGCACCACCAGGGTACACCTCTCCCAGGACTCTAGCTCTGACCCTAACCTCAGCCCTAACCCTAACGCTTATACTGACGTTAACACCAACCCCGACACCAACCCTAACCCTAACCTTATCCCCAACCCTAATCCTAACCCTGACATTAACCCCGATCCTAACCCCGACCCTGATCCTAACCCTAACCCTAATACTAACACTGACATTAACCCTGATCCTAACCCCAACCCTGATCCTAACCCTAACCCTAATACTAACACTGACATTAACCCTGATCCTAACCCCGACCCTGATCCTAACCCTAACCCTAATACTAACACTGACATCAACCCTGATCCTAACCCCGACCCTGATCCTAACCCTAACCCTAATACTAACACTGACATCAACCCTGATCCTAACCCCGACCCTGATCCTAACCCTGACTCCGACCCCGACTATTACCCCCCCACACCACCACCAGCCCAACCAAGATACAGACCACACCGACATGACAAGACCACAAGAAAGCTAACGGACTGGAAGCTGGAAACCCACAAATGCTGGCTCTGCATAGGGGACTCCAATTTATCAAGAATACCCCCCTATGAAAATCCAGATCTACAGATAGAAAGCTACCCAGGAGCATCATTTTACAATGCAGCAAACCTCCTACAACACACCCCCCGGAACACAGGAGTGGAGAAAATCATTCTGTCCTTTGGAATCAATAACAAGGCACAAAAAGCAAAGGAAACAGCCATCAAACAACTACAACAGATGCTACGGGAAGCTAAGGGAACCTTCCCATCTGCAGAAATATACATCCCACTGATTAATTACTCCAGAGACCTGGAACCAGGATTCAGGAAAAACCTGGACACAATAAACAATCACATACAGCAAAACATGCCATACCTCCCCAAACTGGAAGAAGCCCTTTTCAAGACAGAAAGAGATGGAATTCACTGGACCACCGCAACAGCTCAAAAAATGCTAGACCACTGGTCACAACATTTAAACTGGTAAGCCCCAAAGCCGCAGAACAAGATGGGGACAAGAACAACAAAAACATTGTAAATCTAAGCAACAACTTCCACCCCACACCTGAACAAATAAACCTCCTCAAGGGCTTATCATTTGTCCCCACAGTAGGGACAAAGAAAGGTCAGAAAACCCGACTGAAAAGCGAAATCCGACAATACCACCGTCGCCTTAAACTGACCGCCTTCTTTGAGGATAAAGACACCGACACAGAAAGGGTTCCCTTCCTGCCTAAATCCAGTTGGGAACCAAGGGAAAACCAACTGCCACCAGAAATCCAGGAAATAATCCAAGAGGACAACACAATTCTACAGAAACTCCGACCATACAGGGACTCACACAACATAACAAAGGAGGAAACCGTAGCCTTAAAACATTTAAAGGAAAACAAACATATAGTCATAAAACCAGCAGACATAGGGAGTGCAATAGTTATCATGGATAGAGAACAATACATTGCAGAAGCACACAGACAATTAAATAATCAGGAACACTATACTACTTTGGAAGAACCGCTGTACAAACAAACAGCACTAGAAATAGGGCAAATCCTACAAACTCTGGTTGAACTAAAACACCTAACAAAAAAACAGGCATTCTACCTAAGAGGAGAGGAATCACCACGACCGAGGATCTTCTACCTCCTCCCAAAAATTCATAAAGCCCCAGAAACATAGCCACTCCCCTACGAAATTCCACCTGGGAGGCCCATAGTGTCCGACTGCAACAGTGAATCCTACAGAATAGCAGAATATCTAGACCATTTCCTCAACCCCATTTCTAAACACCACCCAAGTTACATCAAAGACACCTATGACTTTGTAGCCAAAGTCAAAAATGCTACAATACAACAGGAAGCCTTCCTGTTCACCATTGACATTGACAGTTTATACACCAACATTGAAACTACGGAGGGACTGAAAGCAGTCCGGGAGTGGTTTCTCAAATACCCTGACCGCAACAGACCAGAAACCCAAATTCTGAAGCTATTGGAAATTAGCCTCAACAAAAACGATTTTGAATTTGAAGAGCATCACTACTTACAAATAAAAGGAACTGCTATGGGGAAGCGCTTTGCTCCGGCCTATGCTGACATCTATATGGCCCATTGGGAAGCCACAGTATTCCCAAAATGCACACACAAACCTACACACTACTTCAGGTACCTCGACGACATCTGGGGAACCTGGACGCACGGCCCACAGGCCTTTCAAGAATTCATTAACACCCTCAACACACACCACAGGTCCATTAAACTCAAATACACCAAGCAGGAAAACCAGATAGATTTCCTAGACACCACCACATACAAGGGTTCTTCCTTCAACAACACAGGCAAACTGGACATTAAGGTATATTTCAAAGACACGGACACACACGGCTTACTGCACAAAGACAGCTTCCATCCAAAACATACTTTCAAAGGACTGGTAAAATCACAACTCCTACGCTTCCACAAAATCTGCACACAACAACAAGACTTTGAGGAAGCCAAACACACACTCTTCCAAGCTCTACGCCTGAGAGGATACACACGAAGTTTCCTCAGAAATGTGGCACAAACATTTCTAAACAGAAAAACACCTGATGACAGCAAAATAATACCCCTCATCACAACATACTCCCAACTCAGCGTAATAACCAACCAAAAACTAAAGTCTACATTCACCACGATATTAGAAAACACAAACCTACTGAGGGAACACAAAATCATATCTGCATATAGAAAAAACAAAAACCTACAGGATTATTTAGTCCAAAGCAAACTAAAACCTGTACAAAACAGATCAAATACACCAAAAGCCAAACACTTCAAACAGAAAACAACGATCCAAAACAACAAAACCAAAGAAATCTTCCAGTTGCAAAGGGCGCTCTCAGAAAACACCAATAACGCTGTCTATGGCATCCAGTGCAAAACGTGCGGGGTGACCTATGTGGGGGAAACAGGTAACTCCATCCGAACCCGACTGGCACAACACAGGTACAACATCCGGAACCAGCGGGAAAGGAGGACTCACCTGGTGGCACACTTCCTACAGCACGGGCTGGAAGCGCTGGAGGCCACAGGACTGGAGAGCAACCCCAACTGGACAGAGATGGAAAGAAAGAAAAAGGAAACGGAGTGGATCAAAAGACTTCATACTACCTTTCCACAAGGCCTGAACATCAGAAAATAAACTGGGAGGGTTTCAGTCGTTGGAAGGAGAGTGCAACACTCCTTGTCCCAGATGGTCCCTTTTTAGAGAAAATCTGGGAGAAAGAGCTTTGTTCCCCTACCCTAACTAGCCAGATCCTACAGGGACTGGAACTCTTCACAGTCACTGTTTCAGCACTCAGGCAACAAACAAAAGAAGACCTAAAACCAATTGAAACTTTCACAGCCCACACACCAGTCCTACCAGGAAGGAAAACAAAAGACCCTAACGGCCTATTGAGAGGTTAACGGCCCATACATAATCCTAAGCAGGAAAGCAGAAACCCATTCACCCACTGAAACTGCACCTACAAGCACAGAAACAAAAGGAATAGTATTCAAACCACCCCCCTGGGAGGAACTACACTCACCGCCCCTTTGAAAACAAGATAAAAACAGGCCAACAGGGACACAGTGCCCCATAACAACGCCTGAAGAAGACCCAGGCAGGTCGAAACGTCGCGACACAAAGAAAAGCAAGATTGCCTTTTCACGGAGCCACAGACTCTACAGAGGTAAATTGCCTAACAGTGGAAACCTAACGGTGCCAACGAAGCTTTAGGCATTTTACTGGTAAGTATGGATCGTTATGGTATGCGTCAACCCAGAGTTGACAACGCACGCTGCCGTACGGTCACTCTCCACACCGCCGCCCACACCGCCTACACACCAAACCACACCACATCAAACACATCAAACAGACAGGATACCTTCCAACTAGGAACCAGGATCATCTACAAAATGATCCAGACAGTCCACCACCTAAAAAACACAGCAGTTTCCGGAGGGGAGAACCAGGCACCCGCCAGCCTACGACGGAAGACAGAGGAACTCAAGCACCTCATAAGACCGGCCAACCCAACCGCACTCACATGTTTGAAGCTAGTAAGCAATGCCAAAAACTGGCTCCACACCTCATTGCAGATCCTCGAAGAGCACTACGAGGAAACTCTCACACATCTGTCCAGACGACCGGAGGACCTGGAGCTTCCCCGCTGGGAACAAGCTTTCGCGGTTGCCTCCAACTGGGCAAAGAAAAATTATGGGAGGAAAATACAGAAGGACACGTTGGACCATACACAAGCTATGGTTACTGCTACACTTAGCAACAAGGAATCCACTATCCCCACGTCTCCAAACAGATTCCAAATACTCGACACACTAATCAGGGAAGAGGTAAATGGCTCGGAAGAGACATACGTAACCCAGGCAGAATCCCATCCAGAACCAGTGAAGAGACACTGGGAAAGCAGACATCCAACCCAGAAATCTGGCCCCATGAGAGCCAGAGCATATACTCCGGAAATAGATGACTTTCCTCCGATCCCCATGCCACAAAGGATCCGAAGAGAGCAGAGAAGACAAGAGGGAACCATGAGAAACACCCTAACTGGAATCTGTATCCCAAACAGCACCACCAGGGTACACCTCTCCCAGGACTCTAGCTCTGACCCTAACCTCAGCCCTAACCCTAACGCTTATACTGACGTTAACACCAACCCCGACACCAACCCTAACCCTAACCTTATCCCCAACCCTAATCCTAACCCTGACATTAACCCCGATCCTAACCCCGACCCTGATCCTAACCCTAACCCTAATACTAACACTGACATTAACCCTGATCCTAACCCCGACCCTGATCCTAACCCTAACCCTAATACTAACACTGACATTAACCCTGATCCTAACCCCGACCCTGATCCTAACCCTAACCCTAATCTTAACCCTGACATCAACCCTGATCCTAACCCCGACCCTGATCCTAACCCTGACTCCGACCCCGACTATTACCCCCCCACACCACCACCAGCCCAACCAAGATACAGACCACATCGACATGACAAGACCACAAGAAAGCTAACGGACTGGAAGCTGGAAACCCACAAACGCTGGCTCTGCATAGGGGACTCCAATTTATCAAGAATACCCCCCTATGAAAATCCAGATCTACAGATAGAAAGCTACCCAGGAGCATCATTTTACAATGCAGCAAACCTCCTACAACACACCCCCCGGAACACAGGAGTGGAGAAAATCATTCTGTCCTTTGGAATCAATAACAAGGCACAAAAAGCAAAGGAAACAGCCATCAAACAACTACAACAGATGCTACGGGAAGCTAAGGGAACCTTCCCATCTGCAGAAATATACATCCCACTGATTAATTACTCCAGAGACCTGGAACCAGGATTCAGGAAAAACCTGGACACAATAAACAATCACATACAGCAAAACATGCCATACCTCCCCAAACTGGAAGAAGCCCTTTTCAAGACAGAAAGAGATGGAATTCACTGGACCACCGCAACAGCTCAAAAAATGCTAGACCACTGGTCACAACATTTAAACTGGTAAGCCCCAAAGCCGCAGAACAAGATGGGGACAAGAACAACAAAAACATTGTAAATCTAAGCAACAACTTCCACCCCACAACTGAACAAATAAACCTCCTCAATAAGGGCTTATCATTTGTCCCCACAGTAGGGACGAAGAAAGGTCAGAAAACCCGACTGAAAAGCGAAATCCGACAATACCACCGTCGCCTTAAACTGACCGCCTTCTTTGAGGATAAAGACACCGACACAGAAAGGGTTCCCTTCCTGCCTAAATCCAGTTGGGAACCAAGGGAAAACCAACTGCCACCAGAAATCCAGGAAATAATCCAAGAGGACAACACAATTCTACAGAAACTCCGACCATACAGGGACTCACACAACATAACAAAGGAGGAAACCGTAGCCTTAAAACATTTAAAGGAAAACAAACATATAGTCATAAAACCAGCAGACAAAGGGAGTGCAATAGTTATCATGGATAGAGAACAATACATTGCAGAAGCACACAGACAATTAAATAATCAGGAACACTATACTACTTTGGAAGAACCGCTGTACAAACAAACAGCACTAGAAATAGGGCAAATCCTACAAACTCTGGTTGAACTAAAACACCTAACAAAAAAACAGGCATTCTACCTAAGAGGAGAGGAATCACCACGACCGAGGATCTTCTACCTCCTCCCAAAAATTCATAAAGCCCCAGAAACATGGCCA
The DNA here is from genome assembly GCF_040954835.1 of Lepisosteus oculatus. Classification (NCBI taxonomy): domain Eukaryota; kingdom Metazoa; phylum Chordata; class Actinopteri; order Semionotiformes; family Lepisosteidae; genus Lepisosteus; species Lepisosteus oculatus. The sequence goes on along the minus strand of NC_090709.1, from coordinate 59,486,276 downwards.
CTCCCCTACGAAATTCCACCTGGGAGGCCCATAGTGTCCGACTGCAACAGTGAATCCAACAGAATAGCAGAATATCTAGACCATTTCCTCAACCCCATTTCTAAACACCACCCAAGTTACATCAAAGACACCTATGACTTTGTAGCCAAAGTCAAAAATGCTACAATACAACAGGAAGCCTTCCTGTTCACCATTGACATTGACAGTTTATACACCAACATTGAAACTACCGAGGGACTGAAAGCAGTCCGGGAGTGGTTTCTCAAATACCCTGACCGCAACAGACCAGAAACCCAAATTCTGAAGCTATTGGAAATTAGCCTCAACAAAAACGATTTTGAATTTGAAGAGCATCACTACTTACAAATAAAAGGAACTGCTATGGGGAAGCGCTTTGCTCCGGCCTATGCTGACATCTATATGGCCCATTGGGAAGCCACAGTATTCCCAAAATGCACACACAAACCTACACACTACTTCAGGTACCTCGACGACATCTGGGGAACCTGGACGCACGGCCCACAGGCCTTTCAAGAATTCATTAACACCCTCAACACACACCACAGGTCCATTAAACTCAAATACACCAAGCAGGAAAACCAGATAGATTTCCTAGACACCACCACATACAAGGGTTCCTCCTTCAACAACACAGGCAAACTGGACATTAAGGTATATTTCAAAGACACGGACACACACGGCTTACTGCACAAAGACAGCTTCCATCCAAAACATACTTTCAAAGGACTGGTAAAATCACAACTCCTACGCTTCCACAAAATCTGCACACAACAACAAGACTTTGAGGAAGCCAAACACACACTCTTCCAAGCTCTACGCCTGAGAGGATACACACGAAGTTTCCTCAGAAATGTGGCACAAACATTTCTAAACAGAAAAACACCTGATGACAGCAAAATAATACCCCTCATCACAACATACTCCCAACTCAGCGTAATAACCAACCAAAAACTAAAGTCTACATTCACCACGATATTAGAAAACACAAACCTACTGAGGGAACACAAAATCATATCTGCATATAGAAAAAACAAAAACCTACAGGATTATTTAGTCCAAAGCAAACTAAAACCTGTACAAAACAGATCAAATACACCAAAAGCCAAACACTTCAAACAGAAAACAACGATCCAAAACAACAAAACCAAAGAAATCTTCCAGTTGCAAAGGGCGCTCTCAGAAAACACCAATAACGCTGTCTATGGCATCCAGTGCAAAACGTGCGGGGTGACCTATGTGGGGGAAACAGGTAACTCCATCCGAACCCGACTGGCACAACACAGGTACAACATCCGGAACCAGCGGGAAAGGAGGACTCACCTGGTGGCACACTTCCTACAGCACGGGCTGGAAGCGCTGGAGGCCACAGGACTGGAGAGCAACCCCAACTGGACAGAGATGGAAAGAAAGAAAAAGGAAACGGAGTGGATCAAAAGACTTCATACTACCTTTCCACAAGGCCTGAACATCAGAAAATAAACTGGGAGGGTTTCAGTCGTTGGAAGGAGAGTGCAACACTCCTTGTCCCAGATGGTCCCTTTTTAGAGAAAATCTGGGAGAAAGAGCTTTGTTCCCCTACCCTAACTAGCCAGATCCTACAGGGACTGGAACTCTTCACAGTCACTGTTTCAGCACTCAGGCAACAAACAAAAGAAGACCTAAAACCAATTGAAACTTTCACAGCCCACACACCAGTCCTACCAGGAAGGAAAACAAAAGACCCTAACGGCCTATTGAGAGGTTAACGGCCCATACATAATCCTAAGCAGGAAAGCAGAAACCCATTCACCCACTGAAACTGCACCTACAAGCACAGAAACAAAAGGAATAGTATTCAAACCACCCCCCTGGGAGGAACTACACTCACCGCCCCTTTGAAAACAAGATAAAAACAGGCCAACAGGGACACAGTGCCCCATAACAACGCCTGAAGAAGACCCAGGCAGGTCGAAACGTCGCGACACAAAGAAAAGCAAGATTGCCTTTTCACGGAGCCACAGACTCTACAGAGGTAAATTGCCTAACAGTGGAAACCTAACGGTGCCAACGAAGCTTTAGGCATTTTACTGGTAAGTATGGATCGTTATGGTATGCGTCAACCCAGAGTTGACAACGCACGCTGCCGTACGGTCACTCTCCACACCGCCGCCCACACCGCCTACACACCAAACCACACCACATCAAACACATCAAACAGACAGGATACCTTCCAACTAGGAACCAGGATCATCTACAAAATGATCCAGACAGTCCACCACCTAAAAAACACAGCAGTTTCCGGAGGGGAGAACCAGGCACCCGCCAGCCTACGACGGAAGACAGAGGAACTCAAGCACCTCATAAGACCGGCCAACCCAACCGCACTCACATGTTTGAAGCTAGTAAGCAATGCCAAAAACTGGCTCCACACCTCATTGCAGATCCTCGAAGAGCACTACGAGGAAACTCTCACACATCTGTCCAGACGACTGGAGGACCTGGAGCTTCCCCGCTGGGAACAAGCTTTCGCGGTTGCCTCCAACTGGGCAAAGAAAAATTATGGGAGGAAAATACAGAAGGACACGTTGGACCATACACAAGCTATGGTTACTGCTACACTTAGCAACAAGGAATCCACTATCCCCACGTCTCCAAACAGATTCCAAATACTCGACACACTAATCAGGGAAGAGGTAAATGGCTCGGAAGAGACATACGTAACCCAGGCAGAATCCCATCCAGAACCAGTGAAGAGACACTGGGAAAGCAGACATCCAACCCAGAAATCTGGCCCCATGAGAGCCAGAGCATATACTCCGGAAATAGATGACTTTCCTCCGATCCCCATGCCACAAAGGATCCGAAGAGAGCAGAGAAGACAAGAGGGAACCATGAGAAACACCCTAACTGGAATCTGTATCCCAAACAGCACCACCAGGGTACACCTCTCCCAGGACTCTAGCTCTGACCCTAACCTCAGCCCTAACCCTAACGCTTATACTGACGTTAACACCAACCCCGACACCAACCCTAACCCTAACCTTATCCCCAACCCTAATCCTAACCCTGACATTAACCCCGATCCTAACCCCGACCCTGATCCTAACCCTAACCCTAATACTAACACTGACATTAACCCTGATCCTAACCCCGACCCTGATCCTAACCCTAACCCTAATACTAACACTGACATTAACCCTGATCCTAACCCCGACCCTGATCCTAACCCTAACCCTAATCTTAACCCTGACATCAACCCTGATCCTAACCCCGACCCTGATCCTAACCCTGACTCCGACCCCGACTATTACCCCCCCACACCACCACCAGCCCAACCAAGATACAGACCACATCGACATGACAAGACCACAAGAAAGCTAACGGACTGGAAGCTGGAAACCCACAAACGCTGGCTCTGCATAGGGGACTCCAATTTATCAAGAATACCCCCCTATGAAAATCCAGATCTACAGATAGAAAGCTACCCAGGAGCATCATTTTACAATGCAGCAAACCTCCTACAACACACCCCCCGGAACACAGGAGTGGAGAAAATCATTCTGTCCTTTGGAATCAATAACAAGGCACAAAAAGCAAAGGAAACAGCCATCAAACAACTACAACAGATGCTACGGGAAGCTAAGGGAACCTTCCCATCTGCAGAAATATACATCCCACTGATTAATTACTCCAGAGACCTGGAACCAGGATTCAGGAAAAACCTGGACACAATAAACAATCACATACAGCAAAACATGCCATACCTCCCCAAACTGGAAGAAGCCCTTTTCAAGACAGAAAGAGATGGAATTCACTGGACCACCGCAACAGCTCAAAAAATGCTAGACCACTGGTCACAACATTTAAACTGGTAAGCCCCAAAGCCGCAGAACAAGATGGGGACAAGAACAACAAAAACATTGTAAATCTAAGCAACAACTTCCACCCCACAACTGAACAAATAAACCTCCTCAATAAGGGCTTATCATTTGTCCCCACAGTAGGGACGAAGAAAGGTCAGAAAACCCGACTGAAAAGCGAAATCCGACAATACCACCGTCGCCTTAAACTGACCGCCTTCTTTGAGGATAAAGACACCGACACAGAAAGGGTTCCCTTCCTGCCTAAATCCAGTTGGGAACCAAGGGAAAACCAACTGCCACCAGAAATCCAGGAAATAATCCAAGAGGACAACACAATTCTACAGAAACTCCGACCATACAGGGACTCACACAACATAACAAAGGAGGAAACCGTAGCCTTAAAACATTTAAAGGAAAACAAACATATAGTCATAAAACCAGCAGACAAAGGGAGTGCAATAGTTATCATGGATAGAGAACAATACATTGCAGAAGCACACAGACAATTAAATAATCAGGAACACTATACTACTTTGGAAGAACCGCTGTACAAACAAACAGCACTAGAAATAGGGCAAATCCTACAAACTCTGGTTGAACTAAAACACCTAACAAAAAAACAGGCATTCTACCTAAGAGGAGAGGAATCACCACGACCGAGGATCTTCTACCTCCTCCCAAAAATTCATAAAGCCCCAGAAACATGGCCACTCCCCTACGAAATTCCACCTGGGAGGCCCATAGTGTCCGACTGCAACAGTGAATCCTACAGAATAGCAGAATATCTAGACCATTTCCTCAACCCCATTTCTAAACACCACCCAAGTTACATCAAAGACACCTATGACTTTGCTCCGGCCTATGCTGACATCTATATGGCCCATTGGGAAGCCACAGTATTCCCAAAATGCACACACAAACCTACACACTACTTCAGGTACCTCGACGACATCTGGGGAACCTGGACGCACGGCCCACAGGCCTTTCAAGAATTCATTAACACCCTCAACACACACCACAGATCCATTAAACTCAAATACACCAAGCAGGAAAACCAGATAGATTTCCTAGACACCACCACATACAAGGGTTCCTCCTTCAACAACACAGGCAAACTGGACATTAAGGTATATTTCAAAGACACGGACACACACGGCTTACTGCACAAAGACAGCTTCCATCCAAAACATACTTTCAAAGGACTGGTAAAATCACAACTCCTACGCTTCCACAAAATCTGCACACAACAACAAGACTTTGAGGAAGCCAAACACACACTCTTCCAAGCTCTACGCCTGAGAGGATACACACGAAGTTTCCTCAGAAATGTGGCACAAACATTTCTAAACAGAAAAACACCTGATGACAGCAAAATAATACCCCTCATCACAACATACTCCCAACTCAGCGTAATAACCAACCAAAAACTAAAGTCTACATTCACCACGATATTAGAAAACACAAACCTACTGAGGGAACACAAAATCATATCTGCATATAGAAAAAACAAAAACCTACAGGATTATTTAGTCCAAAGCAAACTAAAACCTGTACAAAACAGATCAAATACACCAAAAGCCAAACACTTCAAACAGAAAACAACGATCCAAAACAACAAAACCAAAGAAATCTTCCAGTTGCAAAGGGCGCTCTCAGAAAACACCAATAACGCTGTCTATGGCATCCAGTGCAAAACGTGCGGGGTGACCTATGTGGGGGAAACAGGTAACTCCATCCGAACCCGACTGGCACAACACAGGTACAACATCCGGAACCAGCGGGAAAGGAGGACTCACCTGGTGGCACACTTCCTACAGCACGGGCTGGAAGCGCTGGAGGCCACAGGACTGGAGAGCAACCCCAACTGGACAGAGATGGAAAGAAAGAAAAAGGAAACGGAGTGGATCAAAAGACTTCATACTACCTTTCCACAAGGCCTGAACATCAGAAAATAAACTGGGAGGGTTTCAGTCGTTGGAAGGAGAGTGCAACACTCCTTGTCCCAGATGGTCCCTTTTTAGAGAAAATCTGGGAGAAAGAGCTTTGTTCCCCTACCCTAACCCTAACCCTAACCCTAATTTCAAAAAGCATTTTCTGCACATATTTACTGACTACACTACACCGGTATAAATAAAGTTTTCAATACTGTGGACTTTTTTCTGCATAACTTAAAAATGAACAAATTAACCTCAAAGAATAAGGTTACATACAGAAATTTTTTAACGTAGTGAGTGGAGAGGTTGGGATATTAGGGCCATACGACTGTGCTTTACGCAGAGAGTGGAGGGGGCGGGACGTCAGGGGCTGACAACACTACTTAACGCAGAGAGTGGAGGGGTGGGTATCAGGGCCATATATCAGTGCTTTAGGCAGAGAGTGGCAGGGGTAGGATGTCAGGGCCTGACCATACTGCTTTACGCAGAGAGTGGCGGGGGTGGGATTTCAGGGCCTGACCATACTGCTTTACGCAGAGAGTGGCAGGGGTGGTATGTCAAGGCTTGACGACACTGCTTTATGTAGAGAGTGGCGGGGGTGGGATGTCAGGGCCATACAACACTTCTTTACGCAGATAGTGGCAGGGGTGCGATGTCAGGGCCTGACAACAGTGCTAAACGTAGAGAGTGAAGGGGTGGGACTCAGGGCCATACGACACTGCTTTATGCAGAGAGCGGCGGGGGTGGGATGTCAGGGCCTGATGAGACTGCTTTATGCAGAGAGTGGAAGGGTGGGTGTCAGGGCAATACGACATGGGTTAACGCAGAGAGTGGAGGGGGTGGGATGTCAGAGCCTGAAAGCACTGCTTAACTCAGAGAGTGGAGGGGTGGGTATCAGGGCTATACGACACTTCTTTACGCAGAGAGTGACAGGGGTGGGATGTCAGGGCTTGACGATACTGCTTTACGCAGATAGTGGCGGGGGTGGGATGTCAGGGCTTGGCGACACTGCTTTATGTAGAGAGTGGCGGGGGTGGGATGTCAGGGCCATACAACACTTCTTTACGCAGATAGTGGCAGGGGTGCGATGTCAGGGCCTGACAACAGTGCTAAACGTAGAGAGTGAAGGGGTGGGACTCAGGGCCATACGACACTGCTTTATGCAGAGAGCGGCGGGGGTGGGATGTCAGGGCCTGATGAGACTGCTTTATGCAGAGAGTGGAAGGGTGGGTGTCAGGGCAATACCACATGGGTTAACGCGGAGAGTGGAGGGGGTGGGATGTCAGAGCCTGAAAGCACTGCTTAACTCAGAGAGTGGAGGGGTGGGTATCAGGGCTATACAACACTTCTTTACGCAGAGAGTGACAGGGGTGGGATGTCAGGGCTTGACGATACTGCTTTACGCAGATAGTGGCGGGGGTGGGATGTCAGGGCTTGGCGACACTGCTTTATGCAGAAAGTGGAGGGGTGGGTTTCAGGGCCATACGACAGGGGTTAACGCAGAGAGTGACCGGGCTGGGATGTCAGGACCTGACGAGACTGCTTTACGCAGAGATTGGCGGGGGTGGGATGTCAGAGCTTGATGAAACTGCTTCATGCAGAGAGTGGCGGTGGTGGGATGTCAGGGCTTGACGAAACTGCTTTTTGCAGAGAGTGGCAGGGGTGGGAAGTCAGGGCTTGACGAAACTGCTTCATGCCGAGAGTGGCAGGGGTGGGATGTCAGGGCCTGACCATACTGCTTTACGCAGAGAGTGGCGGGGGTGGGATGTCAGAGCCTGACCATACTGCTTTACGCAGAGAGTGGCGGGGTCGGGATGTCAAGGCTTGATGACACTGCTTTATGTAGAGAGTGGCGGGGGTGGGATGTCAGAGCCTGAAAACAGTGCGCAAAGCAGAGAGTGGAGGGGTGGGACTCAGGGCCATACGACACTGCTTTATGCAGAGAGTGGAAGGGTGGTTGTCAGGGCCATACGACACTTCTTTATGCAGAGAATGGCAGGGGTGGGATGTCAGGGCCTGACGACACTTCTTTACGCAGAGAGTGACAGGGGTGGGATGTCAGGGCTTGACGATACTGCTTTACGCAGATAGTGGCGGGGGTGGGATGTCAGGGCTTGGCGACACTGCTTTATGCAGAAAGTGGAGGGGTGGGTTTCAGGGCCATACGACAGGGGTTAACGCAGAGAGTGACCGGGCTGGGATGTCAGGACCTGACGAGACTGCTTCATGCAGAGAGTGGCGGTGGTGGGATGTCAGGGCTTGACGAAATTGCTTTTTGCAGAGAGTGGCAGGGGTGGGATGTCAGGGCTTGACGAAACTGCTTCATGCCGAGAGTGGCAGGGGTGGGATGTCAGGGCCTGACCATACTGCTTTACGCAGAGAGTGGCGGGGGTGGGATGTCAGGGCCTGACCATACTGCTTTACGCAGAGAGTGGCGGGGTCGGGATGTCAAGGCTTGATGACACTGCTTTATGTAGAGAGTGGCGGGGGTGGGATGTCAGGGCCATACAACACTTCTTTATGCTGAGAGTGGCAGGGGTGCAATGTCAGAGCCTGAAAACAGTGCGCAAAGCAGAGAGTGGAGGGGTGGGACTCAGGGCCATACGACACTGCTTTATGCAGAGAGTGGAGGGGTGGTTGTCAGGGCCATACGACACTTCTTTATGCAGAGAATGGCAGGGGAGGGATGTCAGGGCATGAAGACACTGCTTTATGCAGAGAGTGGAGTGGTGGATGTCTGGGCCATGTGACAATTCTTTACGCAGAGAGTGGAGGGATTGGTGTCAGGGCCATACGACAGTGCTTTACGCAGTGAGTGGCGAGGCTTGGATGAAAGGGCCATACGACAGTGCTTTACGCAGAGAGTAGAGGGGGTGGGATGTCAGGGCCTGACAACACTGCTTAACGCAGAGAGTGGAGGGGTGGGTGTCAGGGCCATACGACACTTATTTACGTAGAGAGTGGCGGGGGTGGGATGTCAGGGCCTGACCATACTGCTTTACGCAGAGAGTGGCGGGGTCGGGATGTCAAGGCTTGATGACACTGCTTTATGTAGAGAGTGGCGGGGGTGGGATGTCAGGGCCATACAACACTTCTTTATGCTGAGAGTGGCAGGGGTGCAATGTCAGAGCCTGAAAACAGTGCGCAAAGCAGAGAGTGGAGGGGTGGGACTCAGGGCCATACGACACTGCTTTATGCAGAGAGTGGAGGGGTGGTTGTCAGGGCCATACGACACTTCTTTATGCAGAGAATGGCAGGGGTGGGATGTCAGGGCCTGACGACACTTCTTTACGCAGAGAGTGACAGGGGTGGGATGTCAGGGCTTGACGATACTGCTTTACGCAGATAGTGGCGGGGGTGGGATGTCAGGGCTTGGCGACACTGCTTTATGCAGAAAGTGGAGGGGTGGGTTTCAGGGCCATACGACAGGGGTTAACGCAGAGAGTGACCGGGCTGGGATGTCAGGACCTGACGAGACTGCTTCATGCAGAGAGTGGCGGTGGTGGGATGTCAGGGCTTGACGAAACTGCTTTTTGCAGAGAGTGGCAGGGGTGGGATGTCAGGGCTTGACGAAACTGCTTCATGCCGAGAGTGGCAGGGGTGGGATGTCAGGGCCTGACCATACTGCTTTACGCAGAGAGTGGCGGGGGTGGGATGTCAGGGCCTGACCATACTGCTTTACGCAGAGAGTGGCGGGGTCGGGATGTCAAGGCTTGATGACACTGCTTTATGTAGAGAGTGGCGGGGGTGGGATGTCAGGGCCATACAACACTTCTTTATGCTGAGAGTGGCAGGGGTGCAATGTCAGAGCCTGAAAACAGTGCGCAAAGCAGAGAGAGGAGGGGTGGGACTCAGGGCCATACGACACTGCTTTATGCAGAGAGTGGAGGGGTGGTTGTCAGGGCCATACGACACTTCTTTATGCAGAGAATGGCAGGGGAGGGATGTCAGGGCATGAAGACACTGCTTTATGCAGAGAGTGGAGTGGTGGATGTCTGGGCCATGTGACAATTCTTTACGCAGAGAGTGGAGGGATTGGTGTCAGGGCCATACAACAGTGCTTTACGCAGTGAGTGGCGAGACTTGGATGAAAGGGCCATACGAAAGTGCTGTACGCAGAGAGTAGAGGGGGTGGGATGTCAGGGCCTGACAACACTGCTTAACGCAGAGAGTGGAGGGGTGGGTGTCAGGGCCATACGACACTTATTTACGTAGAGAGTGGCGGGGGTGGGATGTCAGGGCCTGACGAAACTGCTTAACGCAGAGAGTGGCGGGGTTCGATGTCAGGGCCATACGACAATTCTTTACGCAGAGAGTGGCAGGGTTGGGATGTCAGGGCCTGACTATACTGCTTTATGCAGAGAGTGGGGTGGTGGATGTCAGGGCCATGTGACAATTCTTTACGCAGAGAGTGGAGAGATTGGTGTCAGGGCCATACGACAGTGCTTTACGCAGAGAGTGGCGGGGGTAGGATGTCAGGGCCATACGACACTGCTTTACACAGATAGTGGCAGGGGTAGGATGTCAGAGCTTGACGACACTGCTTTATACAGAGAGTGGTGGAGTTGAGATGTCAGGGCAATAAGACACTGCTTTATTCAGAGAGTGGAGGGATTGGTGTAGGGCCATACAACACTTCTTTATGCAGAGAGTGGCAGGGGTGGGATGTCAGGGCCTGAAGATACTGCTTTACGCAGAGAGTGGCGGGGGTGGGATGTCAGGACTTGACGACACTTCTTTACGCAGAGAGTGGCAGGGGTGGGATGTCAGGGCCTAACGACACTGCTTTATGCAAGAGTGGAGGGGTGGGTGTAAGGGCCATACGACAATTCTATACGCAGAGAGTGGTGAGGGTGGGATGTCAGAGCCTGACAATACTGCTTGACGCAGAGAGTGTCAGGGGTGGGATATTAGGGCATGAAGGCACTGCTTTATGCAGAGAGTGGAGCGGTGGGTATCAGGGCCATGCGACATTTCTTTACGGAGAGAGTGGAGGGATTGGTGTCAGGGCCATACAACAGTGCTTTACGCAGTGAGTGGCGAGACTTGGATGAAAGGGCCATACGAAAGTGCTGTACGCAGAGAGTAGAGGGGGTGGGATGTCAGGGCCTGACAACACTGCTTAACGCAGAGAATGGAGGGGTGGGTGTCAGGGCCATACGACACTTCTTTAGGCAGAGAGTGACAGGGGTGGGATGTCAGGGCCTGACGAAACTGCTTTACGCAGAGAGTGGCGGGGTGGGTGTCAGGGCCATACGACACTTCTTTACGCAGAGAGTGGCAGGGGTGGGATGACAGGGCCTGACGACACTGCTTTATGCAGAGAGTGGCAGGGGAGGGATGTCACGGCCATAGGACAGTAATTTATGCAGAGAGTAAAGAGGTGGGTGATAGGGCAATACGACAATTCTTTACGCAGAGAGTGGTGAGGGTGGGATGTAAGGGCATGAAGACACTGCTTTATGCAGAGAGTTGAGTGGTGGGTGTCAGGGCCATACAACACTTCTTTACGTAGAGAGTGGCAGGGGTGGGATCTCAGGGTCTGACGACACTGCTTTATGCAGAGAGTGGCAGGGGTGGGATGTCAGGGCCTGACGAAACTGCTTTACGCAGAGAGTGGCGGGGTTGGATGTCACGGCCATAGGACAGTACTTTACGCAGAGAGTGGCGGAGGTGGGATGTCAGAGACTGCTTTATGCAGAGAGTAGAGGGGTGGGTGATAGGGCCATACGACAATTCGTTACGCATAGAGTGGTGAGGGTGGGATGTCAGGGCCTGACAACACTTATTTACGTAGAGAGTGGCGGGGGTGGGATGTCAGGGCCTGACGATACTCCTTTACGGAGAGAGTGGTGGAGGTGGGATGTCAGGGATTGGCGACACTGCTTTATGCAAAGAGTGGAGTGGTGGGTGTCAGGGCCATGCAACAATGCAACAATGCTTTACGCAGAGAGTGGCGGGGGTGGGATGTCAGGGCCTGATGAGACTGTTTTATGCAGAGAGTGGATTGGTGGGTGTTAGGGCAATACGACAAATCTTTACGGAGAGAGTGGTGAGGGTGGGATGTCAGGGCCTGACGATACTGCTTTACGCAAAGAGTGGTGGGGGTGGGATGTCAGGGCTTGACGACCCTGCTTATGCAGGCAGTGGAGTGGTGGGTGTCAGGGTCATATGAAAATTCTTTACGCAGAGAGTGGAGAGATTGGTCTCAGGGCCATACGATAGTACTTTACGCACTGAGTGACGAGGCTTTAATGAAAGGGCCATACGACAGTGCTTTACGCAGAGATTGACAGGGGTGGGATGTAAGGGCCTGATGATACTGTTTTACGCTGAGAGTGGAGGGGTGGGTGTCAGGGCCTGACAATACTCCTTTACGCAGAGAGTGGCAAAGGTGGGACGTTAGGGCCATACGACAGTGCTTTACGCAGAGAGTGGCGGGGGTGGGATGTCAGGGCCTGAAGACACTTCTTTTCACAGAGAGTGGCGGGGGTGGGATGTCATTGCCTGAAGACACTGCATTTCGCAGAGAGTTCTGGTGGTGGGATGCCAGGGCATGAGAACACTGCTAAAAGCAGAAAGTGGAAGGGTGCGTGTCAGGGCCATATGACACTGCTTTACGCAGAGAGTGGTGTGGGTGGGGTGTCAGAGCCATATGACACTGGTTTACGCAGAGTGTAGTGGCGGTGGGATGTCAGGGCCATACGACAGTGCTTAACGCAGATACTGGCGGAGGTGGGATGTCAGCGCTGTACGACAGTGCTTCACGCAGAGAGTGGCGGGGGAGGGATGTCAGGGCCATAAGACACCGCTTTACACAGATAGTGGCAGGGGTGGTTGTCAGGGCCGTACGACACTTCTTTATGCAGAGAGTGGCGGGGGTGGGATGTCAGGGCCTGACGATACTGCTTTACGCAGAGAGTGGTGGGGGTGGGATGTCAGGGCATGATGAAACTGCTTTATGCAAAGAGTTGTGGGGTGGGTGTCAGGGCCATATGACACTTCTTTACGCAGAGAGTAACAGGGGTGGGATGTCAGGACCTGACGATACTGCTTTACACAGAGAGTGGAGGGGGTGGGATGTCAGGGCTTGAAGACACTGCTTAACGCAGAGAGTGGCGAGGGTTGGATGTTAGGGCCATATGACAGTGCTTTATGCAGAGAGTGGTGGGGGTGGGATGTCAGGGCCTGATGAGACTGCTTTATGCAAAGAGTGGTGGGGTGGGATTTCAGGGTTTGACAACACTGCTTCATGCAGAGATTTGCGGGGGTGGGATGTCAGAGCCTGAAAACACTGCTTAACGCAGACAGTGGAGGGGTGGGATGTCATGGCCTGACGATACCGCTTTACTCAGAGAGTGGCGGGGGTGGGATGTCAGGCCCATACCACCCTTCTTTACGCAGAGAGTGGCGGGGGTTGGATGTCAAGGCCAAACGACAGTGCTTTACGCAGAGACTGGCGGGTGTGGGATGTCAGGGCTTGACGACACTGTTTTATGCAGAGAGTGGAGGGGTGGGTGTCAGGTCCATACGTCAAATCTTTATGCAAGAGTGGCGGGGGTAGGATGTCAGGGCCTGAAGATACTGCTTTACGCAGAGAGTGGTGGGAGTGGGATGTCAGGGCATGACGACACTGCTTTATCCAAAGAGTGGTGGGTTGGGTGTCAGAGCCATACGACACTTCTTTACGCAGAGAGTAACAGGGGTGGGATGTCAGGACATGACGATACTGCTTTACCCAGAGAGTGGAGGGGGTGGGATGTCAGGGCTTGAAGACACTGCTTTATGCAGAGAGTGGCGAGGGTTGGATGTTAGGGCCATATGACAGTGCTTTACGCAGAGAGTGGCGGGGGTGGGATGTCACGGCCTGATGAGACTGCTTTATGCAAGGAGTGGAGGGGTGGGACTCAGGGCCATACGACACTTATTTATGTAGACAGTGGCGGGGGCAGGATGTCAGGGCCATACGACACTTCTATACGCAGAGAGTGGCAGGGATAGGAAGTCAGGGCCTGACAACACTGCTTAAAGCACAGAGTGGAGGAGTAGGTGTAAGGGCCATACGACACTTCTTTACGCAGAGAGTGGCAGGGGTGGGATGTCAGGGCCTTACGATACTGCTTTACGTAGAGAGTGGAGGGGGTGGGATGTCAGGGCCTGACTACACTGCTTAACGGAGAGAATGGAGGGGTGGGTGTCAGGGCCATACGACACTTCTTTACGCAGAGTGTGGCAGGGGTGGGATTTCAGGGCCTGACAACATTGCTTAAAGCAGAGAGTAGAGGGGTGGGTGTCAGGGCCTGACAACACTGCTTTATGCAGAAAGTGGAGGTGTGGGTGTCAGGGCCATACGACAGGAGTTAATGCAGATAGTGACCGGGCTGGGATGTCAGGGCCTGACGAGACTGCTTTACGCAGAGAGTGGCGAGGTGGGATGTCAGGGCTTGACGAAACTGCTTCATGCAGAGAGTGGAGCTGTGGGTGTCAGGGCCATTCGATAGTGCATAACGCAGTGAGTGGCGAGGCTGGGATGTCAGGGACATACGACAGAGCTTTACGCAGATAGTGGAGGGGGTGGGATGTCAGGGCTTAACAACACTGCTTAACGCAGATAGTGGAGGGGTTGGTGTCAGGACCATGCGACACTTTTTTAGGCAGAGAGTAGCAGGGGTGGGATGTCAGGGCCTGACGATACAGCTTTAAGCAGAGAGTGGAGGGGGTGGGATGTCAGGGCTTGACGACACTGCTTAACGCAGAGAGTGGAGGGGTGGGTGTCAGGGCCATATGACTGTGCTTTAGGCAGAGAGTTGCGGGGGTGGGATGTCAGGGCCTGACGAAACTGCTTTACGCAGAGAGTGGAGGGGGTGGGATGTCAGGGCCTGACAACACTGCTTAACGCAGAGAGTGGAGGGGTCGGTGTCAGGACCATATGACACTTCTTTAGGCAGAGAGTGGCAGGGGTGGGATAACAGGGCCTGACGATGCTGCTTTACGAAGAGAGTGGTGGGGGTCGGATGTCAGGACCATAGAACATTGCTTTACGCAGATAGTGGCGGGGGTGGGATGTCAGGGCTTGACGACACTGTTTTATGCAGAGAGTGGAGGGGTGGGTGTCAGGGCCATACGAATGGGGTTAACGCAGAGAGTGGCAGGGGTGGGATGTCAGGACTTGACGAAACTGCTTTATGCAGAGAGTGGCGGGGGTGGGATGTCAGGGCCATACTACACTTCTTTACGCAGAGAGTGGCAGGGGTGGGATGTCAGGACTTGACGAAACTGCTTTACGCAGAGAGTGGCAGGGGTGGGATGTCAGGACTTGACGAAACTGCTTTATGCAAAGAGTGGCGGGGGTGGGATGTCAGGGCCATACTACACTTCTTTACGCAGAGAGTGGCAGGGGTGGGATGTCAGGGCCTGACAACACTGCTTAACGCAGAGAGTAGAGGGGCGGGTGTCAGGGCCTGACGATACTGCTTTACGCAGATAGTGGCAGGTGTGAGATGTCATGGCCTGACGATACTGCTTTACGCAGAGAGTGGAGGGGGTGGGATGTCAGTGTTTGACAACACTGCTTTATGCAGAGAGTGGCGGGGGTGGGTGTCAGGGCTGGACGACACTGTTTTAAGCAGAGAGTGGAGGGGGTGGGATGTCAGGGCCGTACGACACTTCCTTAGGCAGACAGTGGCAGGGGTTGGATGTTAGGGCCTGAAAACAATCATTAACGCAGAGAGTGGAGGGGTTGGATGTCAGGGCCATATAACAGTGCTTTAGGCATTGAGTGCCGGGGGTGGGATGTCATAGCCTGACCATACTGCTTTACGCAGAGAGTGACGGGGGTGGGATGTCAGGGCCTGACAACACTCCTTAACGCAGAGAGTGGAGAGGTTGGTATCAGGGCCATATGACGGTGCTTTAGGCAGAGATTCCTTTTGTTCCCTCTGGACAAGAAATAAAAATATTTTCTTGTTCCCCGGATATACAGGGAAGTCGTGTGCCGGCTGAGGTCACAACAGCCTCCCTGCCACAGGAGCGGTGCTCCAAGCAGCCGCCTGATCCACCAGGTAAAGCACACACCTTTTACATCCCTAAAGAGGAGCAGATCTCCCCACCTGGCGATGAAAAGGAGCTTTCCCTGTGCACCCTGGCACCCAAGAGGGGTCAGGACCACCACCCTGCAGTGGTGGAAGGGATCCAGATGGCAGGAGAGCAGGTTGGTGATGTAGCCCTCACCCTTAGCCCTGAGAGGTCCTCTATCAGTGAGGATCTGCTTGAGCAGCTGTCACAGGGCCACCGCCAGGTGCCCCTGGTGCAACATTCACAGGTTAGACAGGAGGTCCAGCTGGACGCTGAGACTACTGCGCTGTGGACACACCTGATCCCAGATGCAGATTCCCTCTGCTGTGACCCAGGGAACCTGCAGTCATGTAACATTATTTCTCACAACTACCAGGTAGTGAGTGAGACTGACCTGATTGTTCCTGCCTCACCGGTAGGGTTGCCAACACACCCAGTCCCCCAGAAGGGACAGGGAATGAAAGCCGAGCCGGTTTTCTTACAGCCACCAGCTCAGTCTGTCAGTCTGAGTCCGACCAACAGTGGTTCAGCCAGACTGGAGCTGGATGGTCAAGTCACCCGCCTGCCAGTGCAGGACATCGCAAAGAGGGGTGTCAGAATCCCCGCCTGCACTGACATGGGCCTGGTGAGTGATAGTAAGTTCAAAGACAGTGAACTAGCTATCCCAGTGCTGGGGCAGCTCCCTGAACCCCTAGCGAGGGAAGGGGGGAGCGAGCAGGTGTCTTACACCCATGCCCAGCAAACGACTGTAAACATGCCGATAGAGGGATTCCTCAATCAGGAGGTGTGCAGGGTGGACCTGAACAGTGAGAATGGGATAACAATCCCAGATCACTCAGGTGCTCCAGATGACCACTCAGCCGAGGGTCAGGCATGCTCCACCGCTGCACCGCCCCCTGCAGGGTTCCTAGAGCACAGGCATGAACAAATCGAAAAAGCAGATGCCCTGGAAAAGGAGGAGCAGCATCAGCAGCTGTGTCAGATCTCCCCAGATTTCCAGGATGTTGGTGCCCAAGATGCCACATGGCATACTGAGAAAGACACCATGTACACGCTGCGCCAGCTTAGAAAGGCAACAGTCACTCAGAAGGAGATGACTGGGATCAGCCACCCGAAAAGACTTTTGGGAGGACTGATTGCTGCCGCCACTGTTGCACGTTTGCTTTTTCTGGTAGGTTTGTGTGCTACTGGCACTCTCACCCTGACTGCCCCAAGAAGGCAGGTGTCAGAGATGCCAGAGGGTAGTGAGAGACTGTATCGACAGCAGCAAAAGTTGGAAAGCTTAGGGAAAACCCTACAGGCAACTTCCTATGCAACAGGGTTAAACCTTATTCCCCAACCAGTGGACATGATTGTTGGTGTTATACAGTGGGTTTATGCTTGTGTGCAACAGGCCAGAATGTTGACACAAGACCTGTTAAGGGAGTTTAGTGCCACTGTAGCCAGCCTAGCTATGGCACAATTCCCAACCCACTTGATTCCACTCTTCTCAGTAGAGGAGTATGTGACATTAACCCCATCGATCATAACTCACCCAGAAGGCAATCCAAGATTGAATTCGGTTCCAAATCTTGAGATGGGTATGGCTACCAAAGCTATCCATTGGCTGTGTCTAAACGATTCACCAATGAAGGGTGTAAAGCTACTAACGAGCAGAGGGAGGTTAATGAACCCCATGAAGAGCAGGTGGGAAGTAAATGGCTGGTCAGCACACCACATTTAACTGTCACCATGACTTGTGACAGGCATGATACAGCTACCACAATGCAGCTACCTAATCAAACAGTTTTCCTGTAAGTTCCCGAGGAGGCCATAGTACAGCTTGAACTTAACACTGTACTGTCTAGAACCAGACAACATAAGACCAAACTTGAGGTCGTGGATGCCTTCAGGTGCCACACTATTGAATTGGATAGAAATCCAAGAAACCGTAAGCCCTGAAGAGGTACAGGTAGTTGAGTTTGCTTTAATGGAACAAACCTCCAAATCACCCTAGCAGATACCCAACACAGGTGCCGTGGGTCATCAGGGGGGCTGGGAACAGGAACCGTTGTTATTGTAATACTGCTGCTGGGTAGCTGGATCATGACTGACAGTGTACTCTGAATGCTGTACTCTCACATCAAGATGTACTCTGGGTAGCACGAATGAGTCAAAGGTAGCATGTCAAAAGAAAGGAAGTGACTTCTCCCAAAATATCTACTACAGAGATATCAGATATTGACAGTGAACTTCCTGATGTGTAATTCCTAGACTTAGATAATGTCTCCTACCGTGTTTATACATACTCCAGATGTTATTCATCCTGTTTGTTCCCAATGCTGGTTCCAGTATGAATTCTCGTGGAGTAATGTGGACATTTAAGGTTAATGTTCTAATGGCAAGGTGTCACGCCCTCTGCAGCCAGGGGGCGCTCCTTCTCTGTCCTGTTCCTAGTTTCCGGTCTGCTGTCCTTCCTGTCCCTCTCTTTCCCTTGGGCTATATATTTCCGGGTCTTGCACTCTGTCCTCACTCAGCATTGATGTTCGGATGTCCTGAGACCCGCCTAGCACCAGGGCGCCCCACGTCCGCTCCCTGAGGGCATAGGTTTCTATACGGCATTCCTGAACTCTTTGCACTAATGAGCCCGGGCCTTTTTCCCGTCTCGCCGCTACGCATATGGGTCTTTTTCTGCTCTCCGGCTCCCCACGGTTAGTCCCTTTGGACGTCCGTGACACAAGGGACATCACTTAACTCTGTTTTGTTTTGAAGGAAACAACGCCTCAGGACCTCGTGACCTTCAAAAAGGGGGGATATGTAACGGTGAGGCTTATTAATAAGAAAGAATTAAGTGTTCTGAGCCTTCCCAAATGAGGCCCCATTTCTCTGTTCATCTCTGTGGTGCAGCCACAGAGAAACTATTCATGCAAGCTGATTTAGGGTTCCTCTGAAAAGGACAGCTCCCAAAGGGGGATGCACTTAGCTAAGCCTGGCTATCATGATCAATGGTCATCTATTGGCGCCTATCTGTCTAGGGAGTGCCAGATGGACATCTGGACTGCATTCCTAGGTGTCAGGAGTAAGTGACTCATATCTCACCTTGATCAACCAATCAGGGACTGGTAGGGCCGAGTAACCCACGTGGGACTCTGATGCCCATGGAACTTTCAGCCAATCAACGAGCTGAAGTTCCTCCAGGTAAAAACAGGCAACACAGAGAGCCTGAGAGAGTAAGATTCAGTGAGATTCAGAAGGGATTCAGTGGAGAATTCTGTGGACTTTTCTAAAGTGAATTCAAAGGAGAATTCCAGGGCAGGACGGCCCAGGAGCAGAAGGCTCCCAAGGGCAGGACATTCTCGCAGCGCGCCTCCTGACCATCCTGAGACTCAGCCCGGACAACCACGGAACGGCCAGTGTGTCTGAGTGCCAGAACTTTCCTTTGTTCTAAGAGTCTAGAGTGGAGGTTGCCAGAGAGTAACCAGAGAATCCACCCGAGGTTAGCACCAGCAGCAAGCCTTATCAACAGGTCAGAACTGTGGACAGCTGAATCACTATTCAGAACTAGCTCTTCATCAGGAACGAACCGGTCCTCTTCCCGACTTGCTGGGACCCACAGTCATCTTTTCTCCTGTGCACAAACTTTGCTAGTTAAAGCCAACACTAACTAGCCGGTAAGTGAGCATCTGCAGCGCACCGTCGCAAGCCGCACAACACAGCCTGGCACCGAGCCAGAGAGCGCGGATTGGACAGCAACAGCCTGCAACTGTTTCTTTGTGCCCGCAGGAGATCTGAATCCCCAGAGATTGGATGAGTATTCAACGTCAATGCATTACAGCTCGAGAATTCAATTGTTATCCAAACCAGTTGATATCAATTTAATTCCTAAGAGTTATGTACTTGTTTTGAGTATCTAATGTAGAAGTTGTAACCAAGATCACTTTACGAAACGGTCTAAATGAATGATATACTGAACGTATGTCCTCTTGATATGTGTAACACTTTGTAACTGACTGAATATATACCTTTTGTATTCTGATAACCCTCTCGGTAAGATCTGTTAGTTTTATATGCATATTCTATGTATTAATAAATGTATCCTCGTGTATTAGTACCTGTGTGTGTGCGTTGTTTGAGTTATGTCGCATGGTTGGATTCTAAAGCCATCAAAAGAATCAACTTTGTGATTTACTGCTTCAATTAATAGTTGTCTCAGTAAATGCCCAAACCCTACAGAACTGGTGCCTTCAGAGAGCCACTATGATTACATATTTGGCGTCCCTGAGCCGGTTTTCTTACAGATGTCAGGGCCATACGACAGTGCTTCACGCAGAGAGTGGTGGGGGTGAGATGTCAGGGCCTGATGAGACTGCTTTATGCAGAGAGTGGAGGGGTGGGTGTTAAGGCCATACAACAATTCTTTACGGAGAGAGTGGTGAGGGTGGGATGTCAGGGCCTGACGATACTGCTTTACGCAGAGAGTGGAATGGTGGGTGTCAGGGCCATGCGAAAATTCTTTACGCAGAAAGTGGAGGGATTGGTGTCAGAGCCATACGACACTGCTTTACGCAGAGAGTAGAGGGGGTGGGATGTCAGGGCCTGACAACAATGCTTAACGCAGAGAGTGGAGGGGTGGGTGTCAGGGCCATACGACAATTCTTTACACAGAGAGTGGAGAGATTGGTGTCAGGGCCATACGACAGTGCTTTACGCAGAGAGTGTCGGGGGTGGGATGTCAGAGCTTGACGACACTGCTTTATGCATAGAGTGGTGGAGTTGAGATGTCAGGGCCATAAGACACTGCTTTATGCAGAGAGTGGAGGGATTGGTGTCAGGGCCATACAACACTTCTTTATGCAGAGAGTGGCAGGGGTGGGATGTCAGGGCCTGACGATACTGCTTTACGCAGAGAGTGGCAGGGGTGGGATGTCAGGGCCTAACGACACTTCTTTATGCAAGAGTGGAGGGGTGGGTGTAAGGGCCATACGACAATTCTATACGCAGAGAGTGGTGAGGGTGGGATGTCAGAGCCTGACGATACTGCTTGACGCAGAGAGTGTCAGGGGTGGGATATTAGGGCATGAAGGCACTGCTTTATGCAGAGAGTGGAGTGGTGGGTGTCAGGGCCATGCGACATTTCTTTACGCAGAGAGTGGAGGGATTGGTGTCAGGGCCATACAACAGTGCTTTACGCAGTGAGTGGCGAGGCTTGGATGAAAGGGCCATACGAAAGTGCTGTACGCAGAGAGTAGAGGGGGTGGGTGTCAGGGCCATACGACACTTCTTTAGGCAGAGAGTGACAGGGGTGGGATGTCAGGGCCTGACGAAACTGCTTTACGCAGAGAGTGGCGGGATTTGATGTCAGGGCCATACGACATGTCTTTACACAGAGAGTGGTTGGGATGGGATGTCAGGGCCTGACGACACTGCTTTATGCAGAGAGTGGCAGGGTTGGGATGTCAGGGCCTGACGAAACTGCCTTATGCAGAGAGTGGCAGGGGTGGGATGTCACGGCCATAGGACAGTTCTTTATTCAGAGAGTAGAGGGGTGGGTGATAGGGCAATACGACAATTCTTTACGCAGAGAGTGGTGAGGGTGGGATGTTAGGGCATGAAGACACTGCTTTATGCAGAGAGTTGATTGGTGGGTGTCAGGGCCATGCGACAAATCTTTACGCAAAGAGTAGAGAGATTGGTGTCAAGGCCATATGACAGTGCTTTACGCAGTGAGTACAGGGGGTTGGATGTCAGGTCCATAAGACAGTGCTTTACGCAGAGAGTAGCGGGGGTGGGATGTCAGGGCCTTATGAGACTGTTTTATGCAGAGAGTGGAAGGGTGGGTGTCAGGGCCATACGACAGCGGTTAACGCAGAGAGTGGCAGGGGTGGGATGTCAGGGCCTGACCATACTGCTTTACGCAGAGAGTGGCGGGGCTGGGATGTCAGGGCCTGACGAGACTGCTTTACACAGAGATTGGCGGGGGTGGGATGTCAGGGATTGAGGAAACTGCTTCATGCAAAGAGTGGCGGGGGTGGGATGTCAGGGCCTGACCATGCTGCTTTACGCAGAGAGTGGCGGGGGTGGTATGTAAAGGCTTGACGACACTGCTTTATGTAGAGAGTGGTGGGGGTGGGATGTCAGGGCCATACAACACTTCTTTACGCAGAGAGTGGCAGGGGTGCGATGTCAGGGCCTGACAACAGTGCTTAACGCAGAGAGTGGAGGGGTGGGACTCAGGGCCATACGACACTGCTTTATGCAGAGAGTGGCAGGGGTGGGATGTCAGGGCCTGACGATTCTGCTATACGCAGAGAGTGGCAGGGGTTGGATGTCAGGGTCATAAGACATTGCTTTACGCAGAGAGTGGCGGGGGTGGGATGTCAGGGCCATACGACATGGGTTAACGCAGAGAGTGGAGGGGTGGGAATCGGGGCTATACGACACTTCTTTACGCAGAGAGTGGCGGGGCTGGTATGTCAGGGCCTGACGAGACTGCTTTACGCAGAGATTGGCGGGAGTGGGATGTTAGGGCCTGACCATACTGCTTTACGCAGAGAGTGGCGGGGCTGGTATGTCAGGGCCTGACGAAACTGCTTCATGCAGAGAGTGGCGGGGGTGGGATGTTAGGGCTTGACGAAACTGCTTTATGCAGAGAGTGGCAGGGGTGGGATGTCAGGGCCTTACGACACTTCTTTACGTAGAGAGTGGTAGGGGTGGGATGTCAGGGCCTGACAACACTGCTTAACGCAGAGAGTGGTGGGGTGGGATGTCAGGGCTTGACGACACTACTTTATGCAGAGAGTGGAGGGTTGGGTATCAGGGTTATACGACAATTCCTTATGCAGAGAGTGGAGGGATTGGTGTCAGGGCCATACGACAGTGCTTTACGCTGAGAGTGGAGGGGGATGGATTTCAGGGCTTGACAGTACTGGTTTACGGAGATAGTGGCGGGGTTGGGATGTCAGGGCTTGACAACATTGCTTTATGCATAGAGTGGAACGTTGTGTGTCAGGGCCATACGACAGTGCTAAATGCAGTGAGTGGCGAGGCTGGGATGTCAGGCCCATACAATACTGCTTTACGCAGAGAGCGGAGGGGGTGGGGTGTAAGGGCCTGACAACACTGCTTAACGCAGAGAGTGGATGGGTGAGTGTAAGGGCCATATGACAGTGCTTTAGGCAGAGAGTGGCGTGGCTGGGATGTTAGGGCCTGACGATACTGCTTTACGCAGATTGTGGCGGGGCTGGGATGTCAGAGCTTGACGAAACTGCTTCATGCAGAGAGTGGCGGGGGTGGGATGTCAGGGCTTGACGAAACTGCTTTATGCAGAGAGTGGCAGGGGTGGGATATCAGGGCCATACGACAGGGGTTAACGCAGAGAGTGGCAGAGGTGGGATGTCAGGGCTTGACGAAACTGCTTCATGAAGAGAGTGGCGGGGGTGGGATGTTAGGGCTTGACGAAACTGCTTTATGCAGAGAGTGGCAGGGGTGGGATGTCAGGGCCTTACGACACTTCTTTACGCAGAGAGTGGTAGGGGTGGGATGTCAGGGCCTGACAACAATGCATAAAGCAGAGAGTGGAGAGGTGGGTGTCAGGGACATACGACACTAATTTACGAAGAGACTGGCGGGGGTGGGATGTCAGGGCCTAACAACACTGCTTAACACAGAGAGTGATGGGGTGGGATGTCAGGGCTTGAAGACACTACTTTATGCAGAGAGTGGAGGGTTGGGTTTCAGGGCTATACGACAATTCCTTATGCAGAGAGTGGAGGGATTGGTGTCAGGGCCATACAACAGTGCTTTACGCTGAGAGTGGAGGGGGATGGATGTCAGGGCGATACGACAGTGCTTTACGCAGAGACTGGCGGGGTAGGGATGTCAGGGCTTGACGGTACTGGTTTACGGAGATAGTGGCGGGGGTGGGATGTCAGGGCTTGAAAACATTGCTTTATGCATAAAGTGGAAGGTTGTGTGTCAGGGCCATACGACAGGGGTTAACGCAGAGAGTGGGGAGGGTGGGATCTCAGGGCCATACGACAATTCTTTACGCAGGGAGTGGAGGAATTGGTGTCAGGCCCATACGACATTGCTTAGCGCAGTGAGTGGAGAGGCTGGGATGTCAGGGCCATACGACAGTGCTTTACGAAGACAGTGGAGGGGGAGGGATGTCAGGGACTGACAACACTGCTTAACGCAGAGAGTGGAGAGGTGGGTGTCAGGGCCATATGACAGTGCTTTAGGCAGAGAGTGGCGGGGGTAGGATGTCAGGGCTTGACGACACTGATTTATGCAGAGAGTGGCGGGGGTGGGATGTCAGGGCCATAAGACACTTCTTTACGCACAGAGTGGTAGTGGTGCGATGTCAGGGCCTGACAACACTGCTTAACGCAGAGAGTGGAGGGGTGGGTCTATAGGCCATACGACACATCCTTAGGCAGAGAGTGGCGGGGGTGGGATGTCAGGGTGTAATCATACTGCTTTACGCAGATAGTGGCGGGGGTGGGTGTCAGGGCCATCCGACAATTCTTTACGCAGAGAGTGGCAGGGGTTGGATGTCAGGGTCATAAGACATTGCTTTACGCAGAGATTGGCGGGGGTGGGATGTCTGGGCCAGATGAGACTGCTTTACGCAGAGAGTGGAGGGGGTGGGATGTCAGGGCCTGACAACACTGCTTAACGTAGAGAGTGGAGGGGGGGTGTCAGTGCCATATGATAGTGCTTTAGGCAGAGAGTAGAAGGGGGGCAATCCCAGAGCCTGACAACACTGCTTAAGGCAGAGAGTGGAGGGGTGGGATGTCAGGGCCTGATGATACTGCTTTACGCAGAGAGCTGCGGGGGTTCAACGTCAGGACCATATGACACTGCTTTAAGCAGAGAGTGGAGGGGTGGGTGTCAGAGCCATACGACACTTCTTTACGCAGAGAGTGGCAGGGGTGGGATGTCAGGGCTTGACAACACTGTTTTATGCAGAGAGTGGCAGGGGTGGGGATGTCAGGGCCATACGACACTTCTTTATGCAGAGAGTGGCAGTGGTGGGATGTCAGGACCTGATAACACTGCTTAACGCAGAGAGTGGACGGGTGGGTTTAAGGGCAATACGACACCTTTTTAAGCAGAGAGTGACAGGGGTGGGATGTCACGGCCTGACGACACTGCTTTATGCAGAGAGTGGAGGGGTGGGTGTCAGGGCCATACGACACTTCTTTAGGCAGAGAGTTACAGGGGTGTGATGTCAGGGCCTGAAGATACTGCTTTATGCAGAGAATGGAGGGGTGGGATGTCAGGGCCATATGACACTTATTTACGTAGAGAGTTGCAGGGGTGGGATGTCAGCGCCTGACAACACTGCTTAACGCACAGAGATGAGAGGTGGGTGTCAGGGCCACTCGACACTTCTTTACGCAGAGAGTGGCAGGGGTGGGATGTCTGGGCATGAAGACACTGCTTTATGCAGAGAGTGGAGGTGTGGGTGTCAGGGTCATACGACAATTGTTTATACAGAGAATGGCAGGGGTGGTATGTCAGGGCCTGACGATACTGCTATACGCAGAGAGTGGAGGGGTGGGTGTCAGAATCATATGACAGTGCTTTAGGCAGAGAGTGGCGGGGGTGGGATTTCAGGGCCTGATGATAATGCTTTACACAGAGAGTGGCGGGGGTGGGATGTCAGGGCATGAAGACACTGCTTAACGCAGGGAGTGGAGGGGTGGGTGTCAGAGTTATATGACAGTGCTTTAGACAGAGAGTGGCGGGGGTGGGATTTCAGGGCATGACCATACTGCTTTACGTAGAGAGTGGCGGGGGTGGGATGTCAGGACCTGACGAGAATGCTTCATGCAGAGAATGGTGGGGGTGGGATGTCAGGGCCTGACGATACTCCTTTACGCAGAGAGTGGCAGTTGTGGGATATCAGGGCTTGAAGACACTGCTTTATGCAGAGAGTGGCGGGGGTGGGATTTCAGGGCCATACGACACTTCTTTACGCAGAGAATGGCAGGGGTGAGATGTCAGGGCCTGACGATACTCCTTTACGCAGTGAGTTGCGAGGGTGGGATATCAGGGCTTGACGACCCTGCTTTATGCAGAGAGTGGAGGGGTGGGTGACAGAGTCATAAGACACTGCTTTATGTAGAGAGTGGCGGGGGTGGGATGTCAGGGCCTGACGACACTTATTTACGTAGAGAGTGGCGGGGGTGGGATGTCAAAGACAAATGACAAGTCTTTATGCAGAGAGTGGCAGGGGTGGGATGTCAGGGCCTGACGATACTCCATACGCAGAGAGTGGCAGGGATGGGATATCAGGGTTTGACGACACGGCTTTATGCAGAGAGTGGACGGGGTGGGATGTCAGGGTCTGACGATACTCCTTAACGCAGTGAGTGGCGAGGGTGGGATGTCAGGGACATACGACAGTGCTTTACATAGAGAGTGGAGGGGTGGGATATCAGGGCCATACGACAGTGCTTCACGCAGAGAGTGGCAGGAGTGAGATGTCAGGGCCCTACGACACAATTTTACGCAGTTAGTGGTGAGGGTGGGATGTCAGGGATTGACGACTCTGCTTCATGCAGAGAGTGGAGGGGTGGGTGTCAGGGCCATACGGGACTTCTTTACACAGAGAGTGGCAGAGGTGGGATGTCAGAGCCTGACGATACTGCTTAATGCAGATAGTGTTGGGGGGGGGGATGTCTGGGCATGAAGACAAGGCTTTATGCACAGAGTGGAGGGGTGGGTGTCAGGGCCATACGACAATTGTTTACGCAGAGAGTGAAGGGATTGGTGTCAGGGCCATACGAAAGTGCTTAACGCAGTGAGTGGAGAGGCTGGGATATCAGGGCCATATGACACTGCTTAACGCAGAGAGTTGAGGTGTGGGTGTCAGGGTCATACGACACTTCTTTACGCAGAGAGTGGCAGGGGTGGGATGTCAGGGCCTGACGATACTGTTTTACGCAGATAGTGGCGGGGGTGGGATGACAAGGCATGAAGACACTGCTTCATTCAGAGAGGGGAGGGGTGGTTGTCAGGGCCATACGACACTTATTTACGTAGAGAGTGGCGGGGGTGGGACGTCAGAGCCTGACGATTCTGCTTTAAGCAGAGAGTGTCAGGGTTGGGATGTCAGGGCTTAACGACACTGCATTATGCAGAGAGTGGCGGGGCTGGGATGTCAGGGCCATACGACACTTCTTTACGCAGAGAGTGGCAGGGGTGGGATGTCAGGGCCTGACGATACTGTTTTACGCAGATAGTGGCGGGGGTGGGATGACAAGGCATGAAGACACTGCTTCATGCAGAGAGGGGAGGGGTGGTTGTCAGGGCCATACGACAATTCTTTACGCAGAGAGTAGCCGGATTGGTGTCAGAGCCATACGAAAGTGCTGAAAGCAGTGAGTGGCGATGCTGGGATATCAAGGCCTGACCATACTGCTTTACGCAGAGAGTGGAGAGTTGGGTGTCAGGGCCGTTCGACACTGTTTTAAGCAGAGAGTGGAGGGGGTGGGATGTCAGGGCTTGACGACACTGCTTTACGCAGAAAGTGGAGGGGGTGGGATGTCAGGGCATGAGAACACTGCTTAACGCAGAGAGTGGAGAGGTGAGTGTCAGGAGAATACGACACTTCTTTAGGCAGAGAGTGGCATTGGTGGGGTGTAAGGGCCTGACAACACTGCTTAACGCAGAGAGTGGATGGGTGAGTGTAAGGGCCATATGACAGTGCTTTAGGCAGAGAGTGGCGTGGCTGGGATGTTAGGGCCTGACGATACTGCTTTACGCAGATTGTGGCGGGGCTGGGATGTCAGAGCTTGACGAAACTGCTTCATGCAGAGAGTGGCGGGGGTGGGATGTCAGGGCTTGACGAAACTGCTTTATGCAGAGAGTGGCAGGGGTGGGATATCAGGGCCATACGACAGGGGTTAACGCAGAGAGTGGCAGAGGTGGGATGTCAGGGCTTGACGAAACTGCTTCATGAAGAGAGTGGCGGGGGTGGGATGTTAGGGCTTGACGAAACTGCTTTATGCAGAGAGTGGCAGGGGTGGGATGTCAGGGCCTTACGACACTTCTTTACGCAGAGAGTGGTAGGTGTGGGATGTCAGGGCCTGACAACAATGCTTAAAGCAGAGAGTGGAGAGGTGGGTGTCAGGGACATACGACACTAATTTACGAAGAGACTGGCGGGGGTGGGATGTCAGGGCCTAACAACACTGCTTAACACAGAGAGTGATGGGGTGGGATGTCAGGGCCATACGACAGTGCTTTACGAAGACAGTGGAGGGGGAGGGATGTCAGGGACTGACAACACTGCTTAACGCAGAGAGTGGAGAGGTGGGTGTCAGGGCCATATGACAGTGCTTTAGGCAGAGAGTGGCGGGGGTAGGATGTCAGGGCTTGACGACACTGATTTATGCAGAGAGTGGCGGGGGTGGGATGTCAGGGCCATAAGACACTTCTTTACGCAGAGAGTGGCAGTGGTGCGATGTCAGGGCCTGACAACACTGCTTAACGCAGAGAGTGGAGGGGTGGGTCTATAGGCCATACGACACATCCTTAGGCAGAGAGTGGCGGGGGTGGGATGTCAGGGTGTAATCATACTGCTTTACGCAGATAGTGGCGGGGGTGGGTGTCAGGGCCATCCGACAATTCTTTACGCAGAGAGTGGCAGGGGTTGGATGTCAGGGTCATAAGACATTGCTTTACGCAGAGATTGGCGGGGGTGGGATGTCTGGGCCAGATGAGACTGCTTTACGCAGAGAGTGGAGGGGGTGGGATGTCAGGGCCTGACAACACTGCTTAACGTAGAGAGTGGAGGGGGGGTGTCAGTGCCATATGATAGTGCTTTAGGCAGAGAGTAGAAGGGGGGCAATCCCAGAGCCTGACAACACTGCTTAAGGCAGAGAGTGGAGGGGTGGGATGTCAGGGCCTGATGATACTGCTTTACGCAGAGAGCTGCGGGGGTTCAAAGTCAGGACCATACGACAGTGCTTTAAGCAGAGAGTGGAGGGGTGGGTGTCAGGGCCATAAGACAGTGGTTAACGCAGTGAGTGGCAGGGGTGGGGTGTCATGGTCTGACGAATCTTCTTTATGCAGAGAGTGGCGGGGGTGGGATGTCATGACCTGATGGTACTGCTTTACTCAGAGAGTAGCGGGGATGGGATGTCAGGGCTTGATGAAACTGCTTTATGCAGAGAGTGGCGGGGGTGGAATGTAAGGGCCATATGACACTGCTTTAAGCAGAGAGTGGAGGGGTGGGTGTCAGAGCCATACGACACTTCTTTACGCAGAGAGTGGCAGGGGTGGGATGTCAGGGCTTGACAACACTGTTTTATGCAGAGAGTGGCAGGGGTGGGGATGTCAGGGCCATACGACACTTCTTTATGCAGAGAGTGGCATTGGTGGGATGTCAGGACCTGACAACACTGCCTAACGCAGAGAGTGGAGGGGTGGGTTTCAGGGCTATACGACACCTTTTTAAGCAGAGAGTGACAGGGGTGGGATGTCACGGCCTGACGACACTGCTTTACGAGAGAGTGGCGGGGATGGGATATCAGTGCCTGACGACACTGCTTTATGCAGAGAGTGGAGTGGTGGGTGTCAGGGCCATACGACACTCATTTACGTAGAGAGTGGCAGGGGTGGGATGTCAGGGCCTGAGGATACTGCTTTACGCAGAGAGTGGCGGGGGGGGTATGTCAGGGCCATACGACACTTCATTACGCAGAGAGTGGCATTGGTGGGATGTCAGGACCTGATAACACTGCTTAACGCAGAGAGTGGAGGGGTGGGTTTAAGGGCAATACGACACCTTTTTAAGCAGAGAGTGACAGGGGTGGGATGTCACGGCCTGACGACACTGCTTTATGCAGAGAGTGGAGGGGTGGGTGTCAGGGCCATACGACACTTCTTTAGGCAGAGAGTTGCAGTGGTGGGATGTCACGGCCTGATGACACTGCTTTACGCAGAGAGTGGCTGGGATTCGATGTCAGGACCATACGACAGTGCTTTCAGCAGAGAGTGGTGGGGGTGGGATGTTAAGGCCATACGACACTTCTTTACGCAGAGAGTGGCAGAGGTGGGATGTCAGGGCATGACTATACTGCTTTACGCAGAGAATGGAGGGGTGGGTGTTAGGGTCATATGACACTTCTTTAAGCAGAGAGTTACAGGGGTGTGATGTCAGGGGATGACGATAATGCTTTATGCAGAGAGTGGAGGAGGTGGGATGTCAGGGCTTGATGACATTGCTTTATGCAGAGAGTGGAGGGGTGGGTGTCATTGCCATACGACACTTCTTTAGGAAGATATTGTCGGTGGTGGGATGTCAGAGCCAGACAACACTGCTTACCGCAGAGAGTGGAGGGGTTGGATATCATGGCCTGACGATACCACTTTACGCAGCGAGTGGCGGAGGTGGGATGTCAGGGCCATACGACCCTTCTTTAGGCAGAGAGTGGTAGGGGTGGGATTTCAGTGCCTGACGATACTGCTTTACGCAGTGAGTGGCAGGGGTTTTATGTCAGGGCCAAATGACAGTGCTTTACGCAGATATTGGCGGGTGTGGGATGTCAGGGCTTGACGACACTGTTTTATACAGAGAGTGGAGGGGTGGGTGTCAGGTCCATACGACACTTCTTTACGCAGAGATTGGCGAGGGTTGGATGTTAGGGCCATATGACAGTGCTTTAGGCAGAGAGTGGCGGGGGTGGGATGTCAGGGCCTGATGAGAATGCTTTACGCAGAAAGTGGCGGGGGTGGGATGTCAGGGCCTGATGAGAATGCTTTATGTAAAGAGTGGAGGGCTGGGTGTCAGGGCCATACGACACTTATTTCTGTAGACAGTGGCGGGGGCGGGATGTCAGGGCCTAACGACACTTCTTTAGGCAGAGAGTGGCAGAGGTAGGAAGTCAGGGCCTGACAACACTACTTAAAGCACAGAGTGGAGGTGTAGGTGTAAAGGCCATACGACACTTCTTTACGCAGAGAGTGGCAGGGGTGGGATGTCAGGGCCTGACGATACTGCTTTACGCAGAGAATGGAGGGGTGGGTGTCAGGGCCATACGACAGTGCTTTACGCAGAGAGTGGCGGGGGTGGGATGTCAGGGCCTGACGAGACTACTACATACAGAGAGTGTAAAGGTGGGTGTCAGGGCCATACGACACTTATTTACGTAGAGAGTGGCGGGGGTGGGATGTCAGACCCTGACGATACTCCTTTACGCAGAGAGTGCCGGGGGTGGGATGTCAGGGCATGAAGACACAGCTTTATGCAGAGAGTGGAGGGGTGGGTTTTAGGGCCATACAACACTTATACTCGTAGATAGTGGCGGGGGTGGGATGTCAGGGCCTGACGATACTGCTTTACGCAGAAAGTGGCATTGGTGGGATGTCAGGGCCTGACAACACTGTTTAACGAAAAGAGAGGAGGGGTGGTTGTCAGGGCCATACGACACTTCTTTAAGCAGAGAATTACAGGGGTGTGATGTCAGGGCCTGACGATAATGCTTTACGCAGAGAGTGGAGGAGGTGGGATGTCAGGGCTTGACGACACTGCTTTATGCAGAGAGTGGAGGGGTAGGTGTCAGGGCCATACGACTTCTTTAGGCAGAGATTGGCGGGGGTGGGATGTCAGAGCCTGACAATACTTCTTTACGAAGAGAGTTGAGGGGTGGGTGTCAGGGCCATACGACAATTCTTTACGCTGAGAGTGAAAGGGGTGGGATGTCAGGGCCTGATGATAATGCTTTACGCAGAGAGTGGAGGAGTTGGGATGTCAGGGCTTGACGACACTGCTTTATGCAGAGAGTGGAGGGGTGGGTGTCAGGGCCTGACGATACTTCTTTCAGAAGAGTTTGAAAGGTTGGGTGTCAGGGCCATCCGACACTTCTTTACGCTGAGAGTGACAGGGGTGGGATGTTAGGGCCTGACGTTACTGCTTTACGTAGAGAGTGGCGGGGATGGGATGTCAGGGCTTGATGACACTGCGTTATGCAGAGAGTGGAGGGGTGGTTGTCAGGGCCATATGGCACTTCTTTACACAGAGAGTGGCAGGGGAGGGATGTCAGGGCCTGACGATACTCCTTTACGCAGAGAGTGGCAGGGGTGGGATATCAGGGCTTGACGACACTGCTTCATGCAGAGAATGGAGGGGTGGGTGTCTGGGCCATACAACACTTCTTTACATAAACAGTGGCGGGGGTGGGATGTGAAAACCTGAGAACACTGCTTAATGCAGAGAGTGTAGGGGTTGGATGTCAGGGCCATACGACACTTCTTTACACAGGGAGTTGCAGGGGTGGGATGTCAGAGCCTGACGATGCTGCTTTACGCAGATAGTGGCGTTGGTTGGATGTCATTGCCATACGACAGTGCTTTACGCAGATAGTGGCGGGGGTGGGATATCAGGGTATGAAGACACTGCTTCATGCAGAGAGTGGAGGGGTGGGTGCCAGGGCCATACGACAATTCTTTACGCACAGAGTGGAGGGATTGGTGTCAGGGCCATACGAAAGTGCTTAACGCACTGAGTGGCGAGGCTGGGATATCAGGGCCATATGACAGTGCTTTACGCAGAGAGTGGAGGGGTGGGTGTCAGGGCCTGACGATAGTGCTTTACGCAGAGAGTGGCGGGGGTTGGATGTCAGGGCCATACGACAGTGCTTTACGCAGAGAGAGTCGGGGGTGGGATGTCAAGGCCTGATAAGACAGCTTCATGCAGAGAGTGGAG
Source organism: Lepisosteus oculatus (assembly GCF_040954835.1). NCBI lineage: Eukaryota > Metazoa > Chordata > Actinopteri > Semionotiformes > Lepisosteidae > Lepisosteus > Lepisosteus oculatus. Next base: position 59,453,706 of record NC_090709.1, on the reverse strand, counting down.
GGGTGGGTGTCAGGGCATGAAGACACTGCTTTACGCAGAGAGTGGCAGGGGTGGGATGTCAGGGCATGAAGACACTGCTTTACGCAGAGAGTGGAGGGGTGGGTGTCAGAGTCATATGACAGTGCTTTAGGCAGAGAGTGGCGGGGGTGGGATTTCAGGGCCTGATGATACTGCTTTACACAGAGAGTGGCGGGGGTGGGATCTCAGGCATGAAGACACTGCTTTATGCAGAGAGTGTAGGGTGGATGTCAGGGCCATAAGACAGTGCTTCACGCAGAGAGTTGCGGGGGTGGGATGTCAGGGCCTGTTGAGACTGCTTTATGCAGAGAGTGGAGTGGTGGGTGCTTGTGCCATACGACAATTCCTTACGCAGAGAGTGGTGAGGGTGGGATGTCAGGGCCTGACGATACTACTTTACGCAGAAAGTGGCGGGGATGTGTGTCAGGGCCATACGACAATTCTTTACGCAGAAAGTGGAGGGATTGGTGTCAGGCCCATACGACAGTGCTTAACGCAGTGAGTGGCGAGGCTTGGATGTCAGGGCCACACGACAGTGCTTTACGCAGATAGTGGAGGATGCGGTATGTCAGGGCCTGACAACACTGCTTAACGCAGAGAGTGGAGGGGGGGGTGTCAGTGCAATATGACAGTGCTTTAGGCAGGGAGTTTCAGGGGTAGGATGTCAGGGCCTGACCATACTGCTTTACGCAGAGAGTGGCGGGGGTGGGATGTCAGGGCTTGACGACACTGCTTTATGCAGAGAGTGGCGGGAGTGGGATGTAAGGGCCATATGACACTTCTTTAAGCAGAGAGTGGCGGGGATGTGTGTCAGGGCCTTATGACAATTCTTTACGCAGAGATTTTAGGGATTGGTTTCAGGGCCATACGAAAGTACTTAACGTAGTGAGTGGCGAGGCTGGGATGTCAGGACCATACGACAGTGCTTTACGCAGAAAGTGGAGGGTGCGGTATGTCAGGGCCTGACTACACTGCTTAACGCAGAGAGTGGAGGGTTGGGTGTCAAGGCCCTATGACAGTGCTTTAGGCAGAGAGTGGCGGGGGTGGGATGTCAAGGCCATACGACAGTGCTTTAGGCAGAGAGTGGCGGGGGTGGGATGTCAGGGCCTAACAACACTGCTTAAAGCAGAGAGTGTAGGGTTCGGTGTCAGGGCCCTATGACAGTGCTTTAGGCAGAGAGTGGCGGGGGTGGGATGTAAGGGCCTGACCGTAATGCTTTACGCAGAGAGTGGCGGGGGTGGGATGTCAGGGCCATACGACAGTGCTTTATGCAGAGAGTGTAGGGGGTGGGATGTCAGGGCCTAACAACACTGCTTAACGCAGAGAGTTGAGGGTTGGGTGTTAGGGTCATACGACAATTCTTTATGCAGAGAGTGGAGGGATTGGAATCAGGGCCATATGACAGTGCTTTAGGCTCAGAGTGGATGGGGAAGGATGTCAGGGCCTGATGAGACTGCTTTATGCAGAGAGTTGAGGGGCGGGTGTCAGGGCCATACGACACATCTTAACGCAAAGTGTGGCAGGGGTAGAATGTCAGAGCCTGATGAAAGTGCTTTACGTAGAGAGTGGCGGGGGTTGGATGTCAGGGCAATACGACAGTGCTTTTCGCAAAGACTGGCGGGGGTGGAAAGTCAGGGCCTGATGAGACTGCTTTATGCAGAGAGTGGAGGGGTGGATGTCAGGTCCAAACGACACTTCTTTACGTAGACAGTAGCGGGGGTGGTATGTCAGAGCCTTAGAACACTTCTTAACACAGGGAGTGGAGGAGTGGGTGTCAGGGCCAAATGACACTTCTTTACTCAGAGAGTGGCAGGGGTAGGATGTCAGAGTCTTATGATAGTGCTTTACGCAGAGAGTGGTGGGGGTTGGATAGCAGGGCGATACGACTGTGCTTTTCGCAAACACTGGCGGGGGTGGGAAGTCAGGGCCTGATGAGACTGCTTAACGCAGAGAGTGCAGGGGTGGGTGTCAGGGCCATATGACACTTCTTTACGCAGATAATGGCAGGGTTGGGATGTCAGGACTTGACAACATTGCTATATGCAGAGAGTGGAAGGTTGGGTGTCAGGGCCATACGACGGGTTAACGCAGAGAGTGGCGAGGGTGGGATTTTAGGGCCATACTACAATTCTTTACGCAGGTCAGGATTGGTGTCAGGCCCATACGACAGTGCTTAACGCAGTGAGTGGAGAGGTTGGGATATTATGGCCATACGACTGTGCTTTACGCAGAGAGTGGAGGGGGCGGGACGTCAGGGGCTGACAACACTACTTAACGCAGAGAGTGGAGGGGTGGGTATCAGGGCCATACAACACTTCTTTATGCAGAGAGTGGCAGGGGTGGGATGTCAGGGCCTGACGATACTGCTTTACGCAGAGAGTGGCAGGGGTGGGATGTCAGGGCCTAACGACACTTCTTTATGCAAGAGTGGAGGGGTGGGTGTAAGGGCCATACGACAATTCTATACGCAGAGAGTGGTGAGGGTGGGATGTCAGAGCCTGACGATACTGCTTGACGCAGAGAGTGGAGTGGTGGGTGTCAGGGCCATGCGACATTTCTTTACGCAGAGAGTGGAGGGATTGGTGTCAGGGCCATACAACAGTGCTTTACGCAGTGAGTGGCGAGGCTTGGATGAAAGGGCCATACGAAAGTGCTGTACGCAGAGAGTAGAGGGGGTGGGTGTCAGGGCCATACGACACTTCTTTAGGCAGAGAGTGACAGGGGTGGGATGTCAGGGCCTGACGAAACTGCTTTACGCAGAGAGTGGCGGGATTTGATGTCAGGGCCATACGACATGTCTTTACACAGAGAGTGGTTGGGATGGGATGTCAGGGCCTGACGACACTGCTTTATGCAGAGAGTGGCAGGGTTGGGATGTCAGGGCCTGACGAAACTGCCTTATGCAGAGAGTGGCAGGGGTGGGATGTCACGGCCATAGGACAGTTCTTTATTCAGAGAGTAGAGGGGTGGGTGATAGGGCAATACGACAATTCTTTACGCAGAGAGTGGTGAGGGTGGGATGTTAGGGCATGAAGACACTGCTTTATGCAGAGAGTTGATTGGTGGGTGTCAGGGCCATGCGACAAATCTTTACGCAAAGAGTAGAGAGATTGGTGTCAAGGCCATATGACAGTGCTTTACGCAGTGAGTACAGGGGGTTGGATGTCAGGTCCATAAGACAGTGCTTTACGCAGAGAGTAGCGGGGGTGGGATGTCAGGGCCTTATGAGACTGTTTTATGCAGAGAGTGGAAGGGTGGGTGTCAGGGCCATACGACAGCGGTTAACGCAGAGAGTGGCAGGGGTGGGATGTCAGGGCCTGACCATACTGCTTTACGCAGAGAGTGGCGGGGCTGGGATGTCAGGGCCTGACGAGACTGCTTTACACAGAGATTGGCGGGGGTGGGATGTCAGGGATTGAGGAAACTGCTTCATGCAAAGAGTGGCGGGGGTGGGATGTCAGGGCCTGACCATGCTGCTTTACGCAGAGAGTGGCGGGGGTGGTATGTAAAGGCTTGACGACACTGCTTTATGTAGAGAGTGGTGGGGGTGGGATGTCAGGGCCATACAACACTTCTTTACGCAGAGAGTGGCAGGGGTGCGATGTCAGGGCCTGACAACAGTGCTTAACGCAGAGAGTGGAGGGGTGGGACTCAGGGCCATACGACACTGCTTTATGCAGAGAGTGGCAGGGGTGGGATGTCAGGGCCTGACGATTCTGCTATACGCAGAGAGTGGCAGGGGTTGGATGTCAGGGTCATAAGACATTGCTTTACGCAGAGAGTGGCGGGGGTGGGATGTCAGGGCCATACGACATGGGTTAACGCAGAGAGTGGAGGGGTGGGAATCGGGGCTATACGACACTTCTTTACGCAGAGAGTGGCGGGGCTGGTATGTCAGGGCCTGACGAGACTGCTTTACGCAGAGATTGGCGGGAGTGGGATGTTAGGGCCTGACCATACTGCTTTACGCAGAGAGTGGCGGGGCTGGTATGTCAGGGCCTGACGAAACTGCTTCATGCAGAGAGTGGCGGGGGTGGGATGTTAGGGCTTGACGAAACTGCTTTATGCAGAGAGTGGCAGGGGTGGGATGTCAGGGCCTTACGACACTTCTTTACGTAGAGAGTGGTAGGGGTGGGATGTCAGGGCCTGACAACACTGCTTAACGCAGAGAGTGGTGGGGTGGGATGTCAGGGCTTGACGACACTACTTTATGCAGAGAGTGGAGGGTTGGGTATCAGGGTTATACGACAATTCCTTATGCAGAGAGTGGAGGGATTGGTGTCAGGGCCATACGACAGTGCTTTACGCTGAGAGTGGAGGGGGATGGATTTCAGGGCTTGACAGTACTGGTTTACGGAGATAGTGGCGGGGTTGGGATGTCAGGGCTTGACAACATTGCTTTATGCATAGAGTGGAACGTTGTGTGTCAGGGCCATACGACAGTGCTAAATGCAGTGAGTGGCGAGGCTGGGATGTCAGGCCCATACAATACTGCTTTACGCAGAGAGCGGAGGGGGTGGGGTGTAAGGGCCTGACAACACTGCTTAACGCAGAGAGTGGATGGGTGAGTGTAAGGGCCATATGACAGTGCTTTAGGCAGAGAGTGGCGTGGCTGGGATGTTAGGGCCTGACGATACTGCTTTACGCAGATTGTGGCGGGGCTGGGATGTCAGAGCTTGACGAAACTGCTTCATGCAGAGAGTGGCGGGGGTGGGATGTCAGGGCTTGACGAAACTGCTTTATGCAGAGAGTGGCAGGGGTGGGATATCAGGGCCATACGACAGGGGTTAACGCAGAGAGTGGCAGAGGTGGGATGTCAGGGCTTGACGAAACTGCTTCATGAAGAGAGTGGCGGGGGTGGGATGTTAGGGCTTGACGAAACTGCTTTATGCAGAGAGTGGCAGGGGTGGGATGTCAGGGCCTTACGACACTTCTTTACGCAGAGAGTGGTAGGGGTGGGATGTCAGGGCCTGACAACAATGCTTAAAGCAGAGAGTGGAGAGGTGGGTGTCAGGGACATACGACACTAATTTACGAAGAGACTGGCGGGGGTGGGATGTCAGGGCCTAACAACACTGCTTAACACAGAGAGTGATGGGGTGGGATGTCAGGGCTTGAAGACACTACTTTATGCAGAGAGTGGAGGGTTGGGTTTCAGGGCTATACGACAATTCCTTATGCAGAGAGTGGAGGGATTGGTGTCAGGGCCATACAACAGTGCTTTACGCTGAGAGTGGAGGGGGATGGATGTCAGGGCGATACGACAGTGCTTTACGCAGAGACTGGCGGGGTAGGGATGTCAGGGCTTGACGGTACTGGTTTACGGAGATAGTGGCGGGGGTGGGATGTCAGGGCTTGAAAACATTGCTTTATGCATAAAGTGGAAGGTTGTGTGTCAGGGCCATACGACAGGGGTTAACGCAGAGAGTGGGGAGGGTGGGATCTCAGGGCCATACGACAATTCTTTACGCAGGGAGTGGAGGAATTGGTGTCAGGCCCATACGACATTGCTTAGCGCAGTGAGTGGCGAGGCTGGGATGTCAGGGCCATACGACAGTGCTTTACGAAGACAGTGGAGGGGGAGGGATGTCAGGGACTGACAACACTGCTTAACGCAGAGAGTGGAGAGGTGGGTGTCAGGGCCATATGACAGTGCTTTAGGCAGAGAGTGGCGGGGGTAGGATGTCAGGGCTTGACGACACTGATTTATGCAGAGAGTGGCGGGGGTGGGATGTCAGGGCCATAAGACACTTCTTTACGCACAGAGTGGTAGTGGTGCGATGACAGGGCCTGACAACACTGCTTAACGCAGAGAGTGGAGGGGTGGGTCTATAGGCCATACGACACATCCTTAGGCAGAGAGTGGCGGGGGTGGGATGTCAGGGTGTAATCATACTGCTTTACGCAGATAGTGGCGGGGGTGGGTGTCAGGGCCATCCGACAATTCTTTACGCAGAGAGTGGCAGGGGTTGGATGTCAGGGTCATAAGACATTGCTTTACGCAGAGATTGGCGGGGGTGGGATGTCTGGGCCAGATGAGACTGCTTTACGCAGAGAGTGGAGGGGGTGGGATGTCAGGGCCTGACAACACTGCTTAACGTAGAGAGTGGAGGGGGGGTGTCAGTGCCATATGATAGTGCTTTAGGCAGAGAGTAGAAGGGGGGCAATCCCAGAGCCTGACAACACTGCTTAAGGCAGAGAGTGGAGGGGTGGGATGTCAGGGCCTGATGATACTGCTTTACGCAGAGAGCTGCGGGGGTTCAACGTCAGGACCATACGACAGTGCTTTAAGCAGAGAGTGGAGGGGTGGGTGTCAGGGCTTGATGAAACTGCTTTATGCAGAGAGTGGCGGGGGTGGAATGTAAGGGCCATATGACACTGCTTTAAGCAGAGAGTGGAGGGGTGGGTGTCAGAGCCATACGACACTTCTTTACGCAGAGAGTGGCAGGGGTGGGATGTCAGGGCTTGACAACACTGTTTTATGCAGAGAGTGGCAGGGGTGGGGATGTCAGGGCCATACGACACTTCTTTATGCAGAGAGTGGCATTGGTGGGATGTCAGGACCTGACAACACTGCCTAACGCAGAGAGTGGAGGGGTGGGTTTCAGGGCTATACGACACCTTTTTAAGCAGAGAGTGACAGGGGTGGGATGTCACGGCCTGATGATACTGCTTTACGAGAGAGTGGCGGGGATGGGATATCAGTGCCTGACGACACTGCTTTATGCAGAGAGTGGAGTGGTGGGTGTCAGGGCCATACGACACTCATTTACGTAGAGAGTGGCAGGGGTGGGATGTCAGGGCCTGAGGATACTGCTTTACGCAGAGAGTGGCGGGGGGGGTATGTCAGGGCCATACGACACTTCTTTACGCAGAGAGTGGCATTGGTGGGATGTCAGGACCTGATAACACTGCTTAACGCAGAGAGTGGACGGGTGGGTTTAAGGGCAATACGACACCTTTTTAAGCAGAGAGTGACAGGGGTGGGATGTCACGGCCTGACGACACTGCTTTATGCAGAGAGTGGAGGGGGTGGGATGTCTGGGCTTAACGACACTGCTTTATGCAGAGAATGGGAGGGGTGGGATGTCAGGGCCATATGACACTTATTTACGTAGAGAGTTGCAGGGGTGGGATGTCAGCGCCTGACAACACTGCTTAACGCACAGAGATGAGAGGTGGGTGTCAGGGCCACTCGACACTTCTTTACGCAGAGAGTGGCAGGGGTGGGATGTCTGGGCATGAAGACACTGCTTTATGCAGAGAGTGGAGGTGTGGGTGTCAGGGTCATACGACAATTGTTTATACAGAGAATGGCAGGGGTGGTATGTCAGGGCCTGACGATACTGCTATACGCAGAGAGTGGAGGGGTGGGTGTCAGAATCATATGACAGTGCTTTAGGCAGAGAGTGGCGGGGGTGGGATTTCAGGGCCTGATGATAATGCTTTACACAGAGAGTGGCGGGGGTGGGATGTCAGGGCATGAAGACACTGCTTAACGCAGGGAGTGGAGGGGTGGGTGTCAGAGTTATATGACAGTGCTTTAGACAGAGAGTGGCGGGGGTGGGATTTCAGGGCATGACCATACTGCTTTACGTAGAGAGTGGCGGGGGTGGGATGTCAGGACCTGACGAGAATGCTTCATGCAGAGAATGGTGGGGGTGGGATGTCAGGGCCTGACGATACTCCTTTACGCAGAGAGTGGCAGTTGTGGGATATCAGGGCTTGAAGACACTGCTTTATGCAGAGAGTGGCGGGGGTGGGATTTCAGGGCCATACGACACTTCTTTACGCAGAGAATGGCAGGGGTGAGATGTCAGGGCCTGACGATACTCCTTTACGCAGTGAGTTGCGAGGGTTGGATATCAGGGCTTGACGACCCTGCTTTATGCAGAGAGTGGAGGGGTGGGTGACAGAGTCATAAGACACTGCTTTATGTAGAGAGTGGCGGGGGTGGGATGTCAGGGCCTGACGACACTTATTTACGTAGAGAGTGGCGGGGGTGGGATGTCAAAGACAAATGACAAGTCTTTATGCAGAGAGTGGCAGGGGTGGGATGTCAGGGCCTGACGATACTCCATACGCAGAGAGTGGCAGGGATGGGATATCAGGGTTTGACGACACGGCTTTATGCAGAGAGTGGACGGGGTGGGATGTCAGGGTCTGACGATACTCCTTAACGCAGTGAGTGGCGAGGGTGGGATGTCAGGGACATACGACAGTGCTTTACATAGAGAGTGGAGGGGTGGGATATCAGGGCCATACGACAGTGCTTCACGCAGAGAGTGGCAGGAGTGAGATGTCAGGGCCCTACGACACAATTTTACGCAGTTAGTGGTGAGGGTGGGATGTCAGGGATTGACGACTCTGCTTCATGCAGAGAGTGGAGGGGTGGGTGTCAGGGCCATACGGGACTTCTTTACACAGAGAGTGGCAGAGGTGGGATGTCAGAGCCTGACGATACTGCTTAACGCAGATAGTGTTGGGGGGGGGGATGTCTGGGCATGAAGACAAGGCTTTATGCACAGAGTGGAGGGGTGGGTGTCAGGGCCATACGACAATTGTTTACGCAGAGAGTGAAGGGATTGGTGTCAGGGCCATACGAAAGTGCTTAACGCAGTGAGTGGAGAGGCTGGGATATCAGGGCCATATGACACTGCTTAACGCAGAGAGTTGAGGTGTGGGTGTCAGGGTCATACGACACTTCTTTACGCAGAGAGTGGCAGGGGTGGGATGTCAGGGCCTGACGATACTGTTTTACGCAGATAGTGGCGGGGGTGGGATGACAAGGCATGAAGACACTGCTTCATTCAGAGAGGGGAGGGGTGGTTGTCAGGGCCATACGACACTTATTTACGTAGAGAGTGGCGGGGGTGGGACGTCAGAGCCTGACGATTCTGCTTTAAGCAGAGAGTGTCAGGGTTGGGATGTCAGGGCTTAACGACACTGCATTATGCAGAGAGTGGCGGGGCTGGGATGTCAGGGCCATACGACACTTCTTTACGCAGAGAGTGGCAGGGGTGGGATGTCAGGGCCTGACGATACTGTTTTACGCAGATAGTGGCGGGGGTGGGATGACAAGGCATGAAGACACTGCTTCATGCAGAGAGGGGAGGGGTGGTTGTCAGGGCCATACGACAATTCTTTACGCAGAGAGTAGCCGGATTGGTGTCAGAGCCATACGAAAGTGCTGAAAGCAGTGAGTGGCGATGCTGGGATATCAAGGCCTGACCATACTGCTTTACGCAGAGAGTGGAGAGTTGGGTGTCAGGGCCGTTCGACACTGTTTTAAGCAGAGAGTGGAGGGGGTGGGATGTCAGGGCTTGACGACACTGCTTTACGCAGAAAGTGGAGGGGGTGGGATGTCAGGGCATGAGAACACTGTTTAACGCAGAGAGTGGAGAGGTGAGTGTCAGGAGAATACGACACTTCTTTAGGCAGAGAGTGGCATTGGTGGGGTGTAAGGGCCTGACAACACTGCTTAACGCAGAGAGTGGATGGGTGAGTGTAAGGGCCATATGACAGTGCTTTAGGCAGAGAGTGGCGTGGCTGGGATGTTAGGGCCTGACGATACTGCTTTACGCAGATTGTGGCGGGGCTGGGATGTCAGAGCTTGACGAAACTGCTTCATGCAGAGAGTGGCGGGGGTGGGATGTCAGGGCTTGACGAAACTGCTTTATGCAGAGAGTGGCAGGGGTGGGATATCAGGGCCATACGACAGGGGTTAACGCAGAGAGTGGCAGAGGTGGGATGTCAGGGCTTGACGAAACTGCTTCATGAAGAGAGTGGCGGGGGTGGGATGTTAGGGCTTGACGAAACTGCTTTATGCAGAGAGTGGCAGGGGTGGGATGTCAGGGCCTTACGACACTTCTTTACGCAGAGAGTGGTAGGGGTGGGATGTCAGGGCCTGACAACAATGCTTAAAGCAGAGAGTGGAGAGGTGGGTGTCAGGGACATACGACACTAATTTACGAAGAGACTGGCGGGGGTGGGATGTCAGGGCCTAACAACACTGCTTAACACAGAGAGTGATGGGGTGGGATGTCAGGGCCATACGACAGTGCTTTACGAAGACAGTGGAGGGGGAGGGATGTCAGGGACTGACAACACTGCTTAACGCAGAGAGTGGAGAGGTGGGTGTCAGGGCCATATGACAGTGCTTTAGGCAGAGAGTGGCGGGGGTAGGATGTCAGGGCTTGACGACACTGATTTATGCAGAGAGTGGCGGGGGTGGGATGTCAGGGCCATAAGACACTTCTTTACGCAGAGAGTGGCAGTGGTGCGATGTCAGGGCCTGACAACACTGCTTAACGCAGAGAGTGGAGGGGTGGGTCTATAGGCCATACGACACATCCTTAGGCAGAGAGTGGCGGGGGTGGGATGTCAGGGTGTAATCATACTGCTTTACGCAGATAGTGGCGGGGGTGGGTGTCAGGGCCATCCGACAATTCTTTACGCAGAGAGTGGCAGGGGTTGGATGTCAGGGTCATAAGACATTGCTTTACGCAGAGATTGGCGGGGGTGGGATGTCTGGGCCAGATGAGACTGCTTTACGCAGAGAGTGGAGGGGGTGGGATGTCAGGGCCTGACAACACTGCTTAACGTAGAGAGTGGAGGGGGGGTGTCAGTGCCATATGATAGTGCTTTAGGCAGAGAGTAGAAGGGGGGCAATCCCAGAGCCTGACAACACTGCTTAAGGCAGAGAGTGGAGGGGTGGGATGTCAGGGCCTGATGATACTGCTTTACGCAGAGAGCTGCTGGGGTTCAAAGTCAGGACCATACGACAGTGCTTTAAGCAGAGAGTGGAGGGGTGGGTGTCAGGGCCATAAGACAGTGGTTAACGCAGTGAGTGGCAGGGGTGGGGTGTCATGGTCTGACGAATCTTCTTTATGCAGAGAGTGGCGGGGGTGGGATGTCATGACCTGATGGTACTGCTTTACTCAGAGAGTAGCGGGGATGGGATGTCAGGGCTTGATGAAACTGCTTTATGCAGAGAGTGGCGGGGGTGGAATGTAAGGGCCATATGACACTGCTTTAAGCAGAGAGTGGAGGGGTGGGTGTCAGAGCCATACGACACTTCTTTACGCAGAGAGTGGCAGGGGTGGGATGTCAGGGCTTGACAACACTGTTTTATGCAGAGAGTGGCAGGGGTGGGGATGTCAGGGCCATACGACACTTCTTTATGCAGAGAGTGGCATTGGTGGGATGTCAGGACCTGACAACACTGCCTAACGCAGAGAGTGGAGGGGTGGGTTTCAGGGCTATACGACACCTTTTTAAGCAGAGAGTGACAGGGGTGGGATGTCACGGCCTGACGACACTGCTTTACGAGAGAGTGGCGGGGATGGGATATCAGTGCCTGACGACACTGCTTTATGCAGAGAGTGGAGTGGTGGGTGTCAGGGCCATACGACACTCATTTACGTAGAGAGTGGCAGGGGTGGGATGTCAGGGCCTGAGGATACTGCTTTACGCAGAGAGTGGCGGGGGGGGTATGTCAGGGCCATACGACACTTCATTACGCAGAGAGTGGCATTGGTGGGATGTCAGGACCTGATAACACTGCTTAACGCAGAGAGTGGAGGGGTGGGTTTAAGGGCAATACGACACCTTTTTAAGCAGAGAGTGACAGGGGTGGGATGTCACGGCCTGACGACACTGCTTTATGCAGAGAGTGGAGGGGTGGGTGTCAGGGCCATACGACACTTCTTTAGGCAGAGAGTTGCAGTGGTGGGATGTCACGGCCTGATGATACTGCTTTACGCAGAGAGTGGCTGGGATTCGATGTCAGGACCATACGACAGTGCTTTCAGCAGAGAGTGGTGGGGGTGGGATGTTAAGGCCATACGACACTTCTTTACGCAGAGAGTGGCAGAGGTGGGATGTCAGGGCATGACTATACTGCTTTACGCAGAGAATGGAGGGGTGGGTGTTAGGGTCATATGACACTTCTTTAAGCAGAGAGTTACAGGGGTGTGATGTCAGGGGATGACGATAATGCTTTATGCAGAGAGTGGAGGAGGTGGGATGTCAGGGCTTGATGACATTGCTTTATGCAGAGAGTGGAGGGGTGGGTGTCATTGCCATACGACACTTCTTTAGGAAGATATTGTCGGTGGTGGGATGTCAGAGCCAGACAACACTGCTTACCGCAGAGAGTGGAGGGGTTGGATATCATGGCCTGACGATACCACTTTACGCAGCGAGTGGCGGAGGTGGGATGTCAGGGCCATACGACCCTTCTTTAGGCAGAGAGTGGTAGGGGTGGGATTTCAGTGCCTGACGATACTGCTTTACGCAGTGAGTGGCAGGGGTTTTATGTCAGGGCCAAATGACAGTGCTTTACGCAGATATTGGCGGGTGTGGGATGTCAGGGCTTGACGACACTGTTTTATACAGAGAGTGGAGGGGTGGGTGTCAGGTCCATACGACACTTCTTTACGCAGAGATTGGCGAGGGTTGGATGTTAGGGCCATATGACAGTGCTTTAGGCAGAGAGTGGCGGGGGTGGGATGTCAGGGCCTGATGAGAATGCTTTACGCAGAAAGTGGCGGGGGTGGGATGTCAGGGCCTGATGAGAATGCTTTATGTAAAGAGTGGAGGGCTGGGTGTCAGGGCCATACGACACTTATTTCTGTAGACAGTGGCGGGGGCGGGATGTCAGGGCCTAACGACACTTCTTTACGCAGAGAGTGGCAGAGGTAGGAAGTCAGGGCCTGACAACACTACTTAAAGCACAGAGTGGAGGTGTAGGTGTAAAGGCCATACGACACTTCTTTACGCAGAGAGTGGCAGGGGTGGGATGTCAGGGCCTGACGATACTGCTTTACGCAGAGAATGGAGGGGTGGGTGTCAGGGCCATACGACAGTGCTTTACGCAGAGAGTGGCGGGGGTGGGATGTCAGGGCCTGACGAGACTACTACATACAGAGAGTGTAAAGGTGGGTGTCAGGGCCATACGACACTTATTTACGTAGAGAGTGGCGGGGGTGGGATGTCAGACCCTGACGATACTCCTTTACGCAGAGAGTGCCGGGGGTGGGATGTCAGGGCATGAAGACACAGCTTTATGCAGAGAGTGGAGGGGTGGGTTTTAGGGCCATACAACACTTATACTCGTAGATAGTGGCGGGGGTGGGATGTCAGGGCCTGACGATACTGCTTTACGCAGAAAGTGGCATTGGTGGGATGTCAGGGCCTGACAACACTGTTTAACGAAAAGAGAGGAGGGGTGGTTGTCAGGGCCATACGACACTTCTTTAAGCAGAGAATTACAGGGGTGTGATGTCAGGGCCTGACGATAATGCTTTACGCAGAGAGTGGAGGAGGTGGGATGTCAGGGCTTGACGACACTGCTTTATGCAGAGAGTGGAGGGGTAGGTGTCAGGGCCATACGACTTCTTTAGGCAGAGATTGGCGGGGGTGGGATGTCAGAGCCTGACAATACTTCTTTACGAAGAGAGTTGAGGGGTGGGTGTCAGGGCCATACGACAATTCTTTACGCTGAGAGTGAAAGGGGTGGGATGTCAGGGCCTGATGATAATGCTTTACGCAGAGAGTGGAGGAGTTGGGATGTCAGGGCTTGACGACACTGCTTTATGCAGAGAGTGGAGGGGTGGGTGTCAGGGCCTGACGATACTTCTTTCAGAAGAGTTTGAAAGGTTGGGTGTCAGGGCCATCCGACACTTCTTTACGCTGAGAGTGACAGGGGTGGGATGTTAGGGCCTGACGTTACTGCTTTACGTAGAGAGTGGCGGGGATGGGATGTCAGGGCTTGATGACACTGCGTTATGCAGAGAGTGGAGGGGTGGTTGTCAGGGCCATATGGCACTTCTTTACACAGAGAGTGGCAGGGGAGGGATGTCAGGGCCTGACGATACTCCTTTACGCAGAGAGTGGCAGGGGTGGGATATCAGGGCTTGACGACACTGCTTCATGCAGAGAATGGAGGGGTGGGTGTCTGGGCCATACAACACTTCTTTACATAAACAGTGGCGGGGGTGGGATGTGAAAACCTGAGAACACTGCTTAATGCAGAGAGTGTAGGGGTTGGATGTCAGGGCCATACGACACTTCTTTACACAGGGAGTTGCAGGGGTGGGATGTCAGAGCCTGACGATGCTGCTTTACGCAGATAGTGGCGTTGGTTGGATGTCATTGCCATACGACAGTGCTTTACGCAGATAGTGGCGGGGGTGGGATATCAGGGTATGAAGACACTGCTTCATGCAGAGAGTGGAGGGGTGGGTGCCAGGGCCATACGACAATTCTTTACGCACAGAGTGGAGGGATTGGTGTCAGGGCCATACGAAAGTGCTTAACGCACTGAGTGGCGAGGCTGGGATATCAGGGCCATATGACAGTGCTTTACGCAGAGAGTGGAGGGGTGGGTGTCAGGGCCTGACGATAGTGCTTTACGCAGAGAGTGGCGGGGGTTGGATGTCAGGGCCATACGACAGTGCTTTACGCAGAGAGAGTCGGGGGTGGGATGTCAAGGCCTGATAAGACAGCTTCATGCAGAGAGTGGAGGGGTGGGTGTCAGGGCATGAAGACACTGCTTTACGCAGAGAGTGGCAGGGGTGGGATGTCAGGGCATGAAGACACTGCTTTACGCTGAGAGTGGAGGGGTGGGTGTCAGAGTCATATGACAGTGCTTTAGGCAGAGAGTGGCGGGGGTGGGATTTCAGGGCCTGATGATACTGCTTTACACAGAGAGTGGCGGGGGTGGGATCTCAGGCATGAAGACACTGCTTTATGCAGAGAGTGTAGGGTGGATGTCAGGGCCATAAGACAGTGCTTCACGCAGAGAGTTGCGGGGGTGGGATGTCAGGGCCTGTTGAGACTGCTTTATGCAGAGAGTGGAGTGGTGGGTGCTTGTGCCATACGACAATTCCTTACGCAGAGAGTGGTGAGGGTGGGATGTCAGGGCCTGACGATACTACTTTACGCAGAAAGTGGCGGGGATGTGTGTCAGGGCCATACGACAATTCTTTACGCAGAAAGTGGAGGGATTGGTGTCAGGCCCATACGACAGTGCTTAACGCAGTGAGTGGCGAGGCTTGGATGTCAGGGCCACACGACAGTGCTTTACGCAGATAGTGGAGGATGCGGTATGTCAGGGCCTGACAACACTGCTTAACGCAGAGAGTGGAGGGGGGGGTGTCAGTGCAATATGACAGTGCTTTAGGCAGGGAGTTTCAGGGGTAGGATGTCAGGGCCTGACCATACTGCTTTACGCAGAGAGTGGCGGGGGTGGGATGTCAGGGCTTGACGACACTGCTTTATGCAGAGAGTGGCGGGAGTGGGATGTAAGGGCCATATGACACTTCTTTAAGCAGAGAGTGGCGGGGATGTGTGTCAGGGCCTTATGACAATTCTTTACGCAGAGATTTTAGGGATTGGTTTCAGGGCCATACGAAAGTACTTAACGTAGTGAGTGGCGAGGCTGGGATGTCAGGACCATACGACAGTGCTTTACGCAGAAAGTGGAGGGTGCGGTATGTCAGGGCCTGACTACACTGCTTAACGCAGAGAGTGGAGGGTTGGGTGTCAAGGCCCTATGACAGTGCTTTAGGCAGAGAGTGGCGGGGGTGGGATGTCAAGGCCATACGACAGTGCTTTAGGCAGAGAGTGGCGGGGGTGGGATGTCAGGGCCTAACAACACTGCTTAAAGCAGAGAGTGTAGGGTTCGGTGTCAGGGCCCTATGACAGTGCTTTAGGCAGAGAGTGGCGGGGGTGGGATGTAAGGGCCTGACCGTAATGCTTTACGCAGAGAGTGGCGGGGGTGGGATGTCAGGGCCATACGACAGTGCTTTATGCAGAGAGTGTAGGGGGTGGGATGTCAGGGCCTAACAACACTGCTTAACGCAGAGAGTTGAGGGTTGGGTGTTAGGGTCATACGACAATTCTTTATGCAGAGAGTGGAGGGATTGGAATCAGGGCCATATGACAGTGCTTTAGGCTCAGAGTGGATGGGGAAGGATGTCAGGGCCTGATGAGACTGCTTTATGCAGAGAGTTGAGGGGCGGGTGTCAGGGCCATACGACACATCTTAACGCAAAGTGTGGCAGGGGTAGAATGTCAGAGCCTGATGAAAGTGCTTTACGTAGAGAGTGGCGGGGGTTGGATGTCAGGGCAATACGACAGTGCTTTTCGCAAAGACTGGCGGGGGTGGAAAGTCAGGGCCTGATGAGACTGCTTTATGCAGAGAGTGGAGGGGTGGATGTCAGGTCCAAACGACACTTCTTTACGTAGACAGTAGCGGGGGTGGTATGTCAGAGCCTTAGAACACTTCTTAACACAGGGAGTGGAGGAGTGGGTGTCAGGGCCAAATGACACTTCTTTACTCAGAGAGTGGCAGGGGTAGGATGTCAGAGTCTTATGATAGTGCTTTACGCAGAGAGTGGTGGGGGTTGGATAGCAGGGCGATACGACTGTGCTTTTCGCAAACACTGGCGGGGGTGGGAAGTCAGGGCCTGATGAGACTGCTTAACGCAGAGAGTGCAGGGGTGGGTGTCAGGGCCATATGACACTTCTTTACGCAGATAATGGCAGGGTTGGGATGTCAGGACTTGACAACATTGCTATATGCAGAGAGTGGAAGGTTGGGTGTCAGGGCCATACGACGGGTTAACGCAGAGAGTGGCGAGGGTGGGATTTTAGGGCCATACTACAATTCTTTACGCAGGTCAGGATTGGTGTCAGGCCCATACGACAGTGCTTAACGCAGTGAGTGGAGAGGTTGGGATATTATGGCCATACGACTGTGCTTTACGCAGAGAGTGGAGGGGGCGGGACGTCAGGGGCTGACAACACTACTTAACGCAGAGAGTGGAGGGGTGGGTATCAGGGCCATACAACACTTCTTTATGCAGAGAGTGGCAGGGGTGCGATGTCAGAGCCTGAAAACAGTGTGCAAAGCAGAGAGTGGAGGGGTGGGACTCAGGGCCATAGGACACTGCTTTATGCAGAGAGAGGAGGGGTGGTTGTCAGGGCCATACGACACATCTTTATGAAGAGAATGGAAGGGGTGGGATGTCAGGGCCTGACGATACTGCTATACGCAGAGAGTGGCAGGGGTTGGATGTCAGTGTCAGAAGACATTGCCTTACGCAGAGAGTGGAGGGGGTGGGATGTCAGGGCCCGACAACACTGCTTAACGCAGAGAGTGGAGGGGTGAGTGTCAGGGCCATATGACAGTGCTTTAGGCAGAGAGTGGCGTGGCTGGGATGTTAGGGCCTGACCATACTGCTTTACGCAGAGATTGGCGGCGGTGGGATGTCAAGGCCTGACTAGACTACTTCATGCAGAGAGTGGAAGGGTGGGTGTCAGGGCAATACGACATGGGTTAACGCAGAGAGTGGAGGGTATGGGATGTCAGAGCCTGAAAGCACTGCTTAACTCAGAGAGTGGAGGGGTGGGTATCAGGGCTATACGACACTTCTTTACGCAGAGAGTGGCAGGGGTGGGATGTCAGGGCCTGACGATACTGCTTTACGCTGATAGTGGCGGGGGTGGGATGTCAGGGCTTGACGACACCGCTTTATGCAGGTAGTGGAGGGCTGGGTGTCAGGGCCATACGACAGCGGTTAACGCAGAGAGTGACCGGGGTGGGATGTCAGGGCATGAGGACACTACTTTATGCAGAGAGATTTTAGGGGTTGGTGTCAGGCCCATACGACAGTGCTAAATGCAGTGAGTGGCGAGGCTGGGATGTCAGGCCCATACGACAGTGCTTTACGCTGAGAGTGGAGGGGGATGGATGTCAGGGCGATACGACAGTGCTTTTCGCAGAGACTGGCGGGGTAGGGATGTCAGGGCTTGACGGTACTGGTTTACGGAGATAGTGGCGGGGGTGGGATGTCAGGGCTTGAAAACATTGCTTTATGCATAGAGTGGAAGGTTGTGTGTCAGGGCCATACGACAGGGGTTAACGCAGAGAGTGGAGGGGTGGGTCTATAGGCCATACGACACATCCTTAGGCAGAGAGTGGCAGGGGTGGGATGTCAGGATGTGATCATACTGCTTTACGCAGATAGTGGCGGGGTTGGGTGTCAGGGCCATCCGACAATTCTTTACGCAGAGAATGGAGGGATTGGTGTCAGGCCCATACGACAGTGCTTAACGCAGTGAGTGGCGAGGTTGGGATATTAGGGCCAAACGACAGTGCTTTACGCAGAGAGTGGAGGGGGCGGGATGTCAGGGCCTGACAACACTACTTAACGCAGAGAGTGGAGGGGTGGGTAATAGGGCCATATGACAGTGCTTTAGGCAGAGAGTGGCAGGGGTAGGATGTCAGGGCCTGACCATACTGCTTTACACAGAGAGTGGCGGAGGTGGGATGTCAGGGCCTGACCATACTGCTTTCCGCAGAGAGTGGCGGGGGTGGGATGTCAAGGCTTGACGACACTGCTTTATGTAGAGAGTGTCGGGGTGGGATGTCAGGGCCATACAACACATCTTTACATAGAGAGTGGCAGGGGTGCGATGTCAGGGCCTGACAACAGTGCTTAACGCAGAGAGTGGGGGGGTGGGACACAGGGCCATACGACATTGCTTTATGGAGAGAGTGGAGGGGTGGCCATACGTCAAGGCCATACGACACTTCTTTATGCAGAGAGTGGCAGGGGTGGGATGTCAGGGCCTGACGATACTGCTATATGCAGAGAGTGGCAGGGGTTGGATGTCAGGGCCTGACAACACTGCTTAACGCAGAGAGTGGAGGGGTGAGTGTCAGGGCCATATGACAGTGGTTTAGGCAGAGAGTGGCGTGGCTGGGATGTTAGGGCCTGACCATACTGCTTTACGCAGAGATTGGCGGCGGTGGGATGTCAGAGCTTGACGAAACTGCTTCATGCAGAGAGTGGCGGGGGTGGGATGTCAGGGCTTGAGGAAACTGCTTTATGCAGAGAGTGGCAGGGGTGGGATGTCAGGGTCATACGACACTTCTTTATGCAGAGTGTGGAGGGATGGTTGTCAGGGCCATACGACTCTTCTTTAAACAGAGAGTGGCAGGCGTAGGATGTCAGGGCCTGACGATACTGCTTTACGCAGATAGTGGCGGGGGTGGGATGTCAGGGCTTGACGACACTACTCTATGCAGAGAGTGGAGGGGGTGGGATGTCAGGGCCTGACAACACTGCTTAACGCAGAGAGTGGAGGGGTGAGTGTCAGGGTCATATGACAGTGCTTTAGGCAGAGAGTGGCGTGGCTGGGATGCTAGGTCTGACCATACTGCTTTACGCAGAGAGTGGCGGGGCTGGGATGTCAGGGCCTGACGAGGCTGCTTTACGCAGAGATTGGCGGGGTTTGGATGTCAGGGCCATACGACTGTGCTTTACGCAGAGAGTGGTGGGTGTGGGATGTCAGGGCCTGAGGAGACTGCTTTATGCAGAGATAGGAGGGGTGGGTGTCGGGGCCATACGACACTTCTTTATGCAGAGTGTGGAGGGATGGGTGTCAGGGCCATACGACACTTCTTTAAACAGAGAGTGGCAGGGGTGGGATGTCAGGACCATACGACAGTGCTTTACGCAGATAGTGGAAGGGGTGGGATGGCAGGGCTTGACGACACTGCTTTATGCAGAGAGTGGAGGGGTGGGTTTCAGGGCCATACGACACTTCTTTACGCAGAGAGTGGCAGGCGTAGGATGTCAGGGCCTGACGATACTGCTTTACGCAGATAGTGGCGGGGGTCGGATGTCAGGGCTTGACGACACTGCTTTATGCAGATAGTGACAGGGGTGGGATGTCAGGGCCTGACGATACTGCTTTACGCAGAGAATGGCGGTGGTTGGATGTAAGATCTTGGCGAAACTGTTTTATGCAGAGAGCTGCGGGGGTAGGATGTCAGGGCTTGACGACACTGATTTATGCAGAGAGTGGCGGGGGTGGGATGTCAGGGCCATACGACACTTCTTTACGCAGAGAGTGGCAGGGGTGCGATGTCAGGGCCTGACAACACTGCTTAACTCAGAGAGTGGAGGGGTGGGTCTCAAAGCCATACGACACATCCTTAGGCAGAGAGTGGCGGGGGTGGGATGTCAGGGCGTGATCATACTGCTTCACGCAGATAGTGGCGGGGGTGGGTGTCAGGGCCATCCGACAATTCTTTACGCAGAGAGTGGAGGGATTGGTGTCAGGCTCATACGACAGTGCTTAACGCAGTGAGTGGCGAGGTTGGGATATTAGGGCCATACGACAGTGCTTTACGCAGAGAGTGGAGGGGGCGGATTGTCAGGGCCTGACAACACTACTTAACGCAGAGAGTGGAGGGGTGGGTATCAGGGCCATATGTCAGTGCTTTAGGCAGAGAGTGGCAGGGGTAGGATGTCAGGGCCTCACCATACTGCTTTACGCAGAGAGTGGCGGGGGTGGGATGTCAAGGCTTGACGACACTGCTTTATGCATAGAGTGGAGGGGTGGTTGTCAGAGTCATAAGATACTGCTTAATGCAGAGAGTGGTGGGGGAGGGATGTCAGGGCCATACAACACTTCTTTACGCAGAGAGTGGCAGGGGTGCGATGTCAGGGCCTGACAACAGTGCTTAACGCAGAGAGTGGATGGGTGGGACTCAGGGCCATACGACACTTCTTTATGCAGAGAGTGGCAGGGGTTGGATGTCAGAGCCTGAAAGCACTGCTTAACTCAGAGAGTGGAGGGGTGGGTATCAGGGCTATACGACACTTCTTTACGCAGAGAGTGGCAGGGGTGGGATGTCAGGGCCTGACGGTACTGCTTTACGCAGTTAGTGGCGGGGGTGGGATGTCAGGGCTTGACGATACTGCTTTACGCAGTTAGTGGCGGGGGTGGGATGTCAGGGCCATACGACAGGGGTTAACGCAGAGAGTGACCGGGGTGGAATGTCAGGGCATGAAGACACTACTTTATGCAGAAAGTGGAGGGTTGGGTGTCAGGGCCATACGATAATTCTTTACGCAGAGAGTGGCAGGGGAAGGATGTCAGGGCCTGACAATACTGCTTTACGCAGAGAGTGGCGGGGGTTGGATGTCAGGGCGATACGACAGTGCTTTACACAGAAACTGGCGGGGCTGTGAAGTCAGGGCCTGATGAGACTACTTTTTGCAGAGAGTGTATGGGTGGGTGTCAGGGCCATACCACACTTCTTTACGTAGACAATGGCAGGGGTGGGATGTCAGAGCCTGAGAACACTGCTTAACACAGAGAGCGGAGGGGTGGGTGTCAGGGCTATACGACACTTCATTACGCAGAGAGTGGAAGGGGTAGGATGTCAGGGCTTGACAACATTGCTTTATGCAGAGAGTGGAAGGTTGGGTGTCAGGGCCATAGGACAGGGGTTAACGCAGAGAGTGGCGAGGGTGGGATCTCAGGGCCAAACGACAATTCTTTACGCAGAGAGTGGCGAGGGTGGGATGTCAGGGCTTGACGACACTGATTTATGCAAAGAGTGGCGGGGGTGGGATGTCAGGGCCATACGACACTTCTTTACGCAGGAAGTGGCAGAGGTGAGATTTCAGGGCATGACAACACTGCTTAACGCAGAGAGTGGAGGGGTGGGTTTCAGGGTCATACGACACTTTTTTAGGTAGAGAGTGGCGGGGTGGGTTATCAGGGACTGACGATACTTCTTCACGCAGATAGTGGCGGAGGTGGGATGTCAGAGCCTGAAGAGACTGCTTTATGCAGAGAGTGGAAGGGTGGGTGTCAGGGACATACGACATGGGTTAACACAGAGAGTGGAGGGGGTGGGATGTCAGGGCCTGACGGTACTGCTTTATGGTGATAGTGGCGGGGGTGGGATATCAGTTCTTGACGACACTGCTTTATGCAGAGAGTGGAGGGGTGGGTATCAGGGCAATACGACAGGGGTTAACGCAGAGAGTGACGGGGGTAGGGTGACAGGGCATGAAAACACTACTTTACGCAGAGAGTGGAGGGGTGGGTGTCAGGGCCATACGACATGGGTTAACGCAGAGAGTGGAGGGGGTGGGATGTCAGTACCGTACGACAGTGCTTAACGCAGAGAGTGGCATGGGTGGGATGTCAGGGCTTGACGATACTGCTTTACGCTGATAGTGGCGGGGTTGGGATGTCAGGGCTTGACGACACTGCTTTATGCAGAGAGTGGAGGGGTGGGTGTCAGGGCCATACGACAGGGGTTAATGCAGAGAGTGACGGGGGTGGGATGACAGGGCATGACCATACTGCTTTACGCAGAGAGTGGCGGGGGTGGGATGTCAGGGCCTGACGAGACTGTTTAATACAGAGAGTGGACCGGTGTATGTCAGGGCTATACGAAACTTTTTTATTTAGAGAGTGGCGGTGGTGGGATGTCAGGGCCTGAAGATACTGCTTTACGCAGAGAGTGGTGGGGGTTGGATGTCAGGTTCTGACGATAGTGCTTTACGCAGAGAGTGCCAGGTGTTGGATGTCAGGGCGTGACGATAGTGCTTTTTATGCAGAGAGTGGCGGGGGTGGGATGTCAAGGCCTGATAAGACTGCTTTATGCAGAGAGTGGAGGGCTGGGTGTCAGGGCCATATGACACTTCTTTACGTAGACTGTGGCGGGGGTGGGATGTCAGGGCTTGACGACACTGCTTAACGCTGACAGTGGAGGGGTGGGTTTCAGGGCTGAAGAAAGATGTGAAGACGGGGGTTTAAATTTAATCCTTTCTGTATGAGGTTTAGACTTCTAAATTACAAGCTTTTGTTTATGGCAGGAAAGGGGGTTAACTGATAAGGATTCCAGATGCGAGCTAGGCACCCCCCTGGGTGTAATCTTAAACTGACCATTAGGACAGGACCTCTTAAACTGGCCAAATACCATGAACCCCCCTTTTTTTCCATCAGACCGAGTGACTTCAGAAACGGAGAAGAAGATACTATATAACCCAAAAGTTTGTACCGGTACGGGGAACAATACTTCGGTTTTGTTATTTCTTGCGGGAAACAAGACTTCGGCTTTATTGTTCCTTGTGTAGCGGCGAGGCTTATTAATAAGAAAGAATTAAGTGTTCTGAGCCTTCCAAAATGAGGCCCCATTTCTCTGTTCATCTCTGTGGTGCAGCCACAGAGAAACCATTCATGCAAGATGTTTTCTTTTGATAAGGACAGCTCCAAAAGGGGGATGCACTTAGCTAAGCCTGTCTAGGGAGTGCCAGTTGGACATCTGGACTGCATTACTAAGTGTCAGGAGTAAGCGACTCATATCTCGCCTTGATCAACCAATCAGGGACTGGTAGGGCAGAGTAACCCACGTGGGACTCTGATGCCCATGGAACTTTCGGCCAATCAATGAGCTGAAGTTCCTCCAGGTAAAAACAGGCAACACAGTGTAGCGGCGAGGCTTAATAATAAGGCAGAATTAAGTGTTTCTGAGCTTTCCCAAATTAGGCCTCATTTCTCTGTTCATCTCTGTGGTGCAGCCACAGAGAAACTATTCATGCAAGATGTTTTCTTTTGATAAGGACAGCTCCCAAAGGGGGATGCACTTAGCTAAGCCTGGCTATCATGATCAATGGTCATCCATTGGTGCCTATCTGTCTAGGGAGTGCCAGTTGGACATCTGGACTGCATTACTAAGTGTCAGGAGTAAGTGACTCATATCTCACCTTGATCAACCAATCAAGGACTGTTAGGGCCGAGTAACCCACGTGGGACTCTGATGCCCATGGAACTTTCAGCCAATCAATGAGCTGAAGTTCCTCCAGGTAAAAACAGGCAACACAGAGAGCCTGAGAGATTCAGATTCAGATTCAGATTCAGACTGAGATTCAGATTCAACAATTCTAAAAGGAATTCAAAGGAGAATCCCAAGGGCAGGACATTCTCGCAGCGCGCCTCCTGACCATCCTGAGACTCAGCCCGGACAACCACAGAACGGCCAGTGTGTCCGAGCGCCAGAACTTTCCTTTGTTCTAAGAGTCTAGAGTGGAGGTTGCCAGAGAGTAACCAGCAGCAGGCCTCGTGAACAGGTCGGAACTGTGGACAGCTGAATCACTATTCAGAACTAGCTCTTCATCGTAAACGAACTGGTCCTCTTCCTGACTTGCTGGGACCCACAGTCATCTTTTCTCCTGTGCACAAACTGTGCTAGTTAAACAACACCAACTAGCCGGTCAGTGAGCATCAGCAGCGCACCGTCGCAAGCCGCACAGCACAGCCTGGCACCGAGCCAGAGAGCGCGGATTGGACAGCAACAGCCTGCAACTGTTTCTTTGTGCCCGCAGGAGATCTGAATCCCCAGAGATTGGATGAGTATTCAACTTCACTGCATTACTGCTCGAGAATTCAATTGTTATCCCAACCAGTTGATATCAATTTAATTCCTAAGAGTTATGTACTGGTTTGAGTATCTAATGTAGAAGTTGTAACCAAGTCCACTTTACGAAACGGTCTTAATGAATGATATACTGAACGTATGTCCTCTTGATGTGTAACTCTTTGTAACTGATTGAATATATATCTTTTGTATTCTGATAACCCTCTCGATAAGATCTGTTAGGTTTATATGCATATTCTATGTATTAATAAATGTATCCTCGTGTATTAGTACCTGTGTGTGCGCGTTGTTTGAGTTATGTCGCATGGTTGGATTCTAAAGCCATCAAAAGAATCAACTTTGTGATTTACTGCTACAATTAATAATTGTCTCAGTAAATGCCCAAACCCTACAGAACTGGTGCCTTCAGAGAGCCACTATGATTACATATTTGGCGTCCCTGAAACGGCTATGAACCGGCTTAATCTACATTATTTGGCGTCTCTGGCACGGGCGTGGCAAGACTGAAATGAGTCAACCAAGCGGAATAATTCAATATAAAACGCCGCGGGTTTCATACACGACAATACAGTGTGCTGAAAGCCGAAAGAAAAAGTTCCCCTTGCTCTTTAAGCAGTGCTTGATTGTTTTGTGATCATTTGCGATCTACCGGGTTGATTGCATACTTGATCTTGTGGTTTTCTGTGGTAAAACTGTGATTTCGTACTTAAAAGTAATACTCTTTAAGTTTAACGATGGTTGCTAAAAGGTCTGAATTCGAGTCGCTATTAAGCACTCTCTCTAGCAGCGACAGGTCTGACCACGATCTCTTCCATATCTCCGTCAGCGGAGAAGCTAGGAGAATAAATCTCCATTCTCTGAGAGAGCTAACGAAGGACATAGAGAGATTTGACCCCGCAGTGTCAGAGAATAATATCGAGAGTTATATTCAGGACCTCAGGTATAACCTGCAGTACCTGCCAAACGCCACAGAACAGGAGAAAGTGTTTCTGGTCAGGAAAACTACCAGCAGAGCTGTACATGAGTGGATGGCTAGGCAGATGAAAGAAGTCTGTAATGACTTTGAGCAGCTTTGTCAAGCACTTATCGAAGAATACAGTGCGTTTATTGACCCGACTGCTGCGATAGCCGCCGCTCTTAACATTAAGCACGAGAGAGCAGAGTCCCCTCGCGAATATTAGGAGAGACTTAGGCGAACTTATTTTGCAGGGTGAAATGATGAGGGTTGCAAAAAGAACACACATTTCAAGGGTTTATTCATTGTGAATCTCCACCCATCAGTCAGAAAGATGATCTTAATGCATACAGATGCACAGACCATGAAAATGACTGATATTAAGAGATTCGTGCAGAAGGCCTGGGAGTATGATGTCCAAAGTTGCTCTGAGCAAAAAGCTGTTAAAGCGACTGTGTTCGCCGTCAGAGCCAGCAGGGTTAATTCCCCCCTGCTCGAAGGAGCACAGGCTCCTGAGCTGGCTAAGCCCCGTTCCAAAGCACTCACACAGGACCGCACCCAGCGTCCTAAGTGCCATGAGAACACCGGGGGAGGGAAAGGGCTAGAAAAGGCTGAACAAAAGGATTCAGTAGCCGCCCGCCTGGCCAGGCTTGAACAAGCTTTATTAGGACAGGGACAACCGCTCCCCAAGGCTGCCGGAAGCGTGAATGAGCTGATACTCTCCACTGGAGGAGGCGGAGACCCGCCCCCTCTCCCTCCCTCAGTCTATCTGATTGAGCGGAAGGGTTCCTGCCTGGATAAGGTCAGCCACTCCCAAGTAAGTGCTGACTCCACCCCTGAAGTCACAGAGCAGGCAGTAAAACGCAGAGGAAAAGCAAGAAGCTTTTACCTCAAGGCTGCCATAGGAGATGTCTTACCCAGTGAGACACTGATTGACACTGAGGTTGAAAGGTGTTTGAAGTCACACGGCAAGCTCAAACGGGTAGAAAAAGAAAAGGGCATGCGACTCAGAGAGGAACCTTTGGTGGATCACCAGAAAGGCAAGGTGTGGAAACAGGTCAAGGCTCCTAAGCCTTCTGTACAGAAGGAAAGGGGGGCCAAGAGGCAGACTGTGCTCAGACAGTGCCCACCGAACACAGAAGCCTATGCGGAGATTCCTTCTGTTCCCTCTGGACAAGAAATAAAAATATTTCCTTGTTCCCCAGATATACAGGGAAGTCGTGTCCCGGCTGAGGTCCCAACAGCCTCCCTGCCACAGGAGCGGTGCTCCGAGCAGCCAGCTGATCCACCAGGTAAAGCACACCCCTTTTACATCCCTAAAGAGGAGCAGATCTCCCCACCTGGCGATGAAAAGGAGCTTTCCCTGTACACCCTGGCACCCAAGAGGGGTCAGGACCACCACCCTGCAGTGGTGGAAGGGATCCAGATGGCAGGAGAGCAGGTTGGTGATGTAGCCCTCACCCTTAGCCCTGAGAGGTCCTCTATTAGTGAGGATCTGCTTGAGCAGCTGTCACAGGGCCACCGCCAGGAGCCCCTGGTGCAACATTCACAGGTTAGACAGGAGGTCCAGCTGGACGCTGAGACTACTGCGCTGTGGACACACCTGATCCCAGATGCCGATTCCCTCTGCTGTGACCCAGGGAACCTGCAGTCAGGTAACATTATTTCTCACAACTACCAGGTAGTGAGTGAGACTGACCTGATTGTTCCTGCCTCAACGGCAGGGTTGCCAACACACCCAGTCCCCCAGAAGGGACAGGGAATGAAAGCCGAGCCGGTTTTCTTACAGCCACCAGCTCAGTCTGTCAGTCTGAGTCTGACCAACAGTGGTTCAGCCAGACTGGAGCTGGATGGTAAAGTCACCCGCCTGCCAGTGCAGGACATCGCAAAGAGGGGTGTCAGAATCCCCGCCTGCACTGACATGGGCCTGGTGAGTGATAGTGAGTTCAAAGACAGTGAACTAGCTATCGCACTGCTGGGGCAGCTCCCTGAACCCCTAGCGAGGGAAGGGGGGAGCGAGCTGGTGTCCTACACCCATGCCCAGCGAACGATTGTAAACATGCCGATAGAGGGATTCCTCAATCAGGAGGTGTGCAGGGTGGACCTGAACAGTGAGAATAGGGTAACAATCCCAGATCACTCAGGTGCTCCAGATGACCACTCAGCCGAGGGTCAGGCATGCTCCACCGCTGCACCGCCCCCTGCAGGGTTCCTAGAGCACAGGCATGAACAAATCGAAAAAGCAGATGCCCTGGAAACGGAGGAGCAGCATCAGCCGCTGCGTCAGATCCCCCCAGATTTCCAGGATGTTGGTGCCCAAGATGCCACAGGGCATACTGAGAAAGACACCATGTACATGCTGCGCCAGCTTAGAAAGGCAACAGTCACACAGAAGGAGATGACTGGGATCAGCCACCCGAAAAGACTTTTGGGAGGACTGATTGCTGCCACCACTGTTGTGCATTTGCTATTTCTGGTAGGTTTGTGTGCTACTGGCACTCTCACCCTGACTGCCCCAAGAAGGCAGGGGTCAGAGATGCCAGAGGGTAGTGACAGACTGTATCGACAGCAGCAAAAGTTGGAAAGCTTAGGGAAAACCCTACAGGCAATTTCCTATGCAACAGGGTTAAATCTTATTCCCCAACCAGTGGACATGATTGTTGGTGTTATACAGTGGGTTTATGCTTGTGTGCAACAGGCCAGAATGTTGACACAAGACCTGTTAAGGGAGTTTAGTGCCACTGTAGCCAGTCTAGCCATGGCACAATTCCCAACCCACTTGATTCCACTCTTCTCAGTAGAGGAGTATGTGACATTAACCCCATCGCTCATAGCTCACCCAGAAGGCAAACCAAGATTGAATTTGGTTCCAAATCTTGAGATGGGTATGGCTACCAAAACTATCCATTGGCTGTGTCTAAACGATTCACCAATGAAGGGTGTAAAGCTACTAATGGGCAGAGGGAGGTTAATGAACCCCATGAAGAGCAGGTGGGAAGTAAATGGCTGGTCAGCACACCACATTTAACTGACACTATGACTTGTGACGGGCATGATACAGCTACCACAATGCAGCTATCTAACCAATAGTTTTCCTGTAAGTTCCCGAGGAGGCCATAGTACAGCATGGTAACTTAACACTGTACGGTCTGGAACCAGACAATATAAGACCAAACTTGAGGTCTAAGATGCCTTCAGGTGCCACACTATTCAATTGGATAGAAATCCAAGAAACAGTAAACCCTGAAGAGGTACAGGTAGTTAGTTTGCTTTAATGGAACAAACCTCCAAACCACCCTAGCAGATACCCAACACAGGTGTTGTGGTTTATCGGGGGCTGGGAACAGGAACTGTTGTTATTGTAACACTACTGCCAGGTAGCTGGATCATGACTGACAGTGTACTCTGAATGATGTACTCTCACATCAAGATGTACTCTGGGTAGCATGAATGAGTCAAAGGTAGCATGTCAAAAGAAAGGAAGTGACTTCTCCCCAAATATCTACCACAGAGGTATCAGATATTGACAGTGAACTTCCTGATGTGTAATTCCTAGACTGAGATAATGTCTCCTACCGTGTTTATACATACTCCAGATGTTATTCATCCTGTTTGTATCCAATGCTGGTTCCGGTATGAATTCTCGAGGAGTAATGTAGACATTTAAGATTAATGTTCTAATGGCAAGGGACATCACTTAACTCTGTTTTGTTTTGAAGGCAACAACGCCTCAGGACCTCGTGACCTTCAAAAAGGGGGGATATGTAGCGGCGAGGCTTAATAATAATGCAGAATTAAGTGTTTCTGAGCTTCCCAAATGAGGCCCCATTTCTCTGTTCATCTCTGTGGTGCAGCCACAGAGAAACTATTCATGCAAGATGTTTTCTTTTGATAAGGACAGCTCCCACAGGGGGATGCACTAAGCTAAGCCTGGCTATCATGATCAATGGTCATCCATTGGTGCCTATCTGTCTAGGGAGTGCCAGTTGGACATCTGGACTGCATTACTAAGTGTCAGGACTAAGTGACTCATATCTCACCTTAATCAACCAATCAGGGACTGGTAGGGCCGAGTAACCCACGTGGGACTCTGATGCCCATGGAACTTTCAGCCAATCAATGAGCTGAAGTTCCTCCAGGTAAAAACAGGCAACACAGAGAGCCTGGAGTTTTCAGATTCAGATTCAACAAGATTCTGTGAGAATTCCAGGGCAGGACGGCCCAGGAGCAGAAGGCTCCCAACGGCAGGACATTCTCGCAGCGCACCTCCTGACCATCCTGAGACTCAGCCCGGACAACCACAGAACGGCCAGTGTGTCCGAGTGCCAGAACTTTCCTTTGTTCTAAGAGTCTAGAGTTGAGGTTGCCAGAGAGTAACCAGCAGCAGGCCTCGTGAACAGGTCGGAACTGTGGACAGCTGAATTACTATTCAGAACTAGCTCTTCATCAGGAACCAACCGGTCCTCTTCCTGACTTGCTGGGACCCACAGTCATCTTTTCTCCTGTGCACAAACTTTGCTAGTTAAAGCCAACAATGAGCATCAGCAGCGCACCGTCGCAAGCCGCACAGCACAGCCTGGCACCGAGCCAGAGAGCGCGGATTGGACAGCAACAGCCTGCAACTGTTTCTTTGAGTCCGCAGGAGATCTGAATCCCCAGAGATTGGATGAGTATTCAACTTCAATGCATTACAGCTCGAGAATTCAATTGTTATCCCAACCAGTTGATATCAATTTAATTCCTAAGAGTTATGTACTTGTTTGAGTATCTAATGTAGAAGTTGTAACCAAGTTCACTTTACGAAACGGTCTTAATGAATGATATACTGAACGTATGTCCTCTTGATATGTGTAACACTTTGTAACTGATTGAATATATATCTTTTGTATTCTGATAACCCTCTCGATAAGATCTGTTAGGTTTATATGCATATTCTATGTATTAATAAATGTATCCTTGTGTATTAGTACCTGTGTGTGCGCGTTGTTTGAGTTATGTCGCATGGTTGGATTCTAAAGCCATCAAAAGAATCAACTTTGTGATTTACTGCTACAATTAATAGTTGTCTCAGTAAATGCCCAAACCCTACAGAACTGGTGCCTTCAGAGAGCCACTATGATTACCTATTTGGCGTCCCTAAACCGGTTTTCTCTACACCTTTCACATGCTCATAAAAGAGATTGATTTAGGAACCTAAACATATTACCGTATGCAAACTGTACTGTATACAGTATGTATATGTATATTTAATGTCTTAACTGTGCCCTTTAAGTATTGAATATTTATATGGAATTTTACCACTGAAGGGAAATCTTAGTGCCTGAGCATAAAAAGAATAGGAGCATACTGCAACGCGTGTGAAGGCCATAAACTATATTAATTTTGGAACTTAAACATACAGTATATGGCTGGTTTCGGTACTTTAAAGAAAACATACACACCAGTATTCCATTTCTCCCTAAACATTTTAAGCATCGAAGTCTTTAACTAACGTGATACCGGAGTCAACAAGCATACTTTTAGAATTCAATTAAAAGGGAATATAATATGGAATCGCGTATCTCAAGAAATTAATAACGATATGATTATAGTCGTGTACTGCGACAGGGCTGTGTAGGGCTGTTTCGCCTCTCTCTTCATGCGACTTCCCTTGTAGCCCACTGGTCTACGTGCCCGATGACCAACTCACGGGTTGTGTGTTCAAATCCAGCTGGTGCTGGACTTTTCTTTTAACAAACATTTCTTTGAAAAAATAGAATAGCAATATTATGGACAATCAATTGACTTTTATATTTCAAAATATCACAACATGATCGATTCTAAGTCATTTTTGATAACAATGAATAGTCACCTTCTTCCCTTCTGACAACGGTCCCTGCTTCTGCTTCCTGCTTCTATTGTGTGTGTGTGTAATAGAGTAAATTTTTATAGAGAAATGGAGGCTGGAGAGTATGCGTTACAATATAAACATTTATATTTATTTAAATCGTGTTT
This sequence comes from Lepisosteus oculatus, assembly GCF_040954835.1. Classification (NCBI taxonomy): domain Eukaryota; kingdom Metazoa; phylum Chordata; class Actinopteri; order Semionotiformes; family Lepisosteidae; genus Lepisosteus; species Lepisosteus oculatus. The sequence goes on along the minus strand of NC_090709.1, from coordinate 59,422,477 downwards.
TGATTTAAATCGCAAACGCATGTTTAATTATATGTGTTTTTTTAATCATAATCAGGCTAATGCAACATAAATTGATACAGTATCTTTGTCTTCTAAGTATCTTAATAAACTTTCAGCATAGCTTTCTACCCATTTAGATTTATTTTTCTTGGGATTTTGGGATCAAACGTGGAAGGATTAGATTGTAATCGTTTTTATTTTTCAAATACGTTTTAGAAAAGTGTAATCTATACCTGCCCAGACTGTACGCCTTCCTAAACTCCACCCTGACCACTTTCACTCCTGTCCTGCTCTTCCCCGCGCACCCCAGCCGGGCGCTCTTCGGCCTCTGCCCGGGACGAATGTATATTTTGATCTTTACACCTGGCGTGGCACCGAGGGAGCGTCTGCATTTATAACTTAGTTCTTAAAATTAGTCAAGCAATATGAAGCATCTCCTTTTACTTTTAAGTCCCTTAAATACATTGAGCACAGCTTTCTCACCACTTAAGATTACTTTTTGATACCATCCTTACACAAAGCAGGAACTTTCCGATGACATACAGTACAAGTGGAAAGATTACAGATTTTAATCGTCTTTAATTTTGTTACGTTATACGTTTTAGGAATATTTCATCTAAACAAACACCACAAAACTATTCTCGATTGTATTTCTGAGTGTTATGTTACATCTACAGTAGTTCACTGCTTTAAATACATTGAATTAAGAAAGTTAGATGTAGCACTTTAGATCTTTTTTTTCTGAACCAGGGAAAATCTGATCATGTTTCTCTATAACAATAATAAAAAACATTATTTTACATATCACCTTTAAAAGTGGCATCTCAAAGCAAAAACGTAGATGGGAAAAACAGTTAAAAGGGACAAAAGTAAATACCAGACAAACGCAAACGCGTTTTTAATAAAAATGCTTTTATTCATTCAGCAGAGAGTGAGAGGGACATCCAGCAGAGAGAGACACACACACACAGGTTTCCATTGACAAAAGTAATTGTTTTTTTACATTCCTCTTGTCTAACAGGAATGTTGTGTTTGTGGACAGACTGTTAGACGAGAGGAAAAGAGCACCTCCTTCTACGAAGCATTTCGTTGATCCGATCACGAATTATTTTCCAGTCGCACAAAGTAAGGGTTGAGAATCTCCGATTCACCATGCTACTAATGGTTTCCCGGAGATTGCAAGGCAAGGCACTTTTGCCTCTGGACCCATCGAAATTTACAGACGTGGTCCACCCCCAGTAAATTTCAAAAGTCACAAGATTTCGAAACATGAGGGTGGCGTAGCGGTCGGCTCTTGTTTTCCCGTCTATGCCGATGCACTGCAAGTACAACCCTCCCTCCATCTCCTGAGTGATGGGTAGCAGTTGGACATCTGGGAGAATTATTTTTCCCACTGGCGTCTGTGACTTCTGCTGTGCTTCCTGGGGGGAGATAGATGACGGGGACAGCATCAACCAATTCCCATGCGGTGGTGAACGGAGAGGCCGGGATGGAGTGTACTGAGGCGGTGTGTGCTCTGCGGGGGGCAGAGCTTCCGCCAGGAATTGCAACCTGCGCGGCGGGGAGAGGCACTTTTCGAGAGACAGCTGCTCAACTGTTTGACTGCTGGAACATACTGTCTCCTTCCTCTGCATTTTCAGGAGTGTCTCTAGCCTCCCAGTCCTCCCCAGTAATGCATCGTACTGCTCCCGCTGCTGCCGAATTGTCTCCACACAGGTGCTGCTTCTACAGGTTGGCACCCTGGCCAGTGGCCGAGAGCAGAGACCCACGGCCTGTGGCAAAATAACATAATTCATGTAAGAAATAAAGTCACACAGTAGTATTCATCAGTCGCGGAACAGAAGTCAAAATAAACTTTTCTTTTTTTCCGTCTTACCGCTTTCTTTTTTACTGTCCTGGTGGTAGATCGTTTCGCCCGTGCGGTGTTTTCTTGAAGAACAGGCTACAAAGAAATAATTATAATTGAATTTAAAATTCAAAACGGCAATAATACCTTGTAATATACGCTGTAATCACGTATTTCAGATGAAGTCTGCTGTATTTGCTTACCCTTCGCTCTTTGGAAGCTGGGGCGGCAGAAGCCCCCCTCTCTTCCCGTAAAAGGTCTTGGTCTCCATACTGTACTGTGGTCGCTGTAGTGCAGGTTCGCAGTTTTTTTTGTGATGGGAGCTCACCCAATCCCTTTGTGTATTTATGCTATATTCACATGTACGGCTAGAATGTTCATTGTCTTCCAATGAAAGGCGGGTGCCTCTTGCCGAAGTCGGGAGACATTAGAGGCTTGCCACACCCGGACTGTTAAACCAACGCATTAGCACGTCAAAGCCCATTGAGGAGCCGGGCGCAATAATTGTTTTGTCCCTTGATTTACTGATCTGCATTAATTATGGAAATCGAGTTCCTGCTCTTTGCAGACAACCTGGTCCCGCTGTCGCCCACAGAACACAGGCTGCGCCAGAACCTGGCGCTGCTGGAGCAGCACTGTCAGACCTGGGCGCCGACAGTCAATCTGGACAAGACCAGAGTTATGGTTTTCCAGAAAAAAAGCCAGACCTCAGGGAAACAGGTAGAAATTCACACTTAACAACACATTAACACCAAACAACGTTTGTATTATATTCCCTATTAATCAAACTCTAAGAGTATGTACCGGCTTGTCCACTCCTCCTGCCCCTCTCTGTGTACAGTAGAGCCTACTGTCCAGCCAGCACATGTCCACAGACATTCACAACAGTGACTTATCATAAAACGTTTGCACATATAGTTAAATTATTAGTTGTTTTTCAGGAAGTTAAAAAAAAACCACATGAAATACTTATCCAGTCTCTCGAAATAAAGTTATTTTTCAAGCAATGCAACAAACGTCTGGCAATGTGTTTTTTTTAATCCAACATTGACAGCCACATCTTAAATCTTGCCAGTCAGCTCTTTTTTCTCTATTTGAATTGTGGCTTACACTTCGCACGACTTTAAAAGCTAGAAAGACAGGTTTCGATTCATATTAGCTGGCGAGCCTTGTTAACAAAAAAACAGACAATACACAGGGAGGGGGAGGTCAAGCCAGAGAGAGAGTTTTTTACCCTCTGTCTAAAAACCCAATAACCCGGGGCTGAGACTCTGGGGGGATCATTGCGTGGTACAGAGCGGAGCTCAGTCAATTCTTATGGAATGTGTTTTCTTTCTTCTTTTTTTCAGCATGGAATAAACCTGTTACTTGATTCATATGGATGCCTGGTTCCGCCGGGGATTCAAAACATTTTTTATTTTTTTTTTAATCGGGTATCAAAGGGAATAGCAGTATAACCCTGTTCATGCACAAACAGTGGCATGTTACATTATTAATTTGGGTGTCTCCTCTTCCCAGAAAGCTCTAAATTGCATTTTGAGCGCGGTTTTTGACTTTTTTTAAATTGCATTTTGAGCGCGGACAGCACATACAAGGGTTAATTGCACAATGAACTGCGCCAAGAAATTTAAAATAGACTTCTTTAGGTGTGATACAGTCTTTTAATACAGTCTTTGCTGTGCTCTTGAGGGTCCTTGTGGTATTTCGAGCTCTGGTTGAATGATAAGTGTCGCAGTTTATTTATGGGTTGCAATTTAGAAAAAGTCAAAAACCCGCACTCAAAATGCAATTTAGAGCTTTCTGGCAAGAGGAGACACCCAAATTAATAATGTAACATGCCACTGTTTGTGCATGAACAAAGTAATACTGAGATTTTCCTAAGATACGCGATTAAAAAAAATAAATTTTTTGAATCCCCGGCGGAACACATTCCATAAGAATCAGTGCTTTTATACAATATATCGCCTTTAAACACATATATTTAAACACGCGTTTACGACTTAAATCAAAACGCGATTCAAATCAATATAAATGTTTATTTTGTAACGCATAGGTGACTATTCATTGTTATTAAAAATACTTAAATTCGATCATGTTGTGATATTTAGAAATATAAATTTGTTTGGTGCGAGTGAGGTTTTATTTAATCTCTGACCAAGGGAAACATTTCATTTTTTCAAAGAAATATTTGTTAAAAAATAAAGTCATAGTTACATGGGATTCAATCACAGACCGTATAACATGGGAATCAGCAAACTAACCCACAGCGCTGCCAGCGCAGTCACATGCTGAGGGCTGAAAAAGCACTACAGAAAAATTATCGACAGACAATGTACAGATTTGATAAAGCTATAAAATAATGTAATTAGGCACAGAACAAGTTTACAGCACAGTACAATAATAAATGCTGACCATGACTTTAGAAGCATAAATTACCTTACACTCAATTTAAACACAGGCTGGCTTTAGCCCTCTAAGCTGGTTCATACAGAAATGTAGAGAACCAGGCTCAGAACACACAGCTTCATTAGCAAATACATATGCAGGACAACTGGAGAAGACGTTTTACAGTGGATGGATTTTTAGAAACATCCTATCAGTGACATCACTGATGTCAACTCCTAGGGAACTCTCGTGTGGATAGTTTCACAAGAATCAGACAAAGGTTTAAGCATCGCTTGTTCTAGATAAAACTGCAAAAAAAAAAACAACAACCCATAATGTACTTCTTTGCGGCTCTGTTTGCCCAAATCATATATTCACAACGTGAAATTAGAAAATAATATTACGTAACCAAAATCCGCAATATGGAAACAGAACCTGTGCAATTGTTCACAGGTGATGTACTCGTAACATTTTTACAAGACGAACTACAACATTTAAAAAATGACTTGTATGTACTTGATATCTCTAATCAATCCACGGCGATATAGTTAAAGCAGAGTCCCCGCACAAAACGAAACTAAAACGCCCTGGGCATACCGTTTCGCGCTTCTTATCAGATGCTCAAAAGTAATTTGACCGTATGAAATGCATAATATAAACCTAGAAACATATACGTGAGCAGTATTTACGTAGTATCGGTGTCAAGACATACCTCTCAAATACTGTAAATCAAGTTAAAAATATCTCAAGACCGATTCTGGTCATAATGAAACCATGTTTCGTGTATGTTTTCTTTAAAGTACCGAGACCAGCCATATACTGTATGTTTATGTTCCAAAATTAATATTGTTTATGGCCTTCACACGCCATACAGTATGCTCCTATTCTTTTTATGCTCAGCTATTAAGATTTCCCTTCAGTGGTAAAATTCCATATGAATATTCAATACTACAACGGGCACAGTAAAGACGTTTACAGTAAATTTTTCTACGACAGACCAACAGACCAAGAGTGCCCCTGTCGGTCAACCAATCACGTACCGCGGTACCCCGCGTCATCTTGCGTCATATTCAGCCAAAATGCGCGACGCCGTAGCCAATTACCTCCGGTACGTGTCTGTACCTGGTACTTTGAATGGCTGCATCTGTATAAATTGAATTGTTCTATTTTTCAGGCTTGCATATCATATTTCAGTTAAACCTTTTCTTCTATAGTAATTTCATTTGATATTAAAATTAGTCCTGATTTAAGAATTTTATAATAAGTTTCAGTTTCAGTTTAATCATGCCCAGAAGCTACCAAAACTGGTAACGTTCACATAATGTGTAATGCAAAAGCAGCAGTTGGGGTGGGAAACAAAAGGCATTTCTTGGTATGAAACCTAAAACTTCATAGATGGCGTTCTAGGACTTCTCGCTTCAGATAAAGCTGTCAATACATCACAGATTTCTACTCAATCAATATAAGCAGTGTTATCACCACCGAACGCTAAATATAGATCCTGGCAATAATTCATGAGTTGGTTGTTAGAAAATTGTTTATGGTTTTTTTTTAACATATTTTCAATACCAGACAAAAAGTCGAAAGTTTCAATTTCATGCAACTGATGAAATCTCTCTTCAATGGAAGTTATAAGTACAGTACATCCAAAATACTGCGGAATCAATCAAATGTACATGTTTCTTGTGGATCCAGAAGATCATTTTGAGAATCAAAACATGCCTGTCTTTTCTTTTTTCAAGGACAAAGGAGTAGCAGCAGGAGTAGAAGTAATGGCAAGAACGTGTTTAGAGTTCAGCACTTCTCATTTCTAATGCAGAGCCATCGACTCAGAAAGCACCGCCCGCGATAAAAGAAATTGCAGAATTGGTCTGTTCATGCTGCCTACACGCTTTGAATTGCTGGCATTTTCTGCAAGCGTTCCTTTTTGAGGGTTCATGAAATTCCTCACATTTGAGCCAACACTAAAATATTTCATTCGGGGTCGCCTAATTCATAGTACAAACCGAATCTACAGGGGAATGCTGTGGCACATGAAGCCGTTTGTTATTCTGTTGTGAGGTGTGAGGGGCGGAATGCAAATCCAGTTGGTGAATAGAAAATGAAACAGGAGTCACTTCTTGAGCTACGAATTCCAAAAAGTATGAAAATCTGTGCATTTTAACAGTGCAGAATACTCACAAATTGCACGGAATTGCTTGCTTTCTTCTGCTGCTTTTATATTTCAGTCATTCACTGTCAGCTAGCACTGGAACAATTCAAGAGAGGTAAAAACAGAAGCTGTCAGGAGGGGGATTTGAACCCACACCTCCATTTGGAGACCAGAACACCCGAGCCAGCTCGAAAGACATATGTCTTTGAGTCTGGCGCCTTAGACTACTCGGCCACCCTGACAAGCAAGAGCAAGTGATGTGCTGAATGCACCAGTAGTTGACTAAACTGAGTTTCTTCCCTGAAATGATTTGCTTGCGAAGAGCCAAGTTGCCTTGAATGGATCCTGGAAATCAAATATACGGATGGATTGTTATTCGGTTGTGAGTTTTGAGGGGCGTATTATAAATTGAGTTGGTGAAAAGGCACTTTTTGTTAGTCTGTCGGGAGAAGTTCTCCCTCTAAACAAGGTGTTTAGAGGGAGAACTTCTTAAAGGCAGGCTCCATAGGTAATGATCACATTTTCTTGCATGCTTATCAAAAGAAATATTAAGAAACTTTTCCCGATACCAGTTTTTTACAAAAGTAAAGGCACACGGCACATGTGTGCCACATCACGTCCGAGTTTAGTGACAACTACCTCAGAGATTGTAAGCTGGGTAGTTTCAGATTAGATCACTTTTTTTATCAAAGGATCAAGCAAACCCGAATACTTTTGCAAGAGACATTTCAGAATCCCAGTCAAATCCAGTACGATTGCTGGATCCTTCGAATTCGACTGAACTATAGCACAGATCTGCAGTCCACCATTAGAATACTGTGGGTGTGCTGTATAAGCCATACCGCCCAAAATAGTTCTAAAACAGGAGAAGCATCCTCGTTTCGGAATGTGGTATAAAGTGAAATGGTCTGGGAAGAGTCCTACGTTTGAACAGTTCAAAATAGACGTAAAGGGGTATTTACGGACTCTTTCGAAATGTAAGAACAAGCTGTGCGGACCTTATCTTTATTTACGTCGTGTAAATGTTTTACATAAAGTGTAATTGTATTATAGCATGTGCCCCTGACGATTTTCTTGATACGTTATATGTGCTCTTGTTTGTATTGTATGTAGTTTTGTTGTTCAAATAAAACGTAAAAGACACAACTTTCCGGATGCGGCTGCTGTAAAAATAAAATGACATCAAGGGCGCTGTACGCAGAGGTGTGAAGCCTGTTTCATAGAAGAACTATATCCAGACGTGTTAAAGAAGTCGAGATCTCACTACGAGAATGGCAGCATCTCAAAAAAAGCAGGTGCAGTCGGTTCCACGGTCATAACGCCACTAATTCGGGTGACAAGAGCAAAACCCACCCGGCTTCCTCCGGGCAAGTAATGAGACAAAGAGACAACACACAGCGGGTAGCGTGGCTGAGCGGTCTAAGGCGCTGGATTAAGGCTCCAGTCTCTTCAGGGGTGTGGGTTCAAATCCCACCGCTGCCAGGTGCTTCTGTCAAGACTTTGTCAGGCATTTTGTTTTACTTCAACGGGCATAAAAACTTCCTTGCTTTTAACAGGGCGTTTCATAATTTCTAACTACAAAAATGATTTAAAATGCGACACCTATCATGAAAAGAAAAAAATACACACCAGTATTCCATTTCTCCCTAAACATTGTAAGCTTCAAAGTCTTTAACTAACGTGATACCGGAGTCAACAAGCATACTTTTAGAATTTGATTAAAAGGGAATATAATATGGAATCGCGTATCTCAAGAATTTAATAACAGTATGATTATATCCGTGTACTGCGGCAGGGCTGTGTAGGGCTGTATCGCCTGCCTGTTCATGCGAGCTGTCTTGTAGCCTACTGGTTTAGGTGCCTGACTACCAACTGGCAGGATGTGTGTTTGAATCCAGCTGGTGCTGGACCTTCCAGTTTTATTTATTTATTTTTTAATCGCGTAAAATAAACATATTACCGTATGCAAACTGTACTGTATACAATATGTATATGTATATTTAATGTCTTAACTGTGCCCGTTTAAGTATTGAATATTTTTCAGTGTATTTTTTTCTTTAAAGTACCAAGACCAGCCATATACTGTACGTTTATGTTCCAAAATTAATATCGTTTATGGCATTCACACGCGTTACAGTATGCTCCTATTCTTTTTATGCTCAGCTACTAAGATTTCCCTTCAGTGGTAAAATTCAATATCTACAACGGGCACAGTAAAGACGTTTACAGTAAGTCTTTCTACGACAGACCAACGGACCACGAGTGCCCCTGTCGGTCAACCAATCACGCACCGCGGTACCCCGTGTCATCTTACCTGCGGTACGTGTCTGTACCGCTCACTTTGAATGGCTGCATCTGTACACACATAGACACCGCATCCACTCTTAGGTACAGATACACTATAACTAACACTAATGCAGATACTGCCAATATTACAACACTAACACTATCATCAAACCCTATCATTGTTACTAACACTGACAAAAACAACTACTAGACTAATTATATGTATAATAACAGTAATACTGTCATGAAACCTAACATGATGATGAGTGTTAATACTCTGACACTAACAGTATAATTATCACTAAATTTAACATGAAAACTAGCATTAAAACTAAATTTAAAAGTATCTATCATCACAAAGACACATGTATACTTGTATTATTAGTAAAACTACCAGATATACTCTCACTAATATTAACATGAATACTAGCATTAATACTGAAACTATCAGTAATGTCATGATCATTAATACTCACATAGACACTACACACAGTCTATTTCCCTGCACTATTTCACTCTTGCTTCCTTCCAATAAGGACGGAGCTGCGGGAGAAAGGGCGTTATAGATGATCGCTGTGAAGAGCTGCTGCTGTGCTTTGACATCTGAGCTCTGTGGAAAACGATCACAATACAATTCTGAAAAACGCGACTCCCAGAACGCCAGCCGAACAAGTCTCCACAGCCGAAGCTGTATCTGCTAGGCGGCGCAGTTGTCGTGCACAAAGAAGGCTTTGAAAAGCATCAAAAGCATGTCATTCCGAGTTGGTCGTTTGTGTTTTCCGTTCAGATGTGAAATACCGGGAGACAGAGAGCGATGTCTTCCTCGTTAGAGACCGTGGTTTGATTCCCCGACAGCGAGTTGCTCTCCTTCTACCTCCTTATAGAAAGGACTGCCTTTCACTTCTTTGCATTTTCTTTCACAGCGTCGTGCACCTTTTCATCACTTTCAGAGCCTGTGCACAGCACACGACTCGACATCAGGATGCGCATTGAAGTGACAGCAGGAAGCTTTGCGACATGCACTGTGCAGATCCCATAGATCCCCACACTAGGAATCCCCAAACAGTGAGCGTGGCCACTGTGTTTCCACCCGGTTTTGAACCAGGGACCTTTCGCGTGTGAGGCAAACGTGAGAACCACTACACAACGGAAACGATGGGAAACCATGCACAGTGACCCAGCGCTGAGCTTCGCCAATGCTATTCAGCTGCTTCCAGTGCCTTCGTTGGAGTGCGCTGATTGACCGTGCTCACCAGAGACCAGCACGCCTGTCATGGACGGAGCAGGAAAGGCTGCGCCACATTCTACAGCCCTCTCCACGCAATCGACGCAATCGGGCTACTGAAGTGGAGAAAATCTCCTCTCCAGAAAGTGCAAATATCATCTTGGAGAGTATAAATCCTATTGCCGAAGGTCAACACTATCTACCAGAGTCACCCCTCCCACCTCCTGCAGGTTTCCGAGCTGCAGTGATGATCACTTCGGCTCACAAGCGAGAGGTCCTCGGTTGGAAACACGCGCCCCTTCTTCTTGCACGTTTTGCACATGATCGAGTGGTTTTAGTGTGGCTCCTTCGTACACGGTGCTGATCTTTTGGAAAGCAGGAGGCAAAACTGACACATTCCCATACCGGGAAATGAACCTGGCCCGCCTGGGTGAAAACCAGGAATCCTAACCACTAGCCCATATGGGAGCACGCAGCCTTCTTCCGTGTGTCATGCAAGCAAACTGTAATTGCTGTTTGCACTTAGAGTGTCAAAGGGTCGATGTATACTGGGGCTCAGTTGAAATGCAACATCAGGACTTTTCCGACTCCTGTCACACGAAGAGAGCACAGCCTTTTCTGCCCTGCACGTGTGTATTGGTAACTCGCCGTGATTGTATAGTGGTCAGTACTTTGCGTTGTGGCTGCTACAACCCCGGTTCGAATCCGTGTCACGGCAGAATAGGGGTGTCTGCTTTTACTACTTGCACAAATGAAGGCAAAAAAAAGCCTATCGATGTGAACAAACGGCGGAGTACTGCCTGAGTGGATCGTTGATGAACGACAGAGGCCACTCCGACCTCTTCTCGGTTTTCTTCAATGACTTACTAAGGATCTTCTTCACATTTGCCCATGCAGGGGAAGCCAGTTACACCAAAGCAAATGCAGGAAAGTGCATTTCAAGCAGAGACCAGTGCATTTCAAGGAGGGACCTGTTTACACCGAGAGTGGTCGGAGTATGGAACAATGCGCCAAATGCTGTTGCTGTATACGATTCTTGATTAGATCTTGGGCTCACTAAGCAGGTAATGACAGGTACCGCTCGCTCCCAATGCTCGCTCGAAGACAGCCTTTTCCATCGGCCAGGGCCCCTGGCACTTTACTGTCATTCCCATTCCCTCCGTGCTAGCCTATCCCGATCCGTGGTTACCGTATATCCTGGATACCGATGCAAGTGACTTGGGGGTGGGCGTGGTGCTGGCACAGGAGGGGCCAGATGGGAGCGGGTAGTTGCCTACTACAGTCGGGCTTTGAATAAGGCTGAACGGAACTACTGCGTGACCCGTCGCGAGCTTCAGGCCATACCTATTCGGGACCCGATTCCTGTTGAGGACCGACCATGCGTCCCTCACCTGGCTGCTCCACTTTAAGGAGCCGGAGGCGCAGATGGTGCGATGGATAGAGGTCCTGCAGGAGTATGACTTCACTGTTGTGCACCGTGCTGGATCTCGCCATCTCAATGCCGGCATTCTCTCGCGGCGCCCCTGTGAGGTTGCGGACTGCCACTACTGCGCCCGGTGGGAGCAGTGTGAGGGAGCCGTCTGCACAGTGACGGAGGCGAGCACCTCGGCCACAGCCCTGGAGGGGCTGCTGGGGGTGGGCATGTCAGACCTGGCACAGCAACAGGCAGCTGATCCTGACGTGGGGCCGGTGCTCCGCTGGAAGGCAGCAGGAGCGCGGCCTGTGCGAGAGGAGCTCCCCCAGCACCCAAAGTCCGTCAAGGCCCTCTGCGTCCTGTAGGAGGCCTTGGAGGTAAAGGACGGGGTGCTGCGCCGGGGGTGGCAGGTACCCTCCAGTGGCGAGATATGGTGGCAGCTGGTGGTGCCACAGTCGCTCCGCGCGGCTGTGCTCAGAGTGGTGCATGGCCAGCCGGGCATGGGGGATTTCGGCTGTAAAAAAACCCTGCAGCGTCTCCGAGGCCATTTTTATTGGGGTCTTTGCCACCGGGACGTGGGGCGGTATTGCCAAACGTGTGCGGTGTGCGTGGCGCAGAAAGGTCCCCTCGAGTGCTCTCGGGCCCCCCTCCAACAACACCAGGTGGGGGCTCCTATGGAGCGGGTGGGGGTGGATGTTTTGGGCCTGTTTCCGCGCACCGAGGCCAGAAACCACTATATCCTGGTAGCAATGGACTATTTCACGAAGTGGCCGGAGGCCTATGCCCTCCTGGACCAGAGTGCCCCCACGGTGGCCGATGCACTACTGGAGGGGATGTTTGCCAGGCTGGGGGTGCCGGAGGAGTTACACAGTGACCAGGGGCGTAACTTCAAGTCCCAGGTCTTCGCCAGAGTGTGCCAGCGCCTGGGGATCTCTAAGACTCAGACCATCCCGCTGCATCCCCAGAGCGACGGGTCTGTGGAGCGGTTTAATCGGACGCTCCCCACCCAGCTGGCCTCCCTGGTGTCCTGTCACCAACGGGACTGGGACCGCCACCTCCCCCTCGAGCTCTGGGCTTATCGGACCACAGTCCAGGAATCTACCGGGTGTACCCTGGCCTCACTCATGCTGGGCCGGGAAATGCAAACCCTGGTGGACCTGGTCTTCGGCCCGCCTCCCGGAGACGAGTTGGCACCACCAGCTGGACCGGACTACGACCGGACAGCTTAACCCGGACCCATCTGACTCAGGCGGGAGTCCGGCAGAAGCGGCACTACGACCTGCTCTGCAGGGGGCCTGCCTTCCTGCCCTGGGACTTGGTTTGGGTGTACAGCCCGCACCGCCGCAAAGGCCTCAGACCTAAGCTGGCGCCTTTGTGGGAGGGGGCCGCTGAGGTCCTCGGGGTGGTAGGCAAGGACTGCTACCAGGGGAGAGTGGTGGTTCTGCACCGAGACCGCCTGGCCCCCTACTGGGACCGGGAGGAGGAGCCCCGCGGGGAGGGACAATGGGGTGACCGCGGGCCGCCGGCAACCACCGCTTCGTAACAGCTGCTCACGCAGAGTTCCACAGCCTTTAGCCTAGTATGAGTATAGCCTGAGGGGGGTGTTCGATGTCGGCGGGATGCCAGACGCTTCAGGTGGGGACAGTGTAACCCCCCTGGCCCGGTGGTGAGGAGGAAGTGCACCTAGGCACTCATGGTACCGTGGAGCAGGTTGGGAGATGTAGCCGGGGAGAGTGAGGGTCAGCTCGATGACCAGCAGCTGACTCTGCATATGTGAATAGTGTTATAGTAGTTTTAGTGTCCTGTGTAGCCTTATAAGTGTATAGCCTGTTGTTAAGTAATTACCACCCTAAATATGTGAACGTGTTCCATCAGTCTCCTCATGTGTGTGTATGTCCTGTGTTTGGTTTTGTGTGGTTTCGATAAAAGAATAAAGCTGTCGCTTGGTTAACTATCACGTCGCCACTTGTCCTTTTCCTGAGGGAACCTGAAAACAGTACAGTATTATAGCATGAACCCCTGACGATTTTCTTGATACGTTTTATGTGCTCGTTTGTATTGTATGTATTTTTGTTGTTCAAATTAAAAGTAAAAGACACAACTTTCCGGATGCGGCTGCTGTAAAAATAAAATGACATCAAGGGTGCTGTACGCAGAGGTCTGAAACCTGCTCCACAGAAGATCTTTATCCAGAGGTGTTAAAGAAGTCGAGATCTCGCCATGAGAGGGGAAGCATCTCAGAAAAAGCAGGTGCAGTCGGTTCCATGGTCATAACGCCACTAAGTCGGGCGACAAGAGCAAAACCCACCCGGCTTCCTCCGGGCAAGTAATGAGCAATAATATTTCAAAATTACAGTTCGGATTTATTAGAAAACTTCACAAGCATTATTAGGTTAGGACTGTAAAATTGTTTTTTAATATCTTGGTATATTTACCTTCATTTTAATATAGATATAACCATAAATTATGTTAAGCATATTGAACTTTTGTCGTACTTTTTAAAACATTTTAGCTGAGGACACACGGCGACTATTATACCTTGTGATACATGCAAGACATCTGTAAACGAAGATGTAATTACAATAAAATTGGCAATTAACAGAAAACCACAATTTGTATAATATTATTCCTCGATATCAATGATCAATTGAAGGATTTGAAGAAACTATCAAAGAAACAGCAGCAATAGCAGATGATTTTGGTTTTGAACCCATCTTTACACCTCAATAATCCATTTGTCCTCGAAAAAAGAAAAGACAGGCATATTTTGAGTCTCATAATTATCCTCTTCTCGATCAAAAAGAAACGTTGATTGCTTCTGTACTTTTTTGGATTTTCTTACGAAGATCTCACGAAGTATTGCCAGGATCTATATTTAGCGTTCGGTAGTGATAACACTGCTGATATTGATTGAGTAGAAATCTATGATGTATTGACAGCTTTATCTGAAGCGAAAAGTCCTAGAACGCCATCTATGAAGTTTTAGGATTCATACCAAGAAATGCCTTTTGTTTCCCACCCCAACTACTGCTTTTGCATTACACATAATGTGAACATTACCAGTTTTGGTAGCTTCTGGGCACGATTTTCCTAAACTGAAACTTATTACAAAATTCTTTAAGATGAACCATGTCCAAAAATTGTAAATCAGGACTAATTTTAATATTAAATGAAATTACTACAGAAGAAAAGGCTTAACTGAAATATGAATAAGACTATGCAAGCCTGAAAAATAGAACAATTCAATATTTATAACTTATTTTTTTATTTTTTGAGAAATGGGCTCACACACCGGAAGACACTAACGTTTCTCTTCGTTAGAGTATGTGAATAACAGTTTAACCCCAAATGTTTGTAATTGTGATTCTGTTCAAATTAAAAAAAGCATCTATCAATAGTAAGAAATTATTAAGAAAGAAAGAAATTGTGTTATTTCATAAACTGTAAGACATGAAGACATTTACAGGTTATATCCTTTGCTTTGTCTTTTAACGCAAGCGGTCAGGATCCAAGCCCATGTTCGGACGGTTGTGTTTCTCTTGTACTCATCAATTGTCATTGTTTTGTCCGTCAGTTCTTTCTCGAGTTGTACCATGGATATTTTATACCATCAATACTTTTCATGCTCTTTCGCATTTTTCTTCACATACGGAAAAGAACTCAAGGCGTTCTTGTCACTGTGCTGCACAGTACAGGACACGCAGTGAGGAATTCGCTAACATAAGAGATACTCACATAAAGTGCTTTTACTGACCATATTACAAATCACAGGAAGTAAGGTCTTAAAACATTGGGCAGTAGTGGGATTTAAACCCACACCACTGAGAGAGTGGAGCCTAAAATCCAGCATATTAGACCATTCAGCCACACTACCTCTGGCCCCTTCTCCTTTCCTCTCGTTGCTGAGTATAGGTGCCTTCATGAAATTGAGCCAGGTTTGAATCCCAGCCAATGCATCTCCAAATCTTTTCAATTGAATCTGTGATCCTGTAGCACATCCTCTGAAACCAGCAATCGAAATTGGAAACGTCTTCTTCAACACTGAAAAGCTCAATTAGGACGAAGCAGTTGTACACAGGACAGCAGTACCATATGTGTTCTTGATTGATTCAGACTCGTTCTCAGTGGTTCTTGCTCACCAAAAATCTTAAAAGCTAAATGAGGCCCCATCTCACTCTCCCTTTCTGTGGTGCAGCCACTGAGAAAGTATTCATGCAGGCTGATTTAAGATGTTTTCTTTTGATAAGGGACAGCTCTTAAACGGAGATGCACTTAGCTAAGCCTAACTATCATGATCAATGGTCATCCATTGGCGCCTATCTGTCTAGGGAGTGCCGAATGGACATCTGGACTGTATTCCTAAGTGTCAGGAGTAAGTGACTCATATCTCACCTTGATCAACCAATCAGGGATTGGCAGGGCGTGGTAATACCACGTGGGTCTCCAATGCCCGCCAAACTCTCAACCAATCAGCACACATCTGTGTCTTGGTCAAAAAGGGAGCGCAAGCTCAGATCGGGGCTCTCCTTGGCCATTTCCGCGCATCCTCAGAGACAATCACGTGACAACTGCTGTTGTCTGCACTGGGACTTGGACTTTGTTCTAAGCGCGAGGCCGAGGATCCCGTACGTACTCAGAATTCTACCAACGTGAATGCTCTGCTTGATCAACGGCAGCCTACAGTTGGACCCTCGTCAACAACCTGAATAGCTTATTCAGAAGCAGCGCTGGTCCGGGAACGAACCAGCTTCTTCCCGGGCAAAAGAGTGACTTGTGAGGACTTGCGGTCACACTCTGTGCATAGATACTTTCTACTAGCCAGCCGGACTGCTGGTAGATCCCCTCGGAGCAACAACTGCCCTGCGCGCCCGTCCAACTCCGAGCTGCACCTCGACTGGTTGGCCGGTAGCCAGAGGACGCCGGGACAACGCCCATTGGACAACCGCTGGAACCGAGGCTGCAACAGAGCCTGTCAGCTGGTTTGGTGTTCGTGCCGGGAAATTCCAAATCCATACACAGTGGATAAGTAAACCCCATGTTCTACATTGCGTCTCGAGAATTCAATTGTACCTCAACACAAGTTGTTATCAATTTAATTCATGAGTATTGCATTTACTTCCGAGTTTAGAGTAACAGTGGGTAATAACACTGATTAGCGATTTGGTAACCGAACGATATATATTGACATATATTCTCTGTTGTGTATCTCTTTGTGTTTGCATCTCTTCGACATTATATACCTTGTATATTGATAACCCTCACAGTAAGTTCTGCCGCTTGTATCCAGGCAGACTGGTATATGTTTGGTGCACAATTTATATTAATAACTGTATCTCGTGTATTGAACCCGTGTGTGTGCGTTGTTAGTTGTTCTGACGATTGATTTTCTAAAAGCCACAACGAATCACCTCGTGATTACTGCTGCAATGAATAATTGTCTCAGTAAACCCATCAAACCTCTACACAGCTATGGAAGAGTAGCTCGGAAAATACCCAACTCAACAAGCGAGCGCGTTGGTTGCTCTTGCTCTTAATGCAAGGAGCTGTTTTTTTTTTCCGCATTAATTATTAACCAGAAACAGCTGCACAACTGGCCGCATTTGTGATTATGTCACTTCTCTGCTTCAGCAAGGTCAATAAAAGACTCTGAAAGTAGTAGAGAAAAACCGAATTAAAATCATATTAGCAATTCTGAGCGATATCTGCATACAGGCAATCCAAAAAGAACGTTGAAATCTTTGAATATCATCTCTCTATATATTGCGCTGCTTTTTACTTGGAGTAAAACTATTGGATTGAAGGGTTAAAATGTATTGTTGTTATTTGGAGAAATCAATGAACTCGTGATTTTATATGTTTTAAAAGACGGTTATGCGCACAGAAAAAAGACAGTGCTGATTATTTTTCTGGAGACGGAGCACTGATGACCTATCCGAGCCAATTGATAAAGCCCACCCAGTGGATACTCTAGCAGAACGTGGTAGAACGATCACCATTGTAACCGAGGCAACCACAGGAACAACATCAAGAAGCACAATCAATTCCCCATTTAAATCTTTCGTGTTAGGTATGCCATGTGAAAGCATGAAGTAAATCCTCTGATCTCTTTTGAACATGGATAAGGTATTTCTGATGGAGAGCTATGAGCAAAGATTTAATAAGCTACTCCTGCCGATGATTCAGCTTAAAGAAGTAAAAGCTTCACAAACAAAAGCAGCTCGCTACCACAGCCAATATTAAATGTACTTGGTGGCACATTACCATTTGCACTGGCTCAAAAGTGGTCTCGGCAGACGTTGTTCCCTACGTAAAGCTGAAAGCGCCAAAGAGCATTTCCATTGAGAAAAAAAATCTTTCTTGATGTTAAACATAGAGAGCCTGCCTTTTAGAAGTTCTCCCTCTAAACACCTTGTGCAGCCTCCCGACAGACTAACAAAAAGCGCCTTTTCACCAACTCAATTTATAATACGCCCCTCAAAACTCACAACCGAATAACAATCCATCCGTATATTTGATTTCCAAGATCCATTCAAGGCAACTTGGGTCTTCGCAAGCAAATCATTTCAGGGAAGAAACTCAGTTTAGTCAACTACTGGTGCATTCAGCACACCACTTGCTTTCGCTTGTCAGGGTGGCCGAGTGGTCTAAGGCGCCAGACTCAAGGACATGTGTCTTTCCAGCTGGCTTGGGTGTTCTGGTCTCCAAATGGAGGCGTGGGTTCAAATCCCACTCCTGACAGCTTCCGTTTTTACCTCTCTTGAATTGTTCCAGTGCTAGCTGACAGTGAATGACTGAAATATAAAAGCAGCAGAAGAAAGCAAGCAACTCAGTGCAATTTGTGAGTATTCTGCACTGTTAAAATGCACAGGTTTTCATACTTTTTGGAATTCGTAGCTCAAGAAGTGACTCCTGTTTCATTTTCTATTCACCAACTCGATTTGCATTCCGCCCCTCACACCTCACAACAGAATAACAAACGGCTTCATGTGCCACAGCATTCCCCTGTAGATTCGGTTTGCACTATGAATTAGGCGACCCCGAATGAAATATTTTAGTGTTGGCTCAAATGTGAGGAATTTCATGAACCCTCAAAAAGGAATGCTTGCAGAAAATGCCAGCAATTCAAAGCGTGTAGGCAGCATGAACAGACCAATTCTGCAATTTCTTTTATCGCGGGCGGTGCTTTCCGAGTCGATGGCTCTGCATTAGAAATGAGAAGTGCTGAACTCTAAACACGTTCTTGCCATTACTGCTACTCCTGCTGCTACTCCTTCGTCCTCGAAAAAAGAAAAGACAGGCATGTTTTGAGTCTCAAAATGATCTTCTGGATCCACAAGAAACATGTAAATTTGATTGATTCCGCAGTATTTTGGATGTACTGTACTTATAACTTCCATCGAAGAGAGACTTCATCAGTTGCATGAAATTGAAACTTTCGACTTTTTGTCTGGTATTGAAAATATGTTTAAAAAAAACCATGAACAATTTTCTAACAAACAACTCATGAATTATTGCCAGGATCTATATTTAGCGTTCGGTAGTGATAACACTGCTGATATTGATTGAGTAGAAATCTATGATGTATTGACAGCTTTATCTGAAGCGAGAAGTCCTAGAACGCCATCTATGAAGTTTAAGGATTCATACCAAGAAATGCCTTTTGTTTCCCACCCCAACTGCTGCTTTTGCTTTACACATTATGTGAACATTACCAGTTTTGGTAGCTTCTGGGCACGATTTTCCTAAACTGAAACTTATTACAAAATTCTTTAAGATGAACCATGTCCAAAAATTGTAAATCAGGACTAATTTTAATATCAAATGAAATCACTACAGAGGAAAAGGCTTAACTGAAATATGAATAAGACTATGCAAGCCTGAAAAATAGAACAATTCAATTTATAGAACTTATTTTTTTATTTTTTGAGAGATGGGCTCACACACCGGAAGACACTAACGTTTCTCTTCGTTAGAGTATGTGAATAACAGTTAAACCCCATTTGTTTGTAATTGTGATTCTGTTAAAATTTAAAAAAGCATCTATCAATAGTAAGAAATTATCAAGAAAGTAAGAAATTGTGTTATTTCATAAACTGTAAGACATGAAGACATTTACAGGTTATATCCTTTGCTTTGTCTTTTAACGCAAGCTGTCAGGATCCAAGCCCATGTTCGGACGGTTGTGTTTCTCTTGTAATCATCAAATGTCATTGTTTTGTCCGTCAGTTCTTTCTCGAGTTGTACCATGGATATTTTATACCATCAATACTTTTCATGCTCTTTTGCATTTTCCTTCACATACGGAAAAAAACTCAAGGCGTTCTAGTCACTGTGCTGCACATTTACGCTGGACCACCTGTAACAGTACAGGACACGCAGTGAGGAATTCGCGCAGCTTTCAGCTCAGAGCGGAATCCAGAGGGAGGACTTGCTCGCTGAATGATCTCTCAGGAAATCCCGGGTGAGATTTAAAAGGTAAACCTGGCTCTCTATGAACACGAGCAAAGAGTTCTCACTCAACAGAAGATTGCGATGTGAGTACAGTAATATAAAACACCTGGAGATGCCAGGGATTGAACCCCAGACCTGTGGAGCAGTAAGTGACTTGTAGCGCTGACATAAGAGATACTTACATAAAGTGCTTTTACTGACCATATTACAAATCTCAGGAAGTAAGGTCTTAAAACATTGGGCAGTAGTGGGATTTAAACCCACACCCCTGAGCAAGTGGACCCTAAAATCCAACATATTAGACCATTCAGCCACAGAACCTCGGGCCCCTTCTCCTTTCCTCTCGTTGCTGAGTATAGGTGCCTTCATGCAATTGAGCCAGGTTTGAATCCCAGCCAATGCATCTCCAAATCTTTTCAAATGAATCTGTGATCTTGTAGCACATCCTCTGAAACCAGCAATCGAAATTGGAAACGTCTTCTTCAACACTGAAAAGCTCAATGAGGACGAATCAGTTGTACACAGGACAGCAGTACCATATGTGTTCTTGATTGATTCAGACTCGTTCTCAGTGGTTCTTGCTCACCAAATATCTTAAAAGCTGAGGAAGAACGCTACGAAAAATACTAATCAAAATACAAAATAATAATCATTATTAACCAGAAACAGCAGAAAAACTGGTCACAATTGTGATTATGTCGCTTCTCTGCTTCAGCAAGGTCAATAAAGGACTCTCTGAAAGTAGTAAAGCACTAAAGCACTGCAAAACTGAATTCAAAATCATATTAGGAATTCTGAGTGGTGCCTGCTTACATGCAATCCAATACGGATGTTGTCTTTAAATAAGAATTCTCTATGTTTCCCTGCCTTTTCCCTGGAGTGAAACTATTGGATTGAAGGAATTCTTCTGACAGGTTTACAAGGTCCCGTTGATATTTGGATAAGTCTATGAACTCGTGATTTTTATATACTTTAAATAACTGCCATACACACAGAATAAAATGACAGTACTGATGATTTTTCCTGAGATGAAGCACAGCTTATCTTTCCAAGACTGCTTATAAAGGCAAGCCAGTGGATACTCTAGCAGAACATGGACAAACGTTCAGCTTCGTAACCAACAAATTCCCCATTTAGATCTGACATGTGAGGTATGCTTTGTGATTGCTTGAAGTGAAACCCACAATCTCTTTTGGACTTAGACAAGTTATTTCTGATGGAGCGCTATGCGGAAAGACATAATCAGCTCTACCCCTGAGGATGACTCGACTTGAAAATGCAGAACATTAACGTTTCACAGATAAAAGGAGCACAACCGACATTAAAATTGAGGGCGCACTGTGATTTGCACTGACTCAAAAGTGATCTTGGTAGACAAACTTCCCTGCTGAAGGTGGAAACGATAAATTGTGTTGAGAAGAAGAAACACTTTTTTCTCCCTGCTTTGATGTTAAGCTGATAAAGTAGCTTTCAACACATTGCTCCATTTGGTGGTTGTAACACAAAAACTCCTAGCAGCAGTGGGATTCAAGCCCACACCCCCAAAGAGACTAGAGCCTTAATCCAGCACCTTAGACCGCTCGGCCACGCTACCCACTGGGCCCTCTTTTTTTTGTCTCATTACTTGCCCGGAGGAAGCCGGGTGGGTTTTGCTCTTGTCACCCGAATTAGTGGCGTTATGACCGTGGAACCGACTGCACCTGCTTTTTCTGAGATGGTTCCCCTCTCATGGCGAGATCTCGACTTCTTTAACACCTCTGGATAAAGATCTTCTGTGGAGCAGGTTTCAGACCTCTGCGTACAGCACCCTTGATGTCATTTTATTTTTAAAGCAGCCGCATCTGGAAAGTTGTGTCTTTTACTTTTTATTTGAACAACAAAACTACATACAATACAAACAAGAGCACATATAACGTATCAAGAAAATCGTCAGGGGCACATGCTATAATTCAATAACACTTAAAAAACGATTACACAAGGTAAATAAAGATGATGTCCACACAGCTTGTTCTTACATTTTCGAAAGAGTCTGTAAATACCCCCTTACGTCTATTTTGAACTGTTCAAACGTAGGACTCTTCGCAGACCATTTCACTTTATACCACATTCCTAAACGAGGATGCATCTCCTGTTTTAGAACTATTTTGGGCGGTATGGCTTATACAACACACCCACAGTATTCTAATGGTGGACTGCAGATCTGTGCTATAGTTCAGTCGAATTCAAAGGATTTGACTGGGATTCTGAAATGTCTCTTGCAAAGGTATTCGGGTTTGCTTGATCCTTTAATAAAAAAGTTATCTGAAACTACCCAGCTTTACAATCTCTGAGGTAGTTGTCACTAAACTCGGACGTGATGTGCCACACATGTGCCGTGTGCCCGTGTGATTTGCACTGACTCAAAAGTGATCTTGGTAGACAAACTTCCCTGCTGAAGGTGGAAACGATAATTTGTGTTGAGAAGAAAAAACACTTTTTTCTCCCTGCTTTGATGTTAAGCTGATAAAGTAGCTTTTAACACATTGCTCCATTTGGTGGTTGTAACACAAAAACTCCTAGCAGCAGTGGGATTCAAGCCCACACCCCAAAAGAGACTGGAGCCTTAATCCAGCGCCTTAGACCGCTCGGCCACGCTACCCGCTGTGTGCTGTCTCTTTGTCTCATTACTTGCCCGGAGGAAGCCGGGTGGGTTTTGCTCTTGTCGCCCGAATTAGTGGCGTTATGACAGTGGAACCGACTGCACCTGCTTTTTCTGAGATGCTTCCCCTCTCATGGCGAGATCTCGACTTCTTTAACACCTCTGGATAAAGATCTTCTGTGGAGCAGGTTTCAGACCTCTGCGTACAGCACCCTTGATGTCATTTTATTTTTACAGCAGCCGCATCCGGAAAGTTGTGTCTTTTACGTTTTATTTGAACAACAAAACTACATACAATACAAACAAGAGCACATATAACGTATCAAGAAAATCGTCAGGGGCACATGCTATAATACAATTACACTTTATGAAAAACGATTACACAAGGTAAATAAAGATAAGGTCCGCACAGCTTGTTCTTACATTTCGAAAGAGTCCGTAAATACCCCTTTACGTCTATTTTGAACTGTTCAAACGTAGGACTCTTCCCAGACCATTTCACTTTATACCACATTCCTAAACGAGGATGCTTCTCCTGTTTTAGAACTATTTTGGGCGGTATGGCTTATACAACACACCCACAGTATTCTAATGGTGGACTGCAGATCTGTGCTATAGTTCAGTCGAATTCAAAGGATCCAGCAATCTTACTGGATTTGACTGGGATTCTGAAATGTCTCTTGCAAAAGTATTCAGGTTTGCTTGAACCTTTGATAAAAAAAGTGATCTGATCTGAAACTACCCAGCTTAAAATCTCTGAGGTAGTTGTCACTAAACTCGGACGTGATGTGGCACACATGTGCCGTGTGCCTTTACTTTTGTAAAAAACTGTTATCGGGAAAAGTTTCTTAATATTTCTTTTGATTAGCATGCAAGAAAATGTGATCATTACCTATGGAATTTCCCGCCAGCGTGGAGCTTGAATTCACAACCTTGAGACTCAGTGTTCAAAGTCACAGAAGAGGTCAGCCTGGTCTTCAGTTTGCCAACGATAAGCTCCGGCAGTGCTCCTCTGTAAAGCAGATTGTTCGGATCGGTTATGTGGGACGGCACTTCGATACTAAGATCGTTTGCAGCACACGCATGGTTTCCCCCTTCACGCAAAAAACATAGATGAAGGAAACTCTCTTGTCTTGGGCTGCTGACTCCCGGATTTAAAGCGCTCTGGGTGCCAGCTATGTCTCTAACAAGCACACTATAAAGACAGGAATTACACTTTGCTCACGTCACGCATGGAATGGCGAGGCTACTTGTTCCAATATTATCTAGTCTCACCTCATATGGTGCCGATTCCTGGTTTTCATTTAAGAAAGAGCACTGCAAACACCGTAAGCAGTGCAAAACGTGTGATGAAAGAAGTCTTTTCCCCCCTTTGTCTAAAGCAGAACACAGCGGAGTCATGCCGAGGGTTGTGAGATCAAGATTTCAGTGGAGCACTGTCGTCTACGTCTTTAGCTACATGAGTTGGACATCCTCTTGTACAGGGAAAGCAGATTGAGATCCTCTGACATGAAAAGTGACAGATAAAAGCCATTTCTCATCCTTTCTCTTAGTGGTGGAACTATCGCATGTAAATGAGGAAACTTGCAAGGCGAGCAGGCTCGGTGCACACCGAACGCAGATGTCTCAGAGCAGTTGAGACGTGTCCAAGTGGCTGTCAAAGGACAGCACTTTGCCGGCGCCGTGGTTTAGTTGGCTAAAGCGCCTGTCTAGTAAACAGGAGATCCTGGGTCCGATTCCCAGCGGTGCCTTTCTTCCTGTCTTACTGTACAGAATTTATCCTTATGGGCAAATCCCATGCCTTTAAATTCAGGTGCATGCAAGTGTTCGTTTCCTTTCTGGAACAACTTGTTTTAAAAGAAATCTATACAGCTTGCGAAAGATGAAACACAAATCTTGCTTATCAGTGAAGAAGAGGTGCTCCCAGCAGGCCAGCTAATACCAGCAAAGTTTTTTTTTCACCCTAACCCAGAGAATGGAGAAAAGCGAGGCGCCTGTGGCTCTGCAGTGTAATCAGTTCGCGAGTTCGGCGGTTAGCTGAAAGAGTGGTAAATGGAGCTCGCCCCAGCCCGTCCTTATTCTTTTAAAGAGGATAAAAAATTAACTTCGCCGCCATTACTACCAGCTTTAAAAGACTGCCATGGGCACGGAAAAAAACACACTACAGATGACTTTTCTGGAACCGAAGCAGAGATTCCTTTACGAACCAACTGATAAAGCTCAGCCAGTGAATACTGTTAGCAGAATGTGAAAGCACGATCAACTTTGTAACTGCAACCACAGGAAAAACAGCAAGAAGCAGGCTCCATTCCCCATTTAAATCTGTCGTGCGAGGCATGCTTTTTGCACGCATGAAGTAAATCCCACGATCGCTTTTGAACTTGGACAAAGTACTTCCAAAGGAGCGCTATGCGCAAAGATTTAACAAGCTCAACCCCCGCAGACGATACCGGGGTAAAGTTAGCTTGAAGTTCGAAAATGATTTTGGCACGCCTTCACGAAATCTCTTAGAGTTACAAAAACACTTGCTTTGTGTATAAAATACATTGTGGATGATTTCTCAGCCTTTACTTTTTCGTTTTTATGACATTTTTTTGACCAAGCACGAATATGCTTTTGTCCATATCTCCGCAATGGAAGCACAGAACGCCTTCAAACCAAAAGCATTTTAAAGACCACGACTTGTGGATATTTCCACAGCCTTTACATCAAACTATCGGTGAGCTAATTATCTTTTTTTAAACCTCCGGTTTTTCATCGATGCGTAATTACGCACGAACTGGAACCCGGGGGACCGCTGTGTGCACACGTTCACAAAGCGAGAAATACTGTTCAATACGGCTTCGTGCGAAAAACCCGTATATGACCATAGGAAGCAGAACAGCGCGGTCTCCAATTACCCAGACTGTAAGCACGGGAATAAAGCTTTGTTTGATTTCTGAAACCCTTCCTTTACGTCCTGTTTTCATTCAGGTAAGGGTCAACTATATTGAAAATACTACTGACAGCAGGAAGATTAAAATATTCTTTACTCAGCAGCTTATTAAAAACAGCTCCCATGATGTTCATACCGACTTTTTACACAAAACACTGACACAGCTTTGTGTTCTGAATCTCTTTTTCTCTTGCTTTTATTTAATGTGGCACAATGCACTGGGATAGGGGTATTCTGTTCACAAACCAATAGCATTTAAACCACAGCACCCACAATGCTGCAGGTAAGTGTTTTGCACACTAAGCAGGTCATCTGACTATTCCCAGCTTTGTTTTGGGTTATGGAACCTTTATTTCTTTATGATTTTCTGAAGATAACACTACAGGTGGGATGGGTGGGTTGTCTTCATGGCTCAATAGCATTTCAAATACAGCACCCACACTGCTGAAACCAAGTGTTTTACACACCAGACAGGCCCCCGAACCTCATACAACCTTACTGTGGCTGTGGCCCCTTTCTTTATTTTGTAATGAGTTTCTGACGATAACACTACAGGTAATACACTGGGACGGGTGGGTCGTCTTCATGGCTCAATAGCATTTCAAATACAGCACCCACACTGCTGAAACCAAGTGTTTTTCACACCAGACAGGCCCCCAAATCTCATACAACCTTACTGTGGCTGTGGCTCCTTTCTTTATTTTGTAATGAGTTTCTGAAGATAACACTACAGGTAATACACTGGGACGGGTGGGTAGTCTTCATGGCTCAATAGCATTTCAAATACAGTACCCACTCTGCTGAAAATAAGCGTTTTACACACCAGACAGGCCCCCAAACCTCGTACAACCTTACTGTGGCTGTGGCTCCTTTCTTTATTTTGTAATGAGTTTCTGAAGATAACACTACAGGTAATACACTGGGACGGGTGGGTCGTCTTCATGGCTCAATAGCATTTCAAATACAGCACCCACACTGCTGAAACCAAGTGTTTTTCACACCAGACAGGCCCCCAAACCTCATACAACCTTACTGTGGCTGTGGCCCCTTTCTTTATTTTGTAATGATTTTCTGAAGATAGCACTACAGGTAATACACTGGGACAGGTGGGTCGTCTTCATGGCTCAATAGCATTTCAAATACAGCACCCACACTGCTGAAACCAAGTGTTTTACACACCAGACAGCCCCCAGAACCTTATAAACCTTTCTATGTGTCAGTGTTCTGTGTAAAAAATCGGTTTGAACATCGTGGGAGCTGTTTTTAATAAGCTGCTGAGTAAAGAATATTTTAATCTTCCTGCTGTCAGTAGTATTTTCAATATAGTTTTTGAAAATTTCAATTACAAATTTCAATTACAAAAAGCGCTACAGGCGTGCCAAAATCGTTTTCGAACTTCAAGCTAACTTTACCCCGGTCACAGTTTGGTGGTTTATGTGTCTTACTTCTGTAGCAGTTTAGTGGGACATCAATTTGGCAATGCGCTCGTTTCTCTTTGTGCTGTGCCTGTGCGCAGGGGCCGGGCTCCCCGCACTGATCTCCGCCGGGCCGGCTGGCTGGGACTCTCGGGAATTAGCTCTCCAGGCCGACCTCCCTGCTCCTGAAGACGCAGCCCAGTCGGAGGATTTGAACCTGGCAGATGCGCCCTCAGAAGACATGTCTGCAATCGAGAACGACTCGCAGACCTTGGCTCCCGACTTTCGCCGCCTTCCCGTGTCCAGAGACGCGTACTCGCCCTACTTCGACAAGGAGAAGATGAAGCCCGAAGCCGGCAGCCGCCCCTTACCCGCCTACATCAAGAGCGTCCTGTTTCCTCCCCAGGGAGGGCGGCAGCCGGCTCGCCCGGCCATCGGGGGCACCCGAGGAGTGGCCGTGTGGTGCGACTCCAGCAGGATGTACGTGAGGGTCAGTCGGCTCCTGTTCGGCTTCAGCTGTCGGCCATCGGAGGTGACCTTGGGCAACTGCAGCGTCAGCCGAACCACACGCAGTTACTTCTACTTCATCTACGGGCTTCACGAGTGCGGCACCGAGCGATCGGTAAGCGGCTCTTCATCTACAGGCAGTGTATCGATGTGAGCTGTAGGGCCAGTATCGGGGTTGCCTTTCCTGGGAATATCCCTTCCTCTGTGACCCTGCAGGTTGTCCAGGGCCGCCTGGTGTACTCCAACACTCTCCGCTATGCCCCGCCCTCCTCCAGTGCACCTGTGCATCGCTTCATTCCCTTCTCTGTGCCGGTCAAGTGCTCCTACAACAGGTAGGCAGGGCTCTGCTGCTGCTGAGAAGCCGCTGGGAAAGTGTCCAGAAGCCCCTCATCCCCTCTGTCCTGCAGGTTCCACTACTCCTACAAGGTTGGCTATGTCCCCACGTGGGCCAGGAGAAGGACCTTCTTCAAGGACCTGAAGAACAAACACAGCTTTGTGCTGCTCACCACCAACTGTAAGCTCCTTGAGCGAGTGGCTCCTCCTGCCTGCAGGGGGTGCTGTGTGCAGGTGTGATGCTGCCTCTCTCTCTCTCCAGCCCACTGGGTCCGGCTCTCTCCTAAGGATGAGTACTTCCTGGGTCAGCCCATGTACTTCCAGGCCACTGCCTACTTTGCCACAGCGGAGCAGAGGCTGTACATCCACTCGTGTTACGTAACGGAGAAACCAGACCAGCACTCCCAGCCCCGTTTCCCCGTGATCGACAACTTGGGGTACGGCCCCTTCTGGGAGGGGAGGTGGGCAGGAGCCCTGAGAGCCTGCAGGGGTTCATCCTTGTCCTTGTCCCCAGGTGCATGGTGGACAGCAAGGCAGATGGCTGCCTGTCCAGGTTTGTCCCCTCCAAGCAGAAGGATGTGCTCCACTTCACAATTGATGCCTTCCTCTTCCAGAAGAAGCTGTCCAGGAAGGTACTGCTCTCAATGGCTGCTCCGCCTTCTCGCTCTACTGATCCATTGTCTGCTTTTTCATCCATGATCTAGATGTGAACCAGACTGTGGCAGCTGTAGTGCCTATAGCTGCCAGCTTGCTTTCACTGATGGCAGAAGGTCTTTCTCTGTCCCTCTATTGGCCTTGATCCCTTAATGCTGTGACCTTCCCTCTTGCAGCATGAAGTGACTGAGCTGTACATGCACTGTGTCATGGCTGTGGCTCCTGCTAAAGCAACACCAGGGGCCAAGTCCTGCACCTACAACAGGGAGGCTAAGAGGTACTTCTGCAAGGAGCCTGCTGAGGGTGCTCTGGGACATGCCAGGTGGAGGCCTCACCTGTCCTCCTCTCCTCCAGGTGGGAGGAGCTGTATGGTGACCATGAGGTCTGTGCCTGCTGTGAGTCCAGGTGTGCTGGCAGTCGGAATGAAGGTGGGTCTGGTTCTCTTTCCCTTGTGGATGCATCTCTGCCCAAGAGACAACCATGCTTGGACAACTGAGGAATGATAACGTGCTGGACAAAGGGACTGTTTAGATGAGTAGACTGTGGGTCTCTGGGTATAGCGGATCCCTCACTCCTGGGTGCTGCTTGTCCACAGGTACCAGGAGCCTGGTGACCAGTAGTCGGGTGGCTGTGGCACCAGTAGAAGCTCCTCTGGATGTGGGAGCTGACTGGACTGAGGATGAGGAAGGAGACCCTCAGAGCTGCAGTGAAGATGCTGAGAGCACCAGTGAGGATGTGGAGGGAGCAGATGACTTTGGAGATGTTGGCCAGTGGACAGGTAGGGTCTGGCAGGAGGAGCTCCTGTAGGGGTGGTGTCCTACAGTGTAGCTGGATTGTTCTCCTTCCTCCCCAGGTGCCTGAATGAAGGCTCCAGCCTGGCCCTTGTGACTCTCCTGCCTCCACTTGCCTTGTAATGGCAACATCTCAATAAAGCTATGAAAGACCCTTCTGCCTGCCCTTGTTTCTTTATGGTTTATAGGTTTGAATTGGGTGGAGGAGTTCAAGGGAAGTGAGACCCATTAATCAATGGAAGTATTTGTGGGGGTTCCCCTTTCAAGAATGCTTCCCATATTGCTGCCAATGAGGACTGAAAATGGCTGGAGTAATAAAGCATTGTACTGGGGGAAGATAGCCGCACTATTCCTTGGGCAGGTCATTGTGACTTTTTTACTGGGGGAGAGACAGAGGTCTTCAATATACTGGCAGTCCTCCTGTTTCCTAGAGGGGTAGTGCTTATGGAGTGTCAGTTGCTACTGTAGTGCCCAGTAAGAGTGAGATCTGATGTCCTATTCTAGGCTGCACAAACTGACTAAAAGAAACACAAGGAAGGGATTGTCAACAGGGGCTTGGTGTAAAGTAGGCCTTCCCTTCCTCACCAGAGGAACAATTCTGGTGCCCAAACATCAGTGAATAAAGGTACAGTTAGAATCTTGGAGGTCTTGTCTTATGGGTATTGGTTTCACAGTATTGGACAGTCACGGGAAGTATTAGGATTGAAACTGGAGATCCCAGTACTTGATCCGGAAGACAAGTGTTCACAACCACCTCTACCAGCAGTACAGACTGTGTAGATTGAGACTGAACGCTTACTACACAAAGCCTCTCCACTGTTTCAGTGTCCCATGTCATGAATTTCAAGTGAATTCTAGTCTCCCGTTGTGACTACCTATAATTTGCACAAATCCTGCTGGCCCACTAACACTGTCAATTATTAGCCCTACTGCACTGCCCTATTAAAGCTTCAAGGATTTAGGCTAAACTATTTTATATAATGGTTCCAAAGGTGGCTTCTCAAAGCACTTGACAGAATTACAATAAGAATACACAGGATAAAACAATTCCAATAGACAGAGGAGACCATGGATGGTGGTACTAAGGAAAGTAGAAGCAGAGGGGTAAAGAATGGAACCAGTTCAGTAAAGGCTCTTCTACAGAAGAAGGTGTTGAGTCTGAATTTGAAGGAGTTTAGGGAAGGTGACTCTGCTATCCTTGGGGAGAGAGTTCCAGAGCTTGGGGGCATAACAGGAGAAGGCCTTGTCACTCATACAGTGTAGACGGGCTTTGGGGACAATTAGGAGACCAGAATTAGAAGAGTGAAGGTTATGAGGTGGGGAGTAGGGTGATAATAGATCAAACTGCTACTGAGGTGCAACTGAAATGTGACGGCATGTTCTACAATTTATGCAAGAAAGGGTAATGTTAGGCTTTTATGGACCGTTGGTACAACAGCAGTGCTCAAGGATTCATTTCTAATATTGAGGACAATGGGTTATATACCCATCGTTCTTACCAAAGGATCAGGGACCTTTTGCTATATAAAAAGACTCCTTTCCACCACTAATTTATACAGGTTTGGTTCATTTGGGTTTTATCAGTTAAACATTTCAGTGAAGTCATTGTCCTGCTCGCGGCCGAGCCCGACACACTGTACCGTCTGGTTTCTGTCGCTGGGCGCTCACCCTGCGGTCCATATGGGTCCTAATGCCCCAGTATATGGTAGTGCCAATTTCCCTAAGGAAACAAATACTCCACATTAGTCTGAATGCCACATTCTTCATTGGTCCCATTACATCACAGAAAAACAAAACTACTCACTCTTTAATCTCGTCTAATCCAAGACGCACCGAATATCACAGTCTTCTTTTAACACGCGTGCTGTGATTCCTCTATGTAGCAGAAATGACAACCGAGGAGCCGAGAGATTATTTCAGCATTTCGCGTCTGAACGGAAAACACAAACGACCAACTTGGAATGACTTGCTTTTGACGCTTTTCAAAGCGTTCTTTGTGCACGACGACTGCGCCACCAAGCAAACTACATAAATATGAGAAAACACGCAAGAGAGTTGTCACTCAGAGTGTCGAAGGGTCGATGTATACTGGGGATCAGTTGAAATGCAACGTCAGGACGAATTATGTCACACGAAGAGAGCACAGCCCTTTCCGCCCTGCCGCGTGTGTCTCGGTAACTCGCTGTGATCGTATAGTGGTCAGTACTTTGCGTTGTGGCCGCAACAATCCCGGTTCGAATTCGGATCACGGCAGATTAGGGGCGTCTGCTTTTCTACTCGCACAAATGAAGGCAAAAAAAAGCCAATCGATGTGAACGAACGGCGCTTTACAGAGGAGTACTGCCTGACTGATCGTTCATGAACGACAGAGGCCACTCCGACCTCTTCTCGGTTTTCTTCAATGACTTACTAAGGATCTTCTTCACATTCGCCCATGCAGGGGAAGCCAGTTACACCAAAGCAAACGCAGGAAAGTGCATTTCAAGCAGAGACCAGGAGGGACTTGTTTACACCGAGAGTGGGCGGAGAATGGAACAATGCGCCCAGCCCTGTTGCTGGAGCCGATTCTTGATGAGCTCTTAGGCTCACTAAGAGGCCACCGCTGGATGCTAATCTTTCTGTTGTTCTTGCAGGTCCTGCGCTGCTTTTGAGCCGACAGAGCTCGTCCTGGTTTGCCGGCACAGCCCAATTGCAAATGATCGGCTCCGCGTACAGAAGGAACGTGCGTTTGGTACAAGAGTGCACGAAGGCACCGGAAATACATTGGGAACAAATGACCGGTCGCTCAAGACCTCTGTGAAGTACAGGAGCGTGCAAAACGAGGCTGTTTCCACCCGGTCTCGAACCGGGGACCTTTCGCGTGTTAGGTGAACGTGATAGCCGCTACACTACGGAAACCTGTAGGGACTGCTGCTGGTGTCTCGCTTGCGTTTCGGGCTGAGAAAGGGACGCGTCACTTTAGGTAGGTGGCGCTTGAGAGAGGAACAAAGGGCGCGATGAAACAAAATGCCGAAACCCGGGATCGAACCAGGGACCTTTAGATCTTCAGTCTAACGCTCTCCCAACTGAGCTATTTCGGCAGTGCGCAAAGCCCACAGCCACCTGCTCCAGCCTTCCTGTGTTGTGGCATGAGCGCACCAAGAGTAGCGGGAGAGTGTTGCAGGAACGTCACTCAGAAGGAAAGCCACCAAGCTGCGCCCTCTGAGCTCTGTCCAGCGCATCTTCCTCGCATGGACTCCTGAAACAATTAGCAAGAACAGAACGACACGCCATGGGTGTCTCATGACCGCACCTTAGGTTGTGACACGTGCAGGTGTGAGGGGTTGCCGGGCTACTTTGGAGCAGAGCTTGGGCGGAGGGGGGGCGGGAAAGCAGACAAAGAGGTGACACCTCAAGGTCTGCACGATCACAGCTCTCCGCCGCCCCAGGCTTCCGCTCGATAAGCTACTGGACACACCCGCCCCTCCTCACACAGACCGTGGAAAAGCCCCCGAGTGGGAGGGCTCGCTCTTCCTCCCAGGAGCTCTTGGACACGACGCCCAGACAGGGCGCGGGGAGCCGCCGCCTGCAAACACGGCTCCAGGCAGGACTCCACTCCGCAGGAGCCGCAGAGCAGAGGAGATGAGGGCAGCTTAGCTCCTGTGCAGAGACCTGAGCTGTTGTTGCTGTGGATGCTGTCTTTTCTGCACTCGGGTAGGAGTGAATGTTGAGTTGCACTTAGAAATGAAGCAGAGCACTTCAACGGCACGGGTGTGTGTGTGTGTGCGCCCTGGTGATTCTGGGAGACAGATCGAACCTGGGCTAAAAGAGAGGGGGCTTAGC
The DNA here is from genome assembly GCF_040954835.1 of Lepisosteus oculatus. NCBI lineage: Eukaryota > Metazoa > Chordata > Actinopteri > Semionotiformes > Lepisosteidae > Lepisosteus > Lepisosteus oculatus. Next base: position 59,389,623 of record NC_090709.1, on the reverse strand, counting down.
CCTCTTCCATTTGCTAGTTCAAAGTTGTACAACCCCTTTGTATCTGCTAGGCGGCGCAGTCGTCGTGCACAAAGAACACTTTGAAAAGCGTCAAAGGCAAGTCATTCCGAGTTGGTCGTTTGTGTTTTCCGTTCAGACGCGAAATGCTGACATGATCTCTCGGCTCCTCGGTTGTCATTTCTGCTCCGTAAAGGGATCACAGCACGCGTCGGCTTCCAGCATGCTGGGTCGGGACACGATGCCGGGGGTTGGAGAGAGCGATGTCTTCCTCGTTAGTATAGTGGCAAGTATCCCCGCCTGTCACGCGGGAGACCGGGGTTCGATTCCCCGACGGGGAGTAGCTTTTCTTTCACCTCCTTAGAGAAATGACTGCCTTTCACTTCTCTGTTTTCTTTCACAGCGTCGTGCACCTTTTCATTGCTCTCGCTTTCAGAGCCTCCGCACGGCAGTCGACTCGACATCAGGAAGCACATTGAAGTGAAAGCAGGAAGCGCTGCGACATGCACTGTGCAGATCCCGCCACACTAAGAGGTGAGTGGGTCTGTTCGATGCACAAAGAACGCTTTGAGAAGCGTCAAAGGCAAGTCATTCCGAGTTGGTCGTTTGTGTTTTCCGTTCAGACGCGAAATGCTGAAATGATCTCTCGGCTCCTCGGTTGTCATTTCTGCTCCGTAAAGGAATCACAGCACGCGTCGGCTTCCAGCACGGTGGGTCGGGACACGATGCCGGGGGTCGGAGAGAGCGATGTCTTCCTCGTTAGTATAGGACCTGTCACCTGTCCCCACCTGTCACGCGGGAGACTGGGGTGCATCAGGACGCGCCTTGAAGTGAAAGCAGGATGCGCTGTGACATGCACTGTGCAGATCCCGCCACACTAAGAGGTGGGTCCAGTGGGTCTGTTCGATCACAGCGCTAGGCGAATCCCCAATCCCCTTTTGTGCCTGGCGACAAAAGATGTCTGTTTCCGCCCGGTTTCGAACCGGGGACCTTTCGCGTGTGAGGCGAACGTGATAACCACTACACTACGGAAACGGTGGTAAGACGTGCCCAGCGGCCCAGCGCTGAGCTTCGCCAATGCGATTTAGCTGCTTCCAGTGCCTTTATTGGAGTGCGCTGATGGACCGTGCTCTCTCTCCAGAGACCAGCACGCCTGTCATGGACGGAGCAGGAAAGGCGGCGCCACATTCTACAGCCCTCTCCACGCAATCGACGAAATCGGGCTACTGAAGTGGAGAAAATCGCCTCTCCAGAAAGTGCAAATATCATCTTGGAGACTATAAATCCTATTGCCGAAGGTCAGCCCTGTCTACCAGAGTAACCCTCCCACAGCGATGATCAGCTCGTCTCACACGCGAGAAGTTTCGGTTGGAAACAAGCGCCCCCTCTTCTCGCACGTTTTGCACGTTCGAGTAGTTTTAATGCGGCTCTTTCGTACACGGTGCTGATCTTTTGGAAAGCAGGAGGCAAAACCGAGTCGAACCGCCTGGGTGAAAACCAGGAACCCTAACCGCTAGACTATATGGCAGCGAACAACCATGCTGTTCACGGCATCAAGCAAGCAAACTACATAAATATGAGAAAACACGCAAGAGAGTTGTCACTCAGAGTGTCGAAGGGTCGATGTATACTGGGGCTCAGTTGAAATGCAACGTCAGGACTTTTCCGAATTATGTCACACGACGAGAGCACAGCCCTTTCCGCCCTGCCGCGTGTGTCTCGGTAACTCGCTGTGATCGTATAGTGGTCAGTACTTTGCGTTGTGGCCGCAACAACCCCGGTTCGAATCCGGGTCACGGCAGAATAGGGGCGTCTGCTTTTACTACTCGCACGAATGAAGGCAAAAAAAAGCCAATCGACGTGAACGAACGGCGCTTTACAGAGGAGTACTGCCTGACTGGATCGTTGATGAACGACAGAGGCCACTCCGACCTCTTCTCGGTTTTCTTCAATGACTTACTAAGGATCTTCTTCACATTCGCCCATGCAGGGGAAGCCAGTTACACCAAAGCAAACGCAGGAAAGTGCATTTCAAGCAGAGACCAGGAGGGACTTGTTTACACCGAGAGTGGGCGGAGAATGGAACAATGCGCCCAGCCCTGTTGCTGGAGCCGATTCTTGATGAGCTCTTGGGCTCACTAAGAGGCCCCCGCTGGATGCTAATCTTTCTGTTGTTCTTGCAGGTCCTGCGCTGCTTTTGAGCCGACAGAGCTCGACCTGGTCTGTCGGCACAGCCCAATTGCAAATGATCGGCTCCGCGTACAGAAGGAACGTGCGTTTGGTACAAGAGTGCACGAAGGCACCGGAAATACATTGGGAACAAATGACCGGTCGCTCAAGACCTCTGTGAAGTACAGGAGCGTGCAAAACGAGGCTGTTTCCGCCCGGTCTCGAACCGGGGACCTTTCGCGTGTTAGGCGAACGTGATAGCCGCTACACTACGGAAACCTGTAGGGACTGCTGCTGGTGTCTCGCTTGCGTTTCGGGCTGAGAAAGGGACGCGTCACTTTAGGCAGGTGGCGCTGGAGAGAGGAACAAAGGGCGCGATGAAACAAAATGCCGAAACCCGGGATCGAACCAGGGACCTTTAGATCTTCAGTCTAACGCTCTCCCAACTGAGCTATTTCGGCAGTGCGCAAAGCCCACAGCCACCTGCTCCAGCCTTCCTGTGTTGTGGCATGAGCGCACCAAGAGCAGCGGGAGAGTGTTGCAGGAACGTCACTCAGAAGGAAAGCCACCCAGCTGCGCCCTCTGAGCTCTGTCCAGCGCATCTTCCTCGCATGGACTCCTGCCTGCGACGGGCAGGAAACAATTAGCAAGAACAGAACGACACGCCATGGGTGTCTCATGACCGCACCTTAGGTTGTGACACGTGCAGGTGTGAGGGGTTGCCGGGCTACTTTGGAGCAGAGCTTGGGCGGAGGGGGGGCGGGAAAGCAGACAAAGAGGTGACACCTCAAGGTCTGCACGATCACAGCTCTCCGCCGCCCCAGGCTTCCGCTCGATAAGCTACTGGACACACCCGCCCCTCCTCACACAGACCGTGGAAAAGCCCCCGAGTGGGAGGGCTCGCTCTTCCTCCCAGGAGCTCTTGGACACGACGCCCAGACAGGGCGCGGGGAGCCGCCGCCTGCAAACACGGCTCCAGGCAGGACTCCACTCCGCAGGAGCCGCAGAGCAGAGGAGATGAGGGCAGCTTAGCTCCTGTGCAGAGACCTGAGCTGTTGTTGCTGTGGATGCTGTCTTTTCTGCACTCGGGGTAGGAGTGAATGTTGAGTTGCACTTAGAAATGAAGCAGAGCACTTCAACGGCACGGGTGTGTGTGTGTGTGCGCCCTGGTGATTCTGGGAGACAGATCGAACCTGGGCTAAAAGAGAGGGGGCTTAGCCCTCTTCCATTTGCTAGTTCAAAGTTGTACAACCCCTTTGTATCTGCTAGGCGGCGCAGTCGTCGTGCACAAAGAACACTTTGAAAAGCGTCAAAGGCAAGTCATTCCGAGTTGGTCGTTTGTGTTTTCCGTTCAGACGCGAAATGCTGACATGATCTCTCGGCTCCTCGGTTGTCATTTCTGCTCCGTAAAGGGATCACAGCACGCGTCGGCTTCCAGCATGCTGGGTCGGGACACGATGCCGGGGGTTGGAGAGAGCGATGTCTTCCTCGTTAGTATAGTGGCAAGTATCCCCGCCTGTCACGCGGGAGACCGGGGTTCGATTCCCCGACGGGGAGTAGCTTTTCTTTCACCTCCTTAGAGAAATGACTGCCTTTCACTTCTCTGTTTTCTTTCACAGCGTCGTGCACCTTTTCATTGCTCTCGCTTTCAGAGCCTCCGCACGGCAGTCGACTCGACATCAGGAAGCACATTGAAGTGAAAGCAGGAAGCGCTGCGACATGCACTGTGCAGATCCCGCCACACTAAGAGGTGAGTGGGTCTGTTCGATGCACAAAGAACGCTTTGAGAAGCGTCAAAGGCAAGTCATTCCGAGTTGGTCGTTTGTGTTTTCCGTTCAGACGCGAAATGCTGAAATGATCTCTCGGCTCCTCGGTTGTCATTTCTGCTCCGTAAAGGAATCACAGCACGCGTCGGCTTCCAGCACGGTGGGTCGGGACACGATGCCGGGGGTCGGAGAGAGCGATGTCTTCCTCGTTAGTATAGGACCTGTCACCTGTCCCCACCTGTCACGCGGGAGACTGGGGTGCATCAGGACGCGCCTTGAAGTGAAAGCAGGATGCGCTGTGACATGCACTGTGCAGATCCCGCCACACTAAGAGGTGGGTCCAGTGGGTCTGTTCGGTCACAGCGCTAGGCGAATCCCCAATCCCCTTTTGTGCCTGGCGACAAAAGATGTCTGTTTCCGCCCGGTTTCGAACCGGGGACCTTTCGCGTGTGAGGCGAACGTGATAACCACTACACTACGGAAACGGTGGTAAGACGTGCCCAGCGGCCCAGCGCTGAGCTTCGCCAATGCGATTTAGCTGCTTCCAGTGCCTTTATTGGAGTGCGCTGATGGACCGTGCTCTCTCTCCAGAGACCAGCACGCCTGTCATGGACGGAGCAGGAAAGGCGGCGCCACATTCTACAGCCCTCTCCACGCAATCGACGAAATCGGGCTACTGAAGTGGAGAAAATCGCCTCTCCAGAAAGTGCAAATATCATCTTGGAGACTATAAATCCTATTGCCGAAGGTCAGCCCTGTCTACCAGAGTAACCCTCCCACAGCGATGATCAGCTCGTCTCACACGCGAGAAGTTTCGGTTGGAAACAAGCGCCCCCTCTTCTCGCACGTTTTGCACGTTCGAGTAGTTTTAATGCGGCTCTTTCGTACACGGTGCTGATCTTTTGGAAAGCAGGAGGCAAAACCGAGTCGAACCGCCTGGGTGAAAACCAGGAACCCTAACCGCTAGACTATATGGCAGCGAACAACCATGCTGTTCACGGCATCAAGCAAGCAAACTACATAAATATGAGAAAACACGCAAGAGAGTTGTCACTCAGAGTGTCGAAGGGTCGATGTATACTGGGGCTCAGTTGAAATGCAACGTCAGGACTTTTCCGAATTATGTCACACGAAGAGAGCACAGCCCTTTCCGCCCTGCCGCGTGTGTCTCGGTAACTCGCTGTGATCGTATAGTGGTCAGTACTTTGCGTTGTGGCCGCAACAACCCCGGTTCGAATCCGGGTCACGGCAGAATAGGGGCGTCTGCTTTTACTACTCGCACGAATGAAGGCAAAAAAAAGCCAATCGACGTGAACGAACGGCGCTTTACAGAGGAGTACTGCCTGACTGGATCGTTGATGAACGACAGAGGCCACTCCGACCTCTTCTCGGTTTTCTTCAATGACTTACTAAGGATCTTCTTCACATTCGCCCATGCAGGGGAAGCCAGTTACACCAAAGCAAACGCAGGAAAGTGCATTTCAAGCAGAGACCAGGAGGGACTTGTTTACACCGAGAGTGGGCGGAGAATGGAACAATGCGCCCAGCCCTGTTGCTGGAGCCGATTCTTGATGAGCTCTTGGGCTCACTAAGAGGCCCCCGCTGGATGCTAATCTTTCTGTTGTTCTTGCAGGTCCTGCGCTGCTATTGAGCCGACAGAGCTCGACCTGGTCTGTCGGCACAGCCCAATTGCAAATGATCGGCTCCGCGTACAGAAGGAACGTGCGTTTGGTACAAGAGTGCACGAAGGCACCGGAAATACATTGGGAACAAATGACCGGTCGCTCAAGACCTCTGTGAAGTACAGGAGCGTGCAAAACGAGGCTGTTTCCGCCCGGTCTCGAACCGGGGACCTTTCGCGTGTTAGGCGAACGTGATAGCCGCTACACTACGGAAACCTGTAGGGACTGCTGCTGGTGTCTCGCTTGCGTTTCGGGCTGAGAAAGGGACGCGTCACTTTAGGCAGGTGGCGCTGGAGAGAGGAACAAAGGGCGCGATGAAACAAAATGCCGAAACCCGGGATCGAACCAGGGACCTTTAGATCTTCAGTCTAACGCTCTCCCAACTGAGCTATTTCGGCAGTGCGCAAAGCCCACAGCCACCTGCTCCAGCCTTCCTGTGTTGTGGCATGAGCGCACCAAGAGCAGCGGGAGAGTGTTGCAGGAACGTCACTCAGAAGGAAAGCCACCCAGCTGCGCCCTCTGAGCTCTGTCCAGCGCATCTTCCTCGCATGGACTCCTGCCTGCGACGGGCAGGAAACAATTAGCAAGAACAGAACGACACGCCATGGGTGTCTCATGACCGCACCTTAGGTTGTGACACGTGCAGGTGTGAGGGGTTGCCGGGCTACTTTGGAGCAGAGCTTGGGCGGAGGGGGGGCGGGAAAGCAGACAAAGAGGTGACACCTCAAGGTCTGCACGATCACAGCTCTCCGCCGCCCCAGGCTTCCGCTCGATAAGCTACTGGACACACCCGCCCCTCCTCACACAGACCGTGGAAAAGCCCCCGAGTGGGAGGGCTCGCTCTTCCTCCCAGGAGCTCTTGGACACGACGCCCAGACAGGGCGCGGGGAGCCGCCGCCTGCAAACACGGCTCCAGGCAGGACTCCACTCCGCAGGAGCCGCAGAGCAGAGGAGATGAGGGCAGCTTAGCTCCTGTGCAGAGACCTGAGCTGTTGTTGCTGTGGATGCTGTCTTTTCTGCACTCGGGGTAGGAGTGAATGTTGAGTTGCACTTAGAAATGAAGCAGAGCACTTCAACGGCACGGGTGTGTGTGTGTGTGCGCCCTGGTGATTCTGGGAGACAGATCGAACCTGGGCTAAAAGAGAGGGGGCTTAGCCCTCTTCCATTTGCTAGTTCAAAGTTGTACAACCCCTTTGTATCTGCTAGGCGGCGCAGTCGTCGTGCACAAAGAACACTTTGAAAAGCGTCAAAGGCAAGTCATTCCGAGTTGGTCGTTTGTGTTTTCCGTTCAGACGCGAAATGCTGACATGATCTCTCGGCTCCTCGGTTGTCATTTCTGCTCCGTAAAGGGATCACAGCACGCGTCGGCTTCCAGCATGCTGGGTCGGGACACGATGCCGGGGGTTGGAGAGAGCGATGTCTTCCTCGTTAGTATAGTGGCAAGTATCCCCGCCTGTCACGCGGGAGACCGGGGTTCGATTCCCCGACGGGGTGTAGCTTTTCTTTCACCTCCTTAGAGAAATGACTGCCTTTCACTTCTCTGTTTTCTTTCACAGCGTCGTGCACCTTTTCATTGCTCTCGCTTTCAGAGCCTCCGCACGGCAGTCGACTCGACATCAGGAAGCACATTGAAGTGAAAGCAGGAAGCGCTGCGACATGCACTGTGCAGATCCCGCCACACTAAGAGGTGAGTGGGTCTGTTCGATGCACAAAGAACGCTTTGAGAAGCGTCAAAGGCAAGTCATTCCGAGTTGGTCGTTTGTGTTTTCCGTTCAGACGCGAAATGCTGAAATGATCTCTCGGCTCCTCGGTTGTCATTTCTGCTCCGTAAAGGAATCACAGCACGCGTCGGCTTCCAGCACGGTGGGTCGGGACACGATGCCGGGGGTCGGAGAGAGCGATGTCTTCCTCGTTAGTATAGGACCTGTCACCTGTCCCCACCTGTCACGCGGGAGACTGGGGTGCATCAGGACGCGCCTTGAAGTGAAAGCAGGATGCGCTGTGACATGCACTGTGCAGATCCCGCCACACTAAGAGGTGGGTCCAGTGGGTCTGTTCGATCACAGCGCTAGGCGAATCCCCAATCCCCTTTTGTGCCTGGCGACAAAAGATGTCTGTTTCCGCCCGGTTTCGAACCGGGGACCTTTCGCGTGTGAGGCGAACGTGATAACCACTACACTACGGAAACGGTGGTAAGACGTGCCCAGCGGCCCAGCGCTGAGCTTCGCCAATGCGATTTAGCTGCTTCCAGTGCCTTTATTGGAGTGCGCTGATGGACCGTGCTCTCTCTCCAGAGACCAGCACGCCTGTCATGGACGGAGCAGGAAAGGCGGCGCCACATTCTACAGCCCTCTCCACGCAATCGACGAAATCGGGCTACTGAAGTGGAGAAAATCGCCTCTCCAGAAAGTGCAAATATCATCTTGGAGACTATAAATCCTATTGCCGAAGGTCAGCCCTGTCTACCAGAGTAACCCTCCCACAGCGATGATCAGCTCGTCTCACACGCGAGAAGTTTCGGTTGGAAACAAGCGCCCCCTCTTCTCGCACGTTTTGCACGTTCGAGTAGTTTTAATGCGGCTCTTTCGTACACGGTGCTGATCTTTTGGAAAGCAGGAGGCAAAACCGAGTCGAACCGCCTGGGTGAAAACCAGGAACCCTAACCGCTAGACTATATGGCAGCGAACAACCATGCTGTTCACGGCATCAAGCAAGCAAACTACATAAATATGAGAAAACACGCAAGAGAGTTGTCACTCAGAGTGTCGAAGGGTCGATGTATACTGGGGCTCAGTTGAAATGCAACGTCAGGACTTTTCCGAATTATGTCACACGAAGAGAGCACAGCCCTTTCCGCCCTGCCGCGTGTGTCTCGGTAACTCGCTGTGATCGTATAGTGGTCAGTACTTTGCGTTGTGGCCGCAACAACCCCGGTTCGAATCCGGGTCACGGCAGAATAGGGGCGTCTGCTTTTACTACTCGCACGAATGAAGGCAAAAAAAAGCCAATCGACGTGAACGAACGGCTCTTTACAGAGGAGTACTGCCTGCCTGGATCGTTGATGAACGACAGAGGCCACTCCGACCTCTTCTCGGTTTTCTTCAATGACTTACTAAGGATCTTCTTCACATTCGCCCATGCAGGGGAAGCCAGTTACACCAAAGCAAACGCAGGAAAGTGCATTTCAAGCAGAGACCAGGAGGGACTTGTTTACACCGAGAGTGGGCGGAGAATGGAACAATGCGCCCAGCCCTGTTGCTGGAGCCGATTCTTGATGAGCTCTTGGGCTCACTAAGAGGCCCCCGCTGGATGCTAATCTTTCTGTTGTTCTTGCAGGTCCTGCGCTGCTTTTGAGCCGACAGAGCTCGACCTGGTCTGTCGGCACAGCCCAATTGCAAATGATCGGCTCCGCATACAGAAGGAACGTGCGTTTGGTACAAGAGTGCACGAAGGCACCGGAAATACATTGGGAACAAATGACCGGTCGCTCAAGACCTCTGTGAAGTACAGGAGCGTGCAAAACGAGGCTGTTTCCGCCCGGTCTCGAACCGGGGACCTTTCGCGTGTTAGGCGAACGTGATAGCCGCTACACTACGGAAACCTGTAGGGACTGCTGCTGGTGTCTCGCTTGCGTTTCGGGCTGAGAAAGGGACGCGTCACTTTAGGCAGGTGGCGCTGGAGAGAGGAACAAAGGGCGCGATGAAACAAAATGCCGAAACCCGGGATCGAACCAGGGACCTTTAGATCTTCAGTCTAACGCTCTCCCAACTGAGCTATTTCGGCAGTGCGCAAAGCCCACAGCCACCTGCTCCAGCCTTCCTGTGTTGTGGCATGAGCGCACCAAGAGCAGCGGGAGAGTGTTGCAGGAACGTCACTCAGAAGGAAAGCCACCCAGCTGCGCCCTCTGAGCTCTGTCCAGCGCATCTTCCTCGCATGGACTCCTGCCTGCGACGGGCAGGAAACAATTAGCAAGAACAGAACGACACGCCATGGGTGTCTCATGACCGCACCTTAGGTTGTGACACGTGCAGGTGTGAGGGGTTGCCGGGCTACTTTGGAGCAGAGCTTGGGCGGAGGGGGGGCGGGAAAGCAGACAAAGAGGTGACACCTCAAGGTCTGCACGATCACAGCTCTCCGCCGCCCCAGGCTTCCGCTCGATAAGCTACTGGACACACCCGCCCCTCCTCACACAGACCGTGGAAAAGCCCCCGAGTGGGAGGGCTCGCTCTTCCTCCCAGGAGCTCTTGGACACGACGCCCAGACAGGGCGCGGGGAGCCGCCGCCTGCAAACACGGCTCCAGGCAGGACTCCACTCCGCAGGAGCCGCAGAGCAGAGGAGATGAGGGCAGCTTAGCTCCTGTGCAGAGACCTGAGCTGTTGTTGCTGTGGATGCTGTCTTTTCTGCACTCGGGGTAGGAGTGAATGTTGAGTTGCACTTAGAAATGAAGCAGAGCACTTCAACGGCACGGGTGTGTGTGTGTGTGCGCCCTGGTGATTCTGGGAGACAGATCGAACCTGGGCTAAAAGAGAGGGGGCTTAGCCCTCTTCCATTTGCTAGTTCAAAGTTGTACAACCCCTTTGTATCTGCTAGGCGGCGCAGTCGTCGTGCACAAAGAACACTTTGAAAAGCGTCAAAGGCAAGTCATTCCGAGTTGGTCGTTTGTGTTTTCCGTTCAGACGCGAAATGCTGACATGATCTCTCGGCTCCTCGGTTGTCATTTCTGCTCCGTAAAGGGATCACAGCACGCGTCGGCTTCCAGCATGCTGGGTCGGGACACGATGCCGGGGGTTGGAGAGAGCGATGTCTTCCTCGTTAGTATAGTGGCAAGTATCCCCGCCTGTCACGCGGGAGACCGGGGTTCGATTCCCCGACGGGGAGTAGCTTTTCTTTCACCTCCTTAGAGAAATGACTGCCTTTCACTTCTCTGTTTTCTTTCACAGCGTCGTGCACCTTTTCATTGCTCTCGCTTTCAGAGCCTCCGCACGGCAGTCGACTCGACATCAGGAAGCACATTGAAGTGAAAGCAGGAAGCGCTGCGACATGCACTGTGCAGATCCCGCCACACTAAGAGGTGAGTGGGTCTGTTCGATGCACAAAGAACGCTTTGAGAAGCGTCAAAGGCAAGTCATTCCGAGTTGGTCGTTTGTGTTTTCCGTTCAGACGCGAAATGCTGAAATGATCTCTCGGCTCCTCGGTTGTCATTTCTGCTCCGTAAAGGAATCACAGCACGCGTCGGCTTCCAGCACGGTGGGTCGGGACACGATGCCGGGGGTCGGAGAGAGCGATGTCTTCCTCGTTAGTATAGGACCTGTCACCTGTCCCCACCTGTCACGCGGGAGACTGGGGTGCATCAGGACGCGCCTTGAAGTGAAAGCAGGATGCGCTGTGACATGCACTGTGCAGATCCCGCCACACTAAGAGGTGGGTCCAGTGGGTCTGTTCGATCACAGCGCTAGGCGAATCCCCAATCCCCTTTTGTGCCTGGCGACAAAAGATGTCTGTTTCCGCCCGGTTTCGAACCGGGGACCTTTCGCGTGTGAGGCGAACGTGATAACCACTACACTACGGAAACGGTGGTAAGACGTGCCCAGCGGCCCAGCGCTGAGCTTCGCCAATGCGATTTAGCTGCTTCCAGTGCCTTTATTGGAGTGCGCTGATGGACCGTGCTCTCTCTCCAGAGACCAGCACGCCTGTCATGGACGGAGCAGGAAAGGCGGCGCCACATTCTACAGCCCTCTCCACGCAATCGACGAAATCGGGCTACTGAAGTGGAGAAAATCGCCTCTCCAGAAAGTGCAAATATCATCTTGGAGACTATAAATCCTATTGCCGAAGGTCAGCCCTGTCTACCAGAGTAACCCTCCCACAGCGATGATCAGCTCGTCTCACACGCGAGAAGTTTCGGTTGGAAACAAGCGCCCCCTCTTCTCGCACGTTTTGCACGTTCGAGTAGTTTTAATGCGGCTCTTTCGTACACGGTGCTGATCTTTTGGAAAGCAGGAGGCAAAACCGAGTCGAACCGCCTGGGTGAAAACCAGGAACCCTAACCGCTAGACTATATGGCAGCGAACAACCATGCTGTTCACGGCATCAAGCAAGCAAACTACATAAATATGAGAAAACACGCAAGAGAGTTGTCACTCAGAGTGTCGAAGGGTCGATGTATACTGGGGCTCAGTTGAAATGCAACGTCAGGACTTTTCCGAATTATGTCACACGACGAGAGCACAGCCCTTTCCGCCCTGCCGCGTGTGTCTCGGTAACTCGCTGTGATCGTATAGTGGTCAGTACTTTGCGTTGTGGCCGCAACAACCCCGGTTCGAATCCGGGTCACGGCAGAATAGGGGCGTCTGCTTTTACTACTCGCACGAATGAAGGCAAAAAAAAGCCAATCGACGTGAACGAACGGCGCTTTACAGAGGAGTACTGCCTGACTGGATCGTTGATGAACGACAGAGGCCACTCCGACCTCTTCTCGGTTTTCTTCAATGACTTACTAAGGATCTTCTTCACATTCGCCCATGCAGGGGAAGCCAGTTACACCAAAGCAAACGCAGGAAAGTGCATTTCAAGCAGAGACCAGGAGGGACTTGTTTACACCGAGAGTGGGCGGAGAATGGAACAATGCGCCCAGCCCTGTTGCTGGAGCCGATTCTTGATGAGCTCTTGGGCTCACTAAGAGGCCCCCGCTGGATGCTAATCTTTCTGTTGTTCTTGCAGGTCCTGCGCTGCTTTTGAGCCGACAGAGCTCGACCTGGTCTGTCGGCACAGCCCAATTGCAAATGATCGGCTCCGCGTACAGAAGGAACGTGCGTTTGGTACAAGAGTGCACGAAGGCACCGGAAATACATTGGGAACAAATGACCGGTCGCTCAAGACCTCTGTGAAGTACAGGAGCGTGCAAAACAAGGCTGTTTCCGCCCGGTCTCGAACCGGGGACCTTTCGCGTGTTAGGCGAACGTGATAGCCGCTACACTACGGAAACCTGTAGGGACTGCTGCTGGTGTCTCGCTTGCGTTTCGGGCTGAGAAAGGGACGCGTCACTTTAGGCAGGTGGCGCTGGAGAGAGGAACAAAGGGCGCGATGAAACAAAATGCCGAAACCCGGGATCGAACCAGGGACCTTTAGATCTTCAGTCTAACGCTCTCCCAACTGAGCTATTTCGGCAGTGCGCAAAGCCCACAGCCACCTGCTCCAGCCTTCCTGTGTTGTGGCATGAGCGCACCAAGAGCAGCGGGAGAGTGTTGCAGGAACGTCACTCAGAAGGAAAGCCACCCAGCTGCGCCCTCTGAGCTCTGTCCAGCGCATCTTCCTCGCATGGACTCCTGCCTGCGACGGGCAGGAAACAATTAGCAAGAACAGAACGACACGCCATGGGTGTCTCATGACCGCACCTTAGGTTGTGACACGTGCAGGTGTGAGGGGTTGCCGGGCTACTTTGGAGCAGAGCTTGGGCGGAGGGGGGGCGGGAAAGCAGACAAAGAGGTGACACCTCAAGGTCTGCACGATCACAGCTCTCCGCCGCCCCAGGCTTCCGCTCGATAAGCTACTGGACACACCCGCCCCTCCTCACACAGACCGTGGAAAAGCCCCCGAGTGGGAGGGCTCGCTCTTCCTCCCAGGAGCTCTTGGACACGACGCCCAGACAGGGCGCGGGGAGCCGCCGCCTGCAAACACGGCTCCAGGCAGGACTCCACTCCGCAGGAGCCGCAGAGCAGAGGAGATGAGGGCAGCTTAGCTCCTGTGCAGAGACCTGAGCTGTTGTTGCTGTGGATGCTGTCTTTTCTGCACTCGGGGTAGGAGTGAATGTTGAGTTGCACTTAGAAATGAAGCAGAGCACTTCAACGGCACGGGTGTGTGTGTGTGTGCGCCCTGGTGATTCTGGGAGACAGATCGAACCTGGGCTAAAAGAGAGGGGGCTTAGCCCTCTTCCATTTGCTAGTTCAAAGTTGTACAACCCCTTTGTATCTGCTAGGCGGCGCAGTCGTCGTGCACAAAGAACACTTTGAAAAGCGTCAAAGGCAAGTCATTCCGAGTTGGTCGTTTGTGTTTTCCGTTCAGACGCGAAATGCTGACATGATCTCTCGGCTCCTCGGTTGTCATTTCTGCTCCGTAAAGGGATCACAGCACGCGTCGGCTTCCAGCATGCTGGGTCGGGACACGATGCCGGGGGTTGGAGAGAGCGATGTCTTCCTCGTTAGTATAGTGGCAAGTATCCCCGCCTGTCACGCGGGAGACCGGGGTTCGATTCCCCGACGGGGAGTAGCTTTTCTTTCACCTCCTTAGAGAAATGACTGCCTTTCACTTCTCTGTTTTCTTTCACAGCGTCGTGCACCTTTTCATTGCTCTCGCTTTCAGAGCCTCCGCACGGCAGTCGACTCGACATCAGGAAGCACATTGAAGTGAAAGCAGGAAGCGCTGCGACATGCACTGTGCAGATCCCGCCACACTAAGAGGTGAGTGGGTCTGTTCGATGCACAAAGAACGCTTTGAGAAGCGTCAAAGGCAAGTCATTCCGAGTTGGTCGTTTGTGTTTTCCGTTCAGACGCGAAATGCTGAAATGATCTCTCGGCTCCTCGGTTGTCATTTCTGCTCCGTAAAGGAATCACAGCACGCGTCGGCTTCCAGCACGGTGGGTCGGGACACGATGCCGGGGGTCGGAGAGAGCGATGTCTTCCTCGTTAGTATAGGACCTGTCACCTGTCCCCACCTGTCACGCGGGAGACTGGGGTGCATCAGGACGCGCCTTGAAGTGAAAGCAGGATGCGCTGTGACATGCACTGTGCAGATCCCGCCACACTAAGAGGTGGGTCCAGTGGGTCTGTTCGATCACAGCGCTAGGCGAATCCCCAATCCCCTTTTGTGCCTGGCGACAAAAGATGTCTGTTTCCGCCCGGTTTCGAACCGGGGACCTTTCGCGTGTGAGGCGAACGTGATAACCACTACACTACGGAAACGGTGGTAAGACGTGCCCAGCGGCCCAGCGCTGAGCTTCGCCAATGCGATTTAGCTGCTTCCAGTGCCTTTATTGGAGTGCGCTGATGGACCGTGCTCTCTCTCCAGAGACCAGCACGCCTGTCATGGACGGAGCAGGAAAGGCGGCGCCACATTCTACAGCCCTCTCCACGCAATCGACGAAATCGGGCTACTGAAGTGGAGAAAATCGCCTCTCCAGAAAGTGCAAATATCATCTTGGAGACTATAAATCCTATTGCCGAAGGTCAGCCCTGTCTACCAGAGTAACCCTCCCACAGCGATGATCAGCTCGTCTCACACGCGAGAAGTTTCGGTTGGAAACAAGCGCCCCCTCTTCTCGCACGTTTTGCACGTTCGAGTAGTTTTAATGCGGCTCTTTCGTACACGGTGCTGATCTTTTGGAAAGCAGGAGGCAAAACCGAGTCGAACCGCCTGGGTGAAAACCAGGAACCCTAACCGCTAGACTATATGGCAGCGAACAACCATGCTGTTCACGGCATCAAGCAAGCAAACTACATAAATATGAGAAAACACGCAAGAGAGTTGTCACTCAGAGTGTCGAAGGGTCGATGTATACTGGGGCTCAGTTGAAATGCAACGTCAGGACTTTTCCGAATTATGTCACACGACGAGAGCACAGCCCTTTCCGCCCTGCCGCGTGTGTCTCGGTAACTCGCTGTGATCGTATAGTGGTCAGTACTTTGCGTTGTGGCCGCAACAACCCCGGTTCGAATCCGGGTCACGGCAGAATAGGGGCGTCTGCTTTTACTACTCGCACGAATGAAGGCAAAAAAAAGCCAATCGACGTGAACGAACGGCGCTTTACAGAGGAGTACTGCCTGACTGGATCGTTGATGAACGACAGAGGCCACTCCGACCTCTTCTCGGTTTTCTTCAATGACTTACTAAGGATCTTCTTCACATTCGCCCATGCAGGGGAAGCCAGTTACACCAAAGCAAACGCAGGAAAGTGCATTTCAAGCAGAGACCAGGAGGGACTTGTTTACACCGAGAGTGGGCGGAGAATGGAACAATGCGCCCAGCCCTGTTGCTGGAGCCGATTCTTGATGAGCTCTTGGGCTCACTAAGAGGCCCCCGCTGGATGCTAATCTTTCTGTTGTTCTTGCAGGTCCTGCGCTGCTTTTGAGCCGACAGAGCTCGACCTGGTCTGTCGGCACAGCCCAATTGCAAATGATCGGCTCCGCGTACAGAAGGAACGTGCGTTTGGTACAAGAGTGCACGAAGGCACCGGAAATACATTGGGAACAAATGACCGGTCGCTCAAGACCTCTGTGAAGTACAGGAGCGTGCAAAACAAGGCTGTTTCCGCCCGGTCTCGAACCGGGGACCTTTCGCGTGTTAGGCGAACGTGATAGCCGCTACACTACGGAAACCTGTAGGGACTGCTGCTGGTGTCTCGCTTGCGTTTCGGGCTGAGAAAGGGACGCGTCACTTTAGGCAGGTGGCGCTGGAGAGAGGAACAAAGGGCGCGATGAAACAAAATGCCGAAACCCGGGATCGAACCAGGGACCTTTAGATCTTCAGTCTAACGCTCTCCCAACTGAGCTATTTCGGCAGTGCGCAAAGCCCACAGCCACCTGCTCCAGCCTTCCTGTGTTGTGGCATGAGCGCACCAAGAGCAGCGGGAGAGTGTTGCAGGAACGTCACTCAGAAGGAAAGCCACCCAGCTGCGCCCTCTGAGCTCTGTCCAGCGCATCTTCCTCGCATGGACTCCTGCCTGCGACGGGCAGGAAACAATTAGCAAGAACAGAACGACACGCCATGGGTGTCTCATGACCGCACCTTAGGTTGTGACACGTGCAGGTGTGAGGGGTTGCCGGGCTACTTTGGAGCAGAGCTTGGGCGGAGGGGGGGCGGGAAAGCAGACAAAGAGGTGACACCTCAAGGTCTGCACGATCACAGCTCTCCGCCGCCCCAGGCTTCCGCTCGATAAGCTACTGGACACACCCGCCCCTCCTCACACAGACCGTGGAAAAGCCCCCGAGTGGGAGGGCTCGCTCTTCCTCCCAGGAGCTCTTGGACACGACGCCCAGACAGGGCGCGGGGAGCCGCCGCCTGCAAACACGGCTCCAGGCAGGACTCCACTCCGCAGGAGCCGCAGAGCAGAGGAGATGAGGGCAGCTTAGCTCCTGTGCAGAGACCTGAGCTGTTGTTGCTGTGGATGCTGTCTTTTCTGCACTCGGGGTAGGAGTGAATGTTGAGTTGCACTTAGAAATGAAGCAGAGCACTTCAACGGCACGGGTGTGTGTGTGTGCGCGCCCTGGTGATTCTGGGAGACAGATCGAACCTGGGCTAAAAGAGAGGGGGCTTAGCCCTCTTCCATTTGCTAGTTCAAAGTTGTACAACCCCTTTGTATCTGCTAGGCGGCGCAGTCGTCGTGCACAAAGAACACTTTGAAAAGCGTCAAAGGCAAGTCATTCCGAGTTGGTCGTTTGTGTTTTCCGTTCAGACGCGAAATGCTGACATGATCTCTCGGCTCCTCGGTTGTCATTTCTGCTCCGTAAAGGGATCACAGCACGCGTCGGCTTCCAGCATGCTGGGTCGGGACACGATGCCGGGGGTTGGAGAGAGCGATGTCTTCCTCGTTAGTATAGTGGCAAGTATCCCCGCCTGTCACGCGGGAGACCGGGGTTCGATTCCCCGACGGGGAGTAGCTTTTCTTTCACCTCCTTAGAGAAATGACTGCCTTTCACTTCTCTGTTTTCTTTCACAGCGTCGTGCACCTTTTCATTGCTCTCGCTTTCAGAGCCTCCGCACGGCAGTCGACTCGACATCAGGAAGCACATTGAAGTGAAAGCAGGAAGCGCTGCGACATGCACTGTGCAGATCCCGCCACACTAAGAGGTGAGTGGGTCTGTTCGATGCACAAAGAACGCTTTGAGAAGCGTCAAAGGCAAGTCATTCCGAGTTGGTCGTTTGTGTTTTCCGTTCAGACGCGAAATGCTGAAATGATCTCTCGGCTCCTCGGTTGTCATTTCTGCTCCGTAAAGGAATCACAGCACGCGTCGGCTTCCAGCACGGTGGGTCGGGACACGATGCCGGGGGTCGGAGAGAGCGATGTCTTCCTCGTTAGTATAGGACCTGTCACCTGTCCCCACCTGTCACGCGGGAGACTGGGGTGCATCAGGACGCGCCTTGAAGTGAAAGCAGGATGCGCTGTGACATGCACTGTGCAGATCCCGCCACACTAAGAGGTGGGTCCAGTGGGTCTGTTCGATCACAGCGCTAGGCGAATCCCCAATCCCCTTTTGTGCCTGGCGACAAAAGATGTCTGTTTCCGCCCGGTTTTGAACCGGGGACCTTTCGCGTGTGAGGCGAACGTGATAACCACTACACTACGGAAACGGTGGTAAGACGTGCCCAGCGGCCCAGCGCTGAGCTTCGCCAATGCGATTTAGCTGCTTCCAGTGCCTTTATTGGAGTGCGCTGATGGACCGTGCTCTCTCTCCAGAGACCAGCACGCCTGTCATGGACGGAGCAGGAAAGGCGGCGCCACATTCTACAGCCCTCTCCACGCAATCGACGAAATCGGGCTACTGAAGTGGAGAAAATCGCCTCTCCAGAAAGTGCAAATATCATCTTGGAGACTATAAATCCTATTGCCGAAGGTCAGCCCTGTCTACCAGAGTAACCCTCCCACAGCGATGATCAGCTCGTCTCACACGCGAGAAGTTTCGGTTGGAAACAAGCGCCCCCTCTTCTCGCACGTTTTGCACGTTCGAGTAGTTTTAATGCGGCTCTTTCGTACACGGTGCTGATCTTTTGGAAAGCAGGAGGCAAAACCGAGTCGAACCGCCTGGGTGAAAACCAGGAACC
The DNA here is from genome assembly GCF_040954835.1 of Lepisosteus oculatus. Taxonomy (NCBI): domain Eukaryota; kingdom Metazoa; phylum Chordata; class Actinopteri; order Semionotiformes; family Lepisosteidae; genus Lepisosteus; species Lepisosteus oculatus. The sequence goes on along the minus strand of NC_090709.1, from coordinate 59,371,195 downwards.
CTAACCGCTAGACTATATGGCAGCGAACAACCATGCTGTTCACGGCATCAAGCAAGCAAACTACATAAATATGAGAAAACACGCAAGAGAGTTGTCACTCAGAGTGTCGAAGGGTCGATGTATACTGGGGCTCAGTTGAAATGCAACGTCAGGACTTTTCCGAATTATGTCACACGACGAGAGCACAGCCCTTTCCGCCCTGCCGCGTGTGTCTCGGTAACTCGCTGTGATCGTATAGTGGTCAGTACTTTGCGTTGTGGCCGCAACAACCCCGGTTCGAATCCGGGTCACGGCAGAATAGGGGCGTCTGCTTTTACTACTCGCACGAATGAAGGCAAAAAAAAGCCAATCGACGTGAACGAACGGCGCTTTACAGAGGAGTACTGCCTGACTGGATCGTTGATGAACGACAGAGGCCACTCCGACCTCTTCTCGGTTTTCTTCAATGACTTACTAAGGATCTTCTTCACATTCGCCCATGCAGGGGAAGCCAGTTACACCAAAGCAAACGCAGGAAAGTGCATTTCAAGCAGAGACCAGGAGGGACTTGTTTACACCGAGAGTGGGCGGAGAATGGAACAATGCGCCCAGCCCTGTTGCTGGAGCCGATTCTTGATGAGCTCTTGGGCTCACTAAGAGGCCCCCGCTGGATGCTAATCTTTCTGTTGTTCTTGCAGGTCCTGCGCTGCTTTTGAGCCGACAGAGCTCGACCTGGTCTGTCGGCACAGCCCAATTGCAAATGATCGGCTCCGCGTACAGAAGGAACGTGCGTTTGGTACAAGAGTGCACGAAGGCACCGGAAATACATTGGGAACAAATGACCGGTCGCTCAAGACCTCTGTGAAGTACAGGAGCGTGCAAAACGAGGCTGTTTCCGCCCGGTCTCGAACCGGGGACCTTTCGCGTGTTAGGCGAACGTGATAGCCGCTACACTACGGAAACCTGTAGGGACTGCTGCTGGTGTCTCGCTTGCGTTTCGGGCTGAGAAAGGGACGCGTCACTTTAGGCAGGTGGCGCTGGAGAGAGGAACAAAGGGCGCGATGAAACAAAATGCCGAAACCCGGGATCGAACCAGGGACCTTTAGATCTTCAGTCTAACGCTCTCCCAACTGAGCTATTTCGGCAGTGCGCAAAGCCCACAGCCACCTGCTCCAGCCTTCCTGTGTTGTGGCATGAGCGCACCAAGAGCAGCGGGAGAGTGTTGCAGGAACGTCACTCAGAAGGAAAGCCACCCAGCTGCGCCCTCTGAGCTCTGTCCAGCGCATCTTCCTCGCATGGACTCCTGCCTGCGACGGGCAGGAAACAATTAGCAAGAACAGAACGACACGCCATGGGTGTCTCATGACCGCACCTTAGGTTGTGACACGTGCAGGTGTGAGGGGTTGCCGGGCTACTTTGGAGCAGAGCTTGGGCGGAGGGGGGGCGGGAAAGCAGACAAAGAGGTGACACCTCAAGGTCTGCACGATCACAGCTCTCCGCCGCCCCAGGCTTCCGCTCGATAAGCTACTGGACACACCCGCCCCTCCTCACACAGACCGTGGAAAAGCCCCCGAGTGGGAGGGCTCGCTCTTCCTCCCAGGAGCTCTTGGACACGACGCCCAGACAGGGCGCGGGGAGCCGCCGCCTGCAAACACGGCTCCAGGCAGGACTCCACTCCGCAGGAGCCGCAGAGCAGAGGAGATGAGGGCAGCTTAGCTCCTGTGCAGAGACCTGAGCTGTTGTTGCTGTGGATGCTGTCTTTTCTGCACTCGGGGTAGGAGTGAATGTTGAGTTGCACTTAGAAATGAAGCAGAGCACTTCAACGGCACGGGTGTGTGTGTGTGCGCGCCCTGGTGATTCTGGGAGACAGATCGAACCTGGGCTAAAAGAGAGGGGGCTTAGCCCTCTTCCATTTGCTAGTTCAAAGTTGTACAACCCCTTTGTATCTGCTAGGCGGCGCAGTCGTCGTGCACAAAGAACACTTTGAAAAGCGTCAAAGGCAAGTCATTCCGAGTTGGTCGTTTGTGTTTTCCGTTCAGACGCGAAATGCTGACATGATCTCTCGGCTCCTCGGTTGTCATTTCTGCTCCGTAAAGGGATCACAGCACGCGTCGGCTTCCAGCATGCTGGGTCGGGACACGATGCCGGGGGTTGGAGAGAGCGATGTCTTCCTCGTTAGTATAGTGGCAAGTATCCCCGCCTGTCACGCGGGAGACCGGGGTTCGATTCCCCGACGGGGAGTAGCTTTTCTTTCACCTCCTTAGAGAAATGACTGCCTTTCACTTCTCTGTTTTCTTTCACAGCGTCGTGCACCTTTTCATTGCTCTCGCTTTCAGAGCCTCCGCACGGCAGTCGACTCGACATCAGGAAGCACATTGAAGTGAAAGCAGGAAGCGCTGCGACATGCACTGTGCAGATCCCGCCACACTAAGAGGTGAGTGGGTCTGTTCGATGCACAAAGAACGCTTTGAGAAGCGTCAAAGGCAAGTCATTCCGAGTTGGTCGTTTGTGTTTTCCGTTCAGACGCGAAATGCTGAAATGATCTCTCGGCTCCTCGGTTGTCATTTCTGCTCCGTAAAGGAATCACAGCACGCGTCGGCTTCCAGCACGGTGGGTCGGGACACGATGCCGGGGGTCGGAGAGAGCGATGTCTTCCTCGTTAGTATAGGACCTGTCACCTGTCCCCACCTGTCACGCGGGAGACTGGGGTGCATCAGGACGCGCCTTGAAGTGAAAGCAGGATGCGCTGTGACATGCACTGTGCAGATCCCGCCACACTAAGAGGTGGGTCCAGTGGGTCTGTTCGATCACAGCGCTAGGCGAATCCCCAATCCCCTTTTGTGCCTGGCGACAAAAGATGTCTGTTTCCGCCCGGTTTCGAACCGGGGACCTTTCGCGTGTGAGGCGAACGTGATAACCACTACACTACGGAAACGGTGGTAAGACGTGCCCAGCGGCCCAGCGCTGAGCTTCGCCAATGCGATTTAGCTGCTTCCAGTGCCTTTATTGGAGTGCGCTGATGGACCGTGCTCTCTCTCCAGAGACCAGCACGCCTGTCATGGACGGAGCAGGAAAGGCGGCGCCACATTCTACAGCCCTCTCCACGCAATCGACGAAATCGGGCTACTGAAGTGGAGAAAATCGCCTCTCCAGAAAGTGCAAATATCATCTTGGAGACTATAAATCCTATTGCCGAAGGTCAGCCCTGTCTACCAGAGTAACCCTCCCACAGCGATGATCAGCTCGTCTCACACGCGAGAAGTTTCGGTTGGAAACAAGCGCCCCCTCTTCTCGCACGTTTTGCACGTTCGAGTAGTTTTAATGCGGCTCTTTCGTACACGGTGCTGATCTTTTGGAAAGCAGGAGGCAAAACCGAGTCGAACCGCCTGGGTGAAAACCAGGAACCCTAACCGCTAGACTATATGGCAGCGAACAACCATGCTGTTCACGGCATCAAGCAAGCAAACTACATAAATATGAGAAAACACGCAAGAGAGTTGTCACTCAGAGTGTCGAAGGGTCGATGTATACTGGGGCTCAGTTGAAATGCAACGTCAGGACTTTTCCGAATTATGTCACACGACGAGAGCACAGCCCTTTCCGCCCTGCCGCGTGTGTCTCGGTAACTCGCTGTGATCGTATAGTGGTCAGTACTTTGCGTTGTGGCCGCAACAACCCCGGTTCGAATCCGGGTCACGGCAGAATAGGGGCGTCTGCTTTTACTACTCGCACGAATGAAGGCAAAAAAAAGCCAATCGACGTGAACGAACGGCGCTTTACAGAGGAGTACTGCCTGACTGGATCGTTGATGAACGACAGAGGCCACTCCGACCTCTTCTCGGTTTTCTTCAATGACTTACTAAGGATCTTCTTCACATTCGCCCATGCAGGGGAAGCCAGTTACACCAAAGCAAACGCAGGAAAGTGCATTTCAAGCAGAGACCAGGAGGGACTTGTTTACACCGAGAGTGGGCGGAGAATAGAACAATGCGCCCAGCCCTGTTGCTGGAGCCGATTCTTGATGAGCTCTTGGGCTCACTAAGAGGCCCCCGCTGGATGCTAATCTTTCTGTTGTTCTTGCAGGTCCTGCGCTGCTATTGAGCCGACAGAGCTCGACCTGGTCTGTCGGCACAGCCCAATTGCAAATGATCGGCTCCGCGTACAGAAGGAACGTGCGTTTGGTACAAGAGTGCACGAAGGCACCGGAAATACATTGGGAACAAATGACCGGTCGCTCAAGACCTCTGTGAAGTACAGGAGCGTGCAAAACGAGGCTGTTTCCGCCCGGTCTCGAACCGGGGACCTTTCGCGTGTTAGGCGAACGTGATAGCCGCTACACTACGGAAACCTGTAGGGACTGCTGCTGGTGTCTCGCTTGCGTTTCGGGCTGAGAAAGGGACGCGTCACTTTAGGCAGGTGGCGCTGGAGAGAGGAACAAAGGGCGCGATGAAACAAAATGCCGAAACCCGGGATCGAACCAGGGACCTTTAGATCTTCAGTCTAACGCTCTCCCAACTGAGCTATTTCGGCAGTGCGCAAAGCCCACAGCCACCTGCTCCAGCCTTCCTGTGTTGTGGCATGAGCGCACCAAGAGCAGCGGGAGAGTGTTGCAGGAACGTCACTCAGAAGGAAAGCCACCCAGCTGCGCCCTCTGAGCTCTGTCCAGCGCATCTTCCTCGCATGGACTCCTGCCTGCGACGGGCAGGAAACAATTAGCAAGAACAGAACGACACGCCATGGGTGTCTCATGACCGCACCTTAGGTTGTGACACGTGCAGGTGTGAGGGGTTGCCGGGCTACTTTGGAGCAGAGCTTGGGCGGAGGGGGGGCGGGAAAGCAGACAAAGAGGTGACACCTCAAGGTCTGCACGATCACAGCTCTCCGCCGCCCCAGGCTTCCGCTCGATAAGCTACTGGACACACCCGCCCCTCCTCACACAGACCGTGGAAAAGCCCCCGAGTGGGAGGGCTCGCTCTTCCTCCCAGGAGCTCTTGGACACGACGCCCAGACAGGGCGCGGGGAGCCGCCGCCTGCAAACACGGCTCCAGGCAGGACTCCACTCCGCAGGAGCCGCAGAGCAGAGGAGATGAGGGCAGCTTAGCTCCTGTGCAGAGACCTGAGCTGTTGTTGCTGTGGATGCTGTCTTTTCTGCACTCGGGGTAGGAGTGAATGTTGAGTTGCACTTAGAAATGAAGCAGAGCACTTCAACGGCACGGGTGTGTGTGTGTGTGCGCCCTGGTGATTCTGGGAGACAGATCGAACCTGGGCTAAAAGAGAGGGGGCTTAGCCCTCTTCCATTTGCTAGTTCAAAGTTGTACAACCCCTTTGTATCTGCTAGGCGGCGCAGTCGTCGTGCACAAAGAACACTTTGAAAAGCGTCAAAGGCAAGTCATTCCGAGTTGGTCGTTTGTGTTTTCCGTTCAGACGCGAAATGCTGACATGATCTCTCGGCTCCTCGGTTGTCATTTCTGCTCCGTAAATTGATCACAGCACGCGTCGGCTTCCAGCATGCTGGGTCGGGACACGATGCCGGGGGTTGGAGAGAGCGATGTCTTCCTCGTTAGTATAGTGGCAAGTATCCCCGCCTGTCACGCGGGAGACCGGGGTTCGATTCCCCGACGGGGAGTAGCTTTTCTTTCACCTCCTTAGAGAAATGACTGCCTTTCACTTCTCTGTTTTCTTTCACAGCGTCGTGCACCTTTTCATTGCTCTCGCTTTCAGAGCCTCCGCACGGCAGTCGACTCGACATCAGGAAGCACATTGAAGTGAAAGCAGGAAGCGCTGCGACATGCACTGTGCAGATCCCGCCACACTAAGAGGTGAGTGGGTCTGTTCGATGCACAAAGAACGCTTTGAGAAGCGTCAAAGGCAAGTCATTCCGAGTTGGTCGTTTGTGTTTTCCGTTCAGACGCGAAATGCTGAAATGATCTCTCGGCTCCTCGGTTGTCATTTCTGCTCCGTAAAGGAATCACAGCACGCGTCGGCTTCCAGCACGGTGGGTCGGGACACGATGCCGGGGGTCGGAGAGAGCGATGTCTTCCTCGTTAGTATAGGACCTGTCACCTGTCCCCACCTGTCACGCGGGAGACTGGGGTGCATCAGGACGCGCCTTGAAGTGAAAGCAGGATGCGCTGTGACATGCACTGTGCAGATCCCGCCACACTAAGAGGTGGGTCCAGTGGGTCTGTTCGATCACAGCGCTAGGCGAATCCCCAATCCCCTTTTGTGCCTGGCGACAAAAGATGTCTGTTTCCGCCCGGTTTCGAACCGGGGACCTTTCGCGTGTGAGGCGAACGTGATAACCACTACACTACGGAAACGGTGGTAAGACGTGCCCAGCGGCCCAGCGCTGAGCTTCGCCAATGCGATTTAGCTGCTTCCAGTGCCTTTATTGGAGTGCGCTGATGGACCGTGCTCTCTCTCCAGAGACCAGCACGCCTGTCATGGACGGAGCAGGAAAGGCGGCGCCACATTCTACAGCCCTCTCCACGCAATCGACGAAATCGGGCTACTGAAGTGGAGAAAATCGCCTCTCCAGAAAGTGCAAATATCATCTTGGAGACTATAAATCCTATTGCCGAAGGTCAGCCCTGTCTACCAGAGTAACCCTCCCACAGCGATGATCAGCTCGTCTCACACGCGAGAAGTTTCGGTTGGAAACAAGCGCCCCCTCTTCTCGCACGTTTTGCACGTTCGAGTAGTTTTAATGCGGCTCTTTCGTACACGGTGCTGATCTTTTGGAAAGCAGGAGGCAAAACCGAGTCGAACCGCCTGGGTGAAAACCAGGAACCCTAACCGCTAGACTATATGGCAGCGAACAACCATGCTGTTCACGGCATCAAGCAAGCAAACTACATAAATATGAGAAAACACGCAAGAGAGTTGTCACTCAGAGTGTCGAAGGGTCGATGTATACTGGGGCTCAGTTGAAATGCAACGTCAGGACTTTTCCGAATTATGTCACACGACGAGAGCACAGCCCTTTCCGCCCTGCCGCGTGTGTCTCGGTAACTCGCTGTGATCGTATAGTGGTCAGTACTTTGCGTTGTGGCCGCAACAACCCCGGTTCGAATCCGGGTCACGGCAGAATAGGGGCGTCTGCTTTTACTACTCGCACGAATGAAGGCAAAAAAAAGCCAATCGACGTGAACGAACGGCGCTTTACAGAGGAGTACTGCCTGACTGGATCGTTGATGAACGACAGAGGCCACTCCGACCTCTTCTCGGTTTTCTTCAATGACTTACTAAGGATCTTCTTCACATTCGCCCATGCAGGGGAAGCCAGTTACACCAAAGCAAACGCAGGAAAGTGCATTTCAAGCAGAGACCAGGAGGGACTTGTTTACACCGAGAGTGGGCGGAGAATGGAACAATGCGCCCAGCCCTGTTGCTGGAGCCGATTCTTGATGAGCTCTTGGGCTCACTAAGAGGCCCCCGCTGGATGCTAATCTTTCTGTTGTTCTTGCAGGTCCTGCGCTGCTATTGAGCCGACAGAGCTCGACCTGGTCTGTCGGCACAGCCCAATTGCAAATGATCGGCTCCGCGTACAGAAGGAACGTGCGTTTGGTACAAGAGTGCACGAAGGCACCGGAAATACATTGGGAACAAATGACCGGTCGCTCAAGACCTCTGTGAAGTACAGGAGCGTGCAAAACGAGGCTGTTTCCGCCCGGTCTCGAACCGGGGACCTTTCGCGTGTTAGGCGAACGTGATAGCCGCTACACTACGGAAACCTGTAGGGACTGCTGCTGGTGTCTCGCTTGCGTTTCGGGCTGAGAAAGGGACGCGTCACTTTAGGCAGGTGGCGCTGGAGAGAGGAACAAAGGGCGCGATGAAACAAAATGCCGAAACCCGGGATCGAACCAGGGACCTTTAGATCTTCAGTCTAACGCTCTCCCAACTGAGCTATTTCGGCAGTGCGCAAAGCCCACAGCCACCTGCTCCAGCCTTCCTGTGTTGTGGCATGAGCGCACCAAGAGCAGCGGGAGAGTGTTGCAGGAACGTCACTCAGAAGGAAAGCCACCCAGCTGCGCCCTCTGAGCTCTGTCCAGCGCATCTTCCTCGCATGGACTCCTGCCTGCGACGGGCAGGAAACAATTAGCAAGAACAGAACGACACGCCATGGGTGTCTCATGACCGCACCTTAGGTTGTGACACGTGCAGGTGTGAGGGGTTGCCGGGCTACTTTGGAGCAGAGCTTGGGCGGAGGGGGGGCGGGAAAGCAGACAAAGAGGTGACACCTCAAGGTCTGCACGATCACAGCTCTCCGCCGCCCCAGGCTTCCGCTCGATAAGCTACTGGACACACCCGCCCCTCCTCACACAGACCGTGGAAAAGCCCCCGAGTGGGAGGGCTCGCTCTTCCTCCCAGGAGCTCTTGGACACGACGCCCAGACAGGGCGCGGGGAGCCGCCGCCTGCAAACACGGCTCCAGGCAGGACTCCACTCCGCAGGAGCCGCAGAGCAGAGGAGATGAGGGCAGCTTAGCTCCTGTGCAGAGACCTGAGCTGTTGTTGCTGTGGATGCTGTCTTTTCTGCACTCGGGGTAGGAGTGAATGTTGAGTTGCACTTAGAAATGAAGCAGAGCACTTCAACGGCACGGGTGTGTGTGTGTGTGCGCCCTGGTGATTCTGGGAGACAGATCGAACCTGGGCTAAAAGAGAGGGGGCTTAGCCCTCTTCCATTTGCTAGTTCAAAGTTGTACAACCCCTTTGTATCTGCTAGGCGGCGCAGTCGTCGTGCACAAAGAACACTTTGAAAAGCGTCAAAGGCAAGTCATTCCGAGTTGGTCGTTTGTGTTTTCCGTTCAGACGCGAAATGCTGACATGATCTCTCGGCTCCTCGGTTGTCATTTCTGCTCCGTAAAGGGATCACAGCACGCGTCGGCTTCCAGCATGCTGGGTCGGGACACGATGCCGGGGGTTGGAGAGAGCGATGGCTTCCTCGTTAGTATAGTGGCAAGTATCCCCGCCTGTCACGCGGGAGACCGGGGTTCGATTCCCCGACGGGGAGTAGCTTTTCTTTCACCTCCTTAGAGAAATGACTGCCTTTCACTTCTCTGTTTTCTTTCACAGCGTCGTGCACCTTTTCATTGCTCTCGCTTTCAGAGCCTCCGCACGGCAGTCGACTCGACATCAGGAAGCACATTGAAGTGAAAGCAGGAAGCGCTGCGACATGCACTGTGCAGATCCCGCCACACTAAGAGGTGAGTGGGTCTGTTCGATGCACAAAGAACGCTTTGAGAAGCGTCAAAGGCAAGTCATTCCGAGTTGGTCGTTTGTGTTTTCCGTTCAGACGCGAAATGCTGAAATGATCTCTCGGCTCCTCGGTTGTCATTTCTGCTCCGTAAAGGAATCACAGCACGCGTCGGCTTCCAGCACGGTGGGTCGGGACACGATGCCGGGGGTCGGAGAGAGCGATGTCTTCCTCGTTAGTATAGGACCTGTCACCTGTCCCCACCTGTCACGCGGGAGACTGGGGTGCATCAGGACGCGCCTTGAAGTGAAAGCAGGATGCGCTGTGACATGCACTGTGCAGATCCCGCCACACTAAGAGGTGGGTCCAGTGGGTCTGTTCGATCACAGCGCTAGGCGAATCCCCAATCCCCTTTTGTGCCTGGCGACAAAAGATGTCTGTTTCCGCCCGGTTTCGAACCGGGGACCTTTCGCGTGTGAGGCGAACGTGATAACCACTACACTACGGAAACGGTGGTAAGACGTGCCCAGCGGCCCAGCGCTGAGCTTCGCCAATGCGATTTAGCTGCTTCCAGTGCCTTTATTGGAGTGCGCTGATGGACCGTGCTCTCTCTCCAGAGACCAGCACGCCTGTCATGGACGGAGCAGGAAAGGCGGCGCCACATTCTACAGCCCTCTCCACGCAATCGACGAAATCGGGCTACTGAAGTGGAGAAAATCGCCTCTCCAGAAAGTGCAAATATCATCTTGGAGACTATAAATCCTATTGCCGAAGGTCAGCCCTGTCTACCAGAGTAACCCTCCCACAGCGATGATCAGCTCGTCTCACACGCGAGAAGTTTCGGTTGGAAACAAGCGCCCCCTCTTCTCGCACGTTTTGCACGTTCGAGTAGTTTTAATGCGGCTCTTTCGTACACGGTGCTGATCTTTTGGAAAGCAGGAGGCAAAACCGAGTCGAACCGCCTGGGTGAAAACCAGGAACCCTAACCGCTAGACTATATGGCAGCGAACAACCATGCTGTTCACGGCATCAAGCAAGCAAACTACATAAATATGAGAAAACACGCAAGAGAGTTGTCACTCAGAGTGTCGAAGGGTCGATGTATACTGGGGCTCAGTTGAAATGCAACGTCAGGACTTTTCCGAATTATGTCACACGAAGAGAGCACAGCCCTTTCCGCCCTGCCGCGTGTGTCTCGGTAACTCGCTGTGATCGTATAGTGGTCAGTACTTTGCGTTGTGGCCGCAACAACCCCGGTTCGAATCCGGGTCACGGCAGAATAGGGGCGTCTGCTTTTACTACTCGCACGAATGAAGGCAAAAAAAAGCCAATCGACGTGAACGAACGGCGCTTTACAGAGGAGTACTGCCTGCCTGGATCGTTGATGAACGACAGAGGCCACTCCGACCTCTTCTCGGTTTTCTTCAATGACTTACTAAGGATCTTCTTCACATTCGCCCATGCAGGGGAAGCCAGTTACACCAAAGCAAACGCAGGAAAGTGCATTTCAAGCAGAGACCAGGAGGGACTTGTTTACACCGAGAGTGGGCGGAGAATGGAACAATGCGCCCAGCCCTGTTGCTGGAGCCGATTCTTGATGAGCTCTTGGGCTCACTAAGAGGCCCCCGCTGGATGCTAATCTTTCTGTTGTTCTTGCAGGTCCTGCGCTGCTTTTGAGCCGACAGAGCTCGACCTGGTCTGTCGGCACAGCCCAATTGCAAATGATCGGCTCCGCGTACAGAAGGAACGTGCGTTTGGTACAAGAGTGCACGAAGGCACCGGAAATACATTGGGAACAAATGACCGGTCGCTCAAGACCTCTGTGAAGTACAGGAGCGTGCAAAACGAGGCTGTTTCCGCCCGGTCTCGAACCGGGGACCTTTCGCGTGTTAGGCGAACGTGATAGCCGCTACACTACGGAAACCTGTAGGGACTGCTGCTGGTGTCTCGCTTGCGTTTCGGGCTGAGAAAGGGACGCGTCACTTTAGGCAGGTGGCGCTGGAGAGAGGAACAAAGGGCGCGATGAAACAAAATGCCGAAACCCGGGATCGAACCAGGGACCTTTAGATCTTCAGTCTAACGCTCTCCCAACTGAGCTATTTCGGCAGCGCGCAAAACCCACCGCCACCTGCTCCAGCCTTCCTGTGTTGTGGCATGAGCGCACCAAGAGCAGCGGGAGAGTGTTGCAGGAACGTCACTCAGAAGGAAAGCCACCCAGCTGCGCCCTCTGAGCTCTGTCCAGCGCATCTTCCTCGCATGGACTCCTGCCTGCGACGGGCAGGAAACAATTAGCAAGAACAGAACGACACGCCATGGGTGTCTCATGACCGCACCTTAGGTTGTGACACGTGCAGGTGTGAGGGGTTGCCGGGCTACTTTGGAGCAGAGCTTGGGCGGAGGGGGGGCGGGAAAGCAGACAAAGAGGTGACACCTCAAGGTCTGCACGATCACAGCTCTCCGCCGCCCCAGGCTTCCGCTCGATAAGCTACTGGACACACCCGCCCCTCCTCACACAGACCGTGGAAAAGCCCCCGAGTGGGAGGGCTCGCTCTTCCTCCCAGGAGCTCTTGGACACGACGCCCAGACAGGGCGCGGGGAGCCGCCGCCTGCAAACACGGCTCCAGGCAGGACTCCACTCCGCAGGAGCCGCAGAGCAGAGGAGATGAGGGCAGCTTAGCTCCTGTGCAGAGACCTGAGCTGTTGTTGCTGTGGATGCTGTCTTTTCTGCACTCGGGGTAGGAGTGAATGTTGAGTTGCACTTAGAAATGAAGCAGAGCACTTCAACGGCACGGGTGTGTGTGTGTGTGCGCCCTGGTGATTCTGGGAGACAGATCGAACCTGGGCTAAAAGAGAGGGGGCTTAGCCCTCTTCCATTTGCTAGTTCAAAGTTGTACAACCCCTTTGTATCTGCTAGGCGGCGCAGTCGTCGTGCACAAAGAACACTTTGAAAAGCGTCAAAGGCAAGTCATTCCGAGTTGGTCGTTTGTGTTTTCCGTTCAGACGCGAAATGCTGACATGATCTCTCGGCTCCTCGGTTGTCATTTCTGCTCCGTAAAGGGATCACAGCACGCGTCGGCTTCCAGCATGCTGGGTCGGGACACGATGCCGGGGGTTGGAGAGAGCGATGTCTTCCTCGTTAGTATAGTGGCAAGTATCCCCGCCTGTCACGCGGGAGACCGGGGTTCGATTCCCCGACGGGGAGTAGCTTTTCTTTCACCTCCTTAGAGAAATGACTGCCTTTCACTTCTCTGTTTTCTTTCACAGCGTCGTGCACCTTTTCATTGCTCTCGCTTTCAGAGCCTCCGCACGGCAGTCGACTCGACATCAGGAAGCACATTGAAGTGAAAGCAGGAAGCGCTGCGACATGCACTGTGCAGATCCCGCCACACTAAGAGGTGAGTGGGTCTGTTCGATGCACAAAGAACGCTTTGAGAAGCGTCAAAGGCAAGTCATTCCGAGTTGGTCGTTTGTGTTTTCCGTTCAGACGCGAAATGCTGAAATGATCTCTCGGCTCCTCGGTTGTCATTTCTGCTCCGTAAAGGAATCACAGCACGCGTCGGCTTCCAGCACGGTGGGTCGGGACACGATGCCGGGGGTCGGAGAGAGCGATGTCTTCCTCGTTAGTATAGGACCTGTCACCTGTCCCCACCTGTCACGCGGGAGACTGGGGTGCATCAGGACGCGCCTTGAAGTGAAAGCAGGATGCGCTGTGACATGCACTGTGCAGATCCCGCCACACTAAGAGGTGGGTCCAGTGGGTCTGTTCGATCACAGCGCTAGGCGAATCCCCAATCCCCTTTTGTGCCTGGCGACAAAAGATGTCTGTTTCCGCCCGGTTTCGAACCGGGGACCTTTCGCGTGTGAGGCGAACGTGATAACCACTACACTACGGAAACGGTGGTAAGACGTGCCCAGCGGCCCAGCGCTGAGCTTCGCCAATGCGATTTAGCTGCTTCCAGTGCCTTTATTGGAGTGCGCTGATGGACCGTGCTCTCTCTCCAGAGACCAGCACGCCTGTCATGGACGGAGCAGGAAAGGCGGCGCCACATTCTACAGCCCTCTCCACGCAATCGACGAAATCGGGCTACTGAAGTGGAGAAAATCGCCTCTCCAGAAAGTGCAAATATCATCTTGGAGACTATAAATCCTATTGCCGAAGGTCAGCCCTGTCTACCAGAGTAACCCTCCCACAGCGATGATCAGCTCGTCTCACACGCGAGAAGTTTCGGTTGGAAACAAGCGCCCCCTCTTCTCGCACGTTTTGCACGTTCGAGTAGTTTTAATGCGGCTCTTTCGTACACGGTGCTGATCTTTTGGAAAGCAGGAGGCAAAACCGAGTCGAACCGCCTGGGTGAAAACCAGGAACCCTAACCGCTAGACTATATGGCAGCGAACAACCATGCTGTTCACGGCATCAAGCAAGCAAACTACATAAATATGAGAAAACAAGCAAGAGAGTTGTCACTCAGAGTGTCGAAGGGTCGATGTATACTGGGGCTCAGTTGAAATGCAACGTCAGGACTTTTCCGAATTATGTCACACGACGAGAGCACAGCCCTTTCCGCCCTGCCGCGTGTGTCTCGGTAACTCGCTGTGATCGTATAGTGGTCAGTACTTTGCGTTGTGGCCGCAACAACCCCGGTTCGAATCCGGGTCACGGCAGAATAGGGGCGTCTGCTTTTACTACTCGCACGAATGAAGGCAAAAAAAAGCCAATCGACGTGAACGAACGGCGCTTTACAGAGGAGTACTGCCTGACTGGATCGTTGATGAACGACAGAGGCCACTCCGACCTCTTCTCGGTTTTCTTCAATGACTTACTAAGGATCTTCTTCACATTCGCCCATGCAGGGGAAGCCAGTTACACCAAAGCAAACGCAGGAAAGTGCATTTCAAGCAGAGACCAGGAGGGACTTGTTTACACCGAGAGTGGGCGGAGAATGGAACAATGCGCCCAGCCCTGTTGCTGGAGCCGATTCTTGATGAGCTCTTGGGCTCACTAAGAGGCCCCCGCTGGATGCTAATCTTTCTGTTGTTCTTGCAGGTCCTGCGCTGCTTTTGAGCCGACAGAGCTCGACCTGGTCTGTCGGCACAGCCCAATTGCAAATGATCGGCTCCGCGTACAGAAGGAACGTGCGTTTGGTACAAGAGTGCACGAAGGCACCGGAAATACATTGGGAACAAATGACCGGTCGCTCAAGACCTCTGTGAAGTACAGGAGCGTGCAAAACGAGGCTGTTTCCGCCCGGTCTCGAACCGGGGACCTTTCGCGTGTTAGGCGAACGTGATAGCCGCTACACTACGGAAACCTGTAGGGACTGCTGCTGGTGTCTCGCTTGCGTTTCGGGCTGAGAAAGGGACGCGTCACTTTAGGCAGGTGGCGCTGGAGAGAGGAACAAAGGGCGCGATGAAACAAAATGCCGAAACCCGGGATCGAACCAGGGACCTTTAGATCTTCAGTCTAACGCTCTCCCAACTGAGCTATTTCGGCAGCGCGCAAAACCCACAGCCACCTGCTCCAGCCTTCCTGTGTTGTGGCATGAGCGCACCAAGAGCAGCGGGAGAGTGTTGCAGGAACGTCACTCAGAAGGAAAGCCACCCAGCTGCGCCCTCTGAGCTCTGTCCAGCGCATCTTCCTCGCATGGACTCCTGCCTGCGACGGGCAGGAAACAATTAGCAAGAACAGAACGACACGCCATGGGTGTCTCATGACCGCACCTTAGGTTGTGACACGTGCAGGTGTGAGGGGTTGCCGGGCTACTTTGGAGCAGAGCTTGGGCGGAGGGGGGGCGGGAAAGCAGACAAAGAGGTGACACCTCAAGGTCTGCACGATCACAGCTCTCCGCCGCCCCAGGCTTCCGCTCGATAAGCTACTGGACACACCCGCCCCTCCTCACACAGACCGTGGAAAAGCCCCCGAGTGGGAGGGCTCGCTCTTCCTCCCAGGAGCTCTTGGACACGACGCCCAGACAGGGCGCGGGGAGCCGCCGCCTGCAAACACGGCTCCAGGCAGGACTCCACTCCGCAGGAGCCGCAGAGCAGAGGAGATGAGGGCAGCTTAGCTCCTGTGCAGAGACCTGAGCTGTTGTTGCTGTGGATGCTGTCTTTTCTGCACTCGGGGTAGGAGTGAATGTTGAGTTGCACTTAGAAATGAAGCAGAGCACTTCAACGGCACGGGTGTGTGTGTGTGTGCGCCCTGGTGATTCTGGGAGACAGATCGAACCTGGGCTAAAAGAGAGGGGGCTTAGCCCTCTTCCATTTGCTAGTTCAAAGTTGTACAACCCCTTTGTATCTGCTAGGCGGCGCAGTCGTCGTGCACAAAGAACACTTTGAAAAGCGTCAAAGGCAAGTCATTCCGAGTTGGTCGTTTGTGTTTTCCGTTCAGACGCGAAATGCTGACATGATCTCTCGGCTCCTCGGTTGTCATTTCTGCTCCGTAAAGGGATCACAGCACGCGTCGGCTTCCAGCATGCTGGGTCGGGACACGATGCCGGGGGTTGGAGAGAGCGATGTCTTCCTCGTTAGTATAGTGGCAAGTATCCCCGCCTGTCACGCGGGAGACCGGGGTTCGATTCCCCGACGGGGAGTAGCTTTTCTTTCACCTCCTTAGAGAAATGACTGCCTTTCACTTCTCTGTTTTCTTTCACAGCGTCGTGCACCTTTTCATTGCTCTCGCTTTCAGAGCCTCCGCACGGCAGTCGACTCGACATCAGGAAGCACATTGAAGTGAAAGCAGGAAGCGCTGCGACATGCACTGTGCAGATCCCGCCACACTAAGAGGTGAGTGGGTCTGTTCGATGCACAAAGAACGCTTTGAGAAGCGTCAAAGGCAAGTCATTCCGAGTTGGTCGTTTGTGTTTTCCGTTCAGACGCGAAATGCTGAAATGATCTCTCGGCTCCTCGGTTGTCATTTCTGCTCCGTAAAGGAATCACAGCACGCGTCGGCTTCCAGCACGGTGGGTCGGGACACGATGCCGGGGGTCGGAGAGAGCGATGTCTTCCTCGTTAGTATAGGACCTGTCACCTGTCCCCACCTGTCACGCGGGAGACTGGGGTGCATCAGGACGCGCCTTGAAGTGAAAGCAGGATGCGCTGTGACATGCACTGTGCAGATCCCGCCACACTAAGAGGTGGGTCCAGTGGGTCTGTTCGATCACAGCGCTAGGCGAATCCCCAATCCCCTTTTGTGCCTGGCGACAAAAGATGTCTGTTTCCGCCCGGTTTCGAACCGGGGACCTTTCGCGTGTGAGGCGAACGTGATAACCACTACACTACGGAAACGGTGGTAAGACGTGCCCAGCGGCCCAGCGCTGAGCTTCGCCAATGCGATTTAGCTGCTTCCAGTGCCTTTATTGGAGTGCGCTGATGGACCGTGCTCTCTCTCCAGAGACCAGCACGCCTGTCATGGACGGAGCAGGAAAGGCGGCGCCACATTCTACAGCCCTCTCCACGCAATCGACGAAATCGGGCTACTGAAGTGGAGAAAATCGCCTCTCCAGAAAGTGCAAATATCATCTTGGAGACTATAAATCCTATTGCCGAAGGTCAGCCCTGTCTACCAGAGTAACCCTCCCACAGCGATGATCAGCTCGTCTCACACGCGAGAAGTTTCGGTTGGAAACAAGCGCCCCCTCTTCTCGCACGTTTTGCACGTTCGAGTAGTTTTAATGCGGCTCTTTCGTACACGGTGCTGATCTTTTGGAAAGCAGGAGGCAAAACCGAGTCGAACCGCCTGGGTGAAAACCAGGAACCCTAACCGCTAGACTATATGGCAGCGAACAACCATGCTGTTCACGGCATCAAGCAAGCAAACTACATAAATATGAGAAAACACGCAAGAGAGTTGTCACTCAGAGTGTCGAAGGGTCGATGTATACTGGGGCTCAGTTGAAATGCAACGTCAGGACTTTTCCGAATTATGTCACACGAAGAGAGCACAGCCCTTTCCGCCCTGCCGCGTGTGTCTCGGTAACTCGCTGTGATCGTATAGTGGTCAGTACTTTGCGTTGTGGCCGCAACAACCCCGGTTCGAATCCGGGTCACGGCAGAATAGGGGCGTCTGCTTTTACTACTCGCACGAATGAAGGCAAAAAAAAGCCAATCGACGTGAACGAACGGCGCTTTACAGAGGAGTACTGCCTGACTGGATCGTTGATGAACGACAGAGGCCACTCCGACCTCTTCTCGGTTTTCTTCAATGACTTACTAAGGATCTTCTTCACATTCGCCCATGCAGGGGAAGCCAGTTACACCAAAGCAAACGCAGGAAAGTGCATTTCAAGCAGAGACCAGGAGGGACTTGTTTACACCGAGAGTGGGCGGAGAATGGAACAATGCGCCCAGCCCTGTTGCTGGAGCCGATTCTTGATGAGCTCTTGGGCTCACTAAGAGGCCCCCGCTGGATGCTAATCTTTCTGTTGTTCTTGCAGGTCCTGCGCTGCTTTTGAGCCGACAGAGCTCGACCTGGTCTGTCGGCACAGCCCAATTGCAAATGATCGGCTCCGCGTACAGAAGGAACGTGCGTTTGGTACAGGAGTGCACGAAGGCACCGGAAATACATTGGGAACAAATGACCGGTCGCTCAAGACCTCTGTGAAGTACAGGAGCGTGCAAAACGAGGCTGTTTCCGCCCGGTCTCGAACCGGGGACCTTTCGCGTGTTAGGTGAACGTGATAGCCTCTACACTACGGAAACCTGCAGGGACTGCTGCTGGTGTCTCGCTTGCGTTTCGGGCTGAGAAAGGGACGCGTCACTGTAGGCAGGGGGCGCTGGAGAGAGGAACAAAGGGCGCGATGAAACAAAATGCCGAAACCCGGGATCGAACCAGGGACCTTTAGATCTTCAGTCTAACGCTCTCCCAACTGAGCTATTTCGGCAGTGCGCAAAGCCCACAGCCACCTGCTCCAGCCTTCCTGTGTTGCGGCATGAGCGCACCAAGAGCAGCGGGAGAGTGTTGCAGGAACGTCACTCAGAAGGAAAGGAACATGTGACCGGTCGCTCAAGACCTCTGTGAAGTACAGGAGCGTACAGAAAGAGGCTGTTCCCGTCCGGTTTCGAACCGGGGATTTTTCGCGTGTGAGGCAAACGTGATAACCGCTGCACTACGGAAACGGTGAGAAAAGGGACCCACTGGCAGTGAGTATTGAACCTTATTGCATTACTGCTCCCAACCAGTTGATATCAATTTAATTCCTAAGGGTTATGTTCTTGTTTTGAGTATCTCATGTAGACGTTGTAAACAAGTTCAATTACGAAACGGTCTAAATGAATGATATACTTATGTCCTCTTGATATGTGTAACTCTTTGTAACTGAATGAATTTATATCTTTTGTATTCTGTTAAGCCTTACGATAAGATCTGTTAGGTTTGCATGCATATTCTATATATTAACAAATGTATCCTCGTGTATTAGTACCTGTGTGTGCATTGTTTGAGTTATGTCGCATGGTTGGATTCTAAGACCATTAAAATAATCAATTTTGTGATTTACTGCCACAAAAATAATTGTCCCAGTAAATGCCCAAACCCCTACAGAACTGGTGCCTCGTGAGAGAACACTACAACAGTGTGTGATATCCTGTCCCAGCCTGAGGAGCAGACAGCGAGCCTGTCTCTTAATAATGCTAATAATACAGTGTGTGATTCCCTGCCCCAGCCAGAGGAACAGACAGTGAGCCTGTCTCTCAATAATAATACAGTGTGTGATCTCCTGTCCCAGCCTGAGAAACAGACAGTGAGCCTGTCTCTCAATAATAATAATACAGTGTGTGATTCCCTGCCCCAGCCAGAGGAACAGACAGTGAGCCTGTCTCTCAATAATAATACAGTGTGTGATCCCCTGTCCCAGCTTGGGAAACAGTGAGTCAGCCTCTCAATAATTATAATACAGTGTGATCTACTGTCCCAGCCAGAGGAACACACAGTGAGCCTGTATCTAAATAATAATAATACAGTGCGTGATCTCCTGTACTAGCCTGAGGAACAGACAGCGAGCCTGTCTCTCAATAATGATAACCTAGTATGGAATGTCCTGTCCCAGTCTGAAGGACAAACAGTGAGCATGTCCCTCAGTTATAATAGAACAGTGTGTGTTCTCCAGTCCCAGCAGGAGGAACAGACAGTGAGTCTGTATCTCAATACTAATAATACAGTGTGTGATATCCTGCCCCAGCCTGAGGAACAGACAGTGAGCCTGTCTCTCAATAATAATAATACAGTGTGTGATTTCCTGTCCCAGCCTGGGGAACAGTGAACCAGATACTCAATAATAATAATACAGTGTGTGATCTCCTGTCTCAGCCTGGGGAACACTGAGCCTGTCTCTCAATACTAATTATACAGTGTGTCATTTCCTGCCCCAGTCAGAGGAACAGACAGTGAGCCCGTCTCTCAATAATAATAATACAGTGTGTGATCTCCTGTCCCAGCCTGAGGAACAGACAGGAGTGAGCCAGTCTCTCAATAATAATAAAGCAGATTATGATCTGCTGTCCCAGCCTAAGGAACAGTCAGGAAAGAGCAGGTCTCTCTATAATAATAATACAGTTTGTGATCTCCTGTCCCAGCCTGAGGAACAGACAGTGAGCCTGTCTCTCAATAATAATAATACAGTGTGGGATCTCCTGTCCCAGCCTGAGGAACAGTGAGCCTGTCTCTCAATAATAAAAATACAATGTGTTATCTCCTTTCCCGGCCTGGGGAACACTGAGGCTTTCTCTCAATACTAATAATACAGTGTGTGATATCCTACCCTAGCCTGAGGAACAGACAGTGAGCCTGTCTCTCAATAATAATAATAGAGTGTGTGATTTACTGTCCCAGCCTGAGGAACAGACTGTGAGCCTGTCTCTCAATAATAATAATAGAGTGTGTGATCTCCTGTCCCAGCCTGAGGAACAGACTGTGAGCCTGTCTCTCAGTAATAATAATAGTGTGTGATTTCCTGTCTCAGCCTGAGGAACAGACTGAGAGCCTCTCTCAATAATAATAATCCAGTGTGTGATCTCCTGTTCAAGCCCAAGTGAAGACACAGTGAGCCTATCTGTCAATAATAGTAATACAGTGTGTGATCTCCTGTCCCAGCCTGAGAAACAGACAGTGAGCCTGTCTCTCAATAATAATAATACAGCGTGTGATCTCCTGTCCCAGCCTGAGGAACAGACAGTGAGCCTGCCTCTCAATAACAAGCCAATGTGTGATCTCCTGTCCCAGCCTGAGGAACAGAGAGTGAGCCTGTCTCTCAATAATAATACAGTGTGTGATCCTCTGTCCCAGCCTGAGAAACAGACAGTGAGCCTGTCTCTCAATAATAATACAGTGTGTGATCCTCTGTCCCAGCCTGAGGAACAGACAGTGAGCCTGTCTCTCAATAATAATAATACAGTGTGAATTCCTGTCTCAGCTTGTGGAACATACAGTGAGCCTGTCTCTCTATAATAATAATATAATGTATGACCTCCTGTCCCAGCCTGGGGAATATACAGTGAGCCTGTCTCACTATAATAATAATACAGTGTCTGATCTCCTGTCCCAGCCTGAGGAACAATGAGCCTGTCAATCAATAATAATACAGTATGTGATGTCCTGTCTTCGCCTGAGGAACAGAGAGTAAGCCTGTCTCTCAATAATAACAATTCAGTGTGGGATCTCCTGTCCCAGTCTGATGAACAGACAATGAGCCTCTCTCTCAATAAAAATAATACAGTGTGTGATCTCCTGTCCCAGCCTGAGGAACAAACAGTGAGCCTTTCTCAAAATAATAATAATACAGTGTGGGATCTCCTGTCCCAGCCTGGGGAACAGTGTGCCAGACTCTCAATAATATTAATAATAATAATACAATGTGATCTACTGTCCCAGACCGAGGAAAAGACAGTGAGTCTGTCTCTAAATAATAATAATACAGTGTGGGATCTCTTGTCCCAGCCTGGGGAACAGTGAGCCAGACTCTCAATAATAATAATACAGTGTGATCTACTGTCCCAGCCTGAGGAACAGACAGTGAGTTTGTCTCTCAATAATAATACAGTGTTATCTCCTGTCCCAGCCTGGGGAACAGACAGTGAGCCTGTCTTTCAATAATAATAATACAGTGTGTGATCTCCTGTCCCAGACTGAGGAACAGACAGTGAGACTGTCTCTCAATAATTATAATAATACTGTGTGAGCTCCTGACCCAGCCTGGGGAACATACAGTGAGCCTGTCTCTCTAAAATAATAATTCAGTGTGGGATCTCCTGTCCAACTCTGAGGAACAGACAGTGAGCCTGTCTCTAAATAATAATAATACAGTGTGTGATCTCCTGTCCCAGCCTGAGGAACAGTGAGCCTGTCAATCAATAATAATACAGTATGTGATGTCCTGTCTGAGCTTGAGGAACAGAGAGTAAGCCTGTCTCTCAATAATAATAATACAGTGTGGGATCTCCTGTCCCAGCCTGGGGAACAGTGAGCCAGACTCTCAATAATCTTAATAATAATAATACAGTGTGATCTATTGTCCCAGCCTGAGGTACAGTGAGCCTGTCTCTCAATAATAATATAGTGTGTGACCATCTTCTGTGGTCTGTTTCAAATCCGCCCGCGATGAGACACCGAGGAGAAATGAAGAGCCCCAGTCGCGCTAGAAAATCACCTGGGAAAGAGACTTTCAATGTAGGAAAAAAAAGTCGTTAGTAACAGACATAATATGTTTGTTTTGTTTTTTTAATCGCTGCGATGTGTGTCTAAGCTCATACGACTAAGAGTTGCCCCCTTTGTCTAGATCTGGTAACCTGCTCGTCGCTGGTGGGCCAGATCGTGTCCCCCGTCACTACACTGGGGCATTAAGACCCACACAGAGCGCAGGGTGAGTGCCCCCTGCTGGCCCCACTGAGAGGTTGTATCCCACCTCCTCCGCTCTCTGCGAAAAGCAGTATCTTCAGGCCCTGACATCCCACCCCTGCCACTCTCTGCGTAAATAAGTATCGTCAGGCCCTGACATCCCACCCCCGCCACTGTCTACGTAAAGTAGTATCGTCAGGGCCTGACATCCCACTCCCGCCACTCTCTGTGTAAAGTAGTGTCATATGGCCCTGACACCAATCCCTCCACTCTCTGCATAAAGCAGTGTCTTATGGCCCTGAAACCCTCCCCTCCACTCTCTACATAAAGCAGTGTTGTCAAGCCCTGACATCCCTCCCCCACCACTCTCTGCGTAAAGCACTGCCGTATAACCCTGACACCCACCCCTCCACACTCTGCGTTAAGCTGTGTTGTCAGGCCCTGATATCCCACCCCCGCCACTCTCTGTGTAAAGCAGTGTCATATGGCCCTGACATCCCACCTCCACCACTCTCTGTGTAAAGCACTGCTGTATGGCCCTGACATCACACCGCCACCACTCTCTGCGGAAAGCACTGTCATATAGCCCTGACACCCACCCCTCCATTTTTTGCATAAAGCAGTGTCGTCAAGCCCTGCCACTCTCTGCGTAAAGAAGTGTCGTATGGCCCTGAAATCCCACCCCCACCACTAACTGTGTAAAGTAGTATCGTCAGGCCCTGACATCCCACCCCTGCCACTCCCTGCGTAAAGAAGTGTCATATGGCCCTGACATCACACCCCCACCACTCTCTGTCGAAAGCACTGTCGTATAGCCCTGACATCCCACCCCTCCACTCTCTGCATAAAGCAGTGTCGTCAAGCTCTGACATCCCACCCCCACCACTCTCTGTGTAAAGCAGTGTCATATGGCCCTGACATCCTAGCCCCGCCACTCTCTGTGTAAAGCAGTGTCATATGGCATTGACATCCCACCCCCACCACTCTCTGTGTAAAGCACTGTTGTATGGCCCTGACATCACACCCCCACCACTCTCTGCGGAAAGCACTGTCGTATAGCCTTGACACCCACCTCTCCACTCTCTGTGTAAAGCAGTGTCATCTAGCCCTGACATCCTACCCCCTCCACTCTCTGAATAAAGAAGTGTCGTATGGCCCTGACATCCCACCCCTCCACTCTCTGCGTAATACGGTATCGTCAGGCCTTGACATCCAACCCCCGCCACTCTCTGCATAAAGCAGACACGTTACAGACATTTACAACAAAGACATATTATAAAATATTGACATATACTGTAGGCGGCTGGAGCATTATTGGGAGACAGACTCACTGTTCCTCAGGCTGTGACAGGAGATCACATACTGGGCTGCCAGATCAACTGAGTTCACTCCTCCCTCTCCCAGTAGGATTGGGACCCGTTGTGATTCTGGCAGGTGTGGGAACTCTGGGATTAGATTTCTGAATTTCGGGAAGAATGTTTCTCTAATCCCAGAGTATCTGTCACAGTGCAGTAGGAAGTGCACCTCTGTCTCTATTTCTCCCCGCTGGCAGTGGGAGCACAGCATGTCCTCTCTGGGCAGCCAGGTCTGCCTGTGTCGCCCAGTTTCTATGGCCAGGTTGTGGTCACTGAGCCTGTACTTCGTCAGGGTCTGTTTCTGTTTGTTATTTTTTATTTTGGTCAAATATTCAGCTAGTGTGTATTGTCTGTTTAAGGTTCTGTAGCATTCCAGTTTATGTTGTGTTTGTGTGTGTGTGTCCCAGTGTGTGAGATATTGCTGTTTGATCTGTGCTGTGATGTGGTTGAGTCTGGGTTGTGGTGCTCTAGCAGTGCTGTCCTGAGGCTGGTTAGTGTCGGTGTCACTCACTGCGAGTGTGATCTCAGCAGAGTCTCTGTACTCTTGGGACACTTGACTCACCTGTCTCTCTCTTTCTCTCCCTGTGCTGTCCCTCTCCTGCCCCCTCTCTCCCTCCTCGGACTCCAGCTGGAGGAGGTCCAATCACCACCTCCTGTGAGACAGAAGAAAAATAAGGTGGGTAATGCTCTGATCCTCTCTTTACATCTGTCCAGTGTCCAGTCAGTATCCAGTCAGTGTGTCTGTATGAACCCCTCTCTCTCTCTCAGTGCAGTGTTCATGTACTGGAGTGTCCAGTCAGTGTGTCTGTATGAACCCCTCTCTCTCTCAGTGCAGTGTTCATGTACTGGAGTGTCCAGTCATGTGTCTGTATGAACCCCTCTCTCTCTCTCAGTGCAGTGTTCATGTCCTGGAGTGTCCAGTCCGACTCTTAACGTGACTCTCCTGTCTCTGCTTCAGAAGCACTGGTGCGTCTTTTTAAAGTCCCTGAGCTGCGTGTCGGTGGAGACAGAAGATCAAGACGAGCCGATGGAGGCGGCGGAGACCGTGGGTCAGGAGAGGAAGAGCGAGGGAGAGGAGGAGCAGGATGCCGGGAAGGACAAGTAGAGGAAGAGGAGGTGCAGGTGAGCAGACAGGGGGGCGCCGCCCGGTCATGTCTGTGATTCAAGGAGGAGTCTCCTCTTGCTGTTTGATGTCATGGTGACGTCTGTGTCTGTGTCCCTCACACCTGCAATAACAATATTCTTTCCAGGTTCCTTTCCTGGTTCTGTGCCAGCTAAGATCTGGACTGGACTGGACTGGAGTGGAGCTGAGGGACACCAGACTGGACTGCACTGAAGCTGAGGGGCCCCAGACTGAACTGGACAGGAGCTGAGGGACACCAGACTGGACTGGACTGGAGCCTAGGGACACCAGACTGGACTGGACCGGAGCTGAGAGACACCAGACTGGACTGCACCGGAGCTGAGAGACACCAGACTGGACTGGACTGGAGCTGAGGGACCCCAGACTGTGCTGGACCTAAGCTGAGGGACCCCAGTCTGGACTGAAGCTGAGGGACACCAGACTGTGCTGGACCGAAGCTGAGGGAACCCAGTCTGTGCTGGACTGAAGCTGAGGGACCCCAGTCTGGACTGCACTGGAGCTGAGGGGCCCCAGACTGGACTGGACTGAAGCTGAGGGGCCCCAAACTGGACTGGACTGAAGCTGAGGGACCCCAGACCCCAGTCTGGACTGAAGCTTGTAATTTTTGTTCTTTTGTTAAGCATCAATAAATTTTTTTAAAAAAAAATCTATTTAGCTTTTGGTTTTGGTTTTTTCCCTCCCCCCCCCCAAAGTTGCTGCTGGGAGAGGTGTGAGTGGGGCCAGCAGGGGGCGCTCTCACCCTGTGGTCTGTGTGAGTCCTGATGCCCCAGTATAGTGACGGGGGACACTGGACTGTAAACAGGCGCCGTCCTTCGGATGGGAGGTCAAACCAAGGTCCTGACTCTCTGTGCTCATTAACAATCCCGGGGTGTCTCTGGAGAAGAGTAGGGGTGTTACCCCAGTGTCCTGGCCTGATTCCCCCCCTGGTCTTGACCCATCATGGCCTCCTACTCACCCCCCTCTCTGATCTGGCTCCATCCCTCTGTTCCCTCTGCTGTGTGCTGAGCGGACTGGAGCATCATCCAGGTGGGGGCTGCACACTGGGGGGGCTGGAGGGGATCCCCCTGACCTGGGAAGAGCTCTGAGTGGAGAGTCCAGACGAATTAATTATTATTATTATTCGTGCTGCACTGGGCTTCAGTCCTGGCAGTGAGAGGGGGACTCTGTGATCAGTACAGATACTTATGACTGTATAATAATACACGATAGAAATG
The DNA here is from genome assembly GCF_040954835.1 of Lepisosteus oculatus. Lineage (NCBI taxonomy): Eukaryota > Metazoa > Chordata > Actinopteri > Semionotiformes > Lepisosteidae > Lepisosteus > Lepisosteus oculatus. The sequence continues at coordinate 59,345,486 of NC_090709.1, read as the reverse complement.
GAAAACAGGGTAGCGCTGTAGTCTCTTCGAAACGTTTTGAACTGTCAGAAGAAGTTTTCACAACCCGGACTCGTGAAGGTACAGGTCTTCTCCCATCGTCCGGAGCAAGGTGTATCGTGTCCTGGTGATTTCTCCCGTTTCGAACGGAGTTTAATGTCGCATTTCTACTTTATTAGAGAGAGGCACTGAACATCCTGTGATGGACTGGTGTCCTGTCCAGGGTGTGTGAGGGTGTGTGTGTCCTGTGATGGACTGGTGGATCACAATATTAATTCTCCTCCTTGATTCCCTCCTTCATCACCAGAGTGAAAGCGGGACACGGCAGTAAAAGCTCAGCCCTGCGGGTGGTAGTCCTCTCGGCCACACGGGGGTGCTGTGGCTCCACGGGGGGCGTTATGTTCAAGTCCCGCTGGGAATCGCACCGACGCGGGAGTTCGTGAACGTCCCAGACACCAAGAAAACGAGAGAGAAAAAAGGTCGTTTTCGGGGTTCAAGAAGCAACCCCGAGATTCAGGGAGTTTCCCCGCTGAGCTTACTCTGCCAAAAACACGCAGGTTTTATTTTTTTCCCGTGCCCCCCCCTCACACAGGCCGTTTCTGTAGCGTGAAGTTGTGTTTTTTTGCGCGGCGGTCGGTGAAGGGCGAAATTGTATTTATTTTTTTCCCACGGTTTGAAACAGAAACAGCCGGGTGGTGTTGTAGAGAGGTCGACGTGCCCGGTTTTCCTTGTCTGCGAAGCCCGTTTTTTTTTTTTGGGGTGGGGGGGGGTCGTGAGGTCCCACGCAGCGCTCGGAAAAGAAAATGACGTTTCTTTTCCCCGCAGGACGGGGGGGGGGGGAACCCGTGTTTTTTGGACGTGGCGTGGCCCGAAATTTCCGCCCTTGGGCGCTAGAGGGGGGTGGAGTTTGGTCTTTCTTTGATTTGGGGGTCGGCGGGGGGGTCTAATTTCACTGAACCAAACCCCACGGAAACCCGTGTTGGACGTGGGGGTGCTGAATGCGCCCTCGACGTGATTTTGTCTTTAAATTCAAGTGCAGCTTTTGTAAGCCTTGGGCCGGAAACAGCTGGACCCGTTTCCCCTGCCTGTCCGAGGTGGCGACTACCGGGGTCGTACAGGGACACCCGGCTGGCCGCCGAGAGTTGGGAAAAATAAAATGTCCACCCAAAAAAAAACAGCAACCGTGAAAAATGTCGGCCATTTTTGTTTCGCGGCCGAGCCGTGAGCGCGTTTGGGGCGACGTCACGGGGGCGTCACAATGAGCCGCCTGACGTCACAGAGCGGGGGCGGCGCCGGAGCCCCATGAGCTCAGAGGAGTGAAGAGAGAAGAGGAGGAGGAAAGCGCTATATAGTCCTTTCTAAACACGTGTTTCTTCCAATAAAGTTACTTCGACTTAGATCGTTAGTTTCAGCTTCAGAAACGCTCTTCAGAATCCCCGTGAAATCGGTAAGTCAGTCAAAAGTGAGAAATAACAAAATAAGTGGAGAAATAAGTTGTTTTTTTTACCGTTACTCAACTCTTATGGGTGTGATCGTGCTGTAAAAAGATATTGAGAGGAGGTGCACCTCTACTCAGAGAGTGGTGGGGGTGGGGAACAAGCTGCCCAGCCCTGTGGTTGAAGCCGATACCCTGGCTTCTCTCCAGACACAGCTGGGTGAGCTCCTCCAGTCAGGACAGGAGGCTCTTCTGTACACAGAGGGTGGCGGGGGTGTGGAACAAAGCTGATAACCTGGCTCCTCTCCAGACACAGCTGGGTGAGCTCCTCCTGTCAGGACAGGAGGCTCTACTGTACACAGAGGGTGGTGGGGGTGGGGAACAAGCCGCCCAGCCCTGTGGTTGAAGCCGATACCCTGGCTTCTCTCCAGCCACAGCTGGGTGAGGTCCTCCAGTCAGGACAGGAGGCTCTTCTATACACAGAGGGGGGCGGGGGTGGGGAACAAGCCGCCCAGCTGTGTGGCTCCGCCCCCTCCCCTCCCCTCTGTGACTCTGCTTGTCTCGGCAGGACGATGGACCGACAGAGATGCCGCACGGCCGTGCGCGGTCGCAGCAGGACCCGAGCCTGGCGAGGCGTCGTAAGTCCACCCCTCCCGCCCGCCGTCCAGCGTCCAGCGTCCAGCCCTCCTCCGACTGACCTCTCCGCCCCCAGCAGCGCTCGCTGTATTATAATAATAATAATAATAAACTTCACTGATAGAGCACCTTTCACACACATAGCAGCGCAAAGCGCTTGACAGACCAGGTCTCACGGTAACACCTCCAGACGAGGAGAGACACTTCCAGTGGTGATCTTGACTGAGGACATGCCTCGGCTCAAGAGACAGGGTCGCGGGTCCATTATGGCCTTCTGAGAGCACAGATTGCCTCTGGACGTCCCAGACTCTTACTGGACACACTGTAGAGACTCACCTGTCCAGACTCTCACTGGACACACTGTACACACTCACCTGTCCACACTCTCACTGGACACACTGTACACACTCACCTGTCCAGACTCTCACTGGACAGACTGTAGAGACTCACCTGTCCACACTCTCACTGGACACACTGTAGAGACTGCCCAAGGCCTCTAGTCTCGACACGACTGGGCTGGGCTATGTGGTCAGAGCTGTCTTGGAGATGAGCAGTTTGGCGTCTTCACAGGTCACACCGGTCAGGCCGAACCCGGACTGGCAGCGGGAGAGATCCCGGCCCAAGTCCCGGTGCTTTTCCGTAAGTCTGACCCGGTCGCCTTCCGCGAGACTGGACCGGCCGCCCTGTGGTGGGCCCGGTGCCCCACATCTACCCTACAGCTCCCCACACTGACCCCTAAACTCCCGATACCCTACAGCTCCCCCCACTGACCCCTAAACTCCCGATACCCTACAGCTCCACACACTGACCCCTAAACTCCCGATACCCTACAACTCCACACACTGACCCCTAAACTCCCGATACCCTACAGCTCCCCACACTGACCCCTAAACTCCCGATACCCTACAGCTCCCCCCACTGACCCCTAAACTCCCGATACCCTACAGCTCCCCCCACTGACCCCTAAACTCCCGATACCCTACAGCTGCTCACACTGACCCCTAAACTCCCGATACCCTACAGCTCCCCCCACTGACCCCTAAACTCCCGATACCCTACAGCTCCCCCCACTGACCCCTAAACTCCCGATACCCTACAGCTGCTCACACTGACCCCTAAACTCCCGATACCCTACAGCTCCCCACACTGACCCCTAAACCCCCGATACCCTACAGCTCCCCACACTGACCCCTAAACCCCCGATACCCTACAGCTCCCCACACTGACCCCTAAACCCCCGATACCCTACAGCTCCCCACACTGACCCCTAAACTCCCGATACCCTACAGCTCCCCACACTGACCCCTAAACTCCCGATACCCTACAGCTCCCCACACTGACCCCTAAACTCCCGATACCCTACAGCTCCCCCCACTGACCCCTAAACTCCCGATACCCTACAGCTCCCCCCACTGACCCCTAAACTCCCGATACCCTACAGCTCCCCCCACTGACCCCTAAACTCCCGATACCCTACAGCTCCCCACACTGACCCCTAAACTCCCGATACCCTACAGCTCCCCCCACTGACCCCTAAACTCCCGATACCCTACAGCTCCCCACACTGACCCCTAAACTCCCGATACCCTACAGCTCCCCACACTGACCCCTAAACTCCCGATACCCTACAGCTCCCCACACTGACCCCTAAACTCCCGATACCCTACAGCTCCCCACACTGACCCCTAAACTCCCGATACCCTACAGCTCCCCCCACTGACCCCTAAACTCCCGATACCCTACAGCTCCCCACACTGACCCCTAAACTCCCGATACCCTACAGCTTCCCACACTGACCCCTAAACTCCCGATACCCTACAGCTCCCCACACTGACCCCTAAACTCCCGATACCCTACAGCTCCCCACTCTGACCCCCACAGTCCTGATGGCCGAGAGGTCTCTGCTTGCTGTAGTGATTGAGTGAGCTCTGTGGACCTGATCTCTGTCTTGTGTCCTCGTTTCCAGCGTCTTCTAGTGGTCCGGCATTTCACACGACCTGAAGGTGAGATCTGGGGAGGAGACAGAGCACCCCCTAACACCCCTGAGCTGGGTTACAGGGTAAGACAGCTTCTTACTGTTGGACACACCTGTCCACACTCTTACTGGACACACTGGACACACTCGCCTGTCCAGACACTTACTGGATACACTGGACACACTCACCTGTCCGGACTCTTACTGGACACACTGTACAGACTCACCTGTCCACACTCACCTGTCCAGACTCTTACTGGACACACTCTCACTGGACACACTGTCCACACTCACCTGCCAACACTCTCACTGGACACACTGTACACACTCACCTGTCCAGACTCTCACTGGACACACTGGACACACTCACCTGTCCAAACTCTCACTGGACACACTGTACACACTCACCTGTCCACACTCTCACTGGACACACTGTACACACTCACCTGTCCAGACTCTTACTGGACACACTGTACACACTCACCTGTCCACACTCTCATTGGACACACTGTACACACTCACCTGTCCAGGCGTAGTCTCTGCTCCTCATCCCCCCTGTGTTGTGTCTCCCCCTCTCCCCGCTGGACAGAATCCTGTGGTGTCTTCCTGTTTCCCCGAGCTCGTCCAGAAGCTGGAGAGGGCGGCCGAGCTGCAGCTGGAGCTCCCGGGGTCGCCCTGCTCGTCCCGCTCGGGCTCGCCCGGCTCGTTCCGCTCGGTGTCCCCCCCCTCCTCGCCCGAGAGCCCCCTCCGCTCCCCGCCCCCGGCCCCCCCCTCCAGCCCCCTCAGGCCCCTGCCCGCCCCGCCCTGCCGCCCCCCCTTCCTCGCCGCCATGCCCCTCGAGCCCCCCCTGCTGCCCGGGGCGGTGCCCCTGCCCCTGCCCCCGCCCGTCCTGCCCCCCATCGCCCGCCCGGCCCCGCCAGGCCCCGCCTGGGGCTCCCCGGTGCGGAGGGCAAGGAGAGAGGCTGAGATGTCTGACGAGGCAAGTGGGGCAAAGTCCGTCTGTCCGTCTGACCTTCTGTCCGTCTGTCCGTCCATCTGTCCGTCTATCCTTCAGTCCATCTGTCCCTCTGTCCATCTGTCCTTTTCTCTGTCCTGTCCTTCTGTCCTTTTCTCTGTCCTTCTGTCTTTCTGTTCTTTTCTGTGTCCATCTGTCTTTCTGTCCTTTTCTGTCTTTCTATCCATCACTCTATCTATCCTTTTCTCTGTCCATCTGTCCTTCTGTCCATCTGTCTTTCTGTCCTTTTCTCTGTCTTTTTGTCCATCTGTACTTCTCTCTTTCTGTCTTTCTGTCCTTCTGTCTGAGTCTCTCTTTTTCTCTGTGTCTGTCCCTCTCTCCCTGTCTCTCTCCCTGTGTCTTTCCATGTCTCCCTGCTCTCTGTCTATCCTGCGTTGTCCCAGCTGGGTCTCTCTCCCTGTGTCTCTCCGTGTGTCTCCCTGCCTGTCTCTCTGTCTGTCCTGCGTTGTCCCAGCTGGGTCTCCCTCCCTCCTCTCTCTCCGTGTGTCTCCCTGCTCTCTGTCTGTCCTGCGTTGTCCCAGCTGGGTCTCTCTCCCTGTGTCTCTCCGTGTGTCTCCCTGTCTGTCTCTCTGTCTGTCCTGCGTTGTCCCAGCTGGGCCTGTCTCCTCTGCTCTCTGACTTCAGCTCTGTTCGCCGATGTCCCGCCAGCCCGTCTCTCTCTAAGCCTGTCTCTTGACTTGCAGGAGGAAGAGGAGGTGGAGACAGCTCTTCCGGCAGGAGAGAGGAAGGAGGTCAGTGCTGGTCCCACCCTGCCCCCTGTCCTGTCTGTGGTGGAGTTTTGCCGTCTTGTCTGTCCCTGGGTCTCAGTGTCTCTTTCAGCCCTGTCTGTCAGTGTCTCTCTCGGCCTGCTGTCTGCCTGTCCCTGCCTCTCTGTCTCTCTCTATTTCAGCCCTGACTGTCAGTGTCTCTCTCCTCCTCCTCTCTGTCCTCAGTGTGTCTCTCTCCTCCTCCTCTCTGTCCTGTGGTGTCCAGTGGGTCAGTATTAGTGGGCTACACCCAGGCTCACTCACTGCAAGTGTGATCTCAGCAGAGTCTCTGTGCTCTTGGGACACTTGACTCACCTGTCTCTCTCTTTCTCTCCCTGTGCTGTCCCTCTCCTGCCCCCTCTCTCCCTCCTCGGACTCCAGCTGGAGGAGGTCCAATCACCACCTCCTGTGAGACAGAAGAAAAAGAAGGTGGGTAATGCTCTGATCCTCTCTTTACTCCTGTCCAGTGTCCAGTCAGTGTGTCTGTATGAACCCCTCTCTCTCTCAGTGCAGTGTTCATGTACTGGAGTGTCCAGTCAGTGTGTGTGTATGAACCCCTCTCTCTCTCAGTGCAGTGTTCATGTCCTGGAGTGTCCAGTCAGTGTGTCTGTATGAACCCCTCTCTCTCTCAGTGCAGTGTTCATGTCCTGGAGTGTCCAGTCAGTGTGTCTGTATGAACCCCTCTCTCTCTCAGTGCAGTGTTCATGTACTGGAGTGTCCAGTCCGACTCTTAACGTGACTCTCCTGTCTCTGCTTCAGAAGCGCCGATGCGTCTTTTTGATGTCCCTGAGCTGCGTGTCGGTGGAGACAGAAGATCAAGACGAGCCGATGGAGGTGGCGGAGCCTGTAGCTCAGGAGAGAAAGAGCGAGGGAGAGGAGGAGCAGGCTGCCGGGAAGGACAAGAAGAGGAAGAGGAGGAGCAGGTGAGCAGACAGGGGGGCGCCGCCCGGTCATGTCTGTGATTCAAGGAGGAGTCTCCTCTTGCTGTTTGATGTCATGGTGACGTCTGTGTCTATGTCCCTCACACCTGCAATAACAATATTCTTTCCAGGTTCCTTTCCTGGTTCTGTGCCTGCTAACATCTGGACTGGACTGGACTGGACTGGACTGGACTGGAGTTGAGGGACACCAGACAACTGGACTGGAGCCTAGGGACACCAGACTGGACTGGACCGGAGCTGAGAGGCACTAGACTGGACTGGAGCTGAGGTACACCAGACTGTGCTGGACCGAAGCTGAGGGACCCCAGTCTGGACTGAAGCTGAGTGACCCCAGACTGTGCTGGACCGAAGCTGAGGAACCCCAGTCTGTGCTGGACCGAAGCTGAGGGACCCCAGTCTGTGCTGGACTGAAGCTGAGAGACCCCAGACTGTGCTGGTCTGAAGCTGAGGGACCCCAGACTGGACTGCACTGGAGCTGAGGGACACCAGACTGGACTGGACTGGAGCTGAGGGGCCCCAGACTGGACTAGACTGGAGCTGAGAGGCCCCAGACTGGACTGGACCAAAGCTGAGGGACCTCAGGCTGTGCTGTACCGAAGCTGAGGGACCCCAGACTGTGCTGGACCGAAGCTGAGGGACCCCAGTCTGTGCTGGACCGAAGCTGAGGGAGCCCAGACTGGACCGAAGCTGAGGGACCCCAGTCTGTGCTGGACCGAAGCTGAGGGACCCCAGACTGTGCTGGACCGATGCTGAGGGACCCCAGTCTGGACTGAAGCTGAGGGACCCCAGACTGCACTGGACTGAAGCTGATGGCCCCCAGACTGGACTGATGACCTTTTGTTAAGCATCAATAAATTTTTTTAAAAAAAAATCTGTTTAGCTTTTGGTTTTTTCCCTGCCCCCCCCCCCCCCCCCCAAAGTTGCTGCTGGGAGAGGTGTGAGTGGGGCCAGCAGGGGGCGCTCTCACCCTGCGGTCTGTGTGGGTCCTGATGCCCCAGTATAGTGACGGGGGACACTGGACTGTAAACAGGCGCCGTCCTTCGGATGAGACGTCAACAGACGTTAATGAGACTCATTAACAATCCCGAGGTGTCTCTGGAGAAGAGTAGGGGTGTTACCCCAGTGTCCTGGCCTGATTCCCCCCCTGGTCTTGACCCATCATGGCCTCCTACTCACCCCCCTCTCTGAACTGGCTCCATCCCTCTGCTCTCCTCCCCACTGAGAGCTGCTGTGTGCTGAGCGGACTGGAGCATCATCCAGGTGGGGGCTGCACACTGGGGGGGCTGGAGGGGATCCCCCTGACCTGGGAAGAGCTCTGAGTGGAGGGTCCAGACTTATTAATTATTATTATTATTCGTGCTGCACTGGGCTCCTGTCCTGGCAGTGAGAGGGGGACTCTGTGATCAGGACAGATACTTATGACTGTCTAATAATACACGATAGAAATGGAACACAGGGTAGCGCTGTAGTCTCTTTGAAACGTTTTGAACTGTCAGAAGAAGTTTTCACAACCCGGACTCGTGAAGGTACAGGTCTTCTCCCATCGTCCGGAGCAAGGTGAGAGGCCACCCCCTCGGGGCGCAGTATCCCCGATGCACCCCCCCCCACCACCCAAAATGACACACACTTCTGTGACGATTGGGAGACCCCGGTTCGACCAGCCCCTGCGGTGGAGGAAACGACCCGCTGGAGAGAACACGCAGACTCCACACAGAAGGGTCACCTCGGCATTTATTCCAACAGCAAAACAACACCAGAGAGAAACGGTCTCCGAAAGAGAAGCGTACACCGGGAAAAACACGACAGGGTCATTACAAATGGGAATAGGAGTTCTTTTTTTCTTTTCCGGACGTCAGCTGTATCGTGTCCTGGTGATTTCTCCCGTTTCGAACGGAGTTTAATGTCGCGTTTCTACTTTATTAGAGAGAGACACTGAACTTTGGGGAACGTGACATCCACCCAGTATTACTAGTAGATTGATAAATGTAAATGTTCTTTTTCCCCCTGTATTATATACCTCGCGAAATATAACGATGGCCAACTCCTTAAGTCGAAATTTAAACCCTTTTCACGCTACAAGACTCCGGACGTTTCCTTTTTTGTCCTCTTTGGCCTCCAAAATAAAAAAAAAACTGGGATCCATCGTGGCGTTGCCAAATTAAAACGTCAACCACTTTTCGGGCTTTCGGAACTGTTTGTGTGGAGTCTGCATGTTCTCCTTGTGTTCTCCGAGTCCAAAGACAGGTTTTTGGGCTAATTGGCTTCTGGGAAAACTGGCCCTGGTGTGTGTGTGTCCTGTGATGGACTGCTGTACTGTCCAGGGTGTGTGAGTGAGTCTGTGTGTGTCATGTGATGGACTGGTGTCCTGTCCAGGGTGTGTGAGTGTGTGTGTCTGTGTGTCCTGTGAGGGACTGGTGTCCTATCCAGGTTGTGTGTGTGTGTGTCCTGTGAGGGACTGGTGTCCTGTCCAGGGTGTGTGTGTGTGTGTGTGTGTGTGTGTGTGTGTGTGTGTGTGTGTGTCCTGTGAGTGACTGGTGTCCTGTCCAGGGTGTGTGAGTGTGTGTGTGTCCTGTGATGGACTGGTGTCCTGTCCAGGATGTGTGAGTGAGTGTGTGTGTGTCCTGTGCTGGACTGGTGTCCTGTCCAGGGTGTGTGAGTGTGTATGTCTGTGTGTCCTGTGATGGACAGCCTGGACACCCATGAGACACTGTCTTCCTCAGAAGACTCTCACGGAGGGCACACTGTCCCTAACCCGGGTCTAGAAGAAACTACAGTGATCTATAATTCCTGCGCCTCGGAAGGGGTTAAGACGTCTATGTCCGGCGCCCGCGCCCGCGGACCGGCGGTTCGGCGTCGCGCTCCGCAGCTCGAGCTTCGGTGCGAGGCAGGGCGGGAGGGAGTCGATGTGGCCTCGGCGCCATCTTTGCTGGTGAGTCAATTGTGACCGTTGCGGTACAATAAACCATCAATAAATCTTTTCCCACCCCGACAAGTATTTCTGTCGCGGCCCACGTCCCTTACAATCGACAACCTATAAAAAAACAGTAGCCCTTCGCAACATTACACGCCATTTTTTTATTTTAAACGTCCGTTAGATACGGAGGTGGCTCGATACCTGTCTTAACCTCGCCGGCGTCTTCAAACAGGCAAGTTAATTTTATTTGGGGTCCCTCAGAATTGTGACAGAAATGTCAGTGAACCACAATAAAAAACGAAACTTTTTTTTTAAAGGCGATGAATGGATTTTAAGAGTAACCGTGTAGCGACTGACGTAAGGAAAAAGTTGTCTTTCCCTACGAAGACCTTTTGGTACAGGACTTTCTTTAAATATCAGTTGTGCATAGCGTTTTACAAAAAGTTGATGATGATCTTGGAGATAATTGCAAAGGAAAATTGAGATAACTACCAAAACATTACGTGTGAAACGACAGGACAGAACTTTGAACCCACAAAGAAACAAAGGTATGAAATATTGCCTCGTCATGGGGGGTTGATAATTGTAACAAGTGGAATGAGTATGATTATAAACTCGGGTGTCCTATAATCAGATCATTTTTGAACAAGCTTTGATTAGACAGGTGAAAAACAACATCATAATATATTCTCACGTCTGAATATCAGCTTCTCCCCTCTGGCCAACATTTCAGGGCTCCCAGGTGTAGATCCCAAATTGAAACAAATATTCATTTGTTACCCAATTAAACAGTTAATAGAAGTGAGTGACCAGGGTAAATAAAGGTGGGTCAGTGTAAACTGTTTATTCTGGACCAGACTTTGTCATGTGTGATGTGTCATGACTTCTTATATTAAGTTTTATCTTTATATTTAGTTATACATGTGTAATAGATGCGATGTGTGTCCATAAAAAGGTTTCTCCAGGGGAAAATCAAGTTGGTTTTAAAACCGTGTTTCCTTTGTAGGGTACGTTTGCATTCCAAGTGTGGGGTTTTTGCCTTTTTATCATATTTTGGATGTGAATCCGTGGTATTTTTGCAGAGACAAGTTGCCTTTCTTATACGCAGAGGGATCTGCTCGTGAGATGTCCGCCCGGTCCATTTCTGAGCTCAGTATAAGGTGTAGAAAGCATGACTGTCATCATAACCCGCCTCTCACCCAGGTGTGGAATAATGTTGTGACTATTGCTTCAACAATAACATGCTGATTGCATGTTTCTAGATGGGTATAACAGAGATCTCAACTACTGAGGGGCTGAGCTATATAATTGCTAACACTTATATAGCGCTTTTCTGGACACCCCACTCAATGCGCTGCACAGGGAATGGGGTATCCCTCTACCGCCACCAATGTACAGCCCCCACCTGGATGATGCGACGGCAGCCATAGTGCGCCAGAACGCTCCCCACACACCAGCTCTCAGTGGGGTGGAGAGCAGAGAGATGAAGCCAGTTCAGAGAGGGGGGTTATTAGGAGGTCATGATTGGTAAGGGCCAATGGGAAATTTGGCCAGGACGCCTGGGTTACACCCCTACTCTTTTCGAGAGACGCCCCGGGATTTTTAATGACCACAGAGAGTCAGGACCTCGGTTTTACGTCTCATCCGAAGGACAGCGCCTGTTTACAGTATAGTGTCCCCCGTCACTATACTGGGGTATCAGACCGCAGGGTGAGCGCCCCCCTGCTGTCCCACTAACACCTCTTCCACCTCTTAGTAGCCAATGAAAAATGGTAGCTTCCTCAGAGACACCGCAGGAAGACCGGAGTTTGTGATGAAAGTTCGAGAGGGATGGCCACACCCTAGTTCGGTCAGACTCGGCTGTCGATATTTTAGCAATCACTCCTGACTCCTCTCCTGAAACACTGTCAATACTGCACGTGATCCCCCTCTCTCCCTCGCGTCCCTCTCCCACCCCGTCTCCACCTGTGTAGCTGCCCCCCCTGGTCACTCCTCCTCGCTGTGCAGGGGGGGGTCCCAGCCTCCTCGTCCTCTGGCCAGGAGCCCTCAGCCAAGCGGGTTCAGCCAGATCATCACTCCATGATCCTTTCAGTATGCTAAATTCCTGGTGTTGTTTTTTTTCTCCCCAGAAAACTGACTGTCCGCCCCACCTCTGCGCTAAGTGGACGATGAAGTCAGGTTCCAGTGTGCCTGGTGTTTACAGGTAATACTTCAGACTGGTCGGCCTCACCTCAGGGTGTCTGGGCGTTTGATATTATACAGTTGCAATGCTGAGGCCTGTGACTGTGATGCTGTAAGGCTACAGGAGTCTCTCTGGAGATCCTGAGTGATTTCCGGCGTTCGTGCGGAAACACAGCCCCACCCTCCCGCGGTGTCCAGTCCACAGAATTTCCTGGAGACGTTGTCTCGCCGATGGGCGACCCCGCCAGCGAGAGACTAGCTGAGGCACAATGTTCTGTACGGTTCAGTTAATTAGACGCGCACAGATGTTGAGCTCATCGTCCTTTTAATTGTGCCATCTATGCTAACTGTAGCAGAGATCGAACTATCAAGGTGACAGATCAATAATTTTAAATTAGATAGATGCATGATATTGCTAGCGCTGATGCAAGAGGCAAGTCAGAGGAACTGAACACAGAATGGATAGGAGTCGCAGTGAGTGAGAGAGGAATGAGCTAAATTATTTTTAATTTAAAAATAATTAAAACACTGAAGAACAGGAGACACAGTGAGAGAGAGGAGATCACAGGAAATACCTCAGTAACAAACATACTAACACACAGGACAGGAGACACAGTGAGAGAGAGAGAGGAGATCACAGAGAATCCCTCAGTAACAAACACACAGGACAGGAGACACAGCGAGAGAGAGGAGATCACAGGAAATACCTCAGTTTTAAGTGCAGACAACCGGACAGGAGACAGAGTGAGGAAGAGTAAATGAAACACAGTAGGATTGATAGGAGACGGGTTATGAAGAGATGGGACACACAGAGATGGAGAGAAGGGAGGCGACAGTTGAACTCGCTGGCTGAGTTAATTGACGCTGCTGTTTCTTTGGCAGATGAAGTCGGGGTCCAGAGTTTCGCTGACATGGCAGAACCGTCCCAGCTCGGTCTCCTCCCATTCCTGCAGGTCAGTGCCCCTTCAGTCAGACCCTGTGTTCGGGGAGACACACAGGGAAGTCGCACACTGTGACAAAAGGCTCCAGAGACATCGCCGAACCACAGAATAGCTCCAGAGCATTTGTGCACCTTTTGGAATTCTTCACGTATAGTGAAAGGTGAAAATAAAACCAAGAATGGGTGACGCGTCTTTACACAGAGGCGGGTGGGGAACAAGCTGCCCAGCCTTGTTGTTGATGCCGATACCCTGGCTTCTCTCCAGATACAGGTGGATTAAATCATGGGTCCAATTAATCACTAACTACCAGACAGGTTTGAAAAACCAAATGGCGTTCTCTCGTTTTTAACCTTTCTTCAATTCTTAGAAAACCTGCACGCAGAAAAAAAATAATTTGCATTTTTTTACTACTTCCAACGGTCAGGTCTGTGGGTATTTAAATCTGACTAGAATGTGTATTGTTCAAAATCTCTTGTTCACTATCAGTGTTGTTGTTTTTAGTGTCATTCTCATTACTCCTGTGGGTTTTATACTGTGGTAAAGAGTTAAAAAAGTCCTCACTTTGTGCTTCTCTCGGTTTGTTGACGGTGGCGTACTCCACATCACTGTTGGGTAGTGTGATGTCTGTAGAGAACAGGATACGGGTCAATACTTATGTTAACTTATACTATACAGGATAAGACTTACATTAACACCATACTGAACAACAGGGCTCACTGTTCACACGCGTATTGACACTGTTCAGACGACAGGACTCACTGTTCACGCTTGTATTCACGCTGTGCACAACAGCAGGACTCACTATTATTACAAATGTTCACACTTGTGTTTAAACTGGACAGAGCAGCAAGAAGTTATCATGATGTTTTATTTCTGCTAGTTTAATAGATAGAAGTAAAAGATCCTCACTTTGTGCGGCTCGGGGTTTGTTGACTGTGGAGTATTCAACAGCAGTATCTGTCTGTGTTAATTCTGCAAAGAATAAAACACGTGTTCTCACCTGTAACACTGTGCAGAGCAAGAGGGAATTCAATGAGTTAACACTGTACAGAACCGGACTCACTGTTCACACTCGTATTGACACTGTACAGAACCGGACTCACTGTTCACACTCGTATTGACACTGTACTGAACAACAGGACTCACTGTTCACACTCATATTGACACTGTACTGAACAACAGGACTCGCTGTTCACACTCGTATTGACACTATACTGAACAACAGGACTCACTGTTCACACTTCTATTAATACTTTTTTGATCAACAGGACTCAGTGTTCACACTCATGTCGACACTTATCACACTCGTATTGACACTGTACTGACCAACAGGACTCATTGTTCACACTCGTATTGACACTATACTGAACAACAGGACTCACTGTTCACACTTATATTGATACTTTTTTGATCAACGGGACTCACTGTTCACACTCGTGTCGACACTGTTCACACTCGTATTGACACTGTACTGAACAACAGGACTCGTGTTGACACCGTTCACACTCGAATCGACGCTGCTCACACTCGTGTCGACACTTGACACTCATATCCAGTAAGCCTTTGCTACCATTATCAAACACAGAAATCGTTATAATTTAATTTTAAAAACATGGCTAAGCATGGGTTTAAAGTATATTCAACAGTGCAGGTGCATTCAAAGAAATAGAGTTTCCCAAGCCCTCGGAAAGAATTACCATTTCCAAAGATGTCTAGTCTCAAGCATTAACATCCAAAGTACCTGTCTTAGCTGGGGCAGGAAGTTTGCCAAGCCACCTGAAAGAATTACCATTTCAAAAGATGTCTGTTGTAAGCCAGGTTCAATCATTACCATCCAAAGTATCGGTCTTCCCTTGGGGCAAGAGGGTTTCCTGTGTGTCTAGGATGTGTACTTCCCTTAAATAAAGGATGAATATGGGTACCATAGGTATTAAATCTCTCAAAGCTCAGAGTTAAACTAAAAAACCCTTGGTGAGTGTGTTATAACATGGATGGGTATTTATAGTCCAGTGCCTCCTATTTTACTAGAGATTCTGTTTGGGATTCAGAACTCGGGATCAAAATACTCCTAGGTACAGAGTAATTTTCACACCTTCCTGCTACCATGATCAGAGCAGTATTAGATTAAATTTGTCATTTATTGAAAGCCCAGTTTTTAACAATCATTTTCATTTGAACTTACTTTTTTCAAAAAAGGATCTGAGGTTCACTTCTTGAATTAAATCTTTTGACAAGAGGTAAGACTTCTATTTTACATTTAAACCCATGTTTAGCTGTGTTTTTTAGATTTAACTGAACCAATTTCTGTGTGTGATAATGTCCTTGAATTCTGACAACATCACACTAAATTACATGATATAAAACAGCTAATGTTTCTAGAGATAAAGTTTCTGGGATGCTTCTAATTACTTTGCATTACCAGGGACAGTTTAATTAACCTTGTACAGTACTGAAAGACCAAAATGCTTTTTTTAAAAGTTATTCAACATTTTATAGAACTTTGTCTACTATGGCAACATGATGAGCTTGGCCACTTATCTTAGGATAAAGATAGGATAAAGGTTTATCTTTTGCACCTACCTGCCCCCCAGGGAAGGCCAATGCTTTCTACGTTGATGGTTCCCTACAGTAGACTGTACCTTATCTTCAAAGGTAATGTATATTGACCCAAATCAGTTTTGGAATCCAATCTACTGACGAGATGGAGCACATCCTTTTTTCAGGATTTTAGCATCATATGTTTAGTATATTTAGTCCCTAATGCTGAAAGAAATGATCATAGAACATTTGGACACTTTGTGGGCATGAAATACAAAGAAAATCATGTTCTATGGTACAAGATAAATACAAAATTTAAGCTTTTATTTTAATTAGATTTGTTGTTAAAGCATAAGCAATGATTTATTACATTAATATATGTGAAAATAACATTTTAGCATCATACGTTTAGTATATTTAGTCCCTAATGCTGAAAGAAATGATCATTTGTTTAACACGCACGGGTCTGTCTCAAAGGATGCAGTGCTCCTGAAGGCTCTCAAACCCTGCATTTCAGATGCCTAGCTGTATCCCTCAGAATGACTTATAACCTTACCTGTGGTGTCTTCAGTCCCTATTGCTCAATGCATGGTGTACGTACTACATACATGTGTCTTGAGAATGAGGAATGGGCCCCTGAGACAGTCATTTGCCTGTTTCACAAATGATCGTATTTTACTAGAGATTCTGTTTGGGATTCAGATGTGCATTCGGATTTATTGGTACATGCCCAGGGCAGTAAGCAGTCTGAGGATTTATTTCCAGACAGCATAGAGCAGTGAAGCAGTGAAGTAGTGCATAAAGCATAAGCAATCATTTATTACATTAATATATGTGAAAATAACATTTTAGCATCATTTTAGCATCATACGTTTAGTATATTTAGTCCCTAATGCCAAGGACTCCAGCAGTCTTACAACCACTGCCCTGTTTGCCTCGCCAGACACAATCTCTATTCTGTTGTAATCCACGATGTTCTTCAGGTGATTTATCATGTCCTTCCTCGCCTGTTGAGAGGCCATCCTGATCTCTTCTGCCGTGGCGTGCTTCATACACGCCCTCTTCAAGTGAGCAGGAAGCTGATCAAAAGTATTCAGGCACATCTTGCACACCAGGGGAATCCTCGTGGGTTTCCTTTGAAAATAAATAATACCATCTGTGTATAGAAACAAGCTAAGACTGATTTCTTAAATTATCCTTAATTTTCTCTCTCATAGTTTGAGCATAATGATTTTATTGTATTTATATAAGAATTGCTCATTGCTCCAAAATAAATAATGGTTTCATAAAAAAGTGAACACTTACTTGGTCTCAGTCACAGACTTTCCAATAGAAGCCATTGTGGAGTTCAGCAACTGCAGGTCCTAGAAGTGGGGAAGGAATTTTAAAAGAGAAATTGAATTACAAAACAGAAGGAATGGCTGAGGGATCACTGAAATATATATATATACAAATTCCAAAGACTGAGTCGATATCTCCTTTAGGTGAGGACAGACTGGATCAAACAAAAACAACATTTGAAGTGAATTGCAAATGTATTGAGTTGTGATGCAACTGTAACTTGAACCTAACATGACTGGGGCGTGCATTTTTGAAATTGCATTTTCACAGCTGAAATACAAAATGAAGCTGATCGCAGTCCAAACTCAAGGTATTGTTGTAAAACTAAATATTCAACATGTTTCTACCTGTCCCTTTTCAGCTCACTCAGAAGTCCACAGCCTGCAGCCTGGTGCCTCTCTGTCTCTCCCCCTCCACTGGAGTGATCCAGCTCAGCTCTCTGAGGTTTGGTAGATACATCTTCTTCATGAGTAATGTAGGATCAACTTCTTCAGGCTGGAGGAAGGGCTTGCATTTCGGCAGTAGTAACTGACTGAGTAGTGACTTCTAGGACCTGGTCTTATCAGGTTGCTTTGCCACGTTTGTCAGTTCTGCTGAAAAGACCTGTCTCTAGGAAATTTAGGAAGCAGAAGAATGACTATATGAAAGGTGACACGATCTGCTGGCTGTTTGATGTGATGTGATGTGATGAATGACACAGGAAATTCGAATTCTTGCAATAAGACAAAACAAGATCCAAAAACACTGGCAGGAGTGCAAAATGTGAGAAGATAAAAAGACACCTGTTTCTGCCCAATTTCAAACAGGGGATCTTGCGCATGTGTGATGAACATGATAATCACAATATTACAGAAATGACAGCAGCATTGAACATGACGAGACGTAAAAGATTGTTAATTCCCTTCAAATACTCAGTGTGTTTATTCTGCTGTATTAATTTACTGTGCTCATCCGGCAGTAACAAACCTGTTATCTACACATTGCTCCCAGAGCTGGATAGGTGACTCCACATTCTACAGCTCTCTAGCAAAAGAGGAAGTCAGACTACAGAAATGGAGTAAATCTCCTCTTCAGAATGTGGAAATATATTCCTGAGAGAAGTCCTTTCTCGAAGTTCAACACTCTCTGCAAGTCACCCATTCCCACCTTGCGCAGTGTAGTGGTTATCGCATTCTCTTAACACACCAAAGGGTTTCAGTTTCAAAGCGGGCGAAAACAAGTGATCACTTTTTGCACATTTGTCACTGCTGAGGTTGCTTTATGGGTCTATTTTCTATACTGTGCTGATCAATTGGAAATCAAATGGCAAAAAAGACCCGTTCCCACACCTAAGGTCAAATATTAGGAATCAAAACTGCTCGAGTGTATGGAAGCACACAGCTTTATTAAGATTTCCAAGTGCAAGATCTTTTTATTCCTAAAAGACCCTTTTTATGTTGTATGAGAAATATTAATATTAATACAGAATCTTTTTTCACCAAATAAATGGGCTTCCTGACTTCAGAAAGCCTTCTAGACAAATACTAAAAGAGCAAAAATTCCATTTGGTAAATGAAATGAAAACACATACCCTACCAAACCTTGAGTACAGGCCATTCAGGGTGATAATACAAAACCATTTATAATTCAACAAATAAAACCTGTCAACTGCTAATCACCACTTATCATAAAAAAAATAAGTAGCAATACACAGTATGGGACTCTTGGGTGCAAGTTAAATCCATGCAAGAAGGGGGTGTAGTGTTATATTTCCAAATCAGATATGCAAATGAGAGATCTGGCCCAGCCAATCTCAAAGCTCCCTTGGTCTGGAATGGAGCTGCTCCCCTCTTCTAGTTATTCACACTGGAGTTAGGTTACATATTAGCACATTTCATCTAACAGTTGCTGCAGAAACAAAAACATAAACAACTGACCTGGACTGTGACCACACCTATTAGAATGTAGTTCAACAGATAACTTGTAAACCTTGTCATAAGATTTTTTTGTTCTACAAAATATACTTTATTCCACAAAAAAAAAAAACATCTCAAAAGGAACATCTCACACATATTAACACTCCATGTAATAAAAAACAACGGCGGAACGGAGATTGATTGTCCGTTATCAATCTTTGCAAGTGGGGGCGGATTTGCGCAATTAAGAGAGTCCCTCCAAACCTACCACTCGCTATCGTCCTTTAATCCCTGTATATCCCAAAGTCCTTTCCAGCGCTCCCTCGCCGTGGGGAAACCCCATTTGGCGACGTGGTGCTTCGTCCTCCTCCTGAGGTCCGCCAGGATCCTCTCCTCCAGCTCCCTCGCCCCCCACTTTATGTTGTGCCGGATGAGAGTGTTCCTCGCCTTCCACAGTCCTTGTTTTGTGAGGGACAGCAGCAGCCCCCGCAGGTCCTGTGTCCCCTTGTCCAGTCCAGTGGGTGCCAGCCCCCAGCAGAATGTACTGGTAACTGAGCACCGCATCCGTTCCCAGGAGTTGCATAATGTTGTCCATTCTGCCCCACAACGCCTTGGCGAAGGGGCAGCTCCAGAACACGTGCTCCTGAGTCTCCTCGACGAATCACTTGTCCCGGGGGCAATGCGGGTTCCTGGTAAGCGAGTGTCTGTAGAGGACCTCTCTGGTAGCCAGTCACTTGTGTACAGCCATCCAGTTGAGGTCCTTCAGTTGGTTGTCCAGTTCTTTCGGCTGCGTTCTTTCCCAGACTTGTCTGGGAACTCTTAGCCTTTTGTGGCGACCAGATGCCCCCTCACCTCTTTGTACAGAGCTCTGTGGTTGCTGCAGGGCTCTGGCTGTCTCGTGGCCTCGTACCTCCTGCTCCACTTGACAGCATGGGTGTAGAACTCCGGTCGCATCTCTGCCTTGGGCCCAGTGTTTGACCACTGGACCAAGTGCCTCATGGGGACGGAGAGCCACAGCCTGACAAAGTACTGGTACTTGTGGCTGATGGGCTCCCGCAGCGCCCAACAGAGGTTGCAGTAGAAGATGCAGTCGAGTTTCAGGGGGAAATGTGGGACATCTGGACCCCCTTCCTCGACCAGCTGACACATCCGGTTTCTCGTGATGTACTCGTACTTGCCGCCCAAGACGAAGCCGAAGATCATCCCTTGCAGCGCTCGTCTGAGTCTAGCCGGCAGTGGGTACACAACTTCCAGCTCGCATAGTCTTTACGGAACAGTGCCTTGAAGTCGTCTTCCTCCAGTATCTCCCGGTTCAGTTTCCAGTACCCACGACCGAATGCCGGCAGGTTGGTGTTAGCCACCACCGTCAAGCGCTCATGGTCGGAATACCACTCCGGGGACACCGTCGCTGATTCCAGGGAGCAGGTCGTGTGCAGAAAGATGTAGTCCAGGCGGCTGCACACTCCCCGGGAGTTTTTCCATGTCGTTCCGGTGTCGTTAGGGAGGCACCGTCTGAAACCGTCTACCGGGGAGAACTGCTTGAGTAGCGACTCCAGCTCTGCCGAACTAGCGTCGCTCCCCTTCTCCCGGTCGTTGTCCGGGAGACCTGTCGGTTGGTGGTGCAGCAGCTGGTCAGGTCAGCAAACACTTCCTTCCGGATAGAGGGTTCCGTCGGAGCATAGACGTTAATTGCTCTCAACTTCTGCCCCCTCCAGTCGATGTCTGCGACCAGGATCCGGCCCTGCACCACCGAGAAGGAGGAAACCAGCGTCATCTCTGGGTTTCCGAGGAGGATTCCCACTCCGGAAGAGTGGACCCCTCCTACGCTCCAGCATGATTCTCCCTTCGTCCATTCCCTGCTGAATGTCAGCTTGTCGCTTTCATCCTTCAGGTGGACCTCCTGTAAGAAACAAACTGAGAAAGACTTTGAAGCCAGATCATGAAAGACTCCCCGTCTTTTCACCGGGTCTCTTAGCCCTCTCACGTTAGTTGTTAGAAAGATAAGTTTCATAGTCATGATTAAACAAGTGAAAGTTGAACCTCCTCTCTTTGTGCTTACAGTGGAAAACTTGGGAGTCTACATCTGGGCACTGTTTAGCCTAGATGTAACTCCTCTCGTTCGGGTCCTGGGGGGAATATGCTGGGCTCCCTCCAGGTCTCGCTGGGGACTGAAAGGTAAACATGCTGGACAGGTCCAGCCCTACCATCAGTCCCGGCTCCAGGGCGGCTTCAAAGTAATCCTAGTCTTCCTCGAAGATACTCTCCGCCACCGCTTCGGGAAGGCTCTTTTCTTCCCTTTCTCCAGGAGTTTCGGGAACCTCCAGTTGCTCCTTGGCCTCGGGGGAGGGGGGGCTCCATTTCCTGGGCTGTCTCTTCCTGTTGTTCCTGGGCCTCGGGGGAGGGGGTTCCGACTTCCTGTGTTGCCTCTTCCTGTTGTCCCTGGGACTCAGGGGAGGGGGTTACCTCTTCCTGGGCTGCCTCCTCCTGTTGTCCGTGGGACTCAGGGGAGGGGGGTTCCGTTTGCTGGGTTGTTACTTGTCGTCTTTGGGCCTCGGGGGGGAGGGTTATCATTTCCTAGGGTGCCTCCTCTGGTTGTTCCTGGGCCTCGAGGGAAGAAAGTTCCATTTCCTCCAGGACGAGGAAACGGTTCTCCCTTACCATTACCATTTTTTTCTGTCCTTCCAAAGGTGGATCCGCCCTGCCTCTCTTCTCCCACTTTCGCTTTCCCTTCTTGCTGGGAGTTATCCAGGGCCCTTCCTCCGGTCAGCCATTTTGTCCGTCATCCTGGCGGCCATCTTGTGGCACTGGTGCGGCTGGGGGTGTGGCCTCAGCAGTTTCGGTTCTCTGCGGGGGAGGTGGGGGTTCTTTGTACTCACTTCTCTCCCTTTGTCTTGAGACCGGTTTCTGCCGGCCGGCTTCCACCACCTGCGCAAAGGAAGGTTTGCTTACCTTGCATTGGCGAAGGAGGTGTCCCTCGGCGCCGCATCCGTCGCACTTTTTGGCTGCCCGGCAGGTTTTTGCCAGGTGCCCCTCTTCATTGCAGTTGTGACATCTGACGATGTCACACGTGTTTGCCTTGTGGCCGGACTGTCTGCACTTCTTGCAGAAATCCGGCATCCTGGGGTAATAAAGATATCCCCTGTCGGATCCGATGTTGAAACCTTCTCATAAGATATGAAGGACAAGTACTAAAAGAACAATAAATCCTGTAAAGAAAGTTTACTGAAACTGACATATCCTGCCTAACACAAGATTTCAGGCCAGTTGAATGTAAGAGCATTTCAAATTGAACACAAAACGTGTAAAATGGCTTTCAAACTAACCTGCTCATAAAGAAGATGTAGAAGAATGTGGTTGTAACGTTTAGTGCATATAAGAAAGAGACCACATGGTTTTGTTTCAAATGTTGTATGCAAATATGATATCTGGCTAACCAATCAGAAAGTACTTTGCTTATCCAGCATCCTATCAAACAACATTTGCAGAACTACACACAGTAGTTCATTTAACAGTTTCAGAAATATACATGAACAAATGCAACTGTTTGTTAGGTTTTACATCTTGAAATTAAAGGCACAAGAAAATTCTGTGCAGGTGCCGAGGAAAGAGCTTCACTAAAAGTCAGCTGACAACAGCAGTGTTCTTGAAACTATCATACAAGATCTTTTTATTAATAAAAATCCCAATTAAATCATTTGAAAATTATTGTTAAATGCATCTATTTTTTTACCAGAAAACAGACTTTCTGACTTCAGAAAGCCTTCTAGACAAATACTAAAAGAGCAAAAATTCCATTTGGTAAATGAAATGAAAACACATACCCTACCAAACCTTAAGTATAGGCCATTCAGGGTGATAAAACAAAACCATTTATAATTCAACAAATAAAAGCTGTCAACTGGTAATCACAGCTACTCATAAAAAAACTGAAGTGGCAATACACAGTAGGTGAGTCTTGAGTGCAAGTTAAATCCATGCAAGAAGGGGGTTTAGTGTTACATTTCCAAATCAGATATGCAAATGAGAGATCTGGCCCAGCCAATCTCAAAGCTCCCTTGGTCTGGAATGGAGCTGCTCCCCTCTTCTAGTTATTCACACGGGTGTTAGGTTACATATTAGCACACTTCATCTAATTCAGTTGTTTCAGAAAAAAAAGTAAACAAATAAACTGGATTTATTTGTTGGAGCTTCACCAATCTGTTTTTCCACCAAATAAATTGGCTTTCTGACTTCAGAAAAACCTTCCATTTATTTTTTAAGAACTATTTTAATTTCACAAACAAATACAAAGAATCACAAAATAGGAAACTTTAATAAATATACCCAAAACAATATATATGAAACCATCTATTTAGGTTATAGTGCTCTAATAATGGACAGGGCCAGGCTACCTGCTCCCTTGACTGGAACCTCAATGGCTTTGAACACCCCCATGTTCCTCAACCTCCTGTTTTTATTCCGTCAGCACCTCTGAACTCAGTTCCATGAAGGACTATAGAATACTGGCTTAGCCAGGTGCGAATGTCCTCCATCTTTGCAAACTCTGAGAACAAAACAACATGCACAGTTGAATATGGATCTTCCCATGGGCCTGAACTATCACTCTTTTTGACTCAAAAAACTCCACACATTGTTCAAAGCGAGGGGAGGTAGCAGTAACAACTTCAAACGTTTTCTCCACATTCTACAGATCTCTAGAAATAGAGGAGGTCAGGCTGCAAAAGTGGGGGAATGGAAAAAATCTTCTCTCCAGAATGTGGAAAAACTTTCCTGGATTGAGTCCTTTTCTCTGCAAGTCACTCCTCCCTGCCTCGTGCAGTGTAGTGATTGTCACATTCTCTTAACACACCGAAGGGTTTCAGTTCGAAAGCAGGAGGAAACAAGCTATCTCTTTTATCAAAATTTTAGCTCTCCCTACAGTGCTTAACGGGGCTCTTTTCTACACTGAGGTGCTTATTTGGAAAACATAAGGGAAGAGAAAAGTTTCCCTTATTGGGAGTTTAACCCAGGCCACCTGGGTGAAAACCCAGAATCCTAACCACTAGACTATACAGGAGCACACAGCCTCACAAACAATGTGTAATTTCTGTCTTTATAGCGCACTTGTTACAGAGCTAGCTGGCACTCAGAGTACTGCAAGATCTATTTACTGAGAATTAGTTGAAGTATAACGTCAGGACTATAACCCCAGCTTTCAGGGGGACTGCAACCTTAACACAGAGCCTTAGACCACTCAGAAAAGGTTTGTTGGCTTTTATAAGTAATTACATGTGTGAAATCTATGTCTTTCAGGCCTGTGAGACTACATCACAGAAGTGCAAACTTGGATGATGGGCTTAGTAGATAGGGCAACAATTGCGACACGCGCCAAGCCTCTTATGTCCACTGCACATGCAGACTTTGAAAGGGGTCTCAGATTTTATGGGTACTCAATTCTATACAACACTGGCAAGACGGAGTAAAGGAGCAGACCCTTTAAGAGACAAAAACAACACATTGTTACAGCCAATGTTAATTAAAAGGGCAGCACAGCGTTGGAACTACTGTCGCGGATGTTATAAGGCCATGCCGTGGAATGGCCAGGAGAGCAAAATAGGCCCTATGTGTGGTGGCAAAACAGGTGTTAGCCCGTTTAGGAGGTCAGATGATGTCGGGTAGAAACTTAAGCCCTCAGGCCGCGGAGGAGATGGCCTGGTGCTAGGCAGGTCTGAAGACATATGAACCCTCAATACTGAATGAGGAGGAAAGGGTGACCCGGAAATATATAGCCCCAGACAAAGACAAACCAGAAGGACAAGCAAAGCACAGGGAAACTAGGACAGGACAGAGTGGGAGCGCCCTCTAGCTGTAGAGGGTTTGACAACTATTAGTTTTGAGTGATTGAAATCCATTTTCAATGGTGTTTTTCCTGCTCATAACATTACCAGTGAGAAAGAGGATTGTGAAACCCCCATTGCTTAAACAGCGAGTGCGTTGGTGGTAATAGTAAGAAGTTTCCATAAAATGAAGCATTATATTTTTGTAATACGTTTAGTGCCTATAAAAACTATTCACCCCCCTTGGCCTTTTCACATTTTATTGTGTTACAGTATGGAACCATGATGTATTTAACTGAGAATTGTTGCCACTCATCAACACAAAGTGCTCTATAATATCAAAGTGAAAAAATTCCAGACATTTTACTAAGTCATCAAAATAAAAAACACTAACCCTATCACTCAATACCCAGTTTATAAGGTGAAAAATTATGCTTGAAGCACAGCAAAGTTCTAAAACCAGCATTTGAAAAGCACCCAGAAACATAAAATGTCCATTATTCAAAAGTAAAATCTTTAGCTTTGAAAGATTGTTATCCATGTTTTCTTTTTTTCTTTTTTTACATAACATGCTTTCGAGAAATAAACTGCCTATTACAATGAAGGCAGCATTAGCAAATGTTCATCTAGCTTTGTTAAATAAAATCAGGACGTTTACCTATCTCAAATTGATCACTCTTTGCAGGCACACTACGGAAACCCGCGGATGTGAGCTGGGAGAATTGACTCTTACAAAGAGTGTTGACCTAAGAGAAAAGGAGTCCTCCTCCCAGTAATACATTTCCACATGTTGAAGAGTCGATTTTCCCCATTGCTTTCCCATATTTTTCGGTGTGGTTATTGATCACTGCCAGTTATCTGCCAAGTCACAGTGAAACTGTTACAGTGAAAAGATTAATAATATTTATTTTATTGGAATACATGTGTAATGTCTCATTCTTACAAGCAATTTTTAAGGAAACACTAGTGTAAATTATAGTGTAAATAGACAGGAGCTATTATAATGTTAAATACTAGTTGTGATAGGTGAAGCTGCATCCAAGTGCTTGGTATGAATAGGTAATCTACGGAGTCTTTGACTTATCTACTCAGATGAGGAGCTAGATCAGTCCTTTTTTTCTCAATTTGAGTCACCATCAAGATGTAACATGGTCAAAGATGAACAGGAAACTTAATTAATGAGAACACCTGTATCACCCAAAATTGAATTCATAACCCTGAGATTAAGAATTCCATGCTCTACTGACTGAGCCAATCAGGCACTGGTTAAAGTGCCAATCTAGTCCCTGCTGACGTCAATTTGAAAAGGTATACTTGCTGGCTTTTAATCCTGTTTGGACCGGAGTCTAGTGAAGCACATTGTGTTCTTCATTGATTACTTAAAGCAGAGCAAATGTCAGTGTAGCGGCGATGCTTATTAATAAGAAAGAATTAAGTGTTCTGAGCTTTCCCAAATGGTCCCATCTCTGTTCATCTCTGTGGTGCAGCCACAGAGAAACTATTCATGCAGGCTGATTTAAGGTTTCCTTTGATAAGGGACAGCTCCCAAAGGGGGATGCACTTAGCTAAGCCTGGCTATCATGATCAATGGTCATCCATTGGCGCCTATGTGTCTAGGGAGTGCCAGATGGACATCTGAACTGCATTCATAAGTGTCAGGAGTAAGTGACTCTTATCTCACCTTGATCAACCAATCAGGGACTGGTAGGGCCGAGTAACCCACGTGGGACTCTGATGCCCATGGAACTTTCAGCCAATCAATGAGCTGAAGTTCATCCAGGTAAAAACAGGCAACACAGAGGGCCTGAGAAGATTCAGTGGAGAATTCTGTGGACTTTTCTAAAGGGAATTCAAAGGAGAATTCCAGGGCAGGACGGCCCAGGATCAGAAGGCTCCCAAGGGCAGGACATTCTCGCAGAGCGCCTCCTGACCATCCTGAGACTCAGCCCGGACAACCACGGAACGGCCAGTGTGTCCGAATGCCAGAACTTTCCTTTGTTCTAAGAGTCTAGAGCGGAGGTTGCCAGAGAGTAACCAGAGGATCCACCCGAGGTTAGCACCAGCAGCAGGCCTCGTGAACAGGTCAGAACTGTGGACAGCTGAATCACTATTCAGAACTAGCTCTTCATCAGGAATGAACCGGTCCTCTTCCTGACTTGCTGGGACCCACGGTCATCTTTTCTCCTGTGCACAAACTTTGCTAGTTAAAGCCAACACTAACTAGCTGGTCAGTGAGCATCAGCAGCGCACCGTCGCAAGCCGCACAGCACAGCCTGGCACCGAGCCAGAGAGCGTGGATTGGACAACAACAGCCTGAAACTGTTTCTTTGTGCCCGCAGGAGATCTGAATCCCCAGAGTTTGGATGAGTATTCAACTTCACTGCATTACTGCTCGAGAATTCAATTGTTATCCCAACCAGTTGATATCAATTTAATTCCTAAGAGTTATGTACTTGTTTTGAGTATCTAATGTAGAAGTTGTAACCAAGTTCACTTTATGAAACGGTCTAAATTAATGATATACTGAACGTATGTCCTCTTGATATATGTAACACTTCGTAACTGACTGAATATATATCTTTTGTATTCTGATAACCCTCTCGATAAGATCTGTTAGGTTTATATGCATATTCTATGTATTAATAAATGTATCCTCGTGTATTAGTACCTGTGTGTGTGCGTTGTTTGAGTTATATCGCATGGTTGGATTTTAAAGCCATCAAAAGAATCAATTTTGTGATTTACTGCTACAATTAATAATTGTCCCAGTAAATGCCCAAACCCTACAGAACTGGTGCCTTCAGAGAGCACACTACAGGGGTCAGAACAGGACTGAGCAGTTTGTGTTATTTTGATTTCTACTCTTTTGGACTTTCAAAATGCATTTTGCGGTTCAGTCTTTATCCTGACCTGAAGGAATCCAACAACTGAATTTCAAATTCTCTAAGACTGAAGGAATTCAGTCACAATTCTGTGATACCATAGCGCGTTTTTTTTTTTTACTCCCTGGCGGAAATGGGCTTCCATAGGTTCTCAGTCCTGCGAAGCAAAAGCAATCTCTGAAAAATCAGACAAATTATTATCAGATCATGTCAAAAGCTGATCAGTATTTCTTTACTGGGAAGCAAAGAAATGCTTGTATTACACATTTTAATATGACATGCAATTACACATGAAAAATAGTAAAATTATTTTCATTGCGGTACATGTTGATGGAACAGCCCCCACGATAAAGGAAAGTGTGGACGGACGTGTCGCATGTTCCGTACTCTGTCTGACAGCGAGTTTAACACACTGTCCTCGGAAAATAGAAACTAATTGAACAATAAATTCATCTGAGCCAAATCTACACATGTGGGTGATTTAATTCTGTCTAAATTGCATGGAACTCCTCCGCTGAGGTCAGATACACACGGGAAAGTGTTCAGGAGGCTTCACGGAGTCCCGCCTCAGACTGGAAGCAGGTTCTAATTAGACGCTGAGAACAATCCGTGTCTCTGTGTGTAATTGATTGTGTTGATTGAGCGGTAGTGTGACCAGGTGTGTGGTAGCAGGTCCTGTCAGTATAAAAACCTAGTCACCGCATTCACACTTTATGCTCTCTTGCTTCAACACAGTTTGGTGGTTTACTTATTTTACTCCTGTAGCAATTTAGCGGGACGATAATTTGGCAATGCGCTCGTTTCTCTTTATGCTGTGCCTGTGCGCAGGGGCCGGGCTCCCCGCACTGATCTCCGCCGGGCCGGCTGGCTGGGACTCTCGGGAATTAGCGCTCCAGGCTGACCTCCCGGCTCCTGAAGACGTAGCCCAGTCGGAGGACTTGAGCCTGGCAGATGCGTCCTCCGAAGACCTGTCTGCAAGCGAAAACGACTCGCAGTCCTTGGCTCCCGACTTTCGCCGCCTTCCCGTGTTCAGAGACGCGTACTCGCCCTACTTCGACAAGGAGATGATGAAGCCCGAAGCCGGAAGCCGGCCCTTACCCGCCTACATCAAGAGCGTCCTGTTTCCTCCCAAGCGAGGGTGGCAGCCGGCTCGCCCGGCCATCGGGGGCACCCGAGGAGTGGCCGTGTGGTGCGACTCCAGCAGGATGTACGTGAGTGTCAGTCGGCTCCTGTTCGGCTTCAGCTGTCGGCCATCGGAGGTGACCTTGGGCAACTGCAGCGTCAGCCGAACCACACGCAGTTACTTCAACTTCATCTACGGGCTTCACGAGTGCGGTACCGAGCGATCGGTAAGCAGGTCTTCATCTACATGCAGTGTATCGATGTGAGCTGTAGGGCTTGTGTCGGGGTTGCCTTTCCTGGGAATATCCCTTCCTCTGTGACCCTGCAGGTTGTCCAGGGCCGCCTGGTGTACTCCAACACTCTCCGCTATGCCCCGCCCTCCTCCAGTGCACCTGTGCATTGCTTCATTCCCTTCTCTGTGCCGGTCAAGTGCTCCTACTACAGGTAGGCAGGGCTTTGCTGCTGCTGAGAAGCTGCTGGGGAAAGTGTCCAGAAGCCCCTCATCCCCTCTGTCCTGCAGGTTCCACTACTCCTACAAGGTTGGCTATGTCCCCACGTGGGCCAGGAGAAGGACCTTCTTCAAGGACCTGAAGAACAAGCACAGCTTTGTGCTGCTCACCACCAACTGTTAGCTCCTTGAGTGAGTGGCTCCTCCTGCCTGCAGGGGGTGCTGTGTGCATGTGTAATGCTGCCTCTCTCTCCAGCCCACCGGGTCCGCCTCTCTCCCAAGGATGAGTACTTCCTGGGTCAGCCCATGTACTTCCAGGCCACTGCCTACTTTGCCACAGCGGAGCAGAGGCTGTACATCCACTCGTGTTACGTAACGGAGAAACCAGACCAGCACTCACAGCCCCGTTTCCCCGTGATTGACAACTTGGGGTACGGCCCCTTCTGGGAGGGGAGGTGGGCAGGAGCCCCGAGAGCCTGCAGGGGTTCATCCTTGTCCTTGTCCCCAGGTGCATGGTGGACAGCAAGGCAGATGGCTGCCTGTCCAGGTTTGTCCCCTCCAAGCAGAAGGATGTGCTCCGCTTCACGATTGATGCCTTCCTCTTCCAGAAGAAGCTGTCCAGGAAGGTACTGCTCTCAAAGGCTGCTCAGCCTTCCTGCTCTACTGATCCATTGTCTGCTTTTCCATCCATGATCTCGATGTGAACCAGACTGTGGCAGCTGTAGTGCCTAGAGCTGCCAGCTTGCCTTCACTGATGGCAGAAGGTCTTTCTCTGTCCCTCTATTGGCCTTGATCCCTTAATGCTGTGACCTTCCCTCTTGCAGCATGAAGTGACTGAGCTGTACATGCACTGTGTCATGGCTGTGGCTCCTGCTAAAGCAACACCAGGGACCAAGTCCTGCACCTACAACAGGGAGGCGGAGAGGTACTTCTGCAAGGAGCCTGCTGAGGGTGCTCTGGGACATGCCAGGTGGGGGCCTCACCTGTCCTCCTCTCCTCCAGGTGGGAGGAGCTGTATGGTGACCATGAGGTCTGTGCCTGCTGTGAGTCCAGGTGTGCTGGCACCGGGAATGAAGGTGGGCCTGGTTCTCTATCCCTTGTGGATGCATCTCTGCCCAAGAGACAACCATGCTTGGACAACTGAGGAATGATCCTGTGCTGGACAAAGGGACTGTTTAGATGAGCAGACTGTGGGTCTCTGGGTATAGCAGATCCCTCACTCCTGGGTGTTGCTTGTCCACAGGTACCAGGAGCCTGGTGACCAGCAGTCGGGTGGCTGTGGCACCAGTAGAAGCTCCTCTGGATGTGGGGGCTGACTGGACTGAGGATGAGGAGGGAGACCCTCAGAGCTCCAGTGAAGATGCTGAGAGCACCAGTGAAGATGTGGAGGGAGCGGAGGACTTTGGAGATGTTGGCCAGTGGACAGGTAGGGTCTGGCAGGAGGAGCTCCTGTAGGGGTGGTGTCTTGCAGTTCAGCTGGATTGTTCTCCTTCTTTCTCCCCAGGTGCCTGAATGAAGGCTCCAGCCTGGCCCTTGTGACTCTCCTGCCTCCACTTGCCTTGTAATGGCAACATTTCAATAAAGCTGTGAAAGACCTTTCTGCCTGCCCTTGTTTCTTTATGGTTTATACAGATGCAGCCATTCAAAATGGGTGAGGTATTTCGCGACATACCCCGGTGGGCGTGTCGCGGTGTCACGCGGTATCACGTGGTGTCACGTATCATTTGACGCTCTGCCGGAAACTATCCGGCGTCGCCTTGTAAAACCGCCAGGGGGAGCTTAACCTCTCATGTACAGCATTTGAGCCTTTAATTTTGAACTGTGTATTACAGCATGTTAATCATCAGTCATTAAGTTATGGTATATTTTATGAAAGCAAGATTGCTCAGTTGGACAAAAGTACACAACCTACCTTTATCAGAAATATTTATGCATCAAAGCCTTTACTGAAGATATTACTAATAGTATTAATAATGGATTCGTCACAGCCAGCACTCCGGGAGTTCATCAGCGGTTTTACAGTATATATCGCCTTTAAAGGTGGCTTCTCAAAACGCTTTACGGGATAAAAACAACCAGAACAGCAGCAACAACAATATTGTATTTCGTTGCACTTTGAAAACCAAGTAATAACTTAACTATACAGTACGTGCAAACGTTTTGTATGTTGCTGTCGTGAATGCCTGCGTACCCATAAGTATCTTATTTGCCTTGAGTCTGTCTACAGTATATCTGTCCCACTACCCCCTTCTCTCCCTCAATTCAATTCAAGGTGTTTTATTTGCATGACAGATGGGTACAAGCAGTGTTGGGTATGTATATTGTAACGCTTACTGCCGACAGGCACTGTGTAAGACCCGGCGTACCAGAGCAGCGCACCGAGGAAGCGTTTGCATTTATAACTTAGTTTTTAAAATTAGTCAAGCAATATGAACTCCCGGAGTGCTGGCTGTGACGAATTAAACCGGTCTCACAGGTATTCAAAGTAGGAAGTACAGTGTTAAGTGGTAGCTGGGCTACTCCCTCAATAGAACCGCTTTAAGGAAAAGCATTTTCAGAGAGCAATCATGCTGTGTTTATGTAGAAAAAGCGATTAGGTTTATGAGCAATCTAATTACCTATTCGCTTAAAACGCTATATAAAATAAAGTTTATTTAGAGATGAATGATCAGTGTCGCAGTTTAAATAATGGGAGTCAGGAAACTAACACAGCGCCACCGGATTTAATAACGCAATAAAAACGCTATAAAATAATGTGACTAGCCTGATTATGATTAAAAAACACAATTAAACACGCGTTTGCGATTTAAATCAGAACACGATTTAAATCAATATAAATGTTTATATTGTAACGCATACTGTCCAGCCTCCATTTCTCTATAAAAATGTACTCTGTTGCACACACACACACACACTAGAAGCAGGAACCGTTGTCAGAAGGGAAGATATGTTCAAAAT
Organism: Lepisosteus oculatus; assembly: GCF_040954835.1. Classification (NCBI taxonomy): domain Eukaryota; kingdom Metazoa; phylum Chordata; class Actinopteri; order Semionotiformes; family Lepisosteidae; genus Lepisosteus; species Lepisosteus oculatus. Next base: position 59,313,705 of record NC_090709.1, on the reverse strand, counting down.
ATCGCAAATATCGATCATGTTGCAATATTTTGAAATATAAAAGTCAATTGATTGTCCATAATATCGCTTACCTATTTTTTAAAAGAAATGTTTGTTAAAAGTAAAGTCCAGCACCAGCAGGATTCAAACACACAACCTGCTAGTTGGTAGTTACGCACCTAGACCAGTAGGCTACAAGACAACTCGCATAAACAGGCAGGCGAAACAGCCCTACACAGCCCTGTCGCAGTACACGGATATAATCATACCGTTATTAAATTCTTTAGATACGCGATTCCATATTATATTCCCTTTTAATCAAATTCTAAAAGTATCCTTGTTGACTCCGGTATCACGTTAGTTAAAGACTTCGAAGCTTACAATGTTTAGGGAGAAATGGAATACTGGTGTGTATTTTTTTCTTTAAAGTACCAAGACCAGCTATATACTGTTTGTTTATGTTCCAAAATTAATATCGTTTATGGCCTTCACAGGCGTTACAGTATGCTCCTATTCTTTTTATGCTCAGCTACTAAGATTTCCTTTCAGTGGTAAAATTCAATATCTACAACGGGCACAGTAAAGACGTTTACAGTAAGTCTTTCTACGACAGACCAACGGACCACGAGTGCCCCTGTCGGTCAACCAATCACGCACCGCGGTACCCCGTGTCATCTTACCTGCGGTACGTGTCTGTACCGCTCACTTTGAATGACTGCATCTGTAGGTTTGAATGGGGTGGAGGAATTCAAGGGAAGTGAGACCCATTAATCAATGGAAGTATTTGTGGGGGTTCCCCTTTCAAGAATGCTTCCCATATTGCTGCCAATGAGGACTGAAAATGGCTGGAGTACTAAAGTGTTGTACTGGGGGAAGATGGCCGCACTATTCCTTGGGCAGGGCATTGTGAATTTTTTTTACTGGGGGAGAGACAGAAGTGTTCTATATACTGGAAATCCTCCTGTTTCCGAGAGGGGTAGTGCTTCTGGAGTGTGAGTTGCTACTGTAGTGCCCAGTAAGAGTGAGATCTGGTGTCCTATTCTAGGCTGCACAAACTGACTAAAAGAAACACAAGGAAGGAATTGTCAACAGGGGCTTGGTGTAAAGTAGGCTTTCCCTTCCTTAGCAGAGGAACAATACTGGTGCACAAACATCAGTGAAGAAAGGTACAGTTAGAATCTTGGAGGTCTTGTCTTATGGGTGTTGGTTTCACAGTATTGGACAGTCATGGGAAGTATTAGGATTGAGACTGGAGATCCCAGTACTTGACTGGGAAGACAGGTGTTCACAACCACCTCTACCAGCAGCACAGACTGTGTAGATTGAGACTGAATGCTTACTACACAAAGCCTCTCCCCTGTTTCAGTGTCCCATGTCATGAATTTCAAGTGAATCCTAGTCATCCTTTGGGACTACCTATAATTTGCACCAATCCTGCTGGCCCACTAAAGCTGTTAATTTTTAGCCCTACTGCACTGCCCTATTAAAGCTTCAAGGATTTAGGATAAACTATTTTATATAATGGTTCCAAAGGTGGCTTCTCAAAGCACTTGTCTTAATTACAATAAGAATACACAGGATAAAACAATTCCAATAGACTGAGGAGACCATGGATGGTGGTACTAAGGAAAGTAGAAGCAGAGGGGTAAAGAATGGAACCAGTTCAGTAAAGGATCTTCTACAGAACAAGGTGTTGAGTCTGAATTTGAAGGAGTTTAGGGAAGGTGACTCTGGTATCCTTGGGCAGAGAGTTCCAGAGCCTGGGGGCATAACAGGAGAAGGCCTGTCACCCATACAGTGTAGACGGGCTTGGGGGACAGTTAGGAGACCAGAATTAGAAGAGTGAAGGTTATGAAGTGGGGAATAGGGTGATAATAGATTAAACTGCAACTGAAATGTGAAGGTACTTTCTACAGTTTATGCAAGAAAGGGTAATGTTAGGCTTTTATGGGACGGGGGTAATGGCAGCACTTTTGAGGACCGTTGGTACAACAGCAGTGCTCAAGGATTCATTTCTAATATTGAGGACAATGGGTTATATACCCATCGTTCTAACCAAAGGCTCAGAGACCTTTTGCTATATAAAAAGACTTCTTTCCACCACTAATTTATTCAGGTTTGGTTCATTTGGGTTTTATCTGTTAAACATTTAATATTGTATGTCAGTTTGTTGATGCCTGTATATCACAGTGATCTGCACACACACCTTTGACTGAATATGGGCTGCCAAACCTCTCCACCAAACTTATGTATCACGGTAGGTACACAAGAAGTTTATTTGTAATAACAGGGTTGTTGGTGCCAGTAGTCAGATTGGGTCAAGTGCAAGGTAACAACAGCATCACATTAACTGGAGATGATCCAGAGATTAGCATTCAGCTCTGTACGCCAGATTAATACCGATTTGCAACTCGCTCATCTGCTGACTTTAGTCCCCTGCTCAGTAATCACAATATTCCCAATTGCAATGAGCCCAAGGAAACAGCTGCTGCTCTCTAGAGGACACTACAGGACAGGACTAAGTACAATTCCTGCAATAGACTAAGCAGTTTAGTGCCAAACTAATGGAACACTGAATCCTATGGGACAGTTCCGAATGTAGTAACAGCTTAATACTGAAATAATATCGTAAACACCTCGTGATCTTAAGAATCTGTCGCTGTTAAAAAGTATTATAATAATAAACTAAAATTGTACTGCAGCCACAACACAGTGGACTTGCAGCTCCTGTCCTGATCAAACAGAAAGATGTCATCACTATAACACCTGTTAACAAACATAGTGCCTGCAGTCTGTGAAAGAGAGCTCTGAGGTAAATATTCCTTGCAGGGAAGTGAACTGAAAAACAGGCAAATACATCACTCAGATGAAGAGCAACGACTGTCGCTAAAGAAAGTGAGCGAGGGTACACCTATAGTTGTTAATCCGGCGAAATTCAAACATAAATTCGTGACGCACCAGAGTACCACAAAGCTAGAAGCGTGCCTTCAACTGGAGTATTGTAGCATGACTATTTATAAGTAATATTAACTTATTCCAGGCGTTCATCTGGTTTAAGAATATGAATCGGTGCCTTCAAATAGACCTTTAACAGTCCTTTGATGTAGAATTAAGAAAATGGGGAATTATTTGATCCCATTCTCAATCCAGTAGTTTATGGACAGGCGCTCTCAGCGGACTGTGTGCAGGAGTGAGGGGTGATGTGGAATTCTATGGGTTCAGTGGGACTCTGGGAGTCAACTCAGGGCTCTGCTGTAGATTCCTGTAGAACCGGTGTGAAATGATAATGTATCGTTGGCTGGTATTGTTAATGTAAAGTTTACTAGTACGTTTCGGCAAAAACATATTTTCTTTCTTATTTTTTTCAGCATGGAATAAACCTATTACTTGTTCCTTTGCTGCCTACAGTACGCATGCTGACGCAGCTACCCACCTGAACTACAAATTGTATGTTGGCCGTTCCGTTACACCATATTGATGAATCGTACAAGATCATAGGATCTATAAGCCTGAAGACTTGTCTTGTACAGTGCCCTGATAAAAATCAAATTAATTCCACTAATTTTTATGGAATCCCATTTCCGGTAGTGAGGCTTCCATAGTACACGGATGGAATAGTGGACGGTGGGCTTTTAAATTCTTTTTTTATTTAAACACCAGAAATACAAAAACGAAGACAGAATATGAAATAAGATACAGAAATAGACACTTCACATCCAGAAGAATTCACAATTATAAAAGCTGAAACTTATAATTTTTAAATATTTCCATTGTATGTCCTTTTTTACTTAAAAAAGGTCTTCTTTAGCTCAGCTGGCAAGGCCTGGGTTCGACCCAATGCAGTGAGGCACGAACTAGGGTGGGAGCGGGGAAGGCACAAGCCCTGGAACCCGAATCCGTTACAATAACAAAAGGACAGACAATGAAATATAGGTTATTTCGAAGTCCCAAATGTGAGATATAAAGTTGCAATTACGAGATATAAAGTCGGAATTCTGAGTTTTTAAGTCGCAATTCTCAGTTACTAAGTCGGAATTCTGAGATACCATAGCGCGTTTTTATTTTTACTCCCTGGCGGAAACGGGCTTCCATAGAAATGGTCAGATTCAGAGCCGTTGCAGTTCGTGCTAATTAGAACAACGCCAGTACTGAACCCTCAGCACCGTACTAATTACTGAGCACAAGTTCAGCTGCTCGCCAGCTTTGTTACGCACAGTTTTGCATTGCTATTGAGCTCAGAGCAGGAGCTTATCTTCAGACAGTACCGTGTTAAAAAAGCAACATGAGCCAGGCAGGAGTCAAACCTACAATCTTCTGTTCCGAAGTCAGATGCGTTATACATTACGTCACTGGCCCTAATCTTACGGTGCTCAACTGCACCATAGTGACCTCAGCGCCACCACTAGTAATACATCGCCCCCGGCCAAAATTGCTTAGTAAAAAAAACGTTTTCTATACTTGTCTGTTTAAAAATATTATATCTTTAAAAAAGAGAAAGGGTTTGTGTGTCGCTCTAAAGTTTCGATTCATTTCGAATGCAAAGAAAAAACATTTTCTTCCAAGAAATCATAAATTTGTCTCATCCTCCATACTATAATTCTCTCTTGTAGTAGTAAAGCATTTTGAGTCAAACCGAACAATATATTAAAGGAACAAGTAATAGGTTTATTCCATGCTGAAAAGAGAAGAGAGAAAACACAACGTTTCAGCTGTGAAACATTCTTCAGGTTTGTTTTCTCTCTACTCTTTTCAGCATGGAATAAACCTACAGTATTACTTGTTCCTTTGCAGATATGCATGCTGACGTAGCTACCCACCTGAATATATTTAACGTTTCATCTATACGATTAACATAATGTTCTCCTGAATAACTACAGTAAATGGCAAAGCCTTAGAGCCACAGAGAAAAACAAATTGCATTTAAAGTCATTTTAAAGGCTCGAGATAACATTGCACTATAAACGCAAATGTTTGTCTTCTTTGTGGCGCTTACTTTTTGTTGCTTTAGCAAATTTCATGCAGTTTATTTCTGACACAAGACATAACAAGCTTGTGTATTTATGACAAAAAAGCAGGGCAGCAATTTATATCGGCCTTGAAACTGAAATTGTTAAAAAAGTGAGTTAAATGCAGATATAGTAAATATATTTTCTCATATAATGGTGTGTTTTTTTGTCTAAAAATCCTTCATGAATGGTTTAACAGACACTTTGCATAATAAAAAAATATATATTTGCAAATTTTAACTTTTTATATAGTAAAGTTTTGTTGTGAACATGAGCCCTGTTTATCGATATCACCAACACAGTTCTGGATTTTATTCTGCCTTCCTATGGACATATGAATTTTCTTTCACACAACAGCTCGCATGTGTGGTAGCTTATTAGCACCAGGGAGAAAAATAATATTGTTGGCTTTTAAATGAGAAACCATTTGCATTTATACAAAATCACAATGCATTGTCCCAGACATTGGGACATCCTCTGTTTAAACACCTGTCGTTTTCTCTAATAATAGCTCCTGTGCTTCAGTCCATTTGAGAGAGAAGACACTGAAAAAGTCTTGTGAAAGTGGATTTTGCACCTGCGCCAGTGCTGTAGTGGTATCATACAGACACCCATACAAATCCATCACACGTTGGAAGCTCTGGAAGGCAACGTAAAATATTGCTCTGTCTGTTGGTGGATTAGGTATGCATGCTACATTTCAACGTAAAATGCAATGTAAAAAGATCAAATTTGATTCAAAATCGATTAATGTAAAAACCGATAAAGCTCATGTTTTTTATCTAGTTTTATCTATATCTATATCTAGTTTTTCAAAGGTCTTAAAAAAATGTTTATCGCGATTGTGAAAGTTAGAGAAGGTGTACCAGCGCGTGCCTTTATATCGCCAGCTTCAGTCTCGCCTGTAGCTGCGAGAAGGTTAAAAGCGCACAAGTGATCTGTCTTTCGTCAAAATAATTGCTGGAGCAGCAGGACGTAGAGCACCATCCAGCAGCTGTAGACGATGTTCGAGGAAGAGCTAATTCTGTTTTCAGCACAGGGAGCAAGAATGAGCTCAGTCCGGCTCCCAGCAGAATCCATTCTGGTTTGGTTGCTGTCAGACTGTGCATCTGAGGCTTTTTGGATCGCAACGTGAAAAAACAAAAAACAAAAAACAATTGCTCACATCGTGTTACTTCCACCAGAGGAAGGGAAGATATCACTTAAAAAAAATCAGAACTGAATATTTGGATCCGGTGCCTCATACTTATCAAATTATTAAAATAATAATTATTTAACTATCAGATTGTGATTCTGCAACATTTCGTGCACAGTATGCCGTATTCAACAATAAAACAACAGTCACAACGAGGCCTTTACACCCAGTCTGGGGTATTTTCCCCTTTTATATTTTTGCCACTTTATATCGAACCTGTTATACTCCCAGAACTGCGCAGTAGCTTCTACTTAATACAAATATACAATTCACCGCTGGTATAAACAGATGTGTGCCATGTATGCCTTTGTAAACATTTGTTTCAAAAATAAGTTCACAATATGTTAAAAACACAAAAAGCACAAACTTAATAATACAACGATACAAAATCAAAACCAAATCATAAAGCCAATTAAGTACCTATCCTTCGAAAACAGAGAACACCTTTATATCTACAATAAAAAAGTGACATTTGTATCTACTTTTGAATTACTGTACAAAGCAGACGGAGTATTCCCTGAATTCAAAGATCAGATCTTGGCCAAAACAAGACAATCAGACTTGAGCTGAATTCAGAACAAGAGCCTCTGCTTCGTCGTTTATTGAGCTTTTGATCAAAGTCTGAGTGAAAAAGGATCAGCTATTTTAACTGTTTGAATGAAATACACAAAGGGCACCTTCCTTCGAACCGGAGTCAAACCAGCGACCTAAGGATTCCCTCTTGTTTCCACTACAGTCCTCCACTCTACCAACTGAGCTATCAACAGATGTCAGGAGCTGCTCTCTGGCACATACTGCCCAATGTAGTGAAATGTTCCGGATGATTTAAATCCCAGATCGACATCGTTTCCAACTCGTTTCCTTAGTCTTGTTTACCTTGAATTTAAGCCACAAACCAGGATTCTACTGTATAAACTTCCGGAGATATTACAAAATGTTTGATGGAGCATCAATCATTCCAGGCGGAAATTGACTCCTTTTCTTTCTCGAGGGATCATATTAAACATTTCATTTGGATCGAGAAGAGGATCACCATGAGACACAAAACAAACAGTTTCATTCTGTCTTTATTAGATTTTTGTATCAACGCTAATGTTAGCTAATGTCAAGCCTTTAGTATGCGAGAGTGAGAGTTCAGTTATGCCAGGGAGTGTGAGAAAAGAGAACTGAAATTTAGTAAATTAATATTTAAATAGAGTGTAAATCTTCAAAGTGTCACTGCAAAATTATTACAGGGGTCTACCAGCTGCCGGACGTACTTGTTTTGGGACTATTTCCAATAAGTACCGCATTAGTAGTTGTGTGTCCTTACTGGTATCTTTTAAACATTTGGTTATATACAAACGGGACAGAGACACAGTAATAATCCGATTTTAATGTGTCCTGCATTTTAACTTACTGAACAGATAAATTGAAATGTTCTGATTCAGAGCCCCTGCAGTTCGTGCTAATTAGAACCATAACAACACTCCTGAGTCCTGAGCACCACACTGAGCAAAGGTTCAGCTGAACTCTGACTTTGTTCAGCACGACTTGTTGTTGCAGTTGAGCTCAGAGCTGGAGATGATCTCCATATTCTACCACACTGACTAGTCCTAAACGTAGTACACAGTACACACTTTTTAAAAACAATTTAAAATATTACACAAAGGCTGTAAAGCACACTCTAAATCAATCCGAACATTTGATTTCTGCGATCCGTTTAGGCAACATTAGGCAACGTGGTGCTTCTCCAGCAAAGCATTTCTCAGTTTTGTGAACTACTGGTGCTTTTAACACACCAACTTACGTACCTCGTCAGGATGGCTGAGTGGTCTAAGGCGCCAGACTCAAGGACTCTTGTCTTTCCATTGCTTGGGTGTTCTGGTCTCTGAATAGAGGCGTGGGTTCAAATCCCACTCTTGACAGCTTTTCCCTCTCTTGCATTTTTCCTGCCTTCTTGTGCTCGCTGACAACGACAGAAAGAAGAAAACGGAGAAACCGGCTTGCGGGCACATGATGGGCAGGGAAATGCTTCGTGAACACTTCAATGTGATTAGCAGAAAGTCAAATAGGCTTCGATTTCTCCCTTAAGAACTGTTTGGGGTGCCTTTAATCGAGTAAAGATTTACGGTCAAGGTATACATTCAAAGGTGAAAGACCGAAATATAAATCCAGAAGAAGATGTATTAAAACCTATTGTTTTCCTTGCGGTTTCCCCTGTATTTCATTAAATGTGGCATTGTGAAATCAGCCTGTAGCCCTACGGGATGCAGCCACTCTCCCAGTGACAGTGGCAGGAGCCGAGAGGATTAAATCAGAGCTCGAACAGAGAGTTAAAAATATATGGGCAACTAGAACATAGATCATAGAACATTTTTATTAAACTTTCCTATCTGCCCGGCCTTACTGGAGTATTTTAGCTGCATTTTAGCTTCAATTTATATACTTTACAGTAGATAGTGTTTAGTAAGAGAAGAGAGATACAAGCGCTAAACCCCCACAATAACCAAACCTTAACTAAAGCAGGAAGATCAGTTTCTGCTCGAGACAGCTGTTTTCGGAACTGTAAATCTCTGGCTGGAGACGCTGTGTCCGGACTCAGAGGTTGTATAAGAAAAGACTCGGAGAGCTGCAGGCGCAGCTCATTGCTCTACGCTCCCCGTGCGGAATGGGCGTGTCCTCCCTCCCTCATTACCTTCATACACTCCTCTCAAACCACAGCAAACTCCTGAAATATTTCGGTGAACAGATACTGGGTCTTTCTTTCCAAGATCATAGGCAGAAACAATAAACACGGTGAAAACAGGAAGGTATTCTGATCGTATAGAGAAATGCGCAAAAAAACATTTCCTAAAATCCAATAAAATCTAGTTACATTCTGATGCTATTCTGATGTATCTGAATAGTTTTGGCACAGTTGTTACAGCAAAGAGACAAATAAACTTTTTTTTAAATTTCATTCGAGCTGTAGTTTTGAAAATGTTTTTTCAATTCTCTAAATAATACAAACACAAACACCCGTTGTAAGCGTCTGACCATTGATATTCTTGAATTATAAGACCGTACACACGCTGGCAGGCAGTTCAGCGAATATGATGCCCCTGCAGGGGCCGAATATTAGACAGACGTATACATACAGTCATCGTGTGGAGTTTATTCCTCCTCTACCGCAGTCTTTGCCTCTTGTCACATTTGCGCTTAATTGTCGATTTTTTTGTATAGAACACCGAATATCTTGAGGAAGCCTGTCAAGCGAAGACTGATGGATTATTGAGGTGCAAACACTGTTTCAAAATCAACACCCTCTGCTATTGCCGTTGTTTCTTTGATAGTTTCTTCAAATTCCTCATCTGACCTTCAATATCGAGGGATATTGAGCATAATATCATACAAATTGTAACTTTCTTTTGATTGCCAGTTTTATTAAAATGCCATCCCCTTTTACAGTTATTTTAGATGTTTGGCAAGGCGTAATATCCCCCCTCTCACCCTCAGCTAAAATATTTTAAAAGTACAACAACATTACACTATATTGAACAGCGCTTCGGTTAACATTTATATTCAAATTAAGGTAAATATACGAAAATAGTAAAATAGAACTCCGGCGATCTGTTGTTTTTGCTTGTCAAGTTCTCAAACAATTTTGCATTGTTTTTTAAATTACTTTAGCTGAAGATGCAACGGGAGTAGAAGTGAATTCTCCTGCCACCCATTGGAACATAAATGAACATGGGTGAATACTATCTGCTTGGAAGTTGCCGTTGTCAGTAATTATTGGAAATTCCCGGTAATGTTGACTCTTTTCTCAATTGTTTACTACTGCAAATATCAAAATAGTTAAGGTTTTGCGGAAAAACAAAATTTTTGCGGTGATGATGTTTACTACAGGAAGAAGTGCGTCCCCGGGTGGGTTCAAAACACCCACCTTTGGGTTAATAGCCGAACACGCGAACCGATTGCACCACAGAAATGTTTGCACCTTGCTTTTTTTTTCATTTACATGCTTTTGGTGAACAAAAAATTCGCTTGCATTTCATCTTTCGTAAGCTATATGGTTAAAAAAAAGCAAGATGGGTTCCGCAAAGGAAATTAATACACGCATTAAACCAAATCAAGACCTCTGTGAGTGTCCCAAATTACATGTTCTGTAAAACAAGACAGGAAAAAAAGTACCGCTGGAATTCGGATCCAGTATCTCCTCTTAATGGTACCAAATCATGTCTGAAGGGAGTGGGTTTCTAGGTGAGGTGGCTGAGTGGTTAAGGTGATTGACTGCTATTATATTGTGCTCTGCACGTGTGGGTTTGAATCCCATCCTCATCAATGACAATATTTTTTTTTCTTTAACGTAACCTTACATTTGCCCATAAAGTTCATATATTTTTCTGTAGCCGCAAATCCCCAATATTTCTGCTGTCTCCCGAGAAACACAAGCGTGGAGTCAAATCATATTAAATAACACAACACATCTGTTAATTTAACACCCAGATGTGACAGAACACATGTAAGACGTACACACAGCTTTTAATATGCTATAGTGAATTTGCAGGTATCCTGGGGAGGGAAGAGAACTGATATTAAGGAAATACATATTTAAAGGGGATGTAAGTCTTAAATGTGTTTTGTCACATCTGGGTGTTAACTGAATAATTTTCTAGCATTATTTATTGTGTTTTAACTCTATACTTGTGTTTCTCAGGAGACAGCAGAAATATTGATGTTTACATTTATATTCACATTCCCGGTGATATTGACATAGGTACTCAACTATTTACTTGTAGTTTGACTCGTGTCAAAAGTTGAAAATCTCTGCAAACATCAAGATGGCTAAGGACGTGCAAAGAAACTCAATCACATTTAGAGAAGGTAATGTTTAGATCGGATTAATTCGAAGTGTGTCTCTGGGTGCATTTGATCTACGAACGTTGTGTTTAACTGAAGCACACCCTGACTGAGTGTGCCATAGAAACTGACACATGTCGTGTTTTTCTACATTCACAGATTTTTGGCTAAAGTAAAAAAAAATCGTTGTCATTTTCTTGCCAGCTGGCAGTAATTCTTTTGCACTGATAAGAAAGATAAGCATTTTAGCTTTCGCAATGTGTGGAGTTCTTGAAAAACAAGTTGTGCCAAAAACTAAATGAACACCTCCATTAAACTTAATGCAGAAGCATGTTGTCTATAATGATAAATGGTGCAAAAAGACAGGAATAAAGGTACCACTGGGATTTGATCCCAGGATGTCCTGTTCACTAGGCAAACACTTTTACCAAGTGAGCTACAGCAAAGCACTACCCTTTTTTAAGTGGTTGTGTTTTTGTTTCATTTTTCGCTCTTGTACTAGAGTAGTAATGTTTCTAGATGTGCATGAACGTGGTATAGTAGGCTGACAGCAGGAACACGTGGCCCACAAGCAGTGACGGTATTAGAGGTGCCTGCAGTATGTTGGTTTGTGAGAAGCGATAAAGTAACTTGCCGAGGAAGCAGGTGTGCCTGATTTAATAGAGGCCATCGAGTAGAAAAAGTAACAGAAGAACCAACATAAATTCAACAGTGATCTTCTGCAGCTGAAAACACAGGCGAGACTTCTCCAGGAAACTCACAACCTGGGCATGACTTCACTGCACACTGCTGTTGAGAACGATTGGTGCAGTGGTGCACTGGAGCTGTGCAAGTATTTCTCTCGACACTGACTGACACTGCAGAAACACAGGGTTTGGGCTGTGGATCCATTTCCTCGTGGAAGAAAGAGACAGTAAAATAGCGAGGAAAATACAAGAGAAGAAACTGAAAGAATTGTGCCCACTGCAAATTAGGAAGGACAGAGGTGGCCGGACACTTAATACAGCTCAGCGGATAATTTGTAACGACATTCTTCTGTGACAATCAGCAGATGGATTCAGGTTCTGCTGTGCAGTTTGAACGTTTGTTCTCCGAAATCTGGTTCGTTATATGAGATGAACTGATATTAAATAGGAATAATCATTGATATAATAATTGATGTCTGGCGAAGGCAAATAACCTTTGTTCATGATTTGGGATGTGACTGGTTACATTGCAACAGTTACAACCCCCTATGTAAAGGGTTTGCACTCTTATGCAATCAAGGGATTGAAAGAGTTTTATAATTATTATTATTGTTCCAAAAATGTTCTATTTGTTATTTCTGATGGAGCTGTGTGCAAAGATTTAACAAGCTCAACTCCCGCCAACGATTCGCCGTGAAGAAGCAAAACATTGAAGTTTCACAGACAGAAGCAGTACGCCAGCACAACCAACATTAAAACACGTAATAGGTTTATTCCATGCTGAAAAAAAGAAGAAAGAGAACACAACGTTTCGGCCGTGGAGCCTTCTTCAGGTGTGAGAGAGACAGGGCAGTAGGCAAAGGTAAAGTAGCGGGAGAACAAAGGTTGAGAGGGAGGAGGAGTGAGAGGCGGGAGCAGGGGACAGAAAGAGAGGCCAATCAAGAGGTGTGAAGTCAGAATGGGTGCAGAGAGGTGTGAAATGAAACTTCCAATGAATGGAGAAAATTTAAAAGAACAGTAATCTGTCGTTAAGGGAAGGGAGAATGTGTGATCCCAGCTGCAGAATAATTTTAGTTTCGGTGGTCTTTCTGATGTATGAGTTCGGAAAACCGTCTTTGAGAACACAGACGGAGAGATTAGAGTGGTCGTGGCCGTCAGAGGTGAAATGAGAAACAATGGGCTTGGAGAGATCTTTAATCTTCACAGCCCTGACGTGTTCTCTGAAGCGGTCTCCGAGTCTCCTTCCTGTTTCCCCAATGTAGATGGCTGGGCATTTACTGCAAGAGATACAGTAAATAAGGTTGCTGGAGGTACAAGATGCTGTCTGGGTGATCCGGAATTGTCCTGAGGGGCCTTGAATGAGTGTGGTGGTGGCTGTGTACTTGCAGGTGATACAGCGAGCTCTTTTGCAAGGGAAAGTGCCTGGTGTGGATGGTTGCTGAGGGCGGTCAAGGGAGCTGTGAACAAGGAGGTTACGCAGATTAGGTGGTCGGCGATATGAGATGATAGGGCGATCAGAAAAGAGGGCCCCAATGGAGGGATCATCCTGTAGGATGGAAAAATTCTGGTTAATGATCCTGGGGATAGGAAGTGTGTTAGGGTGGTAAGGAAGCACCAAAGGAATGCGGTTGTTACGGCGGGAGTTCCTGATCGGGTTGATGGTCCGGGGGGTGTTTTTGGCTCGGGCAAGGGCCCTGTCAATCACACTGCTGGGGTATCCTCTGTTGATGAAAAATGAGTACATTTCGAGGGCTTGGTTTTCGAAGTCGATGTCGTCGCTGCATAATCGTCGTAACCTAAGGAACTGTGAAAAAGGAAGAGAGTTTTTAGTGTGGTTGGGGTGAAATGAGCTGTACACCCATCAAACCAGCGGACAAAGGAGGTGCTGTTGTGGTGTGGCGTAAAGATCTATATATCTTTGAAGCCTCTAGACAACTAACTGACACCTCCCTCTCCAACAGGACCCTACCACTGACCACCAAAAGGTACCACACCCTGGTACGCCTTGCAGAATTGGTCCTCACACTGAACGCATTCTCTTTCAATAATCTTTTTTACCAACAGGTCAATGGAGTTGCCATGGGCACCAGAATGGGACCCAGCTATGCCAACATTTTTGTCGGCTGGGTAGAAGAACGCTTCTTCGCTTCCTACACTGGCTATGTCCCTGACCTCTACAAACGATATATTGATGACTGCGTCGGTGCCGCCACATGCTCCAACGATCAGCTTGAATTCTTCCTGCACCATTTCACCAACTTCCACCCGTCCCTCAAATATACGGTTAACATATCTTCCACCACTCTTCCGTTTCTAGACATCCACTTGTCTATCAACTACCCCCCACTGTCCACTTCAGTTTATTACAAACCCACGGATTCACACAGCTACCTCCTGTACAGCTCATTTCACCCCAACCACACTAAAAACTCTCTTCCTTTTTCACAGTTCCTTAGGTTACGACGATTATGCAGCGACGACATCGACTTCGAAAACCAAGCCCTCGAAATGTACTCATTTTTCATCAACAGAGGATACCCCAGCAGTGTGATTGACAGGGCCCTTGCCCGAGCCAAAAACACCCCCCGGACCATCAACCCGATCAGGAACTCCCGCCGTAACAACCGCATTCCTTTGGTGCTTCCTTACCACCCTAACACACTTCCTATCCCCAGGATCATTAACCAGAATTTTTCCATCCTACAGGATGATCCCTCCATTGGGGCCCTCTTTTCTGATCGCCCTATCATCTCATATCGCCGACCACCTAATCTGCGTAACCTCCTTGTTCACAGCTCCCTTGACCGCCCTCAGCAACCATCCACACCAGGCACTTTCCCTTGCAAAAGAGCTCGCTGTATCACCTGCAAGTACACAGCCACCACCACACTCATTCAAGGCCCCTCAGGACAATTCCGGATCACCCAGACAGCATCTTGTACCTCCAGCAACCTTATTTACTGTATCTCTTGCAGTAAATGCCCAGCCATCTACATTGGGGAAACAGGAAGGAGACTCGGAGACCGCTTCAGAGAACACGTCAGGGCTGTGAAGATTAAAGATCTCTCCAAGCCCATTGTTTCTCATTTCACCTCTGACGGCCACGACCACTCTAATCTCTCCGTCTGTGTTCTCAAAGACGGTTTTCCGAACTCATACATCAGAAAGACCACCGAAACTAAAATTATTCTGCAGCTGGGATCACACATTCTCCCTTCCCTTAACGACAGATTACTGTTCTTTTAAATTTTCTCCATTCATTGGAAGTTTCATTTCACACCTCTCTGCACCCATTCTGACTTCACACCTCTTGATTGGCCTCTCTTTCTGTCCCCTGCTCCCGCCTCTCACTCCTCCTCCCTCTCAACCTTTGTTCTCCCGCTACTTTACCTTTGCCTACTGCCCTGTCTCTCTCACACCTGAAGAAGGCTCCACGGCCGAAACGTTGTGTTCTCTTTCTTCTTTTTTTCAGCATGGAATAAACCTATTACTTGTTCCTTTGCAGCCTACGCATGCTGACGCAGCTACCCACCTGAACATTAAAACACTACGATTTGCACTGACTCGAAAGTGATCTCAGCAGATGTTGTTCCCCGCATAACGCTAAAGGTTGCAAAGCGCATTTGGGTTGAGAGGACGCAGTAAAGCTTTTGTTTTCTGCCTTGATGTCAAGCTGACAAAGTATCTCTAAAACTTAGCTTAGGTTCTCAAGAGACTGTCAAAACACAATTCCACTGATTGCTTTCCAAGTCACTTTTTGCCAGCCGGTAATATTTCTTCTGCACTGATAACCAAGAATTGAATTTCATTTTTTCGCAAGCTGTGTGAATTTCTTGAAAAACAAGTTTTACAGAAAGGAACTGAACACATGCATTTAACGAAATCAAGCCCTTTGTGATTGCCCGAAATGGTACGCTCTGTACCAAAAGATAAGAAGAAAGACACAGCTGGGATTTGAATCTAGATTCTTTTGTTTAATAGACAGGTGCTTTAACTAAGTAAGGCACGGTGACAGGGTACCCATCACCTTTTACAGCCACTTGGACACACCACTCTGAGACATCTGCGTTCAGTGAGCGCTGAGCCTGCTCTCAGAGCAAATTGCCTCTTTTACATAGCAGCCCCGACACTGAGAAACGAAGAGAACTGGCTTTTATCTGGCATTTTCATGTCCAATGCGTTTGACATCTCCCAAGGGCGACAGAGTTCTTTTGCGACACTATTTCTTCTTCTTTTTTATTTCTGTACGCTTTGATAAAAAAAAACAAGAAATCGCGCAAGGGAAAAAATGTCCTTTTTTTCATAGAGAAAACGTGAACCAGGAAATGTGTTGAGAAGAAATGATTTAACATGATACGTGACCTAACTTACCGGAGCAAATGCTCACCCGTCGAGGTCTGCTTTACTAGAGTGAAATATTTGATCATTTCTCGGCATTTTGGAAGAAAACAGTCTTTTTTGAATTCTAAATCAGTCGGAATTTCAGTGCGACATAAACGCTTTGTCTGATTTAAAGAGATTATATTTTAAAACTCATAAAAATGTAGAAAACAACTGTTTCTCACTTTGAAATTTTAGACGGGGCGGTGTATTACTAGTAGCAGCGCAGCACACTATGGCGCAATTCAGGTTATGTGATATACCAGAGGTTTAATAAATAATGAGTGTGATTTCGAATCATAAGATTGTAGGTTCGACTTGTACCTGGCTCGTGTAAACTTTACTCAGGCCCCACAGTAATAGATGTCTATTATGCAATGAACTGCACCTGAAAGCAAACGTTGGGTCTGTTCTTTTTTTTCCAGCATGAAATAGCAAATCGTTACAAAAAGCACCAGCTGCCCAATAGTGTTTTTTTTTAAATTACATTTACTTCAGGCTTCAGACACTTTTTAATAAAACAAAAGTGTCCTGAAACTCCCTAGCAGGTTTGCTTGAACCTGTATTAAAAGAAGTTATCTAAAACTTCCGGGATTCCATTTCATTCTCTGATGTAGCTGTCTCTGAAGTCGGACGTGATGTTTAGCAGATGTGAACTGTGCCTTTTCTCTTTTGTTCAAGGGTATTCGCTGTGTGAGCTCTATTTTGTTTAGATTATCTATGTGGTGTACACACAGATCTTAACTGCATGGTGTGAATTCCGTGTTCAGGACCAGCAGAACCTGAAAAACTATGAGCTGATTCCGGTGTGACTTGAACACAGCCTTCTGATCAGGAGTCAGATGCGCTACCGTTGCACCACAAGGTCTCAGCTGGCTATTCATTTGAATTCCCCAAAGGAGAAAAATCAGCTTCACAAAAAAAAAAAAAAGATTTTTTTTTCTCCTGTGAGGAGCGCCGCTCTTCTGAAGAGAGTTTCTTCTTCCCAGACCACGTTTTATTTTTCCTGCGCAGCTCTTGTGCAGGTGTTGTTCTCGATAACAGATCCAGGATCACTGATTGTTTTTTCTATTTCTTTAATTAAGTACCCCATGGTGCAACTGTAACACGTCTGACTCTAAATCCTGAAGTTAATTTTCAGAGTATATCGGAGTCAACTGATACTGATCAGGTTCTGATTTTGCTGAACCCACAGCTTTAATCATAATGTCAAATTCCCAAAGCCTGCTGACATTATATGTCCATCCATTCTCGTCAAAACTCGTATTTTCACAGGGTACCGTTCAGAAATCGCTGTATAGAATGAAAAACTCCAGTAGATGTTTGTGATTTTCCTTTAAAAACAATTGAATCTTCGGAAATTTTACGGAGTGTATCACTTTTACTGAGACCGAGGAGTGTTAAGCTGTACATGAGTCTTTGTGAGTCAGTTGTTAACCAAAAGGGTGGTGGTTTGAGCCCTCCCAGGGATGCTATGAGCCTTTTAATGTACACACCCTCCTCACTTCATTTCTCCATGGCCGGTCTTGTACCGCAATCAAATACAGAGCCCGTAGGGAGTAGAAGGCTCGCAAAAATAGCTCACTGTGTATATAATGAAGAATCGGAGGTTAGTTTCTTATCTGCATGTTGCAGAGCCTTACACAACTCGTACCAACAGCTGGGGTTTGATCCCTGCACAGGTTATAAGTTGAAAGGTCATTGTAAATGACGTGTAACAGATTTTTCCAGCTGGCTTTTATGTTTCACACTAAATTGCGATCTTGAAACCAAAATAATTAGAAATATTGAACACAACCGTTGTTCTCCAAGAAGGAATGCTGTTTTACACTGATGTCACTCCTTTTTATTTAACCCGGATTGTGAAGACAACTCTGCCCTATCAAAGGAAAATGTTACACAAAAGTCGGAAAGCACACTCTGAACCCATCTGTATATTTGATTCCCGCGATCCGTTCAAAGCTGCTTAGTGCTTCGCAAACAAATCATTTCAGGGAAGAAACTCAGTTTAGTGAACTACTTGTGTATTTTCACTCATTGAATTTGATCTCAAAATTACAGTTCAGATTTATTGGAAAACTTCACAAGCATTATTAGGTTAGGACTGTAAAATTATGTTTTAATATCTTGGTATATTTACCTTCATTTTAATATAGATATAACCATAAAAGTTGTTAAGCATATTGTACCGTTGTCGTACTTTTTAAAACATTTTAGCTGAGGGTGCACGGCGACTATTTTACCTTGTGATACATTAAAGACATCTGTAAACGAAGATGTAATTACAATAAAATTGGCAATTAACAGAAAACCACAATTTGTATAATATTATTCCTCGATATCGATGATCAGTTGAAGGATTTGAAGAAACTATCAAAGAAACATCAGCAATAGCAGATGATTTTGGTTTTGAACCCAACTTTACACCTCAAAAATCTATTTGTCCTTGAAAAAAGAAAAGATAGGCATGTTTTGAGTCTCATAATTATCCTCTTCTAGATCCAAAAGAAACGTATAAATTGATTGCTTCCTTAGTATTTTGGATTTTCTTACGAAGATCTCACGAAGTATTGCCAGGATCTATATTTAGCGTTCGGTAGCGATAACACTGCTGATATTGATTGAGTAAAAATCTATGATGTATTGACAGCTTTACTGAAGCGAGAAGTCCTCGAACGCCGCTTATGAAGTGTTGGGATTCATACCAAGATATACTTTTTGTTTTCCCACCCAAAATGCTGCTATTGCATTACACATTATATGAACATTACCAGTTGTGGTAGCTTCTGGGTGTAATTTTCCAAAATTGAAACTAGTTACAAAATTATTTAAGATGAACCATGTCCAAAAAATTTTAATCATGACTAATATTAATATCAACTGAAATTACTACAGAAAAAAAGATTTAACCGAAACATTTATAAGGCTATGCAAGCCTAAAAAGTAGAACAATTAATTTCATATAACTTTTATTTTTTATTTTTTTAGAAATGGGCTCACACACCTGAAGACACTAATGTTTCTCTCCGCTAGAGTATGTGAATAATAGTTTAACCCAAAATGTTACTAATTGTGATTTTGTTAAAATGCAATAAATCGTCTATCAGCAGTAAGAAATTATATAGAAAGTAAGAAATTGTTTTATTTCATAAACTGTAAGACGTGAAGGTAGTTTACAGTTTGCATCCTTCGCTTTGTCTTTTAACTTAAGCGTTCAGGATCCAAGCCCAGGTGCGGACGGTTGTGTTTCTTGAATCTCTTGTAATCATCAAAAGACATTGTTTAGTCTTTCAGTTTTTTCTCGAGTTGTACCATGGATATTTTATACGATGCAGCTTTCAGCTCAGTGCAGAGTGCAGAAGGAGGACTCGCTCGCTGAACGATCTCTCAAGAAATCCCGGGTGAGATTCAACAAGTGGCTTCTTCAACAGCCACGACAAGTCTGAAGACTTTCTTCTGAATTTCCTGAATATACTGTTACATTAAATTAGTTCAAATAATTTGGTAGTTAACACAACTAAATGCTTTGGAGGTATATTTAAAACAGCAGAGCAAGACATCAGGCACTTCGAGTATGCATGAAATTAATTGTGTAAACCTGGATCTATATGAACAAGTTCTCTTGTTCATTATATCTTTTTATATTTGTTAATTGAATATATCAATTGAGTATATCTGTTATATTTTTTAATGGGATAGGACTGTACACTGGTGGTTCCCAGGGGAAAAAGGGTTATTGAGCCATTGGACATTCAGAGATTATATGTTGTGTGGGCGAATGTAACCGTGTGTGAAAGTAAAAAAAAAAATCCTCTTAGATGATCAAAGAATAAGTTGGGTTGGTGAATGTAACTGTGCTCTAACAATCCTCTTAGATGAAGCCCTACAGATGCAGCCCCTGAAAGTGTATTCGACTTACCTGTATAGTACTGCTGACACAAATGTAGCCTCTACATCAGACAGAAAAGGCAATGTGTTCGCTTAATCGTGTGAAGGATCTCCTTGTGAATCTGCCTCATTCATCAATGGAAATAGAAGCCATTAGAATACAATACATGTTCACCTTCAACCCCGCAGCTGCCGGACGTGCTTGTTTTGGGACTATTTGTGATGAGTATCGCATTAGTAGGTATGTGTCCTTAAAAATGTAAGGGACATTCAGTTATATACAGACGGTACAGAGACAAAGTAATAATCCTATTTTAACGTGTCCTGCATTTTAATTTACTGAACAGATATATCGAAATGTTCTTATTCAGAGCCCCTGCAGTTCGTGCAAATTAGAACCACAACAATACTCCTGAGTCCTGAGCACCACACTGAGCACACGTTCAACTGGGCTCTGACTTTGTTCAGCACGACTTCTTGTTGCAGTTGAGCTCAGAGCTGGAGATGATCTCCATATTCTACCACACTAACTAGTCCTAAACGTAGAACACAGTACACACTTCCTTGCGGTTTCTCCTGTATTTAATTAAATGTGGCATTGTGAAATCAACCTGTAGCCCTACTGAATGCAGAGTGACAGCGGCAGAAACAGAGAGGATTATATAAGAGGATTATATCAGTCTCACAGTCTTATAAATTTACAATTAGATGAATTATTGTAACAGTTATACCGTTAATTTAAATAATCAGACTACCTATGGAACTGAGAGCAGGCTGGAAATAAAACCAGGAAACACATTTTAACCCCCAGGATCAGGTTCCTGATCCTCCTGGCTTCTATACTCTGATGATTCGTTTAAAACATTTAAAAGCACTTATTACAGGGACTTATGCTTGTTCTCTACTGCTCCACACGGGTACACCTTGTAACACATTAATCTGCGAAGTAAACTTTTTTTTTCCTGTTTAATGAATTTCATTCCTTGGTTTGTCGCTCTCCTTTTACAACTGTTATGATTCGCTTCTCTTCACAGCCCGGTGTGTTCTTTTTTGGGGGGGATGTTATATCTGTAAGAAAAGCCGCCCGGGCTCTGGACAGGAGTTTCCTCCAGCGGAGATGCACTCTGCTCTGTCAGAAAGAGCACTGTGATGTCATAGACACAAGCCTGAGCGCCTGGATCAGAGAGCAAGGGCACGCATGGAGGAGAGTTATTGATCACTTATCCATCGAAAACCAATTAATTCAACTGAAGAACCGTAGAATAAACGATTAACTTCACCGATTGGTGAGTACTGATTCTTTTTCCGTTTTTGACCCTGTTTTAAATATCTAGAAAACAGTCAATAAAGACTGTATCCATCAATTACCATAGTGCGTTTAGTGTAGAAAAAAAATAGGTAACTGTATCCTAGAGCTAAAAAATTATATTCCAAGTTGATAAATGTATGTAACAGTTCACATGTATTTTTTCCTGTGTTTATAAATCAAAGAGCAATGTGACGTAATGGGTAGCAACAAATACTAATACTAGTGTATTCATATTAATATTAATGAGAGTAAAACTGGTAGTTTTAATGCTAGTGTTCATGTGAGTATTAATGATGATAGCGCTACTGATAGTTTTAGTTTTAATTTTCTGTAGCGGCAATACTTGTTAATAAGACAGAATTAAGTGTTGCTGTGCTTTCCCAAATGAGGCCTCATCTCTCCCTTCATCTCTGTGGTGCAGCCACAGAGGCTGATTTAAAGATGTTTTCCTTTGATAAGGGACAGCTCCCAAAGGGGGATGCACTTAGCTAAGCCTGGCTATCATGATCAATGGTCATCCATTGGCGCCTATCTGTCTAGGGAGTGCCAGATGGACATCTGGACTGCATTCCTAAGTGTCAGGAGTAAGTGACTCATAACTCACCTTGATCAACCAATCAGGGACTGGTAGGGCAGAGTAACCCACGTGGGACTCTGATGCCCATGGAACTTTCAGCCAATGAACGAGCTGAAGTTCCTCCAGGTAAAAACAGGCAACACAGAGGGCCTGGGAGACTTCTGTGGACTTTCTGAAAGGGAATTCAAAGGAGAATTCCAGGGTAGGACGGCCTTAGGAGCAGAAGGCTCCCAAGGGCAGGACATTCTCACAGTGCGCCTCCTGACCATCCTGAGACTCAGCCCAGACAACCACGGAACGGCCAGTGTGTCCGAGTGCCAGAACTTTCCTTTGTTCTAAGAGTCTAGAGCGGAGGTTGCCAGAGAGTAACCAGAGGATCCACCCGAGGTTAGCATCAGCAGCAAGCCTTGTGAACAGGTCAGAACTGTGGACAGCTGAATCACTATTCAGAACTCTTCATCAGGAACGAACCGGTCCTCTTCCTGACTTGCTGGGACCCACAGTCATCTTTTCTCCTGTGCGCAAACTTTGCTAGTTAAAGCCAACACTAACTAGCCGGTCAGTGAGCATCAGCAGCGCACCGTCGCAAGCCGCACAGCACAGCCTGGCACGGAGCCAGAGAGCCCGCAGGAGATCTGAATCCCCAGAGACTGGATGAGTATTCAACTTCAATGCACTACAGCTTGAGAATTCAATTGTT